>NC_051087.1:2018750-2678125 GCF_901709675.1 Syngnathus acus
ATTTGTGAAAGTTGGGACTCCAAATTGCCCCATAGATTTAAAAATGTTGTACATTTTGGATAATAAAGTTAGCATTCGCTCAAATTATCATGTTAATTCCCGATCAGAAATCTACATGGCATGTCTGTATCTCTAATTTGTATTTGGCAACATTCATACTTTTTAAAATTTTCAGCACGTTAGCATCTAAATGTGCGCCACAGAAATCATGTTTACAAGCCAAAATATCAATTTCTAATCGACTTGACACAGTTATGTCGAACGTTATTATTTAGTGATAATTCCCCGCATGTTAATGGTCTGATCCAGAGTCTGGCGGCAAGCTATAAAGCCAGTGTTCCCACTGAATATGTATGTATGTATGTCTCCGGCGGGGTAAACATGTTATTCCATTTAGCAGCCTGTAACCCGTGTGGTGGGCGGGGTGGGTGTACAAACCCCAGGTGGCGCGTTGCGTAGCATGGCGGAAGCGAGTCGACACATTTCATCGAGCGTTTCGACGTCCTCGAACGGGGCATCTTAAGGTGACTGTGTCAACGCAAAACTCAGTTTTATACTTGCTTGCATCTGTTTACGGCTGATTGATTTGGATTTTGGGGCAGTGCCCCACCAGGTTCAAAAACAGGCCTGCAAAAATACAGCAAGTATTTGACCAGCCCTAAAGAGGACACAAAAGGAATGAATGGACTTCTCCATTCATGAAAAAAAGATTAGCAATTAAGTTCCGGTTAGTGCAAGTGTACTTTAACGTACATGGCAAATCCTCCATTCTGCTCCTCGGTCCTCGTCACGTTGCAAATTCATGACTGCCTCCTGCAGACATCTTGCAATGTAGGGTCGATGAGGGAGGGCGCTTGTCTGAGAGTTAACACGCTCCAGTTCACCTGTGCCCCCCCCCCCCCCCTCTCTCTCTCCCATGAGGCCTCCCAGCAGCTGAGCTCTCAGACAAAAAGTGGAACCACTCATCCTGAATGAAGCATCGTTATCTTGTTTGACGCTTTTTCTTTGCCTAAAATGCATATTATTAGTATTATATTTCTAAATCAGGTAAGGGAATAATCTGTACTGTCGGGTTTGGGAGAAGTTGCAAAAGCAATAGCGCGCCACCTGGTGGAGGCTCGTGCAGCACATGGCTCGCCGAAGGAGTTTCCACAAAGTAAGGGCAAGGTTACGTGACGCACTCGCGACGATAAGAAATAAAGCCAAAGTGACTAGCGCCAATGATAACCTCAATACTGCCTGACGACCGAAACACCTACGGTGCGCACGCGCAACCGATTTTGATCACGCTTCCTTTCATTATTAGATGGAGACGGACAATCCAGCAATTGGCTTGGGACACCATGTGAGACGTTTGCACCCCCACCCTCCGTTTCTCAGCTCTCTCTCGCTCTCTCTCTCTCTCTCTCTCTCCCTCCCTCCCAGCCCGCACCTCTCCTCCTCCTCCTCCTCCTTCCACTTCCACTCCAGCGAGCGAGCGAGGAGAGCAGTACGCGGAGCGGTATACTGTCCTACCCCGCTTGCGCTTTTGCTGCAAAGCTCGCTGAGGATTTTCCCCCCTCCAATTATTATTAAGGCAAGGCGAGCTGTGCAGAACGAAAAACTGGCGCAACTATGCACCGCGCTCTCCGTCGTGACTCCTTTTTATGATCATTTAGTTTTTCTATTTGCTTTTCTTGACGCTCTTCTGGATGCAAACACCTGACAAGCACCCACCGAATGTCGTCTTTAAGGTGAGCAAAACAGCCCAAAAATAAGAAGGCAATATTTTTTAACGATTAGTACATGCGTGGAGCAGCTTCAAAGGTGTTTAATAACTTTCTTAACGACGCCCGGCATTTTATAAAAAACAAAAAAACACCAGTGTGCTGCAAGTTTAATGTCTTATTGCTATTTATTTATTTTCATGCACCCGCGCCTGTTTGCCAGCTCGTCCAACTCAACCGTTCACAATGACGGATGTGTAATAAAAAATGGCATTTATAGTATTTATGCAAAAACACGCAGCTCGAATTTATTTTTGAAAAGGGGGTGTGTACTCGTCGTGCACGTGCCGCGAAGGCTTTTAACCTAAAACTATAAAATCACACGTTTGACCGTTATTTTGAGCTGTTTCTACACGTAACGCGCGGGTATGTCTTGCTTTCGGAACCAAAACAAAGCGTTCCAACTTTGTGTCGCAGCACTGTTGTGGCCGCCGAGGCTTGCAACTTTTTGATGGACAGGCACTGCGAGCCAATCAACGCGAGACCTTTCAGTGCGCTCGTCCAATAGGAGCGCGGCCTGGGGCTGGCTTTTTACTGTAGCCCAGGAGACGTCACGTCGACTCGTTAACTCTTGCGAGGCACCTACCACCTGTCAAGCTGTTTATTAGTCTACAAAGTACAGAAATCAAACAAATATTTGCATTAATATACATTTGAAAAAGTCAAGGATGACTGGAGACGTGCCTTTGTAGCATGACAATTCATCACCAATGATTGATTGCGTCTTTGAATGGAGAGTGCAATACTGCTGTGACCTCCGGAGGCGCAGTTGAATAAGTTTCTTTGACCGATAAGTGCAAACAGGAGAACGTTCATGAACGATTCCATCCGACAATATGAAAAAAAAATTGTAATGATGAATTTATCTCATGATTTCTTCAAAAAGCATTCCTGTATTCACGTAGTATCGAAACATTAAGTAAGTTTTGACATTCTCGAATTTTTGTTTTGTTTTTTGCAAGGTGACTCCATGAGACAGCGATGGAGACCAAACGATACCAAAGTCTCTTTGAGGGAAGCGACGCGGAGAACAGGTGGTCTCAGATCCCCGCTACCATGGAGTTCTGCTGTGCCCCTGAAGACTCCAGCCTGGGCGGAGGCGATGTTCTGATGGACATCGCCAACGTCGCCGACCCCAAAGAGGGTGGCGGCAAGAAGCCGGAGCAGCCGTTGCTTCGTCCCGGGCCGAACCAGCACTCGGGCCTACCGCACATCGGCAACAGCTCCCTCCACGGCCCTAAGACGGAAATGGACTCCAAGGAGCTTTCCAAAACCGTGGCAGAGTCCATGGGGCTTTACATGAACGCTGCCAGGGAGGCGGACTTTGCCTTTGGCCAGCACGGGGGCTCGGCCAGCCCTGGGAAAATGCCGTACCCGGTATGCGGGCGGACTCTTGAGGAAAGCCAGTGCATCACCGCCAAGAGCCCCAAGCTGAAAGGGTTTGCGTTCTCGCAGTCGACCGGTGGGGACGGCACCGCCGGCGCCCCGGTGAGCTCCGCTTCCTTGCTGGCCTCATCGCTGTCCGGCAGTCCCCAAACTCCCAGCCCGGGGGGCGGCAACAACATGGTGTCATCCACCACCACCAGCCCCCCGGTGGGCTTCGGCCCAGCCTGCTCCCCCGTAAGCCACCCGGCCCTAGCCGGAGTCAGGCGGCGGAATTTGTCGGCGTGCAGCCCCGTGGAGTCCAGCACGGTATGCTCGCCGCCCCTCATGAGGTCCCCCATGTCCAGCCCGCGGAGTATGACTAGCGTGAGGTCCCCGCCATCCTGCAGCGTCAGGTCATCCGTCTCCAGCCCCAACGCGGTCCGGCCCCCCGCCTGCAGTCCGGCCATGGCCATAGGAAGCCCGCAGAACCCTTCTTCGGGAGGCTTCCTGGCGTCTAGTCCTACCGGTGAATTGGGTTTGGCGCGTGGCGACACCCGTAGCCCCGAAAGGGCGGGTCTGACCGACGAGCCGGATTTCAAGCCCTTTGAGTTCCCCAAGGTGGAGATGGTGGACGGCGAGGTGTTCAATGTGGGTTTGGACCAGATGGGCATGGTGAAGTTCATCAAGAACGAACCAGGGACTGATTTTCGGAGCATGTGCTCGGGGGGCTCCAAATGCAACACCTCCGGTGTGCCGTTTATCACGCAAATCAAAAACGAACCTGACAGAAACGCCGGGTGCATGAACCCGCAGTCCTACGGCCGACAGTCGCCGCCGCTCGGCCTCTTCCCCGCGGCCGAGACCACCTACTTGTCCCTGCGGAATAACATTGACGAATACAGCCTCTCCGGAATCTTAGGACCCCCGGTGTCTCTCAACGGGAACTACGACCCCGACGTGTTCGCCAACGACGTACTGTCCAAAGGGGTCAAGCAAGAGTCCAACGAGAGCGACTACTACCATGAGAGCAACGGCGTGCCCACCTCGGCCATTGTTGGAGTTAATTCCAGCGGACACTCATTCCATTACCAGATCGGCACGCAGGGAACAATGTCGTTCGGGCGGCACGACGCCCGGGACCAGTCCAACCCTTTGTTGAATCTCATTTCGCCCGTGGCGGCGTTAATGGAGTCGTGGAAGTCGCGGCCGGGCATGCCGCAGGGCTCGCTGTCAGCCCGGGGCGACGGATACCCGGGTCAGAACTGCATCGGTGACGGCATGGCGAGGTAAGCGATGGATTGAAGCTTTTGGTTGAACTTACTG
This sequence comes from Syngnathus acus, assembly GCF_901709675.1. NCBI lineage: Eukaryota > Metazoa > Chordata > Actinopteri > Syngnathiformes > Syngnathidae > Syngnathus > Syngnathus acus. Next base: position 2,023,205 of record NC_051087.1, read on the forward strand.
GGGAACAATTTTTGGGTGGTCGTGCTCTTGCATGATGATTCTCATGCATAATATTATCGTGTAAAAGTTTTTCAGACATTTTCCAATCAAGAATTTGGACTGTTTTTGTCATATTTTGACTTAATTCACATAAAATTACTTTTTCACATGTTGAAAACTTTTTGTTCAGATAAAAAAATTAAATTACAACTTTATTCTCATGACATTCATTTTTTTGTATTTTGACTACGAGAAATTTGACTTTGATACAAACTAATTATATAACTTTATTCTTACAAAATGATGACTTTCTTTCCTCATATTCATTTTATTCACATAAAAGTCTAAATTTATTCTCACGACAGCCGTTAGTTGAGTGCATTCTGATACTTGTTTTTTTCCCCATTACTTTTGCTATGCATTAAGTTCCCTGGCCTTATATGGAGAATCATTGGACTGTATTTGCAGCAAGCAGGGCGCTTTGTTGTAGTCATGTGGGGTCATTACACCAGGCAGGCTAAAAATGAAATGAAAGCAATGACGCGCACTTGACTGTACTGTGTGTTGTTCTACTGTATGGCAGCGTTAGCACAGCGGCGCTCACTGGAAGCAAAAATGCGGTTTAATGGGCCAGCGTGTCAGCAGCGTCATGAATTATGAATGATTGATGACGAGCTTTTATTGCCAGACTGACGAAATAAACAATTACGAGTGCTCGGGGGTTGGAGTGTATTGTGGAACTGGGCAAACAGGCCAAAGGAAACCACTCTAAACAACTCAATAGCAACAAGCGCTACGGCAAAGCTGTGTTTCCAACATTTTGATGAATTTGATTTTTTGGGGAATACTTGGACTTATAGGTTTGGTTCACTAAAGTGTCACCGATGAACACGAAATTGGGCTGGCATGTCTGCCGTTACGGGGATTCACCAAAAAGTCTGGAGCTTGAAACTGAACAGGAAGGCGGCCATTTTGATTTGAAGCATTTGGTGAATTCTTTGACCAACTCCTTCTTTGGAACTCACCAAAATGAAGCATCATCGGAAAAAAAGTTAGAAACTTTTGAACCCTGACCCCAGTTTCGCTGATAATATAAAATTGGGCGGACATATTTATCAAAATCTTTCCGGTTGCCATGGTCAAAATTGAAACGGAAGTTAGCCATTTTGGTTTGAAGTAGCAATTTTAGGCGCAAATTCCAAGGTTCGTACTTTGGCTCGTATCCACGCTGACAGGATCACTGCCACATTAAGTCCTAATGACATCCAGCTTAGCCTTGCGGGCAGACACGACGTCAGTAAACGAGTTGGCCTACATGGTCCGAGCAGACAGACAGAGAAATTTTCGCTACTGTATTCAAGGCCTTATATTTCCTAGGAATGAAAAAAAAAAAAAAATTACATAACCATTCAACATCCCTACAAACTTTGATCCGCAGAGAGCTTTGGATAACAGCAAAAATCCCCTGGCTCCCCTTGTTCCTCTCTTTCACTATTGGTTTCCGCTCAAAGTGGTTTTAATTAAAGATGGCTTTTCATCTGAGCATTCTTTGCGTTTTAACTCGCCATCCCCAGGAGAGGAGGATCTTTCTCTTGTTTGACGCTAATATCACACGCTGTAAAATCAAGTTTACATGACTTGAATGGCGCGTATTTCAAAGACGCCCACTTTGTATTAAGATGGAAGTATCGATGTCGCCGACAAGCAAGGCGAACGACTCGCACTGGACGCCGTCCAACCCTCAATGTTCTACGAAGCGGCCGAAAAGGCGTACTCCAGAGAGCGTCTTAATGAGCCTTTAATTGTATGTTCCTCCGCTAAATCAATGGATGCAAATGATTTGATGAATCCAGACACAGCTGGATACTAAATTGCCAATTAAAGCTTGCGCGTGCACAAGCGGACTCCCGATGCATTGTGGCCTCCTGCCCGTTGTTTTTAATGGCGTAATATTTCTGTAGTGCTTGTTATTTGCAACTAGTTTATCCTCACCGGGTTATGTTTATGACAATTGTAATAGAATTAAGTTTTCTTTTTATTTATTTTGTTTTTAATTGTCGTTTTTTTTCTTCATTAAAGTAAAATGAAAGTCAATTAAATTGCTTTCTATTCATGTGCAAGGCGGTATAACGAAACATAGCAAATCGTAGAGTCGTATGGTACAGACACTTAAGGTTTGGCCGAAATATATTTTGAAATACTGAGAAAGTGAGGTTTTGAATTATTTTCATTATATATTAGAATAACACTTTGGTGGGCTTAGGACAGAGCCTTGAGGAACACCTAATACTTTGGTGGGCTAAAGACAGAGCCTTGAGGAACACCGGACGTGATAAATCCAATCACATGAATTAAAATGATGGACGAAAGGCCTAATTTTTTTTTTGCCATTCATCTGTTGCACGCCGGGTTCCAATTTATTCTGGCGTTCCCCAAGGCTTTTGCGCAAGTCGCTACCATTCATAAGAGTGACATTGGTAGACTTTTTCAGTATCTTTTCCCCGAGTTAGCAAAAATATTCTGAAGATGTCTTGTTCTGCGTTGGGGCGAGCGCATGAATAAATCACTCTGGCTGCAAGCAAGAATGAGGTTATTCCCCGCCGACCCACCACGCCTCACCCCGTCCCGCCTCCGGTCTTCCCTCTATGGAAGCGTTCACCTAGAGCTCATGAATAGTTAGCGCACCGGTCCGGTAACGCTCAACGAAAGCCCGACGCTTGTCGCATTGAAGACTCTTTTTGGAATGAAAATATATTTTTTTCTTCCTCGCCGACAGCCGTGACGCATTTCCCACTGGCTAAGCAAACTACTGAACAAATGAATCATTCCCCTTCTGGCAATATTCACCATCGTTCACGTGTTGGGAGACGTACGCCGCCATTGTCATTGATGTCGAAATGCATTAGCCTGTCTTTGTTGTTGCAGAGCTACACAAAAAAAAAAACTTCAAGTCGTTTCATTCATCAGGTAGTAATTGTCATTCATAAGAAAATAGGTATACAGTAAAATAAGTTTTTTTTTACGAGGTCACCCAATTGCAGCTTGTAACACAAGATTTAAATTTTTTTTTTTGGAGTGAGTGCTACTATAGCTGCCACCATTGTGCACATACTGAAAGCTAAAAGAAGAAGTCACGTTAACATTCACACAACGCAGGCCGGACCCCAATAAAAGTGTGACGCTGTTGGCTGGGGTGTGCTCGGAAGGGGCCGGGGGAAGGGGCCGTTCCCTAAAAATACGGCCCAGTGACAAGAGGACCGGCTTTTCATGCCAGTTCGGAGCCAGAGTTGCACTTTTAACCCCATCGGCCCACTTTGGTGACGTGAAATGCGTTTATTGACTTTCAAGTCACTGGTTTCCTCAAAGGATGAAAATGATTGTTGACAGGCTGGTGCTGCTTTTGCTCTGTTTTGTTGTTTTCAAGTTAGAGACTTTTCCGTTGATGTTTGTTTTTGTTTGAGAAATTCTAAAAACAAGGTTACTTCTACTCAATAATTATAAATAATAATATATTATAAATGTTTTCAGTCATACTAACGAAAACGGATTTCGATTAAAAAAATCAGTTTTTATTTAATATGTGAGTGCATCCATTTTTTTAAATGTATTTATTTGTGTTGAAATCTAAAATAAATAATGTCATATTCTTGTGCGGTGTCGAATATCTTTGGTATGTTTCGACAAAAGAATGGCAGAAACTTTTTACCAAGACTCATTCAAGTGTGGAAAACAATGCCACAAGTGTGCAAAGAACGGTTGATCATTTTTAACCCATTCATTCACAAATTATTCCGATAATTTACTGCCCACGCTTGTGTGACAGCTCATGAAATTACGGTTAATGTTTTTGTGATTGCGCCAGCTTGGCGCCGTTCGGATATTGTTTTAGAGAAAAAAAGTCCATCATTCAATCTGCTTTTGACATAAAGACAAAGGTCCTGTGTGATTGACCACACCTTCGATCATTGTTTAGCGTTTAATTGTTGACTCGGCGTCGCTCTGTCGCTGTTTTCGCCTTGGGACGTCACTTTGGGTAAAAGCGTTTCACGGAAATGTCACGGCCATTCAAAGTATCATTAGTCCATGATGCCATTCAATTAGCGCCATTAAAATACCTGAATAAGCAGTAGGTGTTCATTTGTGGTGGCAAAAATAAAATAAATGGGATGTAGGTGTGAATTAATAATCCAAGGCGTCCTTAATGGCACCAACCTAGGTTGGCCTTTTGGCGTCTTTGATTATGTGCGTCTTTAACGTTTTTTTTTTAACGGGCTAAGCTAGTAAGCTAGCTAATGTTAGCATCAATTATTGGAAAAAATGAAGAATGATTTGGCGGTTCAATAATACAAAGTAACACAGATCTTTGGAGAAGGAATTACAAAAAGGAAATTGTGATCTAATACAATATTGTCTTTTTTATTTTACTGGCTTTATTAGTTATTTTATTGGGTTGCTGGTTTTATTAGTTGATTTATTATGTACATCACACCACTTACGGCTGTGGTTTTGTTTAGTTTTTTTGAAGTGCGCTAGACAAAGTTGACTTTAGTCACACAGACAAATGAAGTCATTGTGTTTTTTAACGTTTTCAGTATTTTGTGTCATGTCATGTTGTGACTCGTGGAAATGGAGCACACAACAAACCCAATATTATTGTTTTTAATTTTTTTTAAGGCTTATTGAAATAAAGCGTGATGGTTTCTTACAGAGCAGCGAATTTTTTTTTTTTGGTTTGAGGCAAATCATTGAAAGAAAAATTGCAAAAACTGCACATTACATATCATTTATTTATACGTAGCTAGCGACCTGCTAAATGGTTTTCCGGAGAATGACTTTAAAGGCAGCCGGCATGACACACTGACCCAGCAGGTTTAAAAAAAAAAAAAAGAGGCGTGTGAGGATCAGATGGCAGCTCCAGGTTTTGCTTTACTGACACAGGGGTTAAGCATGAGATCACAAAATGACTCATCGTGCCATTGCAATCTGCAAGAAACCGTTGCAATTAAAGACAAATCAAAAGGTAGTCTGGACTCTCCCCAACACACCCAAGCTTGCAGCAGGCGGCCTTTCTTTGAATCACCAGCCAAAATTGGATTTGATTGAGCTTCAGTGACACCGCCAAACTTTTGAGGGAGTTTTGGAATGTCTTAGTGGGAAACAAGGAATTAGCGAGCTTTAATACCAAGTAGGGGGCAGATAAAAGGCCTATTTTCAAGTTGGGGGGTATTTAAGGGTGCTGTGATACCAGGATCCGATACTTCATCTAGAAGAAATTCAATGAATCAGCAAAGTAATTAGGTTACTTTTTCAAGGTAATTAGCAACACTGCCCATTTCCTGCTTTTTGTTTTCGCCGCTTCACACAAACTTCCAAATGCCTGCTGGCTGCTTCGCTATCGAGGTTTTCGGTCTTGAACGCAGCACAGTCAAAATCTTTTATGACAAACCGAACGCCCTTTGATGAGATTAATTACGGGAGTAATCGTACTCACGCACGCTAATATTACGTATACTCGGCCCATGGGCGTATTTTAGCTAACAAATTAGATGGGGAGGTTTCTGGTCCACCTGTACCACTGATGCCTTGGAGGTGAACTCACGTCATATCAGTTGGCGACAGAAAAGAGATCGTTCAGGATCTCCTGCTGCTTAAAATACTCAGACAAATATTTGCAATGGAGTTCTTATAAACACTAGCTTAGCATATGGCTGAGGCAGACGAGTATGCTAAGCACGTAGCTAGCTGTCTAGAAACGACAAACACCTCGGGTAACGCCTGCAATAGAAATGTCTACCAAACTTTATATTGCTAAATGAAACTGAAATTTTCATAAAGAATAATTCAAATGTAAAATTTTAGCCATGGCTGCAACATGCTAACTTTGATGCTAACTTTGAATCCACTCTTAAATTCCCCCGAGCAGCATTATTTATGAATAATAAACATTTGACGCTTGGGAGAATCTGACGGGAGGGCGAGCAAAGAAATCCTAAATGGGATTTTTCAGCTCGCCAAGCTTTGAAAGGAATGTCTCACTAAAGTTCAATGTTACATAATCCCCCTCGGCCTAAATATTTAATCATGGCATCATCTTGCTTCGCCCGCCTTGCCCTTTTTCTTGTCTCAGGGGAAAAATTAAAGCTCACGTTTGGTGTGATCACAGAGACAAGGAGGCATCAGGCGCTTCAGTTACGAGTCGCCTGCCGAGCGTTGCACCGCAAGCAAATCTTGTGGCTCCAGGGCCCTCCGTCACGGGAGAACCGGTTTTTCAGAGTTGAACTAGATTCTTGCCCAGGTGGATAAGCTTATCGGCGCAATGTTTATGTTGGACGCCGGCCAGAGATGGTGAGCGGCTAAACGTTTCAGGGCCGTCTTTCCAACTTCTGTAGTTCTACAGTTCAAATCTCAATCTGCTGATCTATTGATTTTTTTAGTTACTGTTTCAAAAAGTGAAAAATGGACGGGCCCTTCACACAATGTTTTTTTTTTTTTTTAGGACCATATATATTCTCCCAGAAACTTTCACAATAAATGCTATGACAAATGTATCATTTGATTTGTGCCACTGATATAATATTCATCCATCCATTTTCCGAACCGCTTAGTCCCCACGGGGGTCGCGGGCGTGCTGGAGCCTATCCCAGCCGTCAACGGGCAGTAGGCGGGGGACACCCTGAACCGGTTGCCAGCCAATCGCAGGGCACACAGAGACAAACAACCATTTGCACTCGCACTCACACCTAGGGACAATCTGGAGTCTTCAATCGGCCTACCAAGCATGTTTTTGGGATGTGGGAGGAAACCGGAGTGCCCGGAGAAAACCCACGCGGGCCCGGGGAGAACATGCAAACTCCGCACAGGGAGGGCCGGAGGTGGAATTGAACCCGCACCCTCCTAACTGTGAGGCGGACGTGCTACCCAGTGCCCCACCGAGCCGCCTCTGATATAATATTTAATGTAAATTATTTTTCTGAAAAAAAATCAATTTTAATTCCTCAAGAATATTAATACACTGACATTGAAATGGGGAACTATAAAAAACATCAACTAAATTACATTTTTTTTAAATAAATATTACTCAATGATGCTAACAGTCGCTCTACGTTTAGCTAGCAGCTAGCGAGAGACGGAAATATTGTGTTACTGTAGCATTTTTTTTCTCTTTCATGCTGCAGTGGTCAACAGGTTCACCTTACAGATTTGCATAAAACTACTTGTTGGAGTATGTTGCACGTCATGCGACAGTAATTACACAACCCGCAAGCAGGGCGATGGACATGATAAGTGGTTTGAAAATGATGTGTCTTTTTTTTGACCTTTCACGATTGACTTGAATCAGTAATGACAAGGAGTGAATCACTCCCGGTACTTTATTATAATAGTTTTTCTTTCATGAGCTGTGAGTGAGGTCAAAAGCTAAATTCCTGACTTTGAGAGTCATGATAGACATGGCTAGAAAAGGTCCATGTTGCATGTCAAATCTAGATTTTATTTTAAAATATGCCCGGACAACCACGGCTGCGGCGAACGGTCAAGTATGAATCGAGTCGTTCCTCCAGGGTGGAATAAAATAATAAAAATACACAAATTTATGAATAATGCATCTGTCTGGTACGTGGAGTTTAAATGTGGTAGCCGGTGGACAAAATTGCAGGACATAAAGGTCATAGTGCATTTTAGATTCTTCCAAAAAAGTCACCTGAAAGCCGACCAGCGCCCTTTTATGAGTCGTGAAACCACTTAACGATGTCATGACGGATTTTTGTTGATGTGGTTTGGATCGCTTTTCGTTTGTTCATGTGTTCCTTCTCATGTCGATTATATGGAAAAGTTCGCACGTTTTTTTTTCTGCTTCGAGATTATCAGGTTCAAAACGAGGTCACATTGACAGCGGCGGGTTTTTGTAGCCGCGGTGGTTCGTCAGAGCTAGCAAGCTCTTTTTTCTTTCATTTCATGAGATGATAATTTATTACTGTGGATGTTTTTGTGTTTTACTAAGAGGGGGATTTAGTCTTATCAGGGTCGCTCAGGTAACAATAACACAACAGGATGCGCCTCTATTTAAAAAAGAAAATGCCGGAATGTTTCCGATACTTTTGCCATGATGGAATTTATTGGACATCTGCGATATGGATGAGTGGTTGAGTGATTCCCCTCAGAGGGCTCCCTTTGCTTTGGGTCCCCATGTGGCCAGCACACACACACACACACACACACATACACTCATACTTGTAAACAAACCCAGCTGCGATGTGGGCATGCTGGCATTCCGATGCGGCTTCTCATTTGCCGTCATATCATTTTATGATCTTAATTTACCATCCAGCGATAGGACGTGGTTTGACCTTAGAGGAATGCTACCATTTTTTTTTTTTTTTGGCTTTTGGTTGACAAATGTCAATGTCAACTGTAATTTCTAAGGCTTGATGTTAGCAATTAGCCACATGCTATTAGAGCAGTTCAATCTATTTGCACCTGTTTTATTTTTTCTTAAAATATGGTATTGAAATCTGGAATTAAGATAAAAAGATATGAAGATTTGAATCATAATTCAATTCATTAACTCACTTTTTTTTTTAAATTGCAATATAACAGTTAAATGCGTTTCTACATGTTTGATACTTTTCCAGTAATCACAAAAATTATATAAAACATTGATGTAAATATGACATTTCCTTGTATTTTAAATAAGCATGCAATATAAAAAAATGATTGAATTATGATAATCAAATAGGACAATGCGAACTTGTTCTATGGTTAGCATCACACCTTTCCTGGCAATTATTTTGTTAGCTTCCTTGAATATTTAAAAAAGTATTATCAACATGAAAATGACATTTTGAAAACTCCCCAAACTTCTAACTTCTTTGTTGACTTTCGGGAACAACTTAATGACTGCTCGGCGTTGCGATGTCACAATAACATTTTGAGAACTTGGATGAAGGAGCGTGCCTACAAACACGGGAGGCGTCCAAACGCAAAATGCATGCGGCTTCTTTTTTTAGAAGGCCTGCCTTCTATTTCAAGGCGACGGGGGTCGTGACGCCAGACACCGTGGACACCCAGGAACATTCTGACTTGTCAACAGTTCGTTATGAACGTCTTTGCTGGCGGTTGAGGTGTCCTAAGGAGAATCTGGACAATGTACTGAATGTCTCATCACGGGTCAGGTCATTTGAAGTCCAGTCCACAAAAACCTCTCGCACCTTTTATGATGAAATCTAGGGGATGATGGCCGTTTGTGGATGTTTGAAAAAAAGATTGTAGATTTGTATATTGTAGCATTTTGCAGTGATTGGAAACCAATGAAAATAATGCGTGATAAATAGTTTGGGATCATTTTACATCTCTCAGTTTCTTCCTGACTTACTCTGTTATTAAGCCAGCAGATGATAAGTAAGGGCAGCAAAAGTGGGCTTTGCTTCCCAGATGGAGGTCTCAGATTTGCCGGGGACTTGTGGATCCACACGGGCTTACGTGAGCTTGGTGACATTTTGTAAACAACAGCTGTGTCGATGCCAATGTGCGGGACTTCTTCTCGTTTTACAACGTTCCATTTAAAAGTTGACTTCGGATGATTTATTGATGAAATGCGAGCCTAATTCATCGGCGGGAGGAAAATAATTGACGGCTGAGACGGAAACTAAGTTTATGAGTGTCGCTAAATCTTTTCCACTGATTTGCTATTCATTTCAGAGATTTCGCATTGAAAATTGACATTTACAGAAAATAAAAAACAGGGGCATATTTTAGTGCTGAATGTATCAGTAAATAAACTCATGACCAGAACTGATATTATTATGTTTTTATGAATACTGCTTTGTCATAAATAAAGATGAGGATTCTATGAAACAGCAAAAATGAGTCACTTTATTAAATATGAGAATGAACTTCGGCATGGGTCACTGCCCCCAGTTAGCCTCGATGCAAGCAGGCTATTAAAAATTGTGAATTTAATTTGCTTTTTTCACGATTTCTTGTCGTTCACAGTTTTTCGAGAATACTTTGAAGTAGGCGCGAGAAACAAAAAATCAGCCCCCGAAGCCCGTTAAATTTAGCAACATGAAATTTGTCCATTATGAGTAGACCCACAAAAACAGTCACATGGAGTCATGCCCAAAAACATAATAGACGTTTTGGTTTGAAGCTGCCACTTTTAAGGTCAAATCGGCGACAGTATTTCTAGGAATCCTGGGGACTTTTTTTGCGGTTGCCACTGAATTTGAACCATGTATTCTAGGAAATACATCTACAAACAAACAAGCAACCGCTTGTTTTTGTATTAGCGTAGCTTGATGATCGACAAACCAAATTGGGTTCGCATTGCTGTCTATGTAAGTTATTTTTTAAGCATCCAGGCTTAACTTATCTCCTTCGTGACATACAAAGCTGTATTATTTAAATAAAATGTTCTTGACACAATTACTAGTTTCCTATTAGGAACGCTTCGTCGCCATCTTGTTTCCAAAAGCGCCATAACTCGGTCCAGGAAATGAAAAACGTAAAGTTGTAACGACATGTGGGGTTTGACTGTAATGGCAACGGTCCAATGCTTGACTAAAAACCTGCTATTTAAAGACGGAGTATTTTTCTATAAGTCATGTGGCGAAAAACGATTAGAAAGTGTCGCTTCAGAGATCCCCCGCCTTCATTACGGCTAATTGGATTGAGCGGGGGGCCCACTCATTGGCCCACATTTATGCATTGACACCACGTTTAAGGCGCTTAATGTGAAAGGCAGCGATAGCACCGGAATGACATGTAAGCCTCACAATCCAAAAGGATGTTCGAAGACTTTCAGAGGTGGGGTAGAAGGGAAAAGGGGAGCGGGGGCGGGCGGCTTGGCGCTGACATAATCTCCGTGATGCTAAAACGGAGTGACATGGAGCGCGCGGGACCGACGTAGCATGTCGATCCCCGTGAGACGTTTCTATCGACAGCCTCCCCCCCCTCATGCTAACCTGACAAAAAGTTTGAAGGAATATTGGAGGCAAGCAGGTTCTCTTGGCAAATTGCACTCTGCTGCTTGGAAATATGCACGACTGGCGATGTGTACGCGCTTGACCTAGAAAACGCTGCCTGTGCAGCTGCACTCACAGTGCAAGTCTGATTTTCATAATGGGACTGCATACAGTGTAGTAGTTGTGTGAGCTACTTACTGCGTCATTTGACAAGATTCAGAGATTTAAAGTATTAGATGAGTGATACTTAAAGTTCAGTAAATAAGTGTTATTAAAATCCCTGTAAAATGAAAATAATGTCTTCTAAATTTGACACGCCACAGTGTTATTTATCCCTGGCTAGCATCACGCTGGCAAATGTGAATGGTAAAGAAAAATTGCCAAGTACTTATAAAAAAGGTTTTATGTAGCTCTGGAAGCCTATTGGCCTGGTTTTGAAACATTTTGTATTTTTCTGAAACACTACTTTAGGTTTTGTGCAACGTTAAAGTGTGTTTTCCCAAATATTTTGGCCAGATTTAGCGCTAATTTGTTGACTTTTGAGACCTAGAACATTCCCATATATGTATAATATACTGTATAAATTCAATATTTCTATAATTCTCCTTATGCACTGTTTGCTTCTGAGAAACATTTTGCATGCTATTTTCAAGTCATGCTAACTTATTAGCCAACATGGTGGTTAGCTTGTTTGCTAACTTGACAGTTTCTCCTAAGAAGACCTAAACAAATTCATGATCGATGGAAGTAGGATTACAATTGTGATAAATCAGTCGTAATTAATGACGTCTCTTGGCATTGACACATTTGAACTGACCAAGTCATGAAAATGAATCAGTAATAAATCAGCAAATAAAGCTAGCATTGGTTCCAGCCATCCTTGTTAGCCTCCGCCGGCGCGTTTATCAGCGTCTACAGCCTTTTCAATAAAGCCCTCGTTATATTTAGACACTTTATAACCCTACCTGTCTGTAAACAGGAAGTCGGGCAGATTACGGCCAACCATCTGGACATTAATACACAATGAAGAGCCAAAAGCCATTTTGGCGCTCACAGACTTGTTATTCATTTGCGTGGGACTCAATGTGCAAACGGCGGCGCACGTATCTTCCAAAATGTATTTACACGTCTTGATGATACTTCTCATCATACTGAAGCTAATTTTTTGCGTCTCATAGTTGTTTATGCATTGCGCCATAATCCTATTATGCTCACGATGAGACCCTTGTGACAGTGGAATGACTTTGTTTTAAAAATAGCAAATGCAATGAGAGGAAATACAGAAAATGTACACGCTCATATGATGAGGTTTGCACGCCCACTTGATCTTGATCCTTTCTGTGACTTTAAAGACAGATTTTGCAGTTCAGGGCCAAACTAGAGTTTTTGTGCAAATTCAAAAATAAACATTTTCACACATCCCATAAAGAAGTAAAAACGCAAAAGAGCAAAGAAGCAAGTGAATGACTCAACAGTTTTCCTTTCCGTGGAAACGTGGCGTAATTCCCAGCCAGAGGAGTGTTAGCTTGGGCGATAACTGCGTTTGAACGGCGTCTTTGTGCCAAAGCCAGATTTGATGATTAATTAAAAGGGGCGGGGCCGGGGGAATAAATGACAAGTTTGTGGAGAGAAGTTCATACATGCACGTCTGTGCCGGCGAAACACGAGCTTAACACATGACTGTGGCAGCTTCGGGCGAGAGGCCAAGGACGCTCGGGTCAGATGACAGCGAGCGCGTAAGGTTGCATTTCCAACACGCTCGCCTTCCATCCAAACGTATGCGAGTAACCTTACGTGCTACGTTAGCACTAATGCTAAGTCTGGCCGAAGAGAGTTCAGTTTGAGAATTGCAACGTCCGTCCAAAGGTTTTAAGAAACCTAAATGATTAAATAGTCGTGGTGGGACGACACTGGGACTTCTTAATGTAATGTTATTTCAGACGGTACTTTTTCAGTCTTGCCCGACATGTCCTTCAATCCCGAAATCCCCTGCAGACCTGCAGGGAGACTGTGGAAAAGGGCATCCACATGCACCACTGCAAATGCCGCGCCTTATTAAATATACATCACAAAAGTGTGAGGCAGCTTTCACCTGAGTCAAGGTCACCCCGACATGACCCGTGTTGGCTTTCTACCTATTTGCTTTGAAAAGCGAGTCGTTGACTAATCGACGAGTCGACTTTACGACTTTGCGTTAAAAGCTTGAAGTCAACTAATCATTAATGTTTCGGGCATCCCGTCTTCTAATTTGCCAATTTACTGAGGTTAAATAAATTGTTAGCTAATAGCATATAGCCGAGCACTGCTAGGCCGAATGAATTGCAATTCTTTCCGCAAGTGGTTTGTTAGTCTCAGAGGAAAATAGACAAAGCTGTTTGTGTACTTGATTGCACAGATGATAACGAAATAGAATAAATCCAAGCACATTCTGAGGGTCATATGTGATTCCGTCACTGAACACGCGGAGTGGCTAATGATTAGCCAATTGAAAGCTAGCCGACTTTACATTCTCATTTGCTGACTTGTCACAGATACTTTGGATAAATTTGATGTTTGGAACTTTGCCGTTTTGGATGGGTTTGTTTGTTTTTTTTAGAAATATTTGGTTGTTCGTACTTAATAGGCGTTTTTCCCAATTTCTGGCTAAACTTAGCTAACCGGCTAAACGTAGAAATACAACTTCTGAATGCTATGAAAATAACTAAGGTGCTAAAAATTACGGTCAAACATGGTGGGGTTTTTTTGTGTGGCAAATCCTAGCTTTTATTGAGCCTTCGGTTAGCCCGCTCATATTGCGGTAAAAGGTTCTGAATGCAATTAGTGCTCATCCTTTTGTACCATTTCCAAGTAAACTCTCGTGAGGACATTCTGTCCATATGCGCGGACAGCGGTTTTCGCTTTTTGCGGTATTTTTTCAGTCAAAGCTAATAGCGTTATGTCCCTCAGCAGGTGCTGCATTGTTCATCCGTCGGCCATCTGGGCCCGTAATCCTTCGGAGGTGAACAAACTGAATTTGAAAAAGGTCACTGCGCAGACACTTTTAGCTTAACCACACCACTCCCATGTGAGTGTGTGTGTGTGTGTGTGTGTGTGTTTTTTACCCTACAACTTTCTTTTCCTAGCGTATGTTGTGCTAGCTTACCAGGTCGCAATCTTAGCGTAATGTTGACATTTTATAAAAGTGATGTCTACTTCCTGTAATCCTGTCCTTCCGTTTCGTGCTCTCTCCGTATCAAAATGTCATCATTCAATTTTTGAATTTGATCAAAATGTGGCTGTAAACTGTGACTCAGTTAGCATTAGCTTAGCGTTAGTATTGACAAACCAAATGGTGGCTATTTCAAAATTGACAGGAATCAGCCATCCATACAACCTTTAGTGATTTTGTTTTTGAGGGGGATAAACAGCATGACACAATCTGCTGATAAATCAAAATGGCAGTCACACAAAGTCACATGGACGCACGGCTAAAACGATGCAAGTCAATCACGTCCATCTCTGTCTCCACGCATATTTCTTTGCTGACTGCGTGCCGTCAGTTACTTCCCAGGCGCTGACGAGCGAGCACTTCTCGAGCCGACGTGCAGAATGTGCAATGGCGGTGCTAACCGCCTGGACGGGAGCCAGCTGCTTACAGCCCACTTCTTTTTGGTCTTGGAGGTTTTTGCAGCCGTCCGACTTCAGCCGGCCGCTCGGCTGTTAAGTGGACAAACAATAAACACCCCCGACGTGGCTAAATTTAGCCGTCATTTAGTCGGTCTGAGTGTGTGTGTGTGTGTAAAACCCACAAAGTCTAAGGTCTGCTCAAACCACGTCGGGATGCTAAATGACCGGTGGCAATAGAGAATGATGACATGTGACAGTGACTGCACAGGCTCGCTGGTAACATGTGTCAGCCGACGTTAACCCACATTTGGCGACAGGCCTTTTTTCCCTCTTGTCACATGTGAGATGGAAAGGTCGCCGTTTGAAAGGGATGCTTTTTGGCATGTTCACTTTGACTTTGCCCACTTGCTTTTTTGATGTTGAGGTATCTATCAACCAACCATCCATTTTCTGTTTTTGTTAGAGTTGCTGGTGAGCTTGTGCCTATTCCAGCTGACTTTTAGCAGTAAAAGCAGGGCACGCAGTGAAGTGGTTGTTATCACATCAGTCCATGGTGCTAGTCCTTCTAAAAGCCCTTTCATTTGAAGAAGATAGGTAAACACAAGCTAACTCAAAACAAGCTAATTTCAACAACACAATAACTGGGTTGTGTAAAGTACACTGTAATTTTTTATCCTATTTTAGCAAATGAATGTCAGACTTAATTATTACCTGGAAACTGTTTTGAATGGTGGGAAGAAAAATGCATTTCGTTGTGACAGGGCAAATTTGGAGAGCAGTGCACGAGGAGTGCGCTTTTGTGTGCGCGTGCATGCGCGGTGTCGAGGTGGCTCAGGTCAAGGCTGATCCCTTTCAACATAATCTTCCTCTCCAGGGATTTGTCCCGCCGGGGACCTCTAAGCTCTCGGAGGTCACCTGTTGCCCGGACCCAATCAGTCATGCGCCGTGCGGGAGAAAGCGACGTAAGCATTAAAGCCGGACACACACCGGCTAGTTTTCACGACTTGCCGACCTTCTGTAATTAATTTGGCTGAGATGTCGTTGCAATCAGAATTAGTGGCATGCTAACGCTAACACTCAAAAATGCAAGAGCGGCTCGGGGCCAACTGTAATTTGTTTGCAATTGTCCGGTTCCTTCTCGGCAAGTGAGGTGTGCGGCTGGCTTCAAAATCAAAGTCTGGAGTTGATCCACGCCGACCCAGTGCAGCTTTGAAGCGCGGTGTTTATGCTACGTGCCTATTTTGGGAGATTTTGGCCGACAAGTAGGGATCTTTGTCTTCTTATCATGGACATTCCAACACGTGTTAATCATTTTGCCAGTTTCCATTGTTTCCGAGGAGACCGCGCCACCCTCCGTGCGGCTGTTTGCTTCCGTTTTAAACGGCCAGCTAAAAACAGCCGTGGCCAGGGATCAATAGCAGATGAGCGCACGTGAGGCGCACGTGAAGCACCGACCCCTTGGCGCTGCTAAAGATATTTAAAAAAAAAAAAAAAAAAATCTGTGCCGTTGGGGATGGCTCAATGAGGCGGCGAAAGAGTTGCGCGGATGAATAGCGCTATTGTTTTAATAGAGGGTAATTTATCTTTTTCAGTAATTATTTCCTTTTGCCTGGGTTACTGAGGAAGTAGAAAAAGGCATTGGACTACAATATGCCAAACTAACGATTATGATACAACTAAGTTACTTTTAAAATCAAGTAATGAGTTCAGTTTATTTTTTGGAGGTAACACTAAATGTGGAAGATATTAAAAATGGCTTCTGATGCCCTCTGGCGCCCCCTCTGGCCTGAAACGCATGCGTAGAGTTGGCATTTAAGTTCGAGACGGATTTTAAATGTAAGATAAGGGTCACTTTTAGTTTGTTGTGGCTCTTGAGCGTCTCGCTGCCCGCGGCCTGAACCAGCTCCCCCGGGAGCTTGCTTTTGTTTACGCTCCAAACAGTCTTGTCTTTGTTCATGAGAGTGATGATCATGATTTTGGGAAAGGTCACTCGGAGTTTGCGTGCATAAACGTGGCTGGTAGGTGGCAATAATGACATCACGTGTCACATTAAAATGACATCCCACAAAAATCAGGAGACATATGGCATGTTGGTGTGCCATCAAAATAATTCCGAGGCCCATATAGAAGGGAAAAATGCAAATGAGTAAAGTTGGCATCCACCTTGAGAGCGCAATGAAGTAGCAAAGTCACAAAGGGGAAGTCTCGCCTTTCGGTCGAACCGGGTGCCAGTCGGCCGGGCGGGCGGGCGGGCCAGCCAGCGCGATGCCAGGGTCACCTTGGCGAAGGTAACCCAATCCCCTTAGGCTCTCCTGTGCCCTCTCTCTCTGTCTCTCTCTGTTCTCCTCTGCCGAATGGGGGTCAACCTAAATGTTTAGACGGTCTTATGTAAGCTCCCTCCCTCCCTCTCTTCCTCTCGTCCACTACCCCCCCCCTTTAGTTTTGCTATGTTCACTTTGTCAATATGCAAAGTCGAGGGCGGTATAAATAGATTTTGAGGTCTGCTTGGGTGTGTAAAGTCAAGGATGAGTGACTAAGCATGTACAGTTGACACATCTGATATTTCAAAGTCTGCATATTTCATGCGGAAATATAGTCTATCTATCTATCTATCTATCTATCTATCTATCTATCTATCTATCTATCTATCTATCTATCTATCTATCTATCTATCTATCTATCTATCTATCTATCTATCTATCTATCTATCTATCTATCTATCTATCTATCTATCTCGCTAGCTGGCTAGCTATTTATCTATCTGTTTATTCATCTATCTGCTTATTTATCTATCCCTTTATCGTCCTTGCTTCCAATTGTATGTGTCGTACTATTCCCAATGTCCGAATGACGAATGAAAGCGCTAAAAAGGCAGAGCAAGGACGAGCCGGATTAATCTCAGCAAACAGATGCGCGGCAAGTCAAAGTCACGGCGATGGTGGCGACGTCGGCGAGATAACATTGTTAGGGCCCAATAATGAGCCGTGAGGTGGCGGCGGAGGTCGGCAGGGCTCACGTGGTTCCGACGAACCCCGCTGACCCACATAAGCACATTAGCGAGTCCGCCGCGTCCGTAAACAAACAGCTAAAGTGCACAAACACACACACGCACACACACTAATGTACAGAAGAAGTCGTGCAGAACAACAGTGAATTCATTGCGCACGTCGGCCAGCCGTTCGCAGAGTGGCCACATTTCCAGGCCAGGCCGATTTCTCAATTCTAATTTATTATTAATATTAGTATTAATTTACAAGTAATGTGGATTTCATTTCCAAAATGGCCACCTTCCTGCTCAATTTCTCTCATGGGTCCCTCTGACGTTTTAGTCTTTTTTTTTGATAGATCAAATTTCAGACTGATGGATGAAACTGGTGTCAGGGGCAATTATTTATTTATTTTTAAATTTGTGTATTTATTGATTGAATTATTTATTATTTACAGGCCTCTTTTTTATGGAAATGTCTCCCAAAATGACTTCTTCCAACTAAACATTTATGTTGAATTTGGAGAATTTCCTTGCACGTCCAATTACTAAGCTTGACCTGTGTACCCCATTTCAGTACTAGCGTTAGCCACCGCAACCCGTCCAGGCAGCTCCTATCATTATTTTATTATTATATATCGGACAGTGTAGAACAGGCAAGGCAGCAATGACAAAAAAAAAAAAAGAAGCCTCTAGCATCCGCAAGGCAGCTTTTGCAGCCATGTTGCCAGGCTGTAAGTTACTGTAACGTCCATGATGGAGTGGCTTTGAGTGGAAGCTGTGATGAATCACTTTCGGGACTTCCCTGCTGCAAGGCCTTTTTTTTTTTTTTTTCTTCCAGCGTGCAGATTACTTGAGGAAAAGCTAGAGGATAAGTCTCGGCCCAAACATCGTCGTGTGTTACAGTGGGCCTTAACTTCTATTCTTATCCTGCGTGTAAGCAGCCCCCCCCTCGCCGGTCTAAGAAGAACCGGAGGCCTTGTGTACCCGCGCCGGTCGGGGGAAATAAACATCAGCAACACCAGTTAGCTCTCTTTGTGTGTTATCTTTAAGAGATGAAAGGACGCAGAAAACAATGAAGCGGCCGCCCTGGGCTTTCTGCGGGGAAGGAAGAAAATAAAAGGAAAACAAGAGGGAGAAGAAAAAAAGCAAGCGGAGCAAAGAATGAGACCTTTTGATCCGTGCAGTTGGTCCCATTGAGTGAAACGCGTTGGGAATAGAGACATGACGAGGGTCTGGGTGGAAAGATCCCAGTTCACAACATCGGAGGGTGGCATGGTCGCACGACATGATGAAAAGGACATTTTCCGGGATTCGAACCTCGGCGCTTTCTAGCATATGTGCAGCAGGAGAAAACAAATGCTGTGTGAAATTTTTTTCGCGCCAACTTGTCTCAATGTTCAGCACTAAAAAGTTCACATTATCTCCATAATTCATTTGATAGCATCATCTACTCAACGACCAATCACAGCTCACCTTGCGGATGTCACGTGACTACAACCAGAAAAGGTTTTTCTTTATTTCCTTATCTTGCTTGTTTGTATCATTTGGATCGATTTCGAACCGAGCAACATTCACACCAGCTGCTTAGTCAGGTAGCGGCTGGTGTTTAGTTTGGAGCATTTATTTGTTTTTTTTTGGTTTGTTTGTGCACAGTCACTGCAGCCTGTTCTATCAGCTCTGCTTTCGTAAGCGCGCAGTGACTGACCTATATACTCCTCTGGGGGAGGGAAAGTCACCTTGCTGCTGGACGGGCAGACCGGCTGGCTCTTTAGACGCACGTGTCGTGCGTGTGTTTGCCTTTCGTCACAGTGCAGAGCGATTGATTGTGATGTCAACGCCCGCGACTGTGTGATAAGGCCCGGCCCGGCCCGGCGTATGGCTTGCATGTGTGTTCTGTAGATTAACATGCTGAAAAACATGGCTGGACATGGATTGGATTTGCACACACACACTGACATTATGGGGAATGACACGGCCCCGTGCCAGGGAGTCAGACAAACACCTCACCAGAGACTCCTCTAAGCGTCCTAACAAATTGAATGTGTGTGTAGATGGACGAGGGGGAATTAGATCAGCGCTCCTGATTGCAAGCGAGTGCGCCGCCGACGCCGGAGCCCTTCCCAGCTTGGAGGAAATGCGAGCGAGAGAGAGAGAGAGAGAGAGAGAGGTTGGCAGCTGCCTTGATGAAGGATGGAAGGAGAATGTTAACCAGACAATCACCTTGCATCTCATTGATTTAGATGCTAGAGGGGCAATTAGTACAGCAAAGGAGAGGGAAGCTGAGGCCACTTTGGATGTTTTGATACAAGGTGTTCTCATCGGTGCGTACCCATCTACATGTGTGCGTGTGTCTGCACGCAACGTTCGTGCGGGTTATTCGAGTATCCCATTTAAAGGGCACTGGGCGAAATGCTTGAAAATCAGCCATCCCAGAAAATGAGGTTATATTTTTTGGGGTGCAAAACGCACAATGAAGAAACTAGAAGTTGCCTGGTTGGGTAGCGGTGGCTAACAGGAACTAGCAGGCACTCTGCAAACTGCCTGGTCGGGTTGCGGCCGGCGTTCATTTGGGGGATTTTTAACATGCTGGTGACTCACCAATGTCTGATGTATTTGTGTTATGTCCTTGCAGCTCGCCGCTCAGGCAACCTTCCTCGACAGCCAAGGTGTGCCTAGTGTGCGGGGACGAAGCGTCGGGCTGCCATTACGGCGTGGTGACGTGTGGCAGCTGCAAAGTCTTCTTCAAAAGAGCCGTGGAAGGTAGGATGCTAAGCTTGTATCGTACGGATAAAACTGTTGCGCTAATTTTGTCGGGAGCTTGAAAAAGGGGGCGCAAGATTACAAGTGGCGTCTTGGTCTGGTATATTAACGATGCATCGTGGCAGTTTTCATTTTTTTCTGGGTTTTAGGAGATTAGAAAAAAAAAAAAGACAAATCGATTTGAAATTGAGTGTACATGTCTATCATGACAGGAAAAGTCACAAGGTCACGTGTGAAATTGAACGGAAAGTTTTTGGTTGGAAGAAGCCATTTTGGGACCTAATTCTATTTAAAAGAAAAAAAGGTTAGGAAGGAAAAACGATGAACCCCAGACTGATTTGCTTACATGAAGCTTGTTCAGGTTTTTTATTTTATTATCCCTTGAGGGGTGGCTACTGTACTAGAGAGCTTTTCATTGCTGTTGTTTTGCTTACACCCAAAAAAAAGATTCACTGTGAAAAAGGGCGATGTGAGGTCAGGTTAAATTTGTTCTCTTAACATTTAAGTGGTTATTTTTTTTCATTTGATGAATAAAAAGCAGAGCCGCTGTGACGGTCGGCCGCCTTGGGGTGTTTTCCTGACAATTTCAACAAGAGCAATTGCGCCCTTTCCAAATCAAATGCCCATTTAAGCCTGATGATGTTTACACACCGTCGCCAGGGAGACCGACTCCCCGTCCTACACCTTCCGAAAATAACAACGGCAAAAATGATGGCTGTTTCTCGACAGCCGCCGTTATGAGGGCACTCGGTGAAGGTTGCCGGCCATCGCAACTCGCCTGACCCCTCCCGTCATCTGCAGCCCGAAGTGTATAGAGAGAGGAAGCGATGCGGCCAAGCGAGGAGAGACAGAGGACAGCCAGGCAGCGTTGAGGAAGGACGAAGGAAAAGTCAGACAGATAACGAGGCGGGGGGAATTGAGAGGGATGGGAAGCCATGCGTCAGCACCGTGACATCCCGCCCCGCCCCGCCCACCCCTTTTTTATTGCACTATTTCCCCCTCTGACTGGCCAATGGAGATGAACAGCAGAGAGCGGGCATGTGTACAAGGGGAACAGAGAAGACTCTGACCCTCAGTTTGATTTCTTTCAGCACTTCCTGCCCGGAGGGGGTGCGACGAATAGCCGACTCATAACTGCAAAAGTAATTAGCATTCAACGGTTGCACTCGTCTGACTGCGGCGGGTAAACGACGAAAGCTGGACCAAAACACGTCGGGAGATTTTTTTTCCCCATAATGAGTCCTCGGAACTTCAACGGCAAATGCGGGACTCGCATTATTTTGCCATATTGTGTCACTACCAAGGAAACCTAATTCTGCGGTTGTCGGCCATTTTGTTTTGAAGTAGCAATTTCAGAGTAAAGCTATAAAAATGGGGTCTAGATTTTTTTTTCTTTTTTCTTTGAAGCAGGCATTTTTGTGGTGAATAACACGAAAAAGGACGCAGGAAAAATAATTAGCTTCCATCACCAGTTTCACCAATCCACACAAAATTTGGTGGTCATGTCCATCAAAGTCTCTAGGACCCATGCCCGAAATTAAACAGGAAATTGGTCATTGGGGTTGGGGCAGGCATTTTGGAGCCAACTCCATGAAAAGGGGCCAGGAAAAGAAAGTCAAAGTCCCTCTTACCGGTCTCGCCAATTCAGACGAAATTTGGTGGACGTGTTTATCAATAGAATAGGCACGGAAGAGTCTCAAGAACCCAAATCAAACATTCTGGATTTCTAATTGAAGCAGCCTTTCCATTTTAACTTCTGCCCATCATCTGGCATTTCTTTCACAGCATGACACGTTAAAAAAAACTCGCATCGTTGTTGTTAATGAACTGCGGAAACAGCCAAACGCTTCTCCTGTTGAGTTTTTTCTCTCTGTATTTTAATAAAGAACAGCTGCGCCCAATAAACAGCTCCATGCGGCGCTGCGCATCGGCGTCGGGACGCCAGCGCATTATTCACATGTCATCAGCGGCTTGGCGCGTCGGCAATAATATTCCCCTTTTAGCCCGCCTGGCTTGTTTTTGCCAGTCACTCTTATTGAAGCGCAAAGATTTACGAACGGCAACAGCCCCGCCGCCTTGCTAAAAAACCAGCGCTTGCCAGTCCGCTTACGTCTCCCACTGGCAAAAAAGAGAGGTCAGGCGAGGACGCTGGCTTGCGCTGTCGGGGCGTCCAATCGCTCCTTTTTTCCCAGCTCGGGACGGGGCCTCCCACGGAACTGAATGGCTCAGGTTGTGTGTGTGTGTGTTTGGAGGGGGGGGGTGGTTATGTAACAACAGCTGGAGCGCAGCCACCTCGCCAACACGTCTAGCAACATACAAGTCGTAATCGCGAAGGATCCAGACGCTTGCACACATTCGTGTTCAGGCAAGTGTGTGTTGCAGGAGTAACGATACTGTAAGCGTGTGTGTGTGTGTGACCCACATTGTTGGAAGGTATTTGGGTTAGAGGCAGCAGGCTCTGTTCAATGCAGCTTGGAAAATAGACTGTAAGCATGTATGGGTTCAGCTCCAGGGCGCCCCCTACAGTTTTACACCAAAGAAGCTAAGCTAATATGCTACATTTTACGAGGAAGGCCTGAACACATCTGTTCAAAGTGAAAAGGACAACTCATGACTGAAGTCATTCTTTTCAAAGAGGTTGGTCGTCCGCCTCGGTCAATTGACACTTTTTATGTCAATTGATTAATGCATCATCAGGTTGTTGATGATTTTAGCACGTGGGGTGATAAAAGGGGCGGCGTTGAATGGCGTCTCTTGTACTATAGAGTCAGGGGCAGCCCCTTGTTTCCTCGAGGCTTCAAACGTTGCTGTGTCTTTAAAAATAAAATGTCAGCTTGGCTTTACTTCAAAAAGTCTGTGCGCATAGTGTATTTTTTTTTTAAGTGTGTGTTTCCCTTTCAGTGATGTAACAGGATGCAGCGATACACAAGAGTGGGTGATTACTAAGAGCAACATTACATAATTCGCAATATATTTTGGGTATATGAAAATACAGAAATAAATCATCACAAAAAATATATAAATATTACAGGCGTTTACAAATAATGAAAAAAATATTTGTACATTTTATAAGTCAGCTTTTTCCACTTCAAGTGTATTTTTGAAAAATGCAGTCAGGCTTGGAAGAAGAAGGGAGATTTTTTTGTCACTGGTCAACTAAGCAGCCAGTACTTGCCAGAAATTCCCGCATGTCAGCTTCTTTGCAATTTTTGGGGGTATTTTTTTAATTAATTTTAGAGTCCATTGCTTGCCAATTTTTCTCTCTTAAGTTAAATACTACCTGACAAAGTATCTAAGACATCTTTCTTGTACTGAAGGCAACAAAATACTCCAAAATATTTGTCACATATTATTTTTAAATAATGTTAATATTAATATTGATAATAATAATAATAAACGCAATTGGCTATTCCACCAAATATCAGAAATGGCATTGAGCTAAAAAATAATAATTGGTTGCACCTAATTGTTACATAATTGATGCTAAGTGACATTTTAGTCATTCTTGCATTGGTCTGATAGTGGCCTAACACATGCGCATTTACTGACTTCTGCCCATGTGACAACTTCACAATCATTAACCCGACTCTGGGGAACGAGCCCAACGGTCAAGAGTTGCAACGCTGTGTGCGCGTGTGTGTGCATGTAAGGATTTTTTTTTTTTTTGTCTTGGGCCCACTGGCCGCTCCTTCCTGCTATGTGTTTCCTGTGTCGCAGTTTACAGCTTTTTAGAGCGGGAAAAATGAGCTTATGTAACAGTCATGTGACTTTGCCAGAAATAGTGAAGCGGGGCTACAGCTGCTGCCTCTCCTCCTGCAGCTCGCCTCCTTGGCTTTTGGCAAACGCGCACACACACACATACACACACACGGCCAAACGCGCTTGACGCCAGGGCGTACAAAACAGTGCATGTGAAAACTAAAAACTATGTGTGTGAGTGTTGGACAGGCGAAATACAAGATTGTGTGTTTTTTTTTTCTCTTGTCAAATCGTCAAGTGGAGCGGCATGGACTATGTAAGTGTGTGTGCGCGTATACATGTGTAGGCGTATGGCCCTCCGAGTCAAGAAGGAGCGAGGGATGGATGGATGGATGGATAAATAGACGAGGGAAAAAAACGAGCGGACTGGTTGTAGCTGAGGGCCAGACGTTAGGCGTGTAAGCATCACGGTTACGCCGGCCTGCTTCTCCTTGGAGGCTTTGGCTTTCCACGTGACATTCAATAGTACACTGCTTTATTTTGGAAGGTGGCAACGTCCGCTTTTCATATTTGGCACGATGGACGGTATTTCCGAGTGTATTTGTTTGAAGATGGAGACTAGCACGTTAGGTGGCAACTAGAGTGGGTTAACTCTGTTTTCATTCTGCAGGAGTGATTGCAAGTTTTATGGCTGCAATAAAGTCTGGGGGATTTATATCTTGGTGATTTATACGGCAATGGCTACTTCATCGTGAGTTCTTCTAGAAATTGTGTTTTTTTCTCAGATCTTGTGTCAAATCATTTTATTGATATGATGACACTTTTATCACCGACTAAGGTCATCATTGTTTGGGTCAGAGATTCAGCCATGTACAGTCACAAGAGCTGAAATTCTGCCCTCTGCTGGTTCAGGTGGGGCGCAGCACTACTTTGCCCCAAATGCTAAATCATACACGGAATTTCTTCCGATAGGTCAGCACAATTACCTTTGCGCCGGAAGGAACGACTGCATCATCGACAAGATCCGACGGAAAAACTGCCCGGCGTGCCGCGTACGCAAGTGCCTCCAGGCCGGGATGAACCTCGGAGGTGAGGAGTTGCCAGATGCAATGATATTTGCAAATGTTTGCGTCACTATCGGGATCCACTGCTCACTCACTTCTACACTTGCCTGTGGCACACCGCAAGGTTCAATGTTGAGCCCCATTAGATTTTGTTTATGTGCTTTTTTGGCCAAAAATTTGAGCGCAAAAAAGTCTACAGCCAAAATAAAATATATGAGACCTGATTGAAAAACTGATCCATGCTCTAATTTTCTCCAGGTTAGATTATTGCAACAAAAAAAAAACTTTCTCGCCTCTGTTGAGTTTTCTGCCCCAATTACCTACTCGGCTATGACTAACAATGCATTCCTCCCAACAGCTCGTA
Source organism: Syngnathus acus (assembly GCF_901709675.1). NCBI lineage: Eukaryota > Metazoa > Chordata > Actinopteri > Syngnathiformes > Syngnathidae > Syngnathus > Syngnathus acus. The sequence continues at coordinate 2,048,627 of NC_051087.1, forward strand.
AATCCAAGAAGTTGGGCAAGTTAAAGAGTATCGGCGATGACTCGCAGGCAGCCAAGGAAAGCCAGGCGGCGGCCGGCGTGGACTTCCTGTCGTCGGAGAAGGAGTTGAACGCCACCAAAGCCGCCCTGGTGCCCCGAGGGGCCAGCGTGGTCACACCTTTCCTGCCGCCGTCCATCTGCAGCGTGCTGGAGCTCATCGAGCCCGAAGAAGTGTACTCGGGCTTCGACAACACGCAGCCCGACACCACCGACCACCTGCTGTCCAGCCTCAACTGCCTGGCCGGCAAGCAGATGGTGCGCCTGGTCAAGTGGGCCAAAGTACTTCCAGGTTGGTGCGGTTATTTTGAGGGTGGGTTTTTTTTCATTTAAAATGAATTTAGAGTATACATACTCGAGTAAGTATTTTTATTTTTCTTAGTCATAAGGCATCTTTTGACACTTGTTAAAGTGCCTCAAGCAATTCACTCCATCAGGGCACATGTTGAACCTTCCACTATCTACTAAATGCGAGTCCAATAAAATGCTAATGAAAAGCCTCTTGTAATGCAATTCCATATTTTAATGAAGACGATTTTCATCCTCGCTCGCGTTGTCTGACAGGCCTCCCGCTTTTCTTTCCTTTCCTTTCGGGCCCTGGGAACCATTGCGCAAATCGTCCAGAAGATTACCAATGAAATCCTATTTGAGCATTAAATAGAAACGGGGATTTATAAGAGTGAAGGCATTTACATCAATGCTCTGGCCAGATGTTGCCTCTGCTGCGTCTCATTAAAGTGCAGTTAGATGAGATAAAGATGTTCCGTGGGGTGATATCAAGCAATTAGCTTGAAAGTCAGAGGCGGATTCAAGCCCGTCGTCTTATATTGCCGGTCAAATCGAAGATAAGAAGAAAAAAAAAAAGAATCAAGATTTGGCATTTGGGTTCACTTCAATGGTGGAAGAAAATGCTTTCCAAGTGTTTTGAGTTACAAGTGTGCCAATGGAGCTCTCAAGTTGAGGCACGGGGGTATCGTATTACAGAATGCCAGCGCCTCGTTTGAAAAGGAACAAGGCGACATCCCCGCAGACGCAAATAGTCCCAGCGCCTGGCGGATAAGTCGCTTGTCTGTCCTCACTTGGCGTTTTTTGTGTTATGTGGCGCATGCGGAGCTCCTCGCCAGGCATTGATTGAGAGTTTGGCACCGTTCCCATTCCTGCTTCTATTTCGGGAGGGCCCTCGCGCGGCATCATAACTGGAATCCTCGCCGGGATATTATTATTTTTTTTCACATTACCGGAAGATGCGCTCTGACGTGCGGATTATAAATGAGCAGTGGTGATAACAGAACTGACGCTGTGTTTTTTTTTTTCCGCAGGTTTTCGGGGCCTGCCCATCGAGGACCAAATTACGTTGATCCAGTACTCGTGGATGTGTCTGTCCTCTTTTTGTCTCGGTTGGCGCTCCTACAAACACACCAACGGACAGCTGCTCTACTTCGCCCCGGACCTCATCTTCAACGAGTAGGTGATATGGAAGCTAATTTCTGGCTTTGCCGGATATTGTCGATTATCGGACAGGGGTGTCAAACTCATTTTTGTCGCGGGCCGCATTATAGTCTTAGTTTCCCCATTATGACTGTCAACGCCTTATATTATTGACGGTATAGGCTACACGACACAAACTGATGAATAACTAGTTTTGAAATCATAGACGAGTAAAAACTGAAATAGTTTAAAAAGATGAAAGGTAATAGAAGTTGCTAGCAAAAACAAAGTCGATGCAAAATTTGTCTTCACGGGCCACATCAAATGATGTGACGGGCCGTATCTGGCCCCCGGGCCTTTAGTTTGACACTGATGTTTTAGGACAATGATCACAAAGATGAGAATTTCCAAACCCATGATCGTCCTTCTCGCCCATTTCCAGGGAGCGGATGCAACAGTCGGCCATGTACAGCCTTTGTCTGGGCATGAGGCAAGTGAGCCAGGAGTTTGTTCGACTGCAGCTCACCTACGACGAGTTCCTCTCCATGAAGGTCCTGCTGCTTCTTAGCACAAGTAAGACGGACAGAGAGAGTGAATTCCTCAGCAGTCACCTCTACAGACCGCTCGCAGCCTTCAGCGGCTATTAAACACTGCGAAATAACTCAAAAGCCAACTGGGGATGTGCACTTCATGCATTTTACATGCTGGCGGTGGTGGAACGAGAAGCCGGCGAGATTAAGCGGCGCGGTGGCAAAGTTTGAGAAGTCTGCAGGCTGGCTAGACGTCTTTGAACCACCAAGACCGGTGCCAATCAGTGGAAATATTTATGGAGATGGCGGCATGCACCGAAAAGTTAGATGACACAGATTTTTCCAGACCTTCTGATTGGACAAAATGTATTTTGAGAGAACACCAATGAGTAAAGAAGCTACCAAACTCAAGTTTGGATCAAGAAGTAGAATGGATATATTTTGTTAGACTTACTCTTCCGATCTGAGCCGAGGGGACATTTAAGGACAAAAAGGGAAGCAATCTTGGAAAAACAAAGACAAAAGGAGAGTCGAAGGGGGGTCAGCGGCGGGCCTTCTGTTGCCGTGGCCTTTCTCTCCGGTGCTCGCTGCTTGCCTGGACCTTTGCCACCGCGCACTGCCAAGACCTGCAATTTTCCTCTTTCTCGACTTCTACGTCATTTAGGAAAGGAAGGCTGCGCACAAAAGATCCCCAATGCACAGCACCATTTTGGACGCCACTTTAGTTTTGGCTAGAGCAGGGTACCAAATAGTGTAAGATCAGGATTCAAGTTCGAGCGAGCTTTCGAGTCAGGCTTAGGTGAGTTTCCGACTGATCCTAATCGACTTCGACGTGTCATATTCAAGAATGAAGTGGTCGGGGGTAAGGTTCAATTGAAAGTGCGACTGTAGCATTTGGAAGCCCCGGTGGGGGGGAAGTGCTTGTGAGTCATTTTCACAAGCCAGCGCGCCATCTCCTAGGCGACTTTTGCGTCGGTCGCAGCCATTCAGAGAGCAAGCTGGCTGAAAGGGAGGGGAGTGTTTACGTAGTAGTTGTCAGAGCTCGTCGCCGTACGATGAGCGCCTCTGGCTTGGAAGCGACCAAAGCGCGAGGGGATAAAAAGGACGAGAGAGGAGCTGCTAATGCGCTCTGACCTTGGGCTTAGGTTTCAAGCCAGCCCGCGGTGTCCGATGACCCTGGTTGGGTATCGGCGAGGCGAGCGCTTTCGCCTCACCTCTGTACAGATATGATACCGCAAATGAGTCAACGCTTGAAATGTTCCGGACTCGGAGCATTTTGTAAGGATTCTTGTGATATCTTCAAAGTTTTCCTAGGGGGTCACTACGGAGTGACTTTTAAATAAAGTTTCATGCTTTTCGAATAGGCTGCGTTACCTGCAGCAAAAAAAAAACATCTCTGAAAACAATTATGGTGATATGATCTGTTTGGGGGATTGTATCCTCTGTACTGCTCCGAAATGCCAGGTCAGTTTCTATTCAGGGCATATGTAGGTCAACAGGAAGAGAGAGAGAGAGAGCAAAAAAACAACAACAAAAGGTCTAAACACATCTTTTGGGTATTAGCAAATTCTCATCATGTCAGCCATGAAATTAGTACTGCCCGACTCGCAGGCTCCCTGCACCAATCTGGTTTTGGATCTTCTTGGTGTGCGCCGTGCCTCGAGATATTTGCTCATTTATGCAGAAAGAGGCGAAAATGATCGTACGAATACGCAAGCGCGAGACATTGACCTCGGACATTTCTCGAAACAGACGCGATGCTAACTGACAGAAAGTGGCCGACGGGTGAGCCGTTCCATCGACACTGCTTGCTCTTCAAACCGTTGCTGAATTTCAAAAAGTCATTTTTTTTTAAAAAAAAATACTATTTGCGATTCTATTTTAGACTTAAAAGCATCCCGGTTGTCTGCTCGCTTTTTTCGCAGTTCCCAAAGAGGGTCTGAAGAGCCAGGCGGTGTTTGAGGAGATGCGAGTTAATTACATCAAGGAGCTCCGCCGCTCTGTGGGCAAAGCCACCAACAACTCCGGCCAGACCTGGCAGCGTTTCTTCCAGCTCACCAAGCTACTGGACGCCATGCATGGTGTAAGTATCCCCCCCCCCACCCCGCCCTCGCCAGCCGCCACCTCAAATGGTACCGCCCCTCCTTTGGCAGCATGCAGGGAGGTGTTAGCTGGCAACTTTGGCCAACTGATTATCATCTGACTTTTTTTTGCTTTCTGGAATAGCAGCAGAGTGGATTTGGATCATACTTAGCGGTTGGCTGATGCAGTAGCTCCAAATAGGGATTACTGCATCCCAATCAGACCAGAACAGAAGGGTGATCGATGCCAACTGACAGTTTTCTGGATCACAATGAGCTGTGGTCACCGTAATGCGCCACGCTTGCCAAAATTCACCAACATTAATGAGTGGATGAATGGGGTTAATGCATCATAGATGCTGAAATCCAAAGTGCCCCCTTGTGGTGAGGTAAATCGAACTGGAAATGGGTCAAAGTCCATTCCGCTGCATAAACAAGGGTACAGTCAAAGTCCGTTTTGGGTGTTCTGCATAAAAGCAGAATCATCTGTGCCTACAAAAAATAAAAATGAAGATATATAAATAAATATATTTATATTTAATACCATAATAATATATTTAATATATAAATAAAAAAAACTGAATGAAATTCATCTGTATGGAATTAAAAAGTTTTTCCCCCTCCCTTTTGTTTTGTTTTTGCGGCAGCTGGTGGCCAACCTGCTGGACTTCTGCTTCTACACCTTCCGCGAGTCGCAGGCCCTGAAAGTGGCGTTCCCCGACATGCTGGTGGAGATCATCAGCGACCAGATACCAAAGGTGGAGTCGGGCCTCACCCACACCATCTACTTCCACAAGAAGTGACAGGGGGCAAAAAACTCAACAACAACAAAAACCTTCAAAAACGCTTGACCGAGAACTCGGAGCAACGGCAAGGTGGGGAAGCGCCGCGAGCGAGCGAGCACCCATAGCGCGGCACCGGAACGCGCTGGAGGAAAATAAAGAACCGGAATTGTCGGGTCGGAGTCGGGAACATACTCCCTCTGCCATGCTGCCCCCTCCCTCCCATAACCCTTTTTGCACCCCAAAGACACTATCTTTTCAATGGAGATAAAGCCATACATTTCCTAGGATGTGCTAGTGCTACATTCACACTAACACATGACACAGATGCACTAAAAATCCCCCCCCCTCTAAAAAAAAAACAAAATCACTCAAATTAAGTGTGGCTTATGCAGTCTTTCACATCCATAAATCAATATACAGTATATACTATGCTAATAGACATTGCTTTGCAGCGCATCTACAGCAGGACAACGGGGCAGGAAAATACAAAAAAAAAAAAATCACGCTTGACTATACGGCCAAAGGTCTAGTAGAATATATTCCAAGGGCTACAGTACAAGTATAACATATTTACATGCTTCACCGTGAGCTCACTCTCCAATTCAATTGGTGTTAGAAAATTCCAAAATGATTCATGAATTTTGATGTGTTTGAATATGCAGGAGGGAGAGAAGGGAAAACGTCAATGTTTTGGAAAAATATCCAATCACATGACTCGAGTTGAAGATTTGGAGAAGGCTGTTTTGAATGATTTTGGGCTCATTTTTGCAGTTCAGATGTGCAGTGAAACGATGCAAAGTAAATATGCAAAAAGGTAAACGGAGGGTGTACAATCAAGACAAGAATTTTGAGTGATTCAGTTTGTAAAAAAAAAAAAAGAAACAAAACTACAAAATGCCACTAATGAATTGGCCGGCTGGGCGGTAATGGGAGTCGCTCGTTTGTGTTCTATCCAGAGCAGCAGTCCGGTTGCCGTCTGTTTTTACTCACAAGCAAAGCCAGCCCTTTGTGACCCGACTCTTCCCACAATTAATAAAGCATTTTATAAGAGTTGTCTATTTTATTTTTTTTCCGAACAATCCGCTCATTAAGGTGCTTCATTTGTTACCCACGCCGGGCGAAAGATTTGTATAGTGACCTTAAATGAACAATGCTTGCGCAATCACCCTCCAACTACAATGATGTCCCAATTTTGTGAGTTATCTAGAGCCCCACCAAATTTTTTTTTTTTTAGTTAAGAGTCCTCAAAAGAATTGTAGCAAAAACAACTGTATGCAATTTTGATTTTTAGAATTATAAGCACATTACTTATTAGTACTAATATTAACGCCTTAAATTGAATTTAAACATGAATCCATAATTAGTTTCTTTTTTTAATTTGATTCCTCCCACAAAAAAAAAAAAAAACCCGACTGTTATTACTTGTGCTTGGGGTTAGAACTCACAAAATGTGGACATTGATGCTTTTCATTGAATAGCGAGAACACACACGCACGCAAAACACACTGTACAGTTGATTTACAAGGAGACTTAATCTGCAGTGCTTAATGTACAGCTACTAACTAGCGAGAGCTATTGTAAAGTTGGGCGGTCATGGTATGATTTTGTACACTTGTGGACTTTACGTATATTTCCCAAAAACCGTGATGCTACTGAGAAGCGTTAACAGCGCAACCCCCCACGACCCCCCCCCAACTACTACTTTCCCAAATTTGACAGTGTGAAAACTGTATGTGAGTGTTGGTTGCTGGACTAGCCATATCCTATTTGCTTCATTTTTTTGCACAAAGGACGTATGGTTGAGAAACAGCTAGCGGGCGCTGTCCTCGGGCAATTTCGATATAGCCTATTAAGGAATCGGGATATTCCTTCTTGACGGCGCTCATTTTGAATACAGTGGAACCCCCATCCTGCCGAAATTTCAACTGGCTTTTTTGGCCCCGTAAGAAAGAAATAGGTCTTGCTTGTTGCTAGGCAGGATTGATAGGGCAGAATTAGCTATGCCCTATTTAGGAATATTGTGAAATGTGAGACTAATCAAATTTTGAAGTCATCCAATGTGAGGAAACAGGAAGACAGTCGGACCCTTGTGGCATTTTATGATTATGAGAAACAGTTGCGGTTTTAAAAATGCTAGCAAGATTGGATCGTAGCCTCGCATTACAAAACCAACCCACCTCGAGTGAATTGTAAACAAGGTGACGTTAGCTTGAGTCGCTAGGTACTATAACTGTAAATGTTTGAAATCTGAAAGAAATTGAGAATAAAAAGCCAAAGAAAAGGTTCCACTGTATTTTAAAAAAAGAAAAAAAAAAAAAAGGAAGGGAGCATCCCCAAGCTAACCCAAATCCCGCCTATTTGTTTGTCCTTTGTAAGGAACCCACGCTAAATATGGTTGAATGAAAGTATTTTTGAGAGAACTATATTTTGGTGGAAAATAATATTTAAGTACTTTTGTGTAAAAAAAAAACCAACAACAAAAACGCAAACTTCTTTTTTTTGTAAGATGTTGATAAATAAATGCATGCGTTTTGATGACGAGGGCGAGATGTTTACATTGTATTTAAGAAACAAAAGAAAGAAGGAAAAAAGGGAAACCTGTGCCTTTTTTTAAATCGCACTCAATTTACAGTTTAACACTATTGTACATAGGACAAAAATGCTTCTTGTTCTGTTGAGTGTCAAGGATTTTTACGGAATGATGTGTTTAACCCCCACTTTTCTGTGTTGGAAGGAGAAATGAATGTATGATTTGCATTGTGACAGACTTACGACCTGAATGTGAGACAGAAGACATCTAGAATCTTTTTTCCCTCCAATTTTTTGTTACTTTTTTTCTCTCATCAATGTTCGTGTAATTAAAACAACAAATATTTCTTATTTTGTAACAAAATGTGTTAAGTGATGGATAGCATTTTTTTTTTTGTTTTTACGAGTTGTTGCTGTTGAGATGATTTCCTAATCCAAGGCGCGATTGGTGACCAGCACCACAATAAAAATCAACAAGTCACCACACCTTGTTGGTCTTGTGTTTATTTATTTATTTAGATATTTAAAATGTATTTATTGGGCGAGTTAAGTTTTCAGTGGACCCCCACATACTCACGATTTGGCACACGCTGATTCACCTATTTACAGATTTTTTTTTAAAAAATATATTCTTTTCTTTATTTATTTAAAACCTAGAAATAAAAACAATCATAATTTCATAATAAAACTATATGCCTCAGCATTTTTTTGTATTGCATTCATATTCAATTTTAAAAACATCAAAAAAAATTTTTGGGGGGCGGTCATGTGACATTCATTGACCACGTTTTGCTCGGTCGAATCGACGAGCACAATCCCAAACTCAATTCAGCTTTGGCTGAATTCAAACCAGCTGCAGCGGCGCCACGTCGCCCGACTCGGAAGCCAACAAGACAAAAGGTAGAACGGGTTCACCGTTGACCTCCCAATCTGCAAAGGCATCAGACTGTTTTGCTTTATTTTTCTCTGTAGTTTCCCAGCCTCCTCCCCATTGAAATGCGCAAGCCCTCTCCAAATCTCCCCCAGATTTTCAATCGCTTTCACTTGTTGCCGTGCCAGATAAACAGAATCTATTGGATCAGGCCGATTTCACGGCTGCGCCCGCGCACATGGCGGCAGCGTCTTTGGCTCACTTTCCCTGCCACCAATCCACCTCCCTCCATTTTCTCCAGTCTTTCCAATAAAACGTGGATGTTTGTTGAGACTTTTATCAATATTTTTGTTTTACTCAAGTAGCTGTACGGAATGAGAATGAGAATACCTTTGTCACCATGAATCTGGCACATTGACGTAAACGCCGCTGAGTCATGGAGTGGGGAAAATGGATGGGAGGTGACGATGGTCGCCGAGGAAGGATGAAGGACACTGCATCAAAGCGTGGCTGGAACACCGCCAGGAAGCGTTGAGGAAGGAGAAACCAAGATGTCCGGTTTTAACTTTCCGAGCCCGTGTCCGCTCTTCATCCAAACAAACATTTCAGTCATTGCCGATATTAACGCAACAAAGGCGACCCTACGAATCTTGTCATGAAAAATAATTTGGTATTTTCATGTACAAGCATAAGTATTAAATAATCAGCGGAAAAATCATTGAGGAGACGAAAGTCGGAATGTATTCATGAGTCAGATAGTGTTGGAGAGGACAAGGAGGAGGAGGCGCAGAGTTGACAGACAGTCTGGCTGGTGTCGCCGTTATGATTCAGCACTATTTCCGAGAGAGAGGGGGATAGGCGATGAAGGGCCCAGTGGGTGGATGGTGACAGTGATGGAGGGGGAAAAAAATGTCACCCACCTCATTAGCGCTAGCTTACTTTTTATACGTAATGACACAGCACAGCTACAGTACACAGTGTAAACACACTCAAGTCACCCAAAGCACCAAAGTGCTACTTCACGCTAGGATTATTTTTACACCAGTTTTCTGAAGCTGAGCCGTGATTGGTTGATACCGGAGATGACAACCGTGATGTCATTTTCAGTCGACAACAAGTGGCAAAATGGCCGCCGCCTGAGTTTACGACTTAACTCATATTCCATAAAGCAAGAATGGCGTGTCTCGATTGTTTTATTATTAAAAAATGATCACCATTTATACTGTATTTGATGAAGTAACCGGAGCGAGAAACAACCATTTTAGTACAAGTCCTTTGAAAAGTTATCAATTTGAACATTTATTTCACCGCAATAACACTTATTGAACATTGCTTGAGAGTGTGCCCCTATCAAATGTGTATAAAAATGAATCCAGGACCCTTTTACAAACAACCATAACACCACAAATCAGCATTTGAAAATATTGCAACCTCTGGTGGCATAAACTGAAGTGACGTGCTTCCACCATCAAACCTCGTGAAACAACCTCACCAAGACACAAAATGCACTAATTAAAAGACTGCATTTTAGGATATTTACCATAAAATTCGTTTTTTTTGGTTTAGAAATAAAATCATAATAAATCAAGACATTGTTTAGGAGTGTCTGCTTTAAAAATAAACTAAAAAAAATACCACCAACCCCGCCAAAAAAATACTAAGGATAAAAACACTTGGTTCCGATAATAATAAAAAATAATCTCAATAGATAGTTAGGTCCTCATGCTGACAAAAAAAAAGTCATCCAGCATTAAAAAGGCACAATTGGCAGAGGGCCGTGATATTTGGATGTCTGCTGAAAGAAAGCCAAAGAGTGCATCGATTGTATAAAACGCGTTTTTTTTTTTTTTTTTTTTTTTGAAAGTCCAAAAGCCACGTTTGGAACGTGCACAATATGCAAGCAAAGCCCTGTCCATGATTTATGGCCATACATACCCGTTTACATTCAGGGCTCGACAAGGCACGTCGGTGGGAGGGGGGCAAAGGTGAGGGGAGGGTGGGTGTCTCATGGATACCATGTATAAATGGGCGGAAGAAAAACAAATAGGTCCATGGCTTGAGAGAACACAACAGGTGAGGCGAAAGCGTAAGATAATTCCATCATTGTGTCCATTTTTGGAGGCTACAGCATCTCCACATAGTTCTCAGGAATGAGGCCCCGCTTGCCCTCCAGTTCCCCCTCCAGCCAGCCCGGCTCTCTGGACTGGGTCACTGCAGAAGGAAGTGGTGGTGGTGGTAGGGCGTTTAGGGGTAAGGTGTTCAGGGGGACGGGAGTAAGACAGCAGAGGGGAATCAAGTGAGTGTGAGCAACTGCACTGCTACGTTTTGTTTTTTTTGGATCTCAGCAAAAAAGTTCACCTGGAATTGCTCTTCGTAAGAACATTTCGACTGAATATGACCGCAATTATTTTTATCATTTTGAACACACGTGATGATCCAGTAAATATGACCAAGGGAGTCGGCGTTATGATTTCTGTTTTAAGATATTTTTTTTGATCTCCAAAAGTGTAATGAGGCCAAATCTAACATACTTTAATATGATGCTGGGGATATTATGACAATATTTTTGATATTTGGAGATGTAAGGATGTCAAACGTCGGACTTTAGGAACAATATGGAACCGGCATTTCATTCTTTCAGTTATTTCATTGTGGTACGCAAACATGACAGGTGATTGGCGTTATGGGATTTGTCACAATTAAGACTGGAGCAAGAGGACGACACCCAGATTCTCATTTCCTGTAGGAGTGATTAAGGCTCCGTCGGAAATCCGAAACCCCCCCCCCCACCCTGGCCATCCCCTTGCCCTCCCTCTTTGGTCTTATCTCAGTGTTAGACGGAAGATCAGATCGGGAGTTCGTTTTTCCTCCCGATCCAATATGCACTTACCGGCGTTGAAAATTGCGCCGATCTGGAAGGAGAGCTCCGAGTCGTGCTCGGCCTCGCACGGGTACACCGCCTTGGCTTTCCTGCCTATGACGCTGAAAAATGGAGGCAATCAGTGAGCGGGGCTGCCGTGCGCTTGGCGGATTAGACAGCGCTTCCATTGAGACCTAATACGTGATCCTCCTGGCTCTGAATCTAACTTAGGACTTAGTTGGCGGGGAGCCTTTACCGAACCTTTCATATCACATCACTGGCCACGATGGACACTATTTTATGGTTTGCAAACTGACAAGTATTTTTTTTTATTTTTCACGATGGAAATGAGCATCACTTTGGTTTCATGATTACAACAGTGACTTGCTAATTCACCATTTTTATTTCTCCCTGATCCTTGCTGAAAAACTCACCTATTCCTGTTTTTTGTGCTCCTTCTGAAAGGCCCTAAGATGCCACATGATGCCACCAAAGCCCTGCCTAGTAGGAAAGTAGTACATTGGCGTCAAAGAAGTAAGTTGAAGTGTTACATCACGACGACTGAGAAATAAGATTTGAATGTTGGGCTAAGTTTAGCCTGGGTTGTTAGTGGAAATTCTATCATTTCATTTTAATCTTGGTTTTGCGTTTGAGGATTTCCGATTCTTTTTTTTTTTTTTTTCCTCTCTTTAATCTGCCGTTGACGCATTTTCCCGTAAACAACTGCGTCATTTCAATCCTTCATATCACACGCTTTGAGTCGAAATAATTAAAATAGGGAGCCCAGATTTTGGTTTGTGCAAAAACAGAGATAGAGGAAAGCTGTTCATTCCTGGGAAATGATTAAAAAAAACAACAACATTTGACTGTTTTGCCTGCCATCGCAAAGTGTTATCTCCGAGCCAGCAGCATTGCCAGGTAGGCGCCGAGCGCTTCCAGCGCGCGCGCCGCGATCGATAAATATTTCATATTCTTTTCTTGCAGAGCCGCAACAACAACACGCGAGGAAGGAGGATAAGATGTTTGAGGGAAAAAAAGAAAAAAAAAAAGCAACAGGCTTGCGATCACATTTTCTACATTTGTTGTGTTGTTTCTACATTAACAGCCTGGCCAGAAAAAAGGTCGAAGCATTTAAGTCAAATGGGCAAATGACAAATTAAGGATCATGTTCAGGAGCAAGAGTGGAAGGGGACATTTTTATTTATTTTTTTACCTCTCAAGTGGCTTTTCTTTGTCAGGTGTGCAGACATGCTGGCATTCTCCTAACCAGGTGGCTGCTGCCATGGACGCTCTGCGGAACAAAACATGACAGCTTAACATCAAAATATATATGTATATATAAAATATATATATATAAAAAAAAAAACATACTTTGGCTACAGAGTTTGTCTTTTTGTGAAAAAGTGACATAAGGGATTTCATGAGCCAGCGGTAGTGATGGCAAAGAACAGCAGACGCCCCGTTGTCATGGCGACACGCATGAACCTTCCACTGAGCCTCACTCGACTTGACTATAAGCAAGTGTGTTGCACGTTCAAACAGCATGGAGGCCGCCAGCAATCGGACCGCATGGACTCCATCGATTTGACCAACCGCTTCCTCGGAATCAATGAGCACATGTAAGTCACGCGGTGCTCGACTCCGGACTCGTTGCTAGGATGAACAAATCCTTGTGTCGTGATTTGTGAAGCCGAGTCGCGCTGACATTTTCCACCGAGTGCGTCTTGTTGTTAAAAAGCCAACTTTCTCAAAATACATCTGTAACCATAGTTACAATTTGAACGGCTAATGCTAAGCGTCCCAAATCATATCACGGTTTATCGGTAAACCGCTTCACGGCTAATCCGGGGCATCAGCGGCTACGGCTGTGCTTTACATCACCCGCTGTCAGAACTGCCGATTTCTTGGGCGTGAATGTCCAGGTCCGGACAGGGGGTCCGGGTGAATGCAAAGGAGAGTGGGAGTGGAAGCCAGACGTCCCTCTGCGTTGCATGCCTGCCCGAGGGCCAGCGCTAATACATCACAAAATGGGCAAATTGCTGCCTAGCTGCCGCTCCCATAGAGACGCTAATCAAGGGAATTAGAGGGAATAGCCAGAGAGGGGAGGGGGGGGGGGGATGCTGGAGGTCACGAGGATGAGAGATACTGCAAACCTTTCCCCAACTTGTCCATACCCAGCGGTGGATGCTCTGTTGGGACCCCGCTTGAGGGTGATTTATAGCTCCGCAGCGGCGCTGGCCCACTGCGGGGCTCAGCTGCATCACATCGCCACGGGGGTGGGGGACGGAGCGCCGGCGCGCAGCAAATCCACTCATTAACCCGGACCTCGGCGCAACCGCTGTTTGCCCTCGTCGCAGTCGAGAGGATCAGATGAGGGGAAAGTCACAGACGTTTATCTACGACGATTAAAAGCATTGAAATAAATCGACGCTTAGGCGATTACAAACTAGCGGACACGTAGTCGTCCTAGAAAGGCGTTCGATGCGGACGAGGTAAAATGGATTCATCCGGAAAAAGAAAATTGCGCTCACAATTACGGCTAAGCCAAAGCGAGGGAAATCACTCATTCCCGTCGCTGTGGTGGCAAAAAATAGCAATGTTTTTTTTTTTTTCTTCTCCCCAGGAGCTCATCTGTTGTTTTCCTCCATCAGCGAGAGAGCTAAGCCTTTTCGGTAAACATGATTAAACGATTTAAATGGGGACTTTGCAATTTGGGCCTTGTGGGGAATATTTACAAGTATAGACAGATATCACTTAGACGACATGGAGAGAATTGACATTTTCAAAATATTTAATACTACTTTAACTCTTTGAGCACCGCTGATGTGATATGACGTCAACGAGAACCGGAACACTGAGCGCCGGTAACGGCAAATGCCGTCAACACTTTTTGGATCTTCCGCTAACAACCCAGGCTAAAATTGGCTCCTCCCTTATATAAAAAAGATTTTAGTCTCTCAAATGAGACATGGTCGTTACTCCTGCGTCAATGTCTGCGGTAGGTTTGAATATCAACTGAGATTTTGGATCTGGGTCGCGGTACGGTCCCGCAGTTGTCAAGATTAGCGGCAGTCGAGAATTTATCGGCTGACAAGAACCGCCGCTTCTCGTTAAGACGACGGGAAACCTGCCCCGCACCAGCCGAGGCTTTTTCATCCCGGCACGCAGCTCCAAGTAACAGGATGAGGAGGGCGATCGAGTGTCATTCCGCTAACGGGGAAAAAAAAAAAAAAAAAAAGGCTAGCGATGGGATTTCTGGTAGAAAGGGGCTAAAGCTGAGAAGTTGAGCTCGTCGTGGCAAGCGCGATGGGTTTGGGTGTGCGGGGAATATAAGTTGCGAGCCACCGTGTTGTGATTCGCACTAGTTTGCCCGCCAGCGGCATGTGGAAGGACGAGTGGTGTTGGAGTAGAAGAGGAGGAAGAGTAACGATGCCACTGTGAAACGCTGCTAGCAAAACTGTGAAGCTAAAGCTGATTATTAGTGTGGAAAACTCGCGCAATGTTACACTTTGAACCCGGACACTTCAAGTATCTCAGATCGCATAACGTATTAGAATTAAGAGATGGGAGATATAAAAGCTCAGTTGAACATTTGATGGAGAATATTTTCAGGATTTTGGAGGGTTTAATTAAAAAAAATGATTAATTAGAATTGCTATTGCTAAGATCGTGATCTTGCCGAGGATATTAATCCTTTTCAATTTGAAAAAAAAAAAGGTTGGTGGAGTGCTGACAATGAAACTCGTTGAATGCAGTGTACCAAAATAAAAATAAGACAAAAAAAACCACTCGAATGACAACTGAGGGTGAATAATCGAGGAATCTATCATGTCATTAAAAAAAAAAAAAAAGTTAATGTATTCGACTGAGTCAGACTGTGCCTTTGCAAAGTCCCCTTTGTGACATTCATGAGGGCAACGGAACAGATTCCACTTCTTTTTGGGATCGGGCCGAAGCTGGAGCTCCGGGGTGCCCGCCATCTCAATTTATGAGCGAACAAAGTCGGGATGACACCCGGTGACATATGGCGGAAGTCTTCATGAAGGGACGGGGGACGGGCGGCGACGAGGGGGTAAACAAGATGAATATCTGGCCGACGTCAATACGATTTACACGGCCAAAGCGCGGCCACCTGTCCGCCGAGCAAATAAGCCAGAAGATTTATGATCTCGTCCCGGCTTGTTGCGGCCTTCTACGTATGAAAATGTTTTGTGGACTGTAATTCCAGACTTGATTCACAATTGAAATGAAAGTCCTTTTTTGGCATCCATAGTGTCTACTATGCAAAATGAGAGAGAGAGAGAGAGGGAGGGGGGGGCATGTATCGCATAATAACTTGAGGAAGGACTCGCGGAAGGGTCGGAATGAAAGAGGAAGCGGCATAATCTTCCCCTCTGTCAGCCGCTGATGGGAGTCGGCGAAGGGCGAGCGAGGGAAAGATTTCAAGGTGAATTCATAGACATGACACAGCAGCACAAGAAGGATGTGAAGCGTGAAGCCACAATTCATCCGCCGCATCGACATTCAGGACGACATTCACGGGCCCGTGCTGCTGCTCTGTGCGCGCGTGTGTGTGTGTGTGTGTGTGTGTGTGTGTGTGTGTGTGTGTGTGTGTGTGTGACTCACCTGGAGTTGCTGGTGCCCGAGGAGAGGCCGACGCTGAGAGGCAAACGCTCGCTCCTCTCCGGCGTGGCCGCCTCGGAAGCCGAAGCGGACGAGGACTGCGACGACACCGACTCGTTGCTGCCCATTGACGTTTCGTCCGTGGCGAGGTTGGAGGAGTCGCAGGCTGATGATGACACGGATGGTTAAGAATTTCTTAATCAACAGTCTCGCATATCAAAGCTGATTAATTAGCAGTGACATCACAAGTGTACATTAGGATCTAGGAGATTTTTTTTTCTCAAGTCGGCGATATCGGACACATGTAGCGTCGCACTTTCTCTTTTTTTTATCCGCCTTAAATTTCCCTCAACCAGCCAACGACCGGATGAGACAACCTAGACTAAATCCATTATCAGCGGCTGCTTAAAAAGCTTAAAAGGGGATTACCACGGCCAGCCCAGATATTAAAATTTGCCAATGCGAAGATTTAAACTGGTCCAGTCCCTTTTCATGATTGCACAGAAAGCGAGAACCCTCAAAACGAGATGGTGTTACCGTACATAAAAATGTTTTCATTAACTAGAGACGAGAGAGCCTCTACAGTTTGGTCATTAATGCGGTTTTAAAAATAGCCACCTGTCAGCAAAACGTGGCGGCGAACATCTCCCGCAGTATTCCGGAAGGTTGTGGTGTCAATAATGGATGGGATCAAGTCCGTGTGTCCACACTGCGGCGAATCCAAGAGCGCAGTTTTTGGGTTTAGAATCAGTGTTCGACTGGCCTAGCAAATTGGAACCTAGTTTTTGTTTGATTTGAATTAAAATGAATATGCCATTGGCATGACGCTATGAATCGACGTGATGTCATCCAGATGAGCCGCTCGACCATCTACGGACGGAAAGATGGGCGGCGTCTCTTACCAGTCGGTATGTCCATGACTTGGGGGTTGTAGACGGCCAGCGGACGGCTTTGTCGATTCATCTTCTTGGACTGCCGCGTGGGGGCGGAGACGGTCGGGGCGGCGGGTGAGAGAAGGCACGACTCGGGAGCATCGGTGAAGATCTGAATGCATGATGCGAAGATGAGCTGAAAACAACTGGCCGGCATGCGTCTACCTGTTGTGTTCACACTTCCTAAAAAAAATTATTATTTTTTTCTTCAAACTTTTGCCAACATCGGTTTTTGCTTGGTTTTTGAATAATGCATGAAACTTCAGGAATAAGCAGGGAGGTGCATATCTCGAGTGAAGCACAATTTGATGATGTCGAGAGACACCGTAGTTGGGAAAATAAAAGCACTCTCCTCCCCAACCCAAAAACGTAACTAAAGTACGTTATCGTCTTACGGGGAAACTAGCCTCGGTCTGTGATAGAATAAAACAAACTTTGTCCCGAGCAGTGTTTACATACAGACTTCAGAAGCGGAGTTTAAAGAGAATAGGTGTGCTGAGGAGAACGGAAGAGCACTGAGAGAGGATCACAGAGATGAGGAGGATGATGGTGGTGGTGCGAGGAATATGAAGGGGGAGGGGGGGGGGGGTAGTCGAGGCGAGAGAAAGTGGCAGAGAAAACGCGAGTGTGAAAAAGCGAGGCAGACGCACGGGAGGATGGCATGAGAGAGAAAGTTTGTTGGAGCAAGGCAGACAAGGAGAGAGAGCGAGAAAGTGAGAAATCTGATATGGCTGAGACTTTGGGCTGCCTCTCTGTGGGCAGATGGAGGTGAATGTAAAACGCGGCTGCTCTGCTATCGGGAGGGGATTGACAGTCTCCAGTTGGACTCTGGCTGTGTGGAAAGTTTCTGTCTGGCAGTCGCTACGTCAGTCCAAAAATGTTGCTGCGCTCGGGCTTCCAAAAAAGGCCCTCACCGGAGTGGGCACAAGGCAGTGTTATTGATTGTGGATCGTTAAGACTTTTGTCAATTAATGTCAAATGCACAAGATGAATGGATTTCAGCACAATAATTTCAACTAGGGACGTTCGATATCACTTTTTGTCAGACCGATGCCAGTATGATCACTCATGTCTTGAGTTGTCAACGATACCGATATCAAGTCTCGATATCACTATTTTTAAACTGAACCCACCCCCCAAAAAAGACAAAAGATAATTTTAAATAAAGACCTACATATTCAAGGTAGCAATTTTCTTTGAAAGTACAGTTAAGTGTAAAACTAGCCAAATAAAAAAATAAATACATAAATAAAAAAATAACTAAACGGCAAAATAACAAAATAAAGAAAAGAATAAATAAATCGACAAAAGAACTCAATAAATAAACAAATAAATAAACAGACAAACTAAATAAACAATAAAAAATGAATAAAATTGAATAAATCATAAAACTGTTTTCAACACGCTTCCGAGTTTGGTCCCTTTGAGAGTTGCTACCTTTTCTTGGTGCTCAATGAGGATCTCAACCACGATATTTTGGAACTTGAGGTCCATGATGGCGGCCACCGTGTCCTCTTGCGGCCTCATCAGCGTTGGGCCGAAGACCACGCCCAGGTTGGCCACTGTCATCAGATTCTGCTTGCTGTGCGCAGCCACGCTGTAGAAACACGGCCGAAAATGTCAAGACATGGAAAAAAGTAAATCGGACAATTTCCTAACAGGTGGCCATTACTTTTTAATATTGCTTTTACAAAGGATATAGTAAAGACGTGAAATAGTTTTATATAAAATTGGAGCATTTTAGAGTTGGGAGGTGGAAAACTGAAGGAAGAGCTCCGTTTTG
Organism: Syngnathus acus; assembly: GCF_901709675.1. Classification (NCBI taxonomy): domain Eukaryota; kingdom Metazoa; phylum Chordata; class Actinopteri; order Syngnathiformes; family Syngnathidae; genus Syngnathus; species Syngnathus acus. Next base: position 2,067,084 of record NC_051087.1, read on the forward strand.
AAGACTTTTTTTTTTTTTTTTCTTTTTTTTTTAAAAGACAGGTGAAGGGATTTCACAGTGAAATTCTGCTGCAGTGCGGTGCGGCGCATCTGCAGGGGAAAAACTGCTTCTTAAATAGCTCCCGATGATTCCTTTGAAGACAAAAACGCCGGTGACAACTCGCATTTATAACATCTCTGAAACCATTTCAGATAGGAGTGTGAAATTTTGGCTCTGCTTCCTTTCCCCTGCAGGACATGCACACGCGCCAACTTCAGGAAAGAGAGAAAAAAAAAAATAGATATATTCAGACTCTCTCCAGTCTGGAGAATTTCACGGCGGATAATCCAAATTCAATTTCAATAGCGCTGGCTTTTTTTTTTTTTCTTCTTCTTCCCTCTCCAACAAGAGCCCGATCTCGCAGTGGGATTCTATGAAATAAGAACCGGCAGACTTTCGCCGCCGCGGGGAGGAGTGGGATTATTTACTTATCCTCAATTTGCTCATATTAAGTTTATAAAAAGCTTGCAGAGGTAAAACCTTGTAATGTTGGCTAACGTTATTTCTTGCTGATCTAATCTCGCTGATAAAAAGTGACGCGCAACTGTTGATCACCCGCAGTTGGGCAAGTCAGGAGCAGGGACGTTCGAGTATGGGGAATTGATATTATTTGACAAATATATTCATAAATAATTATTAAAATGGGCCTTTTTTATTAATTGCTAGTATAGAAAAGATTTGCCTGTTTGTGATGATGTCACAGCTAATTTGCATACGCACTGCCTCCATTAATTAAAATGCTTTTGGCTTTAAAGGGGAAGTCAAGTCAAACCTTTTTTTACGATATGTTCTTTGCACCATCGTGTTTTTTGGACCATAAGGCATTTTTCTAAAGAATAGGTCCATTTTTTTGAAAAGGTCTTTATATAAGGCGCATCATAGCACAAAGCAGTAGAGTCAAATTTACAAACACTATTGCTTAATGATCTTCCAAAATATGTCTTACAACTTCTGCCGAATAGTCAGTTCCCTCAACAGATGCCTCCCCCTCCCATTTGCAGTTGAGCAAATTGACAACCCCTTGGCGGTTATTTGTTAAAATACACGAAAAGGCGAAAGAAACGCGCTAACACAAGCGAGGCTGCTGGCGGCATCGGTGGCGAGGAAAGAGATGGAGTGACAGCAGGGAAGGGGGAGTGAAGACTGAAGAGTGGGAGTGAGGGAGAAGGAGAAGAAGAAGAAGCATGTGGAGTGAGAATGAGGAGACGGACAGGCGGGCGGGACCGAGCCAGTTCCGAGCTGGGGAGGCTGCAGATTGCATGAACTATGACCACTGTGGGGACGGCCATCACTCACTTGGCCAGATGCTTCATAAACAGCCCGAGGACTTGTCGATTCTTCTCCGGTAGCTTATGGACAAGGCAGTGGACGGCCTGGATGCGAGACTCTGGACTGCCGCCCTCTGTAACACACACACACAAAAAAAAAAAAATCGAATAAGCAAGTGGCAGAAGGCCAAGAGCAGAGATTGCAATCATCCTATCAATTCCACTTACGGGCCCGAAGCGCCTAATAGGACACATTCCGAAAAATAAAAAGTTAGCAGATCTTTAAGGACGCAATCATCGGAGGGCAATAAACTACCAGGATGGAGGGGGGGGGGGCGGTTAAGGGCAAGGGGATGATGCTTTTCCATTTAAGAGGTGTAATGGTAATATACGGCCTGCTGGAATTTGGCTGTGGAGAAAAAATGGGGAGGGGGGGGGCTGGCAGAGGAGACAGATTTACATTAAAAAAAAAAAAGAATGGCTTAAATATCTCCTCACACATGGGCATCTGAGCGCCCACGCCGGGTAGCATTACTATGGGAACGTCGATGTGGGGAGGGAAAAAAGGATGGCGTCATCTGTCAAAGAAATAAATACAAATCGGCTCTAATCCACTTTTCAACCCTGCTTCTCCTCTCATTGCGAGCGCCTGATAAAAATGTCAAATCTCATCCAATTATAAGCGCTGGTTTTCAATCAGATTTAATTAAAAACAACATCATGAGGATGGTTGCCATTCAAGGTCAGAGGGAACATTTGGAGGTAAATGAAACAGCGGGCTAAAAAAATAAATAAAAGTGAGATTAAATGTAAAGTCACACACACAGGCAGGCACGAGTGTTCCGCAGTTGAGTGGCTCATGAATGCCACTCTACATTGACGCGCAACTCTCACAAGTGTCAAGAAAAAAACAAAAACAAAAAAACTGAAAGGAAAGCGAGTGAGAAAAAGTTAAGAAAAGCTCAGCTGAGTCAGTGGAGGTGTTGGAAGCACTTTTGAGGAACGCTGCAAGTCAACCAATCCAGTTTCAGGTGAAGTGCTAGTACTCTTTAGGAATGGCGGCTATTTTATGCAACAAATCCCAACTTTTATATTAAAAAATATATAATAAATAAAAAATAAAAATTTTATATACAAATATACAAAATAATTTCTGATTTTAAAAAAATATATATTTTAAGTCAGAATTCACTTTAAATTCACAATTTTAAAATTAGACGCACAGTGTGCCGTCTGTCACGCCCAGTTTACTGTAAAACTGACATATGAGAAATGAGAATTCAAAATGATATATTTGATGGCCAATATTTTAACCAAACCAAATCATTTTATCTAATGAAAGTTTTCTCGAATGCTAGCATAACATGCAAAACACGATCGGTAGCGGTGTTGGTGGGACTTACTCGCCGGGCTGATGAATTCTTTGTAAAGTCCGTAGGTCATCAGTGGCTCGGGAAGGCTCCTGCACGGGCAGAAGTAAAGTCGAAATAAGTGAGGGAGGGGGGAGAGGAGGGAGGGGGGGGACAGAAATAGCAGCCCTAACTGTTTTATGGGGTGTGTGCACAGTCATGATTAATGCGGGCCGGGCCGGGGGAATTAGATGGCGCACGTGTTGAGATAACCAAGTTCATCTGAAGGTACTTTCACTGGCGAGTTGGACGCGATCCAGCGGCACTTTAAGACTTGGAGGAAACTGAGGACATTGGTCTTATCCCAGCAAGCCGGACACAAAGTAGACAAGTCAAGCGCAAGACTTCCAAGTAATCGACTTTAGAAAAGAAATGAACTGGAGAGTTCTTTTAAAAAAAATTGGCAAATATATTACATGCGTTTCGATTCACGGTATTACATAATGGAGGATTTAAGTTGAATAACCAAACACAAAGCCAAGATTCCGAAGTAACAATCGTATTGCGTTGGCCTGAGCACAAAAAAAGTCAACGGTGGAGATTTTCAGTCGACAACTGAAAATAGCTAAAAAAAATAATAATCTGCAAGATTTCACAAGTTTTCACTCATAAAGGTTTACGACATACTTTGACTACAGAACACATCATTTCCATTTCCAACAAGAAAAAAAATGGCATCCAAATTGAACATGAACTATGGTAGAGGTCAGTATATGCTCATAAAAAAAATAAAAATAAAAAAAACTTGCCTGAGGTACAACTTGAGTGCGCTGGTTATGGTTTTCACGTCCCATTCCTCGGAGGTGCACAGGTCCACGTCGTTGCTCTTTTCATCTAGAACAAATTTAGGAACATGAAATTGTGCAGAAAATAAAAATACTCACTATAGTATATAGTATAATTTTTTTTAAAATATTTTATATATATATATATATATACACACACATACATACATACGTATATATATATTTTTTAATGAGAGCATGAACTTAAAATAGACAAAATTATTTTATTTTTTTTAAAAAGGAGGACTGTGTTTAGGGAAAGGATTTGAATCAGTACTAAGAACAAATTGGGACTTTTTCTTAGCGAGGCGAAAATAAATATATAGAGTGAAAATTGTAACAAGACGCACCAGGCGATAAAAGCGCTGCGTCTGGGAGGCCTTTCGGTCCCGGCGGATGTGAAAGGAAGTTAGCACTTCTGCACTCATTACAAGATTAATTAATCCCTCACTACTTCAGAGGCTGTGCCAGTACTCTGGAGACTTGTCGGGCTGGGAATGGGAAGTCGCACAAGCGTGCCGCGTCATACGTCAGACGCGGGGAACGTTCCTCATCTATTTTTGCCCGACACCGTTTCCTGGATGCTTTATCCCGCTTATTTCTTCTTTGCCTCAGGGGCAAGTCTTTGCTGGGCAGACCCAGACACCTTTCGATACAGATTTGATTAGTTTGGACAAATGTTGGCCATTTAACCAAGTTTGGGGCGGGGTGTTTTTTTTCTGTAAAAACGATTCTCTTTTTTTTTTTTAAATAATTTAAAAAAATGCCACAAATGAGCATTTAAAGCGAATAGGAAAGTAGTCATTTGTATCTGCTGATCTGACAAGTGAGCATCATTCTCTTTCTAAGGGCACATTTCTTGTATTGAATCTGGGTAGAGTATCAGCTCATGGGAGAGCGTGAGCGTGCAGCTTTGGGGAAGACGAGACAGGCCGGGCCGCTCCCACTGCCTGGGTTTGTTGTCATGCTCAATGCAGCGCTGGAAAAGTGAGTCTCGCGTCTGCCAGAGCAGGCGAGGAAGGGGGGACGCGACGAGGCAAATGAAGGCTGAGGAAGGATATGGAGGGCCAAAGACGAACAAATGCGTGTGTGCGTGTGTGCACTCTTGAGTGACAGCCAAACTCTAACCTTGGCCTATTTTGAAGAAACCATGTCACACACCGCTTTAGGACACCTGGGAACTGTTATGAATTGTGTAACACACACACACACAAAAAGAAAAAAAATCTTACCAATCATTAACGAGACGAGCTTCTGAACCTTGGAGCTGACTCCCACGACTCTGTACAAGCCTTGGTCGTTTATACCTGTGCAATAATCATAAAATGTTGCTTGAGTGGCATTGCAGAGGCTTTGGTGGCACGAGAACGAGCAGAAAACATCAAATAAGTGTAAGACAAGTTGTCAAATGCAAGGAAATACATTAACGGGACCCAAAAGTGGCTCACGCCTGTCCCCTGGCGGACAGACACGGACACTGCAACAAAGTAGTTCCTCCACCTTGGTTTTGTTCTCTCTCTCGGTTTAGTAGCATCAGGCTTAATGGTGAATAAAGTTGGAACATTTTCTGCATGATTATGCTCACCTCGTGTCTCGATGGCGCTGATAGAGTTCTTCACAAAAGTTAGACCCACATCATCCAGCTGAGCGTCGACTGCAAGAGAACAACGTATATTTAATCAAATAAAAATAAATTGGACCCACTACTTTTTGGCTCATAAAAAAAAGAATACATAATCCCAACACTTACTGCCTCTTTCTTTAGAATACGTTCTCCCAAGATATCGTCCAATCTGCAATGAGACATATTTTGTTCGTGTGGCAAAGCGACGAGGCCACAGGTGAGCGTAGGAGTCACTTTGGTGTGAGCTGCGGATGATGACAAAGTGCAAAGCTGTTTGACTCACCAGGTCCTTCCCACCCATGGCCAGCATCCAGAATTTGTGGTCACCCTCCGAGAGAGCCTGCACTGTGAGGGCTGTGCCGGGCCTGATGAAGACGGCGCATTTCATCAAATAGAGGCTCGTGGAAACACGATAAGGCGAGCTGCCATTTCGAAGATAACCAAACTTACCGATCGGTAATGTCGAGCTCCAGGCAGAACCTCCTGTCCAGCACATCTGTCGTTTTGCGGAGGCAGGACTTGAGCGTGACCGACTCCGTCTCGCCCTGGAGGTGAAAACGAGACGATTGCCGATAGGTTCTGAAAGTTTAACATGTCCGGTTTGTACAAATGCGGACTCACGCTCCTTCCGCCGGATCGGTGGTCAAAAGTCACCATATGTAGGATCTTCTGCTCTTTGACAAACGTGCAGTAGCGTTTTACCCAACTGGACCCAAAAGGTGGGGGTCCTGAAAAAGCAACAGAAGATGATGCTGATGCTGCAAGTGGATTTGAAATATTTGCATATTGAAGTGGAACGCAAATGGGTACGTTTTTCCTGGACGTAAAGGTAACCCTCGCAGCTGATGGGGCTCGTCTGTCGGTACTCTTGAGGCGCCTCTCGGATCCTTTTCATGAGCTCGTTGACCTCCGAACGCGTGCCCTCGAATCGACTCCTCGTCTGGGAGAGGAAAAGTGTGACATTTGCAATTAGAAGAAAACAGGTGGGCACAGATGGCTCCAATTCTAAAATCTAATTTCAGGTTGAGTTCATATTGAAAATGTTTTTTTTTTTATGTTTACATTTTGAATGTTGATCTGTAGCGCGCGTTTGTAATGGTCGAAGTCCTTGGCGAGCTCGAAACCTTGGTGATAAAAAGTGAAGACCGTCTGAAAGAAGGCCAGCATCTGCAAAAAGAAGACCACACCTACATGAGGACATCGTGCGACACATTTTCGGGGTTAGAGTTGTTTTGGAATTTTCGTTTTTCTTGCATTTGATTTGTTTTAATGTTGAGTTTAGTTAGATCTTTTGTTTGCCAAGTTGACAAAATGTAAAGTGGATTAAAATGGATCTTAAAATTGATCTTTGACGTCTATATCCGTTAGTGAATGAGCTTAGTTTTTTTTTTTTTGCTCCGAAACATTGGCATTTTACACCGAAAATTTACTTAGCAGTATTTCCATGCGTGGCTGGGCACTCACCGGCTCGACGCACTCAAATTTCTTCCTCTCCTGGATCTCCTGCAACTTGCACACGTAGTCCAGCGACTCCTCCTGGAAGTGCTGCCTCATGGTTTCCACCTGGACGTCTGCCTGGAGGGAACACACACGTGGCGAAGATCACGTGATCAAGACGCAGCCTGGAATATGTTGCGGCGGGCGTTACGACTTAACGCGTCCTCTTGTCGTCGCTCGATCAAAAAGGTTGAAATTTGAGCTGAAATAACCGCAAAGAACAAGCTGGAAGGAGCTGAGGGGAACGCTTGAAGGGAACAAACGATGATCCAGGGAGAGTCTGAATCATTCGGTTTGACTCAGGGCGATAAACTCAACCAGTGTCATTAGTGGACGAAAATATGAGCAAAGAAAAACCGAAGGACTCTCCTCTCTGGGTAACAATTGTGTATGTTCCTGCAACTGAAGGAAATCCCAACAAGATAATCTCCATAATTATATGTTATGATCCTAACAGCAGAAGACTATCATCAGCAGTAAAATTCCGTTTACACGTCAATGAAGCAACAATAATAAAAAGCTTTCGGGAGGATTTCCTCATTTTCTGGGCTTTGCTTCAATCGGAAAAAAAAAAAAAAGGGATACGACATGTCAAAATGGCTTTTTAATTGTCTTGAAACAAAAAAAACAGCCAGCCCAGCCATCAAGTTTGCAATCAAACAACCGAGGAAATCTTTTGTTAGCTGCCAAATTGCGTCAAGCTTGAATGTTGCTATGACATAACACGGAGCTCATTTGCATATAAGAACGCCAAAGCTTTAATTCATTTTTATCTTTTGAAATACGCCGCTGTGCAGACTTGTACCCGTTTGCCACAAAGTTTAGACAACGTCAACAGTTTCAAGTGTCCTCTCTTATCACCTTACATGGACACACGGGACGACAAAAACAAGCTAGCGAGAGGTGGCCTGGGGTCTCCGTTCAGATGGCGCTATGGATCGCGGCGGCCGCAGTTGACCTCGGTGTTACGGTCACACAGAGTGCATGCTTCCTCTGCCAAGCAGCCAGGAAAAAAATTGTCGCTGGGAGGTGCGTCACCGGGAGCCTCGAGTGGTCCGGCGGGGCTTGGCGGCGGAACACCGCAACCCAAACAAGAAAAAGACAAAAAACGCTCGGAGGCTAAACGACTACAGAGGTTGTTAGATTTGTCATTAAAATAGAAAATATTTACATTCTCTAAAGCATGAAAAATAAAGCTTTTACAATTTAGTTAGAATTAACTAATTCTATTTGTTTTTGGGGATGGGGTTATTTTTTCCACCTTAGAATTCTGCATAGCAACAAGTGACCATGTAAAAGAATTACTATGTGTGATTTAAAACAATGACATTTTCAAAATCACACCTTTTATTCGCGAGATTTGGTCCAACTTATTACCTCACGTTTGTTTTATGAATATCACTAGTTGCCACCTCAATATTTTGGGAACATGAATTGAATGTGCTTTTCCAAATACCTCTTGTAGCTGGGGCTCCTTTTTCTTGGCAGACATGTTGAGAAGCTTCTCCAGCGAGCTGTAGTATTTCTCCGTCTCTTTCTCATACTTTTTCCTCTCCGCCTGCACCGAGAAGAGCCGTGTAAATGTCAGCGGAAGGCGAAACAAAGCAAATGTTGGGGGGGGAAAAAAAGAAGAGGCAATTAGTCGTCATAACGTACCCTGACTGTGCCGAGTTGCTCTTTCCTGAACTTCTCCAGGGGTTTCATGAGGGTTTCTGTGATGTTTCTCATCTAGACAAGGAGGCCCAGACAAAAATACAAAACTCAATAACGCCTTTAATAACATGTTATTGCTCATTGAATGACCACAATCAGCTCATAAAAATTTCTAATTGGTTGTTACCCGAGCCCATGTTATTTTCCGTCCACAAAATGTGGTTTTCAATTTAGTTGTCAAATTTATTAGACAAAATTATAGCTGCTCAAAATTAAAAAAAAAGTTAAGTATCTCATGGTGTTTTATTTTTTTTATTTTAGTGCAGCACTGTATTTTATTTTTATTTCTATTTTATTTTTATTTTCTGCCGACAAAATGTGTTTTTCAATTCAGTTATCAAATTTATTACAGGCAAAATTATAGATGCTCCAAAATAAAAATAAAAAGTTAAGTATCTCATAGTGTATTTTATTTTTATTTTAGTGTAGCACTGGCACTCTTTAGCCAATGAAGGCGTTTATGAATTACGCTACATTGTGTGCATTTTTGTGGGGGGGTCAAACATCATGACCTTTGGAGATCCAACCAATCAACATATTTTCCCTAATTCCCGCAGGGGTGCTCGAGCAACAGCGGCCACAAATCGGCTGTCATCTCCGAGTCACGAGCTTCTGTCTGTCTTCTAATTACGATGAGGATGACCTCATAGCGAGCAGGATTATGTTTAAAAGCGCACATAGAGCCGCTCCCATCAAGGTGCAGCGCCAGTGACCCTTAGACAGGCAGGCAGGAATCACCACACTATCAGCATTCATGTCCCCAACCAAGCAGCCCTCCCCATTTTTCTGCTGCTGGAGAAAATGAAATTCGCCTCCCGGGAACTCTTGCAGGACGAGTACCAAATATGGACATTAATACGCGGCGGCAAGAGGTTGCAGGTATTTCCCAGACTTTTTCAAGCAGGCTCAAACGGGTCGCGCTCACCATCAGCTCTCTTTGGTCTTCCAGGTTTCTGAGGAACGAGGAGAACTCCTGCAGTGACTCATCTGGAAAACATGAGTTTAATGATTTCTGATAACGATGCAAAAAAAGGAAAAGAAGGGGGAGAAGAAAGTCCATAAAAGCAGATATTTTGTGAGGAGGCCAGTTTTTCAAGATACGAGGCATCATTTGGACTTTTTTTTTTCCGTTTTGACACGGGAGAAGCATTCAAAACATTTGGGCCGAAATTAAATCGGCGTGCTTTGCTGTCGAGTCACTCAAGCGCGATTCGATTTAAACTGAACGTGAAATGAGTAGGGAAGACAAATGTTTTTATTTTGAGTGCCGCACTTACCGATGCAGCGCTCGTCGTCCGTCTTGGCGTCGCCGATGTACTCGAACTGAAACTCTCCCAGGCACTGGGCGAACTTTCGCTGGGCCATCCCCAACTCTGAAAAATATATCAGACAATGTATAAGCATGTTATTGTATTTTTGGTGGTGAAACTAAAATTGGAATCATTGCCATGACATCATTCTCCGCAATGTGTGCCAGACGACTTCAATGCAATCTGTTTTACGGTTCTGAGGTCATCATCGCTTTTCTCCCTGCCTTGGGTATGTTGAACAGAAAACGCCACGTCATTTCTCTCGAGTGGCATAACATAAATCAGCCGCCAGGGCTTTTGCGGTCTATGCAAACATCCTGTTTGTCTTGCAGGCCTCGGGCAACCGGCTGCAAGTCAAAACTCGCGTCAAGTGGTGGGCTCACGCTCCAAAAAAAAAATCACTCTGCAAATAGCATTCACATGCAAGGAGGGCAAAGCTAGCCTATTTCCAGAGATTCCCCTGACTTGGCATGTATACCACGCCAGTGCTCGCCCCCTCCCCCTTGGGAAGCATCCGAAGAGGGTATTTTAAGACTGGAGCTGCACAGTGTAAGGAAACGTTGGCGTGTCTCCGATGAAAACAATCCAATGGCAACATACAAAGTGTCTTTCTGTCCGAGTATCAAACAAAACGTTGCGGTCACTTTTCAGTCTTAAGGTTCTTTGGATAATTTGCAAACACATGCTGTGGATTAGCATTCAAGTCTGGCCTTAAGGAACACGTGAGCACAAAGGAGGGGGGGGGGGGGGGGGGGGGGGTCAACGCCGCCAATGAACAACTTTTGGAATCATCTTCAGATCTAAGTAGAAGAAACACATGCGGTTGACATAAATGCGAGTCGGAGGAAATGGAACGAGACATACAAGAAAATTGTGGTGCAATCATGACTACTAGCGAGGTTTCCGCACTGTGACACCGTGGCAATGCTTTAAATAAAATTTAAAAAAAAAAGAGAATCCATATCACACACAAAAAAAAACAAAAAAACAATAAGAACACAGCACAAAATACATTTTAGAAAAAACATTTTTGGATTTCACTTTAAAACATTTTGGCGACCAAACGGTCAATAGAATTTTTTATGCTAGGATAATTGTCAACGTTAGCGCTTACGGGTATTGTTTATAAGGCTTTAAACCCAAAGTGACAAAACGGTAGATGCACTTTGTGCCGTGTTTAACTACTCTGGAATTCGTAGGCTTGAAGTTCACGTCAAAAAAAGAAGAAATGATTTCATTATGTTGTGAAGTGATCGGTAGCAGCTATCAGCCAACGGTAACCGCGACAGGTCAGCAAAATGTTTTGGCAGCGTAAGATACCGTGGCGTATACAGATCAGTGAGATTGACTTTGAACGGACTGATTGTTCATCTGGAAACAAAATGTGAAGCGCACACCGTGCTGGAATCCAGAGCAGGGTGTGCAAGTCCATAAAAGGTGACTCTTGTCATGGAGCTCGCCACACTCTTATTTTGCACAACTTGGAATGACTGCAGTTTGGTTGCCAATGGTAACCGTCAGTGAAATCTGCCATCTTGCACCCCAACTCGTTTGAAACTTCATGATTTCTCTTTTTCTAACCAACTCCTGTAAAATGTTGCGCAACGTTTTTATTAGCACCTTGTCAAACATTACATACGACAAGGTGGAGTCCCTAAGAAAGTAGGAACACAAAAAAACATGCTAAACTCATCATCTGTCTCATGGGAGGACAACTTGTTCTTTTTTTTTTTTTTAATGGTCCAGCTTGACTTTGTCTGATTCAACCTCTTGCAACCAGTTTGGAGACTTCATCAGCTCGCACCGATACCACAAATGTGTTTTCACAACATAACAAGGAACCCTGACACGCCTGAACAAAGCGGAAACTCAACTTGAAGTAAGGTGACACTGCAAAGTCAACGTGTCACTTTGCGGACCATACCGCCATTTTGGAACGGAAAGCTAGCAAAGCGCAAAACTCACAACGGGATACATCCACCATTTTTAATGACCTGACTGCTGACCTCAAATCGTCACCAAACCAAATTTGATTCGAGTAGCTAAATACTTTGTTCTCTGGTTTTTGACGTAACGTAAAAGCTAAAGCTAATTGGCGTTAGCTATGCTAGTTAGCAAATTAAGCTAAAGCTAATTGGTGTGAGCCATGCTAGTTAGCAAATTATCTGCCTCAATAGCGAGTCCCGAGTAATTATTTAATCAATTGTAGATAAGATGTTCCAAAACCAATATTGGAGATTGAAAGAAGACGGGCGGCATCTTTGCAAGTGCGCTGGACGCGATGACGCAAGGCTCACTCGTGCGTGTCGAGTAGCGCGAAGGGCGGATGGTTCAGGCGGGCCATTATGAGGACAAGCTGTGCGGACTTCATTACATCAAACCCAAGGAATGAACACGAGATGCCGGCATTAATCAACAACAGGCGCCATTTGGAGAAGCAAACGTGATTTTGTGTCCTTGATACAAAAAAAAATGTCAAGTTTGCCCAGAAGCTGTCTTTCGACCAACAAGACAGAATTGTTTTTTATTCTTTCTTTTTGGAGCAAACCTGGGAAGTGTCAAACTTGGCTGGTTTCTCCGCCACAAGTAAGAGACCTCGGCTTCTCCGGCTCAAGGCGATGAGTCATGAGTTGACTCCACCTTGCCGTCATCTGATGTTACAAGCAAGCTTTTCTTTTCTGCGACCGGGCTGAAAACATGGAAATAAACAGGCCCGGTGGTGTCACGTAAACACGTGTGTGCCCCTATTCAGAGAAAGAGGTGTGGATGGAAATTTTTTGGGTTTTTTCCAAATCCATTGCAGGAGACTCAAATGAAAACCATTGAGTTTGGTTTCCTTCATTCATCTTCAGTTCGTTTCGAAGTTTCAGCGCTGAAGATGTCCTCCCGTGTATCTGCTCGACATGGCCTGTTTGTTTTGCTTGCTGGGCTCCCATCGGTCGCAGCTCGCCCTCGCCGGACGTTCAAAGAGCAGCATGCTTTTCCACAGCCCCTTCCTGTTTCACGCTCCCCTATCTGTTCCAGTCCACTCCCCCCCCCCACTCCGGCGTTTGCCCTCACCGCAGCCTTGCTAAGAGGTCACGACCCCGCCGTTGTCCCCTTGCCTACCGAGGACGCATTACTTCATCTGACACTTCCTGGTTGTCCAAACAAGTCTGGAGAGTGAGGTCATGTTGGAAGGCAACAATGACCATGCGGCCGGTCGCAGATGTGAATCTCTTTTTTCGGTGGCTTGCCCCTAAGTACAATTCTTTAGTCTTGTTGTTTTCTCCAGTACGAGACGAAAACCTCAAATGTGGAGCTAATGCGAGTTTAATGAAAGGCTGTGATGTGGCTTTTTGGCAGAAGTCGTAATGTGATTACAGCGAGCGGCAGAGCGGGCCAAAACACACGGAGGCCGGTTAGTCTTAAAACCCAGACCCTTGCGAAGCCGACGCGTTCCTAGGGGAGAGCGGCGAGTGGCGCGAGGACGTCCGGCTGCGGAAATGACGTTGGGATTTTCAACTCCCAGGTAATTCCAGCAACGCGTTTCCTAAGGACAACAGTTAGAGACGGGACACGGTTCCTGAGGAGGAAAGCCCGAGGAACAGAAGCCCATCTGCTTGTTGCTCTTCTAGTAGACACTTCCATGTCACCGCTCTTTTGGCCTCCGGCAGCCCCGCTTCAAGTTTCCTCTCCGAACCCAAGGACTTTCCGTAGCGGGACATCCTCCCAGCTGTGGGAGTGGAAGGGAGTTGCTAGGAGAGAGATGTCACATAACGACAACAACGCATCGTTCCGAGGTCAAAACGTGAGCATCTTTTTTTTTTTTTAACTGCAACACAAGCAAGAGAGGATATCCAAAAGATGCGAGGCTTATTGTAGACCAGCGGTGTCAAACTTAAGGCATGGGGGCCAGAGCCGACCCACTGCATCATTTTTTTGCGGCCCGCAAAGGCAAATTTATATCGACTTTGTTTCTTCCAAGTTTTAACAACACAGAGATTTGGGAAATCCTTAGCATAAAAAGTTAAATCAACTGGAGAAGAGAAGGGGCTCCTAGTGAGTCCCTGGGTACTCGGACAACAGAAGTGGAAGTGAAGTCACATACAACCAATGTCCAAAAGTGATGGCTCACTAAAAGACACAAAAAAATAAAAACATGTGACTATTTTGATTCTTACCAAGATTGTGTGATAAAGATATCAAAAGAACCCTTGTCAGCTTCTTTTTTTATGAGTTTATAAATGTTGCTGGGTCTAATTTGCCTTTATATGGACATTCCAGGACATTCTGGGCTTCTTCTGTCAGTGGCATTTTAATCTTCCTTAAAAGTTGGATTATTCTTTTATTAGTGTTTCGGTTTGGCTTCAGTCTGGCTGGATAGGGGCTCAGGAAAGAATCTCCAGAGCCGGTGCTTTCGAGAACACCGTGGTCCTTTTTTTGGATCGTTTTGTTACTTTGTTAAATTTTGGTACGAATTTCAGAGCAGACGGGGCATGACAAATGCATTTTATGCTGTCTCAAGAGTTTACACCTCCTGCATTGAAAGCCAATTAAAAAATGTGCATGCCCAGCCTTTTCACAGTAGAGATCCTGGACACTTTCCAGACATGTCCTGCAAGACTTCCACCTTTCCCTTTACACATAGGTATTATATCACCTGTAAGGCTCCAAAAACTGCCTAGGTAGGCACAAAATTGACAGGTTGACTTTGTCACCAGATTCCTAGTCAATTGTTTTTCATGCAAAACACAGAAAAAAGTTGCATATTAGCCAAACAAATTGCACAGGTATGAAAGGGGGTGGTGGTTCTGCAAGCCTCGTTCAAAACCAAGCAACACCACCAACAAACAGTTCATTAAAACGAGTGCAGCTGATCCCTACGGAGTAGACTCACGTTTGGTGGCGTTGATGAGGTTCTTTCCATCTTTGTACAGCTCCTTAATGAACCTGTTGGTTTTGTCCAGCTCCGCTTCGTGAGCCTTAATCTTCTCCCTGAAACTGGGGCTGTCCAGATAGCATTCGCTGAATTCCAGCGGGTGAAGTCCCATGTCTCCGTATGGTTCTCAACTTTTGGAAGTAAGGGGGAAAAAAGTCACTTCTGGGATAAAAACCTAAGCTTTTGAGGACAAATCGCCGGCGGGCAGCATAACGAGTTAGCCTAGAAGCGGCTAACGTGGGTTAGCATGGTTCACTACTCGTATGACGCGCGCGAGTCTTGCTCTTCAGTTGTCAAATTTTAAGGGCAAAGAGGAGCTGGCAAAAGCGAGGTGCTGTGTTGTTAAGAAACGAGGTGAATACGGTAGAATAAGGTCCACACCAGGGCGGTTGTCAGAAAGTTGCCGCGTACATGTTTGCTTTGCCCTCAATAGACGCACCCCACCTAGCAAAGTGACAGATTGAGAAACTCTGCTGACATCTGCGTGCGTGTAGGGGAGAAGGAGGCGGGAGGACTTCGCCCAAAGATTTATCAACAAGCTGAAAAAGTATTCGCTTGTCACTTCCGATTTTGCACGGCAACTCAATAAATTACTAGTTCAAAACATTAAGACATGACGCGACTTAAAAAATTACGAAAGAAAGAGAGTCCTAATGTTATTAATGTTGAAGCTTCTAACCTAAGTCACTTGTTCAAATAGCCTTGTTGTCTCACGAGCTCGCTAATGCGACATCGTGATAAAAGTTTGGGGAAGCCTCTTGATCTGGTCGAACAGCTTTGGAGAATCCAAATTTGCCCCGATTTATCCTTCACCTGGATTGTTTGTTTGTTTATGGAATAAACAATAACAACTTTAATTGTTTGTGGAGTTTTGTATGGTTGAATCGTATCAAATACAGCCAGACCCAAGAAAATTATACTTTTTGTTCGTTATTATAGTTAAAATAATAATTATTATTGGTATACTTTTTAACGTTCCTTGTCATTTAGTTGATAAAATGGGTTTTGACTAGAAATAGAATTCAGACTAGAATTTATTTTATATGTCGCTCACCAGATTACATAATTTTGCCATTTCTGGACAAGGAATAAAAAAAATATTGATTGATTTTTAGAAGAGGGTATTTAAGGTCTTAATGCACTCCAATAGAGTAAATTAAAGTCATTGAACATATTGAATTAAAATCCACACAATAGTTTAGAAAGAAAAAAAACATGTTGATGCGGAACAAAATTCACCAGTGTGTTTCAAACCCGAGCTGTTTTATCGTAGGACCCAAAGAGCTCAGTTTAGCTCCGATTTACGTAGCCAGTTTATTATTATTTCGGTAAAATCTTACGTAGTGATGCTTTCGTTCCGCTTGTTTTAAGCCGACTGCGAGATGACCTCTTGGAGAAGAAGAATCTTCCGGAGGTTTATTATTAAAGACATTTTGACATGAAGTGTATCTGTAACGTCACCTAAAACGTCATTTGAATGGTTTAATTTTTTTTCCAAACGACAACAAACAAGTACGTCGTTCCTGAGATCATCTTGCTGTGATCTAACCTTTAACGGTATGTCAGCAATAGTGACGCGTGGCGAGATTTTTTTTAAATTAATTAATGGGCATGACGAATAATTCACATAATTTGTCATCAAAACATTACTTGTTCTTTACAGCATCTCATTTTTGCAGTCTGTCCACGCCAGAGTGTTGCACTCGGAAAAATTACGAAATAATGATATTTTAAACAAAACAGCAGCATTGCAGTGTGTTCTAATGTATTGTCTGCCCGATTCTTAATATTGCAAGAATAAACATCTAGAGGAATACTATATCACTGGATGAATACTAAGACAAAAAAGTTACCTAATAAAGTGAAAAAATAAACAATGAATTGCAAGTATTAAGTTGAAATGTCTTGAGAAAATAATTCATAATGTTCATATTCTCACGATTTTACTAAACAAACAGCAAGAAATTATATGGTTAAAATATTTAAAAAAAAAAAAAACTTTTCCATCCTGAGAATATAAGTGATGTTTACAAGATGAACAGCAAAATAGTTAATAGTATTACGAGAATAAAATGGGGAAATTATGAGAAAAATTTACAAAATTATTGTTCATTTTATTAACAAGATAGAAATATTAGGATTGCTAGATGCAACATTTTTTCAGAAAATCAAAACTATCATTTCGATTTGTTTACAGGGGATGCCTAATGCCAGCGCAAGGCCAAAGCACGGTGGCAGGAGGACCCGAAGACGGCGCCGAGAGGACCCGGCAAGGAATCAACTGGTGTCCAGCTCGCTGGAAAGCGCCCAGCAGTGCCTCTTCAGTCAAGACTATGGGCCCGCATTTGTGCACTACCTCTTGGTCCTCAACCTGGCACCAGAGTTCAAGGACTTTGCTAAGGTAATGTCTCTGAGCGCTCTGCTAAAAAAAAAAATCATAGATTTTCTAAATAAAATGTCTCGCTTGGTTTTCTTGCAGGAGTCCTTTCGCTTCACACTCTTTAAGTGGGCCGAGGAGCTGGACTCGGCAGGCCGCATTCAGGACCTGTTCGGCTGCTACGAGCAAGCGCTGGAGCTCTTCCCTGCAGATGAGGTCATTCTAAACAGCATGGGCGAGCACCTCTTCAGGTATGCTCTCCATTTGAATGTCCATGCAACGTACCAACTTAACACCCTTAACCTGCATGTTAAAAAAAAAAAGTTAATTGGTGCACTTGGAAAATAAACGATTGCCTGAAATCTCGCATGATGTGAAATTGGGGCTTAATGCCGCTCCCAGTCAAAGTTATGTGTTTTCATTATTATTATTTTTTTTTCCAGAATGGGCTTCCGAGATGAAGCGGCGGGCCATTTCTTCAAAGCCCTGAAGCTGAAGCCGGACTTCTCAGAGGCCAGGGAAAACTTCTACCGTGTGGCCAACTGGCTGGTGGAGCGTTGGCACTTCCTGATGCTCAACGACCACGGCCGCAACCGCAAGTACCAGCAGGCCATCCAGAAGGCGGTGCGTGGCGGTTGCACCACCGTGCTGGACATAGGTACCGGCACGGGGATCCTCGGGTGAGAAATGGACGCTGTTGTCTGCTTTGTGTGACGTCGTCTTTCCTTATCGCTAACGTGTCTTCATTGTTAGCATGTGCGCTAAGAAGGCGGGGGCCGCCGAGGTTTACGCTTGCGAGCTTTCCAAGACCATGTACGAGCTGGCTTGCGAGGTGGTGGCCGCCAATGGGATGGACGGAGGCATCCGCATCCTCCACATGAAGTCCTTGGAAATGGAAGTGCCAAAGGACATCCCGCATAGGTACACGCAGGGGAGTTCACGCCAGGATGGCCAT
Source organism: Syngnathus acus (assembly GCF_901709675.1). Classification (NCBI taxonomy): domain Eukaryota; kingdom Metazoa; phylum Chordata; class Actinopteri; order Syngnathiformes; family Syngnathidae; genus Syngnathus; species Syngnathus acus. The sequence goes on from NC_051087.1 coordinate 2,084,982, forward strand.
CTATCTCACGGGGGCGGCCATTTTGTCGCTTACTTTAGCTGCGCATCACCAGCTAATAGGAGAATTCGTATCTCAGTATAGGAAAACTAAATTTAAATAAATAAATAAATAAAATAAGAATCGCTCCCTCCTAAATCGCAGCACTCCATTTTCTTTGTTGACCTGCCAGGGTTTCGCTGGTGGTGACGGAGACGGTAGACGCCGGCTTGTTTGGAGAAGGCATCATCGAGAGCCTCATCCATGCCTGGCGCCACCTGCTGCTGCCTCCGCAGGTAACAACAAAAACAGTCATGGAAGGACAGTAATGGCTGCCACTTTGCAATGTAGCATCGAGTCACGTTTTTTTTTTTTTTTTTTTTGCATAGAGGGGTGAGGCTGCATCCCGAGACCCTTCTGCGACTGGGCGGGTCATCCCCGCCAGTGCTACTGTATTCGCCATGGCTGTGGAGTGCCTGGAGATCCGGCGACATAATAAGTATGTTGGTTTTACGGCTTTAAACACATAGACTTTCTCTCTATGGACAATAATGGCCGCAAATGCTGATAAATACAACCATTTTTGTTTGTTTTCATTCAGGCTTTGCGTGTCCGACGTCGGCGGTCTTTCATTGGCGGCAGCTGAGCACCTGCGCAGTCCGGTGAGCTGCAGCACCGAACCGGACGACTCCATGGAACCGTACACCACCGAACGACTCAGCAGGCTGCCCGGAGGCTACTCGGCCCTCACCGAGCCGCTCACCGTGCTCCACATCGACTTCAACCACGTGCAGGCGAGCTGAGATTTGAACACTAAATTCACTCATTGATTTTACAGGTGACGATGCTTAATAAGTCCCCGTGAGCTCTTTTGTTTTCTGCCCTGTCTCTCCCGGAGCCAAGGATCTAACGACTCCACCGGTTAATAATCAAAACCGTAATTAATTCTCTGCCGTTGGTCTCCTGGAAGCAAAACATTTTGCATCATAGGCGGCCTGAAGGGATTGCCTCACTCATTAGCTCCTACCCGACTTTATTATTAACAAGTTTATCATGCAAGCAGGCAAGCGCAGACGCCGTCGTTGCCGGGCAATTGGACTGCAGACAAGCCAAGCTAATTTATTCAGATCCTTGTCACGCACATAACTTGTTTGAGAGGGGATATAGAAGGAATAAATTAGAGTGAAGTTGTTTTTTTGGTCGGTGAAACTTCAGTTCGGAAAACTAAACCTAGACGTAGCTTCATCAGTACAATTTACGAAATGCTTTGAATTGAATTAGATTTTATGAAATTATATTTTTGTCATAAATAAGAATATTGTCTGCTTTCGGCAGGAGCTGGAGGGGCTGAGCTCCAGGCCGGTGCAGCGGGTGCACCTGCCGGTGGTACGGGACGGCGAGTTGGATGCGCTGGCTGTGTGGTTCCAGTTGCACCTGGATGAAGAAAACAGCTTGTCAACGGGACCCCACGAGGACACCTGCTGGGAGCAGGCCATCTACCCCGAACACACGAGCAAGGGTAAGACAAAAATGTATTCAGTGCACAGTGTCGAATTATAAGATAAGTGAGGGAAGAACTCCAAGGGGCAGAGGATCGCGCCAAGGGGTGTCTCACATCAGTTCGATCGATATTAGCGCTAATAAATTGCTGGTTTTCTATCCGCCAAGCATTTCCACATGTAATCACTAGAGGGCGCCGTTTCATCACTTATGACGCTTAGAACACAACGGCGCTAATCGAGTCAGACACGCAGCTCGTCATCCTCCAGACGGCGGCTGACTCGATTGTCGTCGCTGCTGTCACGGGAATCCGTCAACATCCACGTCCGTCAGCTCCATCCGCTTCTTTCCGTCCGCTGTTATCTGTGCTCCGTGATCGGCTTTGACACTCTTTAGCGATCATGAAATATGCATTTTGCTCTCCACTTGACATGAAGACGTGAACAGATGTTACTCCTGAAGGAGTCCCCCGCCCCCCTGTGCCTTTGACTCTCATCGCTCTCCTTCCGCTCCCGTTTCATTTACAATTCCATCATCACCTCAGTCAACACTTGAGCTTGATGTTGAACTTTTTTTTATTATACTTTTTATCATACCACTAACTGTAATATTATAACTCTAATTGAGGTTTTTTTTCCCCTGTCAGGTTTTGTCCTAAAAAGCGGCGATGAACTGATCGTAGAAGTGTCCTGCCTGGACGCCTACCTGAGGCTTTGCAGCGTGGCTGTCCTACGAGGCGGTCAGGAAATATCTCTGAGCATGTTTCCGGACCCTCGCGACGCCGGCGACTTTGCCCCCAATGCGGAAGCGGAACTGTGCAGTGCCCTGGCGTCACTCCAAACACGGCAAAACCAAGACGTCTGCATGCTGGAGTGCTCGGAAATGGCGCTCTTGAACAATTCCGACTACCATCGGAGCTTTGCCGCCGCCTTGTCTAAGCTCATCAGCCGCTTGAAGGCCCAATCTCAAAACCTGGAGGCCTCCGCTGATGTCTTGAAGGTATGGAATTTGATTTGGTGAGATTCCAGGTTGAGTAATATTTATGTCCAAATGTGTAGGAACCCTGCCCCGCGGACCCTCTGTACGTTTTGGACGTGTCGGAAGGCTTCTCCATGCTGTCCCTCATCGCTGCCAGCCACGGCGGAGTGAAGGCCTACAGCTCGGTGGAGAAGCGCAAGCAGCAGGACGTGCTGGAACGCCTGGCGCGCGCCAATCACGTTCCCGAGGGGAGTTTAGAGTTCTGGCTTAACCACGGCGAGGACGAGCAGGGGGCGCTGCAGAGACCCTCGCGTGAGAAACTTTGGAGCGCCATCTTCTTGGATTGCGTGGAGACGTGTGGGCTCGTCAGGCAGAAGCTGATGGAGAAGGCGTCTCTGGCCAGGTGAGGCAAAACGAAAAGTCCGACTCAGGTGTGCATATATGCAAATCTTTGGTTGAATTTCCATATTTGTATTTCCAAAGATGTCTGCTGGAGCACGGCGGTCGCGTCTTCCCGCACAAAATGGTGGTGCTTGGTGTGTTGGTGGAATCAGACACGCTGCTGCTGGAGAGCGCCGTCCAGGGCCGCGAAGCCACGCTCGGCTTCAACATCGCGCCGTTCATCAACCAATTCACTGTGAGTAGCCAGAAAATCCAATTCTGTACAAGCCAATCAATCAATAATGTGTTGTGTTTCAGGTGCCGGTCCACGTGTTCCTGGATTTCTCCACGTTGGCGTGTCGACACCTCAGTGAACCGACAGAGCTCTTTGTTCTAGACCTCATGGATGCTAACGCTAACTATGAGGTCAGAGAAATCCAGGTGGGTTCCAAACAAGGTTCTGGAAGGTGTTGTTTTTCAAATCCCTCCGTGTAAACAAAATATAATATAGTACCCGCTTAGCTGGCAGCTAGCGCAAGAAGCTAAATTATTACCGTGACCCAAAAAAGATTTTGGATTTAATGAAAAAATAATCATACAAAAATAAAGACATAGAATAAAGTCCAGACGAATAAGAGCCAATTCAAAGTTTTTTTTATTTATCGAAACTTGACAATGTGACTGCTCTCTCCAGGTCCAGGTAACGTCATCGGGCAGAATCACTGCAGTGCCCTTCTGGTACGACATCCACCTGGACGAAGATACTCGAGTCAGCACACTGGCTCCAAACTCTCACTGGAAGCAGGCCGCCGTGGTCTTGCAGCGCCCCCACTTGGTGGCAGCTGGGGAGAGAGTCCGGCTCACCGTCAGGCTCCGCAACAGCAGCATCTCCATAGAGGTGCGAAAAGACGAGTGATGTTCCAACAGTGTGGCCATGACCAGTGTTATCTGGTAGGTTGACTGTTTTTAAATAGTGCCGTTTGGCCTTTTAATGTCACGTCCTTGTTTAAAACCAGCAACAAAAATCTACATTTTAATAATAAATACAGAAGGGAAAATATCAACATTACTGTCTTATTAGAAACAAACCACAATTAGTGCTTTATTGTTGGTTTTATTGAGAGAAAAAAAAGAAAGCTGTGGAAGGCATTAGAATTAATGGCCACACTCAAAAAGGCAAGAATGTTTTAGACATACATGTATTTTTTCAAGCAGTTAGAATCTTATGAGAACTTTTTTGTCAAAATATTTGTCTTTCACCCCCCAGGATTGTAGTTTTTAATTTAAAAAAAAAAAACTTGGTTTGCAACAAAGTTGCTTTTTTCAGTAAATGTAATTTTAAAATATATTCTTAAAGAGAAAAAAAACCTGAAACTGGTATCATATATGAACAGCCCTATTTTTTAAAATGATTTTTTAATTATCATAGTTCATTGTCAAGTCTTATTTTCTCATTATTTTTGCCTTGCCTACTCCAAGAAAATATATTTGAAAGAAAGAAAAAAAAAAAAGATTTCTCATAACATTCCGCCTTCATTTTTGTAGTGTCATTATTAGTGTGCCTTCTCAGGTTGGCCCTTCAACATTCTTACATGACGTTTCAAACATAACAACCAGTAATTTGACACTATATGTGTGCGTATCCCTGCAAATGAGGCTAACCGGCTAAGGCGCTATTGCTTGAGAATGTGACTAGAAAGTCTCTTCATGAGATGCAAGTCCACTGCGATCCAACATAAGATGAAGTTAAGTGTCATTTCCTCACAGAACATTCTTAGAGCTGTCATGTTATTGATTGCCACAGTTAGCAATGTAATTGGGTCCCGCCCATTCATTAGCGATGACTCTTCTAAGTGATGACGATCAGATCCGCTTGGGCTGGCTCTTTGGCTCCGCCGTCACCGCCCGCGTCATCATCACTCGCGTCATCATCGCTCGCGTCACTTCTGACTTCTTGTCCGAGGCCGGCGGGAGCCGACGCAGAGTGGGGTGTCTGCCCCATGCCCTGGTAATGCCCCCCGGGCGACGGCGGATCAGATGCCACCTCGCCGATGGCGTCCTGGGAAGCCGAGGTCGAGAGGAGGCCAGAGCGCTCGCCGGAGCTCTGCGCCTCGCCGAAGTACGGCTTCCGGGGGCGACCCATTACTGTCCGGCCTGTCGAATAATAATAATCAGCAATAGACAAGCAAACTGACTGTCATGTTAACTGACTTCATAACAACAATGACTACGTTACGAGACTAACTGACCGACGTTGCGGACTTGTTCCGAGATGTCGGCCCTGACGTCGGAGACGTCCCACATGGCCATGAAGGAGTCAAAGCAGGAGCCCTCCTCGGCCTCCTGGATGTAAGGCTTGTACGTGAAGCTTACGTGATGAGCTATGGCCGCCAGGAACATCTCCACACAGATCACAAAGTCCTGAGAGAGGAAAAGCGTTAGGCCAAACAGTCGCGGGAACAAACAATCGAAGCGATAAACCACTTTAACCGACAACAATGGAGAAAAAGTATCTTGATATGTTCACCTGTAGCCCGGTGGCTACGGCCTCCACGGTTTGCCAGTCCCACGTGCGTTTCTCTGAGATGATGCCCACCTTCACCAGTAAGGCGATGAGCACAGCTTGCCTGCAAAATGTTCGTTAAAAAACACTGTTGCGACAGCACCCTGAATAAAATGATGTTAAGCTTGAAAAACTCTTGAAAGTATTCACCAAAAGGAGACGAACACCACCATTTTAACACACAGGAACTTGCCCACCGGCTTGATGGGACGCAGCTCCTCTCGTAGGGCCCTGTAGAACAGCACCAGGCAGTACATGGCAAACTGGATAGACACAAGATTGACATCATCTACAAATGACTCATGATATAATATATAGGAATGATTCATACAAAAAATATTAAAAGTACCAGCTGTGACATGTTGTTGACAATAACCAGGTAGGTCCAAGCGTTAGTGGAGCTGAAGTTGCCTTCGTCGTACACTTTGCATAGTTGACAGATGCTACCGAGGATAAATAGAAGCTTTAAAACCAACAAATAATATATTTTAAAAAATATAGACGCATCGCTTACAGTGCAATAACTGTCGTGACAGGTCGAACCACCGTGTACTGCAAAACTCCCAGCTTGCATCTTAATAGCAAAACTCTTTGGAGGAAAGAAAACACATCTGTAAATTGAAATGTTAGCCGCTAAGCTAAAGTCAACTCACTCTCCCATGGGCCAGGGTGGGCAGCAGCAGAGAGGCGGGAGATGCTTCTGCTGCTCTTGGACCTCCAGCATCATGACCAAGCTGGGGTACTGATTCTCCAGGTAGTTGAGCAGGAAGGTCATGAAGTTGTAGATCACGTAGGCCTCATAGCACTCGCGACACGTGTCCACATAAATAGCGATGTGGGGATATTTCAGGGCAATCCACTGCAGAGGTTTTAGAAAATAATATGACGTGTTATCTTTTTGACTGCTACTTAACTAGTACTTTAATAACTTACACTGTCCAAGCTGTAGATTGGCACCATCCACAGTATTCTAGAAACAAATCAGGGAAGAGTTAAAAAGTATTTCAAGGACAATGTTAAACTGCTTCTTTACCTGATGATAGGTTTTTGAAGCTCAGGTTGAGTGTAATGAACCAGATGCTGCAGAATGCCCCATAATGATATGGGGATAGTCATGAAGACAAATATCCCGGCTATGAACCACGCCTTGTTATGAGTGCCAACCTACAGTAATGCAAATAAAAATAATAATTACTCCTCTGAAAAGCCCAATACTGTACCAGTATGGTACCCAAATAATGTTTAAAACAATCAGAACAGGTGACAAAAATGCCATTCATTTTAAACCCCTTTAAAATACACCATATGTAATAAAAACTTTGTTTCATGACAATTACAAATATTTAACATTACAATGACATATAGCAATCGTTTTTTTCAAATGAACCAATCAGTATATTTGTTTTACACGTGTGAAATGCCCCATAATGCAGCGCTCAGGTAATGAGGGACTCACCTCCGACTTCTGAAGTTCCCAAACGCACAGCGGCAGGACCACAAGAAGCAATAAAATATACAACAAAACCACCAGGGGACGAATCCATCTTCTCCAATTCCCGCAAGAACAAGGCATTGTGACATAAAGACAAGTTACCAAAAGCTTCCTTGTACCCAGGTGAGTAAAAGTCGTTGTTTTCGTTACGAAGACATGTTAATTGTCAACTCGTGATTTAAATTTACCCCAGCCGAGTGGCTAGGCTAGTGTTAGCTCGCTAGTAGTTTTGCCATGTAAACAAATGACGTGCGTGCCCGTATTATAATAGCCGGTTGAAAGCCTCTTGGTCTTTAGCACATTGTGAAACGCTATCCTCAAAACAATCCAAATTGAGCTCATTTAAATCATCTTAACTCTGTTGCTTTTCTTTGGTGGCAAGCCTCAAAGTTTACTTGTTTCCTTCTGTTGGCCACTTTTCCGCTTCCGGGTTTAGCTCCCTTACAAGCTAAGGTGTGATTGGTTGCATTGTTTCTGTAGGCCAATCGGTGAAGAGCGTTTTACAGGAGGCTTTGGATAGTTTGATTGTGATGCGCGCTCGCCACTAGATGGCGATGTTCATTAACATTTGCTAATCAGTACAGGGAGTTTGCTTTTGGCTTTGGAAATGAACATCTTGGAGATAAAAAAATAAATAAATCTCATGTTCCTTTCTACTTAATAACTACCAGATTTATTCTGAACCTTTTGATGACCAAATTGATGATAATGCAAGCATCTGCTTTCCAAGGAGGAGACTAAATCATCTTAAAATGCTTTTGTAGTCATAATTTAATTAAAATAGTGTTTGGGTTAAATGTTGACACCCTTTACCTGCCACACCAGGGTAAAAATTATCCTGTTTGATCATAAATGTCATTAAAACTTAACACCACTGATAATCCTGCATTTCTCACCCCCAAATGTTTGTCTATTACGAATTGTACGACTTTCAAGGTTCTTACTGCGTGCAGCATGTTTGTCTTCACGAGAGTCAGAACTTTTTCTTCCCTTCGCACCCACCCACTCGGTTGTTTCCAGACAGATTGTTCATGAATGTTTGACTTTCTCCTTTTGGCTTTTTATGAATAAGACATTGTCTTTGCCACGAGTCACTCGAGCGAATGGATGCCTCCGAGGGACGCTCGGGCAGGGGAAAGCCACCGGGGTTAGTGTGGATAAACATATGTCACGTTTAATCACAGCCGAAAGGTGTTTTAGCTTAAAGGATGTGGCGTCCATCCAGATTTTTTTTCTTTTCATGCAAAGTGTCTCTCACAGGAGCGCTGAGAATAATTCTAGAGCTGTTCAATACTATTATTTTACCGATCTATAGTACTCAGTTGAATTTCATTTAACAAAAATATTGTGCACAGTATCGCGGCAACGATTGTCTTTCTCTTCTATCGAGTTAGATGCAAGTCGATCGAGCCTTGAGCTTTTCCCAAGGTTGCATTTCACGTTTTCTTTCTGACCATAAAGATAATGTTTACGAAGCAAACATTCCCGCCACGTCGCGCTGAGAAAGGACAAGATCTTAAAATCTCCCCATTGATCCTGCTTTTGGCAACACATGTGACAATTGAGTTACGAGTCTCAAATTCCCACATCCTCTGCGAACGGAGATCAGGAAGCCTTAGGGCCTCGGCGGTCACAGCGGGTCATGGTGTGCTTGCAATCACTCCCAGACGTCTTTTTCTCACACATTCCAAACGGGGAAACGAGCCCTCCTTGTGACTCCCCCCGAGGAACCTATATTAGCACAGGCTGGGGAAATAAACTCGCGTTGCAGGACCTGCCTTTATTGAGAGAAAAAGTGATGCTAACGATGTTAGCAATGGCAGCGTCTGTACATATTTGGACGGTCCTTCTGTAAACTTTGAAAAACACTTCAACTTAAGATACACATGTAAAACACTCTTACAAAAAATCTCACCAAAAAATGTTTTAGAAAATAATTTTCACAAAAGAACTGAATTTGACCTTCGCTAAAAAGTGCAAACAAGAACCAAACATTGAACAATTGGACGGGTGCGTTTAGATCTTTCGAGACACTAAAGTTCAATTATAACGTATATTTACTCTTAATACAAGGCAAGAATACTTCTTTGGTAGCAAATGGTGATGCAATGGGGGAATACATGCCAAGAAGTAGACATTAGCTTTCTGTATGTCACAGCTAGCTAGCTGCTACCTTAGCATAATAGCTCATTAGCGGGCATTTAGGGTTATTATTTGTTATTTTATTTTTTATATTATTTTTTAAAGAAATGTTTTCATTTGTATTACAATTTGATAGTTGGACAGAGCTCAACTAGTTGGTTTTAGTTGTGAGGCTAAACTAGATTACCACGATGTTTACTCTATCCTCACCGAATAAGTACAACCTTGTAACTTCAAGTCAACAAATCGATAATGTGCTCATTCATGAATAAGTAAGCCCTTATTAAAAAAAAAAAAAAAGATAAGAATTATTACGACTTTCACTGTTCATCTGCCTTTGTCGTTGATTAATATTTACTAATACTGCCACTGTACATCTGCCTTTGTCATTGATTAATATTTACTAATAATGCCACTTTATAAAAGTGGACATACTAGATGTACATGTTTTGTGGATTACGTGATCATAAATATCGTTGATATACTTTCAGCGTCGCTTGGTTCGGAGAGGAAATCTTTCCTATGTACTTTCTGTGACCGTTTGTTTTTGAAATATTCACGATGCCGAGCCACTTTAAGCTCAAAAGTTGACACAATGAGGCTAAATGAATAATGAGTACATCCACGGGCGTGTTCGATGGAGAATTAATCGTCACTAACACGCTTTCCTGTTTTCCGACTCCCGGGATGGACGCGAGCGCTCGTCTCCCGTCATTTCCTCTGACAGCTGGTTGTCTTCTTTTCCATTGTGTCGCGTCGTCATGCTAATTTTTATTTTTTCACTGGAACCGTGACGCTAATTCGCAGTTCAAATGCATCCGGTGACTCGAAGTCCTTCAGGCAACTTGCCCGTTCCTTTGAAACCTTCTTTCCTTGGTGCCTCTACCAGTTTCATGCAAGGCCGTGTCGGTAGTCCTGGTATATTTCTGAAAAAGTCTGATAATGATGCATATATTTTGCAAGGCTAATACTGTTTGAGCGCCGAACGTTCAGTCGCTGTCTTTCCGTAGGCTGCGGTCGGGGAGCAGGTTGTTGGGCTCGGGGCTTTTGCACTGGACGCTGGTGCCGTTCATTGCTCCGATGCTGCTTAGCTGGCTATCTGAGTAGCACCAGCAGCACAAACACGACTGCGAGGAACATGTGGAGAAAGTAGCGCATATGTCGTTAGCGCTGTGTCAAACAAAACACATACGTTTGCCGTTTACTGTATGTCGGAGGAAGTACGTTACCTTAAAGCAATTTTTGAACTTTTTGCTAACAAAGTAGAGGATGATTGGGTTGATGCAGGAATTGATTGTTGCGAGGTTGATGCTTAGGTAGTCCATTACCAAAAGGAAGCTGGAATAATAGTAAAACGCCGTCAGTAGAAGTTTTCACTTGCAAGTCAAGAGTATATTGTGAACTTCTCCGACTTACTTGAACAGCTCGCAACGCGTCTGGTCATACTGGGAGTACACAGTCTTCTTCAGGATTCTGCTGAGGTGGAGCGGGAACCAGCAGAGGGCGAATATTAGGACCAGGCAGAAGACGGCCTTGGCCACTTCCCTTCTCTGCAGCGAGGGGGAAAAAAAAAATATCGTGACGTTTTCCATTAGAGCGGAGAGGTGTCTTAATAGCAAAGAAGCTAGCGAGAGACGAGCAAATGGTCCATTAAGAGTTCTGCGTTGAAACACTCCGGTGCTTTGACGATCCAAAGCTTTGCCCTACCAAGATGTTTATTTAATAGCGTATGTTAGCTCACCACCTTTTTTGATTTTACTTTGGCTTAACATTTATTTATCTTATCTTGGTACTGTAGCTAGCTATCAAGATCGCTATCCCACAACTTATCGCTTGTTGTTTATCTCACAAGATATCCACTGTATTTATCTTGCCACTAATTTATTGTGTCTTGACATATTGAACTACCATGCTAATGCTATTTTGAAAGCCATCGCTCAACCGACATATCTTGGTATCAATCTTACGATCTACCGAGCTAACTATATTGCGAGCTAGCTATTTCTGAAGCCACCCATCTTGCGTGCTATCTACTTTCTCTGTGTACACCAACACCTTCTTCCTGTTTACATTCTCGCACTCCCTTGACGCATTTTGGTTTGCTTAGATTATCTTATTTTCACCTTGTATGAAGTAAACGAATCTCTGGAGCGGAGTTAGCAAAAGTCAAAGGGTCAGAAAGAAGGTTCTGGAATGAATCGGTCCCACCTGTTTGAGGTGCTCGGTCAGGGCGATCCGCAGGCTGCCGTTCCTGTTGTTGAGCATTTCGCAGGTCATCAGCGCATAGAAGATGGCCGTGCAGGTCAGCGGGACGCAGAAGTAGAAACCGAACAGCCACCAGTCTTTCGCATCCCTGTAGACCTGGAAAGAAACATTCGTCTTAGTTATGGGCTACCGTTGGGGAAACTATTATTAGTCATTGTCGTACTGCTAAAGGAGGCACAAATGATCACACTCTGTACTTTTTAACATTGACAGAGAAAGGAATCCAGTGTACAGTAGGGAGTAAATATGAACTCGACTTCAGTACAGAAAGTTTTTGTACTTTAGCACTGCAGCAGTCAGCTCTAAGGCTTGTTCCTTTCCTTTATCTTTTTTTTTACTTTTGATGCCGGTTTGTTGTTTGTACTGTCTAAGAGTGATTGCTCCATTAGGCTGCATGTGGATTAAATCTGCACCTGGCCTCAGTTTTTTTGTGGCTTCAGGTTTCAGGACTTGGCCTGTAATCAATTATGTCCTTGGGAGGAAAAATCAACAACCTGCAATCAACTCAAAAACTAAACATAGTATGTGGACCCCCCAATCCAAACATACAAGCAGGTGTGCCTCTTATCTTCTTTTAAAATTCTAGTCAAAACAAAAGTTTTGGGACACTTTCCATATGACGAAGCACGTCTTCACCCCGAGTCAAAGCCAAACAGTGCAAATGATAAACGCGGGATGACGTCTTACCACCATGAAGTCCGACTTGGGCTGCAGCATGCAGGTGTGCAAGGTCTTATTGCGGTAGTCGGAGTGGACTATGTCAAAGCCGACGGCTTCGGGGATGGCCAGCACCATCGACAGGACCCAAATGGAGAGGATCTCCATAACGGTTAAGAGTGGGATCCCGACACCTTGCACCCGACTCCAAGACGCCACGGCTCTGTACCTGCCACATGAGAAGAAACAAGGATCTGATTTTAGCTTCCTGTCCAAATATGTCCTGAAGCTAGTCTGCGCATTTCAATGGATATCAGACATAGCTTTTTTTTTTCTTTTGTGCTTGCTATCCTTGAAGCTAGCGATAACGTAAGCTAGCTATCTCTTGAGCTACAACAGTAGATAACGATTGTGCTAACTATTAAGCTAGCTAAAGAAAAAGCTGTTGCTTTAGCTATTTTGCTAACTACAGTGCTGTCTATCTGAATCCATATTATTTCCTTATCAGCTGTATATCAATATCTATCTACAGGATATTCTTATCAAGCCATAACTCTCCACATCTATATCCTTCTATATTTCTCTCGCTCTCTCTGTCTCTATAAACGGCAGCGCACCAAGCAGCAGCACCATAAACTGTCGAGTCAGCACGGCCCCATCAAACTTTCAAGAATCCATGCGGAGAGATGATCAATTGTTTATTTAAAATATCTAATATTTATTTACGTGCCGCCGCCGAACAGACCCCGGCCTCCATCTTTGGCGGAGACGCCCGTCGGCTTGTTTGCTTGTTTGTTTCATTAATAGAAACGCGCTTGTCGAAAATGTTTTAGTAAAATCACACATCAAGATTTCATGGACAAAACAATATATTTTTCATGGCGCGTTTGAATCTCGCTGTTCGACAACATGGCACCATGTATATTTTACGACACGCTAAATGAATCCGTCCCTTTTTTCCTCATCATCCTCTAATATTGAAATATACAACTACACATATTTATATTTGAAAGATAAAAAGAAAGTCGAAGCACACAGAAAAATACTCAAGTACAGATATCTGAAAATTCTGCTCAGTGTGTGTGTTCCAATTATATCGACTCCATCTTTAATTTCCTGGGGACTTCCAATAACCATGACCTTAAACTAACCCTCCCTCCATCGTTTTTTATCGAACCAATTTTTGCAAAAACAAGCTCTCAAACGCGTCCTCTCTGTTTCCCATAATAGAAGGTCGTTAAACGAGAGCCTCAGAGAGCCTCTTATCTCGCCCGTTGTGTCTGCCGCACTCGGCCGTCATTATTGTTTCCATCGGCTTATTTCTATTAACGACCACGAGCAGAGTGGAACCTCACCGTATGCGCTCTTAAGACCGCTTTGGACGCTATACGTTACATCCGATATGCAATTTTCATGTACTTAATGTTGCAAAAATAGCCTGCCATTAATCAGTAATGGAAGTTTCCAATGAAAACAAAACGATCATGAATCATCCTCCACATGATAATGTACAATTAGTCCGAGGTTCCTGAAAAGTGATGACCTCCACATAAATAAATAAAAAATCACGATTGCTCCCCTCTTTAAAACTCCACAGACTGAAATTGACCTGTTAAAAATTGAAGAAAATATTTAAATATAATAATTTTCTTCTTTTGTTAAACTGACCTGTCAACGCTGAGGGCACACAGGTTCAGGACGGTGATGCCCACTGAGGCCTTCTGCAGGAAGGGAACCAGCTTGCAGAGGAACAAGCCAAAGTTGCTGTCGTAAAATGGCCAGTCTGTTGCCAGTAGCTGCAGAAGAAAAAGACGAATCGCAAAAATAACTTTAAATCCTGGGACGAACCGTGTAATCGGTAAATTGATGTTAATTAACTGTAATCGGTGTTGAATTGTTCATCTTAAAAGGAAGGTCAGTCGTTTGCAAATTGTATTTTATTTGACTTTATTACGCAATATTTAGTGAGCTTTTTTTGCATCCTGTACTTGATAAACACGCATCATCAAAAAAAAACAACTAAATGTAATAAAAACAAAACTGACGAATCGTTTTTGAAAGATTAAAAACTAATAAAAACTAACGAAAAAAAAAGTAATCCCAAATAATTTGCACTGAAAACGAGTTAAAATGAAATAAAAAATGAACTATAACGCCAACTCCCAAACCACTTTAACCCAGCGACCTATTTCCCTCTCTTGGCCCTTCCTGCGAGCATAATTGCTTCCCCGTGGCTTCGCCCATTACCGAGCCCACTTTTAATGTCTCATTTGATAGCCTACGCATCCTGTTTTACTGTTCCAAAATCACTTGGCGCTCTCAAAGCCCATCACAGTTAGCGAGTGAAGGCTACGGAGATGCGTACTGGATGTCGTCTTGGCACTTTCCCTTCAAGGGGATACGAGATAAGGGAAGAACCCCACGTTGCGGCTTCCCGGATCCTCCTATTGTTTACGCCAGGTGTTTACGTTTTCCCACAGGCTAGAGGAAAGGCACTCGCGTCACTGTTTTTACTTCACGAGTGCCTTGATTATTTTGGGCTTCGTCATTACAGTTCTAAGGAAGAGGACGTAGAAGAGGCTTTAAAGTAGTGCCGTCGCCATTGTTTGAGCATTGTCTGCTTCCTTTTGTTGCCTCGCACTAAACGGTGCCTTTATCATTTAAAGTGTTATTTCCAACGTCTAGCTTAATGCTATCACACAATACAAAACATCATAGATGAGCTAATAAAACTAGCATCAATCGGATGGGAAGTTACTTTCCCGACCTGCACATTTGAAAAAAATATGTGAATGGACTCGACTAGCTTAATGCTAACACACAATACAAAACATCATAGATGAGCTAACAAAACTAGCTTTAATCTCATGGGAACTTTTCCAACTTGAACATTTAAAAAAAACTATATGTGAATGGGATTGGCTAGCTTAATGCTAACACGCAATACAAAACATCATAGATGAGCTAACAAAACTAGCATCAATTTCATGGGACGTTTCTTTTCCAACTTGCACTTTTGGAAAAAAAAGTGAATAGACATGATACTAATATCAAGAACTGATGTTAGCTAAACACTTGAAGCTGTTAAAGTACCAAGAAACAAATGTGAATTTAACAAAAAATGACACTTGAGTGTTCCTAACTAGCAGAACGTATAGTTAAATCAAACAAGGCTTGAGGGATCAACAAACCATTCCTCTTTTTTTTCCTTGTCTTTCTTTAAAAAAAATGATTTATCTTGCTGGAGTGGTTATTTTCACAAGGCCTCCAGATAAGGATAGTGACTAACGTCCCGGGTCAGCCAGAGGCAACACGCATGTGCGGCCAAATCTCGGATTCTCATGTTTATTTTAGCCGAGCGTATCCCAGCACCTCTCATCACCCGTGTAGCCACACGAGGGGGGCGGGGACAAGATAACGACGGCACAACTGATTGCGCTTTCCCGTCTATTTGCGCCCTACCCCGGGCCATTCCAGTCTGTACTTTTTTTTTAAATTTACTTTGTGTATTTTACTCTTGTTGGGTGGGACGAGACAATACTTTTAGTAAATTAGTTTCGGATCAAAAACAGCGAGTCGGTTTTTCATGGAATCTTACGGATAGGCTAAAAAAAGCAATAATCAGATTTTTTTGTGTGTTTCGCCATTCTAACACTGTCGCGGAAAAATGTGACGGCGACTCTACCTTATATACGTTGATGGGAATGTCGATGACTATGTAGATGAGGTCCCCCAAGGCCAGGCTGGCAATGAGGGCGTTGGGTCCGTTCCTCATGCACTTGTGCTGGTAGATGATCCTCAGCAGGGTGGCGTTGCCCACCAGGCCCACCACAAACACCAGCACGGAGAACACCGTGTTGATGTACTTGAAGTAGTTGTTGATGGAAGTCCTCACCAAGCACATGGGCGGCGGTACGGGGTGCCTTTCCACCGTCGCGTTGGACGCCACCACCGCCGCTTCTTCCGGGTGGGTCGCGGGCCCCGGGCTGGGCCGGAGGGTGGAGGATTGCTGGAGATAGCCCGGCTCCTCAGCTGCGGCGCCGTTTATCTGACACATTCCTCTGGCTGCCACGCAGACCATTAGCAGCAACACACGCAAGGCCGCGTCCCCCATTATGGAACGTCGTCTGCGCTTTGATTCCGCTCCCCGGTTATCACTAAAGAAGAGAAAAGTTTGTTTGTTTAGGAGTTGAAGAATTGTGCATCTGCATGCTGCCAGAACATTAAGGATGATAATGATCCCTCTGATTCTTTTTCAGACCGATACAAGTACTGAACGGTTGAGTCGTCAGTGACACCGATACCAAGTATGGATACTTAAAAAGAACCATTTATTTCTGTACATATACATACTTTGTCAGACATGAATTTAGTTCTAGATCGTAAAACGGCCACAAGAGGGCAGGCGCGAGTACTAATTTTGCAACATAAGTATCGGCCCGATACCGGGTATCAGTACTCGCCCATCCCTCGATTGAACACAAAGCTATTCAGGACTGCAACAATCAAATATTTACTGTTGAAAATTTAAAATCCCTCCCATTTTGGGCAATTGTATATTACGACAAGTATCTAAACGATTAATTGATTGTCAGAAATAATTATCAATTCATTTGACTTTATTGTCCCGAAGGAGCAATTTTGTATGTAATAGTGAAACACAATCAAACAGAAATAAAACACAAACTTATATTTCATAAACTTATAAACAGTAAAATTGTTCTTATTTTATATGAAATTTATACCGGACTGATGCCCTGTCAACAGTCTATAACAAACACTAAAAACTTAAGCTAAAAAGCCATTTTCCTGATGACTCTATTTCCTGTTCAAATCAATTCAGCGCGTCCACATGGGGGCGGGGGGGGGGAGAAAAGGCGACAGACTTTCCCATTTGTCACGTGAAAAGAGTAGGTAAAGTTTTCAAAAGCTGTCAGCTTGACTGCTAAAGCCCTTTGCATCATGTCGCGTCTCCTTCGCCCCCGAGTCGTTCCTGTTTCAAAGTCCCGCCTGTCACCAAGTACACAAAGAACTATTTAGCAGCCAGCCCTTCAAGTAGCATCACAGTTTAGCATCAGCGCCGTGTCCGCCGGGACCCGTGACAGCACGCAAACTGATCTGCGCATCAATAATAAATACAGTTTTTGCTTTTTTTTTTTTCTTCCACCTACCGCTTCTTATAAAATTGTCTGCCGCCCGGCCCCCTCGGAAAGCGTCAGGCAAACTTTCAGCTGAAGCCCCCAGACATCTGTATCACATCACATGAGTAATTAACGCGCTATCAAAGCCGCAGCCGGATCCCCTCTTGGTTTGAGCAAAGGCGGCCGTCTGCTCCGAGGTACCGTCGCATTATGGCTCACTGTTTCCTGTGGAGTGTGTGTGCTCTCTGGTCTATGTGTGTGTGTGTGTGTGAGCACCAGTGAGACACGTTGACTGGGTGGGATAGTAAATCTCCACCTCCCTCTGGTAACAGAGCAGGCCCCCCTTTGGAAGCAAACCCTCTAGTCTACTCAAATTGCAGCTGGATTTAAAAAAAGATATATATCTTATACCTAAAACCTTTTCACTATTTGGAGAAAGCAAAACTAAATTATACAAATAAGCGAAAACCAGAATCTGGACAAATGATGCTCTCAGCCATGACGGATGGACCGAGTGAACTGCTGAGACATTTTAATGGAAGGTAGCACAGGGAGGAAAAGTGCTTCGAGGTCCATTATGGATTTAGAAATGGACCGTTTATTGTGACGTGTACTGAGAGCAGGAAGAGGGCAATAGGCAAAGTCCACCTTTTACAACAAGCGGAAGAGATGAAATATTCCCTCGGTGCCATTATTAAAAAAAAAAAAAAAAATCATGCAGATTAAATATATATATAGCGGTTATAAAAAGTCTACACACCCCTGTTCAAATTCTATGATTTAAGTTAAAAATTAACGGTACCCCCTTACACAAAAGCAGATTTCATCAAGTGTAATTAGATGCTGTAACTTTTGTGTTATTTACCTTTTAAGGGGTGTGGCCTATTTAATGACATCAGCAGCTGGAGTCTGATTGGTCGGTTAATCTGCATGTGAGCGTTACGGCGTGAGTTGTGGTCTTCAGCAGCTCCTTGCGACTGTGGCTTGCCCACGTGTGAGAGCATTACAACACCGAAATGATTTTATATACTTCTTTATTTATTTTTATCGGTTGTAACTTTTTACTTTTGTTCATGGTTCACTTGCAGGCTCTTCTGCCGTCGTCCGATGTGACTCAATTGGGTAATGCCAATATTTACCGGCATTCAAAATGAACAGGATCGTGTCGTCTTTAATTGTACTCATGAATACGCCGTGCCTGCTTAATAAGTCATGGTCATCAGTGGCGAATATTTAATTCATCGGGATGCGAGTTGCAGCCCACCACTTCCCTTTATAAAAATAAATAAATAAATAAAAAATTCTCCAAAGTCCCCTGATTGCTGTGACATTTCAACTTTTAGCGACAGAGCCTTTGTTAGTAAAGCCATTAATATATAAATGATGAAACCTTTACCTGGTCCCCCGTCGACGCCGGCGCCGCAGCAGCTTTCATGTTGTTGTTGTTGTTTGGATGCTAATCGGGTATTAATGGCATTCCGTGTGAACTCCAAGATGGCAGCCTGCCTGGTAATTCACACGCTTGTTCTCTGATGGCATCTGTCGAAGCGTGCTCCCTTCGCTTTCTCTGCATATCGGTACATGCCCGATGGGAAATTTCAAGCCGGCCCCAGACTGGAGAGGATGTAAGCAATTTCTTAACTGGGACACTTGCAAGAAGGGGAAAAGGAAAAAAAAACAAAAACAAAAAAAAACATAACAGTACAGCAAGAGAAAGGCAGAAGGGAAGGAGGTTTGAGGCCAATTCTACTGTGACAGCCTGTGACAGAAGGAAGACATTTTAATATCTTGCCAGGCGTCATTAATTTGGGGCATAAGAGTGGCGCAAACAAAAGTTATAACGCACACAAGAGCGGCGGCTTGTCGTTTTATCTTTGTCGGACTTTTTCCAGATAAATATCAATATACTAACGAAACCGCTTTAATTAGGAGGCCGGGAGGCCACAAGCTAGTATTAATGACGATATCGGACGTAAAACAGCTAGTTGCGTTTTTTTTGGTTACATTTTGGGGAAACTCATCTCAAACGTTCAAATAGTCATTTGACTCTTAAAAGTAACTTTTGAAAGTAACTAACGATATAATATTACATATATACTGTATTATATAACATTTTTTATATGTATATATGGATATATAAATATATTTGTAATATTTTTAAGTATATATTTAAATGTCACTATGCAATGTAAATATCATTCTCAGTTACTAGCACTTTGAGATTACAAAACAAAAGTCTAACTACAAGCAAATAATCTCTGTAACATGATCCTAAGCAAAGCTTTCCATTGTTGCGTCCTCACTCGGGCATACGTTTTCATTATCTCGATATCTTCAGTCTTGCGTCGTTGACGTGTCCACAGGCTAAACACAGACGTGCTGATAGTGAGGCTCTAACATGACTCGTTCAGCTTGGACGCATTCTTGTTTACAATCTGGCTCTTGTTGGACTGACGCTTTAAAAGATTTCCTGCCCTTGTCAGAAAGCCTGTGAATACATATTTGGACTATCTGAGACATCATTTGAACAGAACGTCATGGAATACGCAGAACTTGAAGTCGTTTTTTTCTCAAATATATTTGTCCATGTCATCAAAGAAAAAATGGCCCTGTCGTTGAGGTCAAGGTCCTTACTTTGGTCGTGTCGGGTTTTGGTGAAAAGAAAAAACCATCTGCAGACAATTTGTGTTTTTTGTAAACACAGCTGCGAGAACCGACAATAACAGACTTGGATTCAAGAAGTGACTGATTGCCACGTAGCAAATTGGTGTTTTGTGACTGCAGAAAATGAAGTCAAATTAAAAAAAAAAAAACAATCAAGATGTTTTTTAAGACGTGGGTTGCTTGCCAATTCCAAATTCTGGCAGGCTATCTTTGGTTATAAACTCGGTCGACAATCTTTCCTGCAACCTGTTCCCAAGTCTCCATCAAAGCCAGTTGCTCTTTTAATTGGTCCAAACCTCCTGGACTGGTCCCCCGCCTGGGCCTCCCTGCAGATCACTTAATCCCTCCACTTATTCCTCTCGATTGCCGCCGGTGTTGTTTTTCAGCTCGGCTTTTAGCGTCAAGTCATTGTGTTTAAAGGCTGAGTCATCTGTGCCAGCCGCAACCTTTTAACACGCTGTGTGTGTGGCTTCTTTTATTGCCGTCACTTTGGACCGTGTTAGATCGAGAAGCCAGACTCGAAACACGTTCACAATAGTTTGGGTTTAGTTTTTAGTTACAAATTTATGAAAATGTATTTATTGAAAATTATTATTCATTTTAAATTTATTATATTATTAATGTATTAATTTATAATATATTTATTATTATATCTTCATATAATATATATTAATTTATTTAAATTTATTTATTCAGTTACAAATCTGCTATCGTTTATTTTATTTTATTTTATCGTCGTCCCCGCTAGCCTTTTTCTTTTGCTAACTTTGGGTGGTTTAATAACTATTAATTATTAATATTAACATTGTATAGGATAATTTGGTTCTGTATTTTGAAAATACATTGACTTTAGGTGGTCTTAAATCTGGATGTGCGACCCCTGGCGGTCCATTGACTGGTCGCCACAGACCCACCAAAGGGATTGCGGTTGTCTTGGGGAAGGGAAAAGCTGACATTTGATTGCTTCACCGTGTGGTTAGCTGTCGATATCTTGACTCGATTAATCGCATCTTGGTGCAATTTTCCACGCCTCGTTTTGTCTTTGGCGTTGATTAAAAGCATAGTTGGGAAAGTTCTTCAAAGTACCGCCAGACCTTCATGCTTGGTTTGTATTTCATCGCGAGTACCAAAGGCGAGAATGTTTTTGGGATGTAAAGGCTCTTTCGGAGATCCACGAACGAGGCCTCCTTTATCGCGAGTAAGCGGGAGATGTCAAAGGTTAGCCGAAACAAAACACAAAAGCATGTGGCCGCGGTTAAGTCTTTGATAAAGAGCTAATTTATCAAACGTGACATGTCGTCTGTGTGTATTCTGGGATAAGACCGTAACCGTCTGGACTGAGAATTTCTACTCTGGGTGACTTTTTGCGATCACACAAACAAAACCATCGAGTCTCCAAACACTCAAACCAAATCCGTCGCACTCCAAGCAAAAGATAAAACCTTTGCTGGACGTCATGGCGCTGATTAGCCACAATTGGCGGCATATGCATATCTAAGCGCCCCTCCGATTGGTTGCGACCTTTGACCCTCTTAATGGGAAACTTATTCCACCCTGAGGGCCAAAGGAACTTAAGGGGCCCACCTGTGTTGACAATTAAATCCAGGAAGCTTGAAGAAACACTCCTGGCCAGGGGGGGTGGGGGACTTATCGTATTGTTTGCCGGCAGGACTCGAACTCTTAGTAAAGAGTCGTTCTCTGAGGTTTGCCTCACTTCGGACCTTCTGTGGCCTGACGAGCTTACGAGCAAACCTCGTCAGGTCTCTCATGTTACATGTTGTTGTAGTGAAGACAATGAGATTCCATTGATCCTCGTTCAAGGAGCATCTAAAGCCATCTCTGCGCTTTGACTCCTCCTCCTCTGTTGACGTTCTTGTTCATACCAAATTCTGAACTACTCTAACTCTCCAAAAGCAATGTGTGCCGTCAATCCAAACGTGACGACGTCATTACCAGTCTCATAAAGAATATATCAGCGGGGCACACATGAAAAGACCCTCATATGAGACCCCTGGCGCCAGGCCACCATGTTGCTCGTTCGAGTCCGAGCCGGACAACTGCTCCGTGTTCCCGGAGAATTGGAGTTGTCCTGTAAAGGTCTCACGAAACGTGTCCAAGGAAAACATGCACCCTGCTGACCTGCGGGGGAATGTCATGTCAGCGTGGGGCCTCGGCAGGCTCTCCGGGGAGACGCAGCAAGGGATGATTTAATTAGGCTAGGAAAACACACCCTGTTTGTGTGTGGGTTGCTGCGTGTTTTGCGCTCGAGCTTTGCTTCCCTTTTTGCGCCGCTGTCGGAGTTAAACCGCAGCGCGAGGGGCACTTACATGGAAGATGTTTCAATTAGGGCTATGCGGTGTGGTGTCTTGAGTTTAATTAGTACCGTGACCGCTCATTGCCTAATGGAAACGCCATTAAACCATGCTAGCAGTAGCATTATGCTAGTTTTTGTAGTCTGTCTATGGCGTTTTGCATTGTGTGCTAGCATTAAGCTAATGGACTTGTGTTAATAAAATGGGTCTGTAGCACCCCCTAGCTGCTGAGGTTTATATATATTTTTTTAAATGCCACCCAAAACCAAAAATCACCCTAAAGTATTTTTAAGTTGCGGTACAAATATTCTGTAAGCTCTTATTACTTTTTTATGAAAGCAATTTTCATAACTGGGGAATATTTAGTTGGATTGCCCAACTTGAAACCTTTTTTTCCCCCAGTGTACTCTCTTATGGGGGCTTCCAGTGTTTTGTCTATATATTTAACGGCTATAAATGACTTGGAGTTTAGCGTGGGAAATTTGTGACTGCTTGCAGAGTTCAGCCAGGCCTTGGCTCAGTGCCTAGAATATCAATGCAAAAAAAGAGAAAATAAACAATTAATGGCAGGAAGTCATCCCCGATTCAACTGTGGTTGTAAACAAACGCTCATCGGCGTTCATAACGGAGTAAGTTTTGCAATGAAGTTTGTTTTCTTGTGAATCACTCGGCGCGTCAGCGTGTAATGTTTTGACAGCAGTCGAAAATAGTCTGTAAATATGTCATTGGTTTGATTTTAACAGCAGGATGGACAACAGTTAACCAGTAGCTAAAATGTTCCTTGGCCAGTTTGCTATCTAAATATGTAAAGTAAAAAATATTCAGTAATGCTGATTAATTATTAATAATTAAAAAGTATATTTACATACTTAATTCAACTTCTAAAAATAGTTTACTGTCAAGCAATAACACTAAAATATATTTTTAAGTAATGAAATAAAGTACATGCATTATGTTTTATAATTATCTTGCCATGCTGTCTAATATTTAAAATCTGTGGAATTTAGGATGTAATAAATAAAATATTTAAACTTTTTAGAACTTATGATATAACTTATATTATTTTAATTAACTTTTACGTATTGAGCAAAATAATATATAGCATATATAATTTTTGCAATTCATGTAAATATATACTAATTGATAGACAGCATAAAATGAATGTGTGCTTGTCATGTAATGTGCGCTTCTGGAAAGCAACACTAGATGTCAGCATTGCACCGTTTTTCGGCCAGTTCTGCCTCTTTCTGCTTTCATTTAATTGTGCCGCGATAAACACCTATCCGGTCCATGCATTCTTCCTTTTTTGCATGCAATCAAACATTGACGTACTTCCTTTATGTTTTTATCTCATTAACTCGACTACTGGCGGTAACAAACAAGTTTTTCCCAATCACCGTTTGGACCCGAAAATAGTTCCAAAAAAGCGTCAAAGTGGAAATGATTGCCGGGGAGCGAGTCTATAAATGAGTTAAGAGTCAGAACAAAAGCAGGCTGTGATGTCCTTTGGCTCCCACTCGGAGCGAGACAGATGCCTCTCCGTGCAACTTCACAGCCGAGGAGCGCAGTGAGTGATGAAAGCCACGAGCCGGGGTCCCACTAGCGAAGACCCCCGGCTCCTCGTCTGCCTCGCAGCCCGCCAGCCTGTGCGAAACCCCCCTCTTCATTTAGACGGGGAAAAAGAAAAGTGGGGCTTTGCCTTTTAATGAAGGCCTTGGTGGATTAGGCCCGAGCTAGCACTTTAAAGTTGCTCTTGACAGGTATCTTTAAGTTCACCAAGTTTGACCAGATGGAGCATGTATATTGTATCATGTCTTTGAATGTGATGCTGCTGGTGGTGGTGGGGAAGAGAGCTTTCAAACAAGAGATGGAAGTGAGGTTCGGGAAAGGGGAGGGGAGGGGGAGAGCGGGGCTTGTGGGTAAAAACAGCGCCTGGATCTGGCGCCGGATTAAATAAGACGGGCGGCTAATTGTTAATATTCATCAATATGTTTAATCGCACGTTGAAAAATTGAACGAGGAGCGACCCCCGAGAGCTTCCCGACGACCCTTTTATGAGCCCAACGTTTCTCTCGGCGGGCCAAACAAACACGATCCAGTCAGCGGGATCAAACGCGAGCTGGTGCGCTCGGATTGGACCCAGGCCCGAAGTTGATTTACTCGCAAAGTTTGCTGCGAGGAGCATCAACAGTTTGGTGCTACTGCCTGCTGTTGGGGGCTTCTTTTTTCTTTTCTGGAACCATTTTTAATGGAATTCCTTTGCAAAATGTCAGCTGCAAACCAAATTGGCTCGCTTCCTGTTCAATTGCAAATCATGCAGTAAAGCTACGATTATTACATTTTTTTGGGCCAAAAATTGCCAAACAATTAATAAATGTAGTAAAAGTAATCAACTCTAGCTTATATAATAATTTCGTCGACATTGAAAATATTAAAAGTGCCCCAGAAATATCACTACGGTGAACTTTAGTCATTTGACCTTTGTAATTGCTCCCTCTAACGACCAAATATGGAAGTGACACTAAGCGGCCGCAATATTAGTACACCTGTATCATCAGCTGAGTCGAGCTCAACGCAAAAGTTTTTTGGTTTTGCCATTGCACAAACCACTCCCCTTTTTTTACTTCATCTCTTTACTACATCTTTAACTCATCCGGGGGAAAAAAGCAAATCCTACAAGTTGGTCAATTTCCTCATAGGCAGCCAATATTTTCCGTCCACTTACGCTCGGATTTCATCATCATCATCTTTTTTTCCCGAAAGTGAGACCAGTCCGATACTTATCGATTCTGTTAATCAGAACACGTATTGTAGTCATCCGAAAGCCACGCCGATGAGTGGACCTCCGTGTTACTAAGCGCCCCCCCCCCACCTTCCCTCCCGCCGTTAGTCATCGTCTTCTTCTCCTTCTCATGCTCAGATGGTTCTTGAGTGAGCAGTTAGGATTTCAAAGCAATGGCCACTGCTCTTTTGCTTCTGTGAATTAATCATCAAAAGGAGACGAGAGAGCAGAAGGGGAGGAAAGGAAAGGAACCGGGCCTGCTTTCGAAAAATCAATGGAGCCATTCGCCAGACGTGAGGATGATGGGGGCCTTCACTCATCCGTGTGCGCGCGAAGACCTTCTGAATTGTCTCCTCCAATCGGCATCACTAATACAACAAGAGGCGCGGGCTTGAATGGTGCTCAGGTATATAAAAGGGTCAAAGTGGGGTCATGATAATCCGTTTTTTCAGCCGGCCAAGCTGCGTTTGAGTCACATTTGATCGTTTATCGTCAGAATGTGTGTTTGACGTTGCGTGTCCGTAACAATTTGATTGAGTGTGAGTCCGGGTGTGTGTCGTCACTTTGAGTGACAGTCTGACACTGTGTGTGTGGGTTAGGGTTAGGGTTTCTGTGTGTGTGTGTTTCTGCATTGACCGTAATTTGACACATTTGACTATTTATGATCGTGATTTAATTTCATGATTTATTTTTCAATCTTTTAAAATACGTTGACAATTTCGCCGTCCTCTATCATGCGATCTGTTATATCTAACTGAGCTAATAAAAGCAGGAAAGATGAAACACACACGCGTGAAAAAGTTAAACTTTTTATATTTGACGTTTGCAGGCAATAATATTTAATGATTCACACTTGGCATAAAGGAATTGAGCGTATGTGTGTGTGTGTGTGCGCGCTTTACCTTGATGTGTTTTGATTTATTCCTTCAGCCCTCGGGTCATACCTGCGAATTAGGCCTCATCGATGAGGGGAAGAGCATCTCCCCGATCCCAAAAGTGATAATTACCAACAGTGTTATTGATCGCGCTATTGATGCATGGGTAATTGTTTTTCTTCTTCTTTGCATTTATGTATCGGATCCATATTATCATCTGAGCGCTTTGACCTCCAGCCGGAGAGAAGACACGAGGGGAAAACTCTCATTAGGACCGTTGAAGGAGAAAAAAAAAAAAAACACATTTCCTCTCTGTAGGCATGACTTATGTATGTTTATGAAATTTATTAATTTCATATTGTATCAGACACGCAGTGTTTGACCTCAGCACAGCCTTGAAGCGAGTTAGTTTGTCTCCACGGGCCCGCCGCTAAAGGTTCATCTCATCATCTTATTGATCCGTTACATTACGCCGAATAACCGTGAATATTATCATATATCATTAACGCTTAATGGATTTTTTTTTTTTTTTAAAGCATGAAAAATAAATTGTGTTCAATTAGTTGGCCCTTCGCATAAACTCAAGGACTTTGTGATTGGAATAGGCAATTCTAATTTATATTTTATTCGAGGCAAACATACATTTATTAGTGCAGCTTGAGAAAATATTGGCAAACAAATGCAATGATGAATATGAATAGTAATATATATTATTCTTTTATCCTCATAGTTTAAGATGTAATTATCAAACTTCGAAAGTGTTTTTTTCTTTTATATCATAAAACATTTCATTTCATTTTCTGTCTAAAATAACATGAAGAGGACTCACTCAATTAAAGTTTGATAAACACAAAGTATAAATGCATTATTATTTTGGAATATTTAAGTTTTGCATTATTCATTTTTTTCCTTGTCATCTACTCCATCTGCTTTCCAGCACTTGCACTGTAAATAATAATAATAATTTTTCAAAAATCCTTTGGTTTGACTTAATGCAAACATGTCCATCGGCCGGGTTAAAATATGTTAAACTATCATATATCATTGGATTCTTTCCAGGGAACGAGGGGGAACCGAAACGTCAAACACAAAAGCACTTTTTTTGCTTTTCGCCACAGGGCTCCGTCCTAGGTACCCTGCATTTTAATTAGTCTCAATTAACATGCATACACACTCATGTAAACGTCTAATAACTTGTTGGGCAATCCGCTTGGTCACCTTGCTGCGTGGCAGGTGTTGCTGGCGCGTGCGAACCGATTGGCCGCGATGGCAGCCGACCTCTGCCAGAACATCTGCTAGCCGTCACAACACTTAGCGCGCATCCTGCCCACCCATCCGGGGACCGTGTCTACGGCTCAGAAGACAGTTGTGTCCTGCCCGACCCGTGACCACCGCCGAGGTCCCGCAGGGGGCGGTGTTGAGTCCTGGCACGTATTCACCAGGCGGTAATTCACCTGGTCCCTCGTCCAACACCCCCCCCCCTTCCTTACCTTCTACTGTTGAAGGTGTGTTTGTGCTGTTATGCCCTCTGGCTTGGCTGCCAGCTTACTCCCGCTGATCTGAGCCAGGAGGCAGACTGCCGAGGAATACCGATCACCTCGCCCGGGCGCCCGCGATCCCTTTGAGCTCCTCTCTGGCATCTTTCCCCCTTCTGCCAGTTTCCTCATCTGCCGCTTGTGAAGTTGACAACAAAGACATCCTCGGGGTCCTCCTTGATGCGAGACCCGCTCTTGATCTTTTTTTTTCCCCGTGTTTTTTTGTAGCGCAGCGTTGCGCTACTTTCATATTCCGCCGGCGCGATATTTACACGGCGCAAGACAAAGAAGCAGGGCCGGCTTTTCATGTGCCGAGTACCCCCCGTGTCCACATGTTAATCGCCTGGTAGGGGGCCGCTTGACATGAGGGCCGGACGCCGCTTAAAGACCAAGGGAGCCGAGTAACATCGGTCCGTCCGTATAGTTTGTGTCAAAGTGTAAAAGTCAATCGTGAAGGTTTTTGGAAAAGAGTTGATTCGACTTTTGTGGATTAACATAACCTGGATGACTGAAAATAACAAGACGTCCATTTCATCTACTCCCCAGGTGTCAAACTCAAGGCCCGGGGGCCAGATACATCCTTTTATGTGGCCCGCCAGGACAAATCAAATTCATGTCAGTACTAAAATTGCAAATTGTCTTCACTTTTGAAAAACTAGATCTATCTTTTCAAAATATTTGAATATTTTTTTACTTGTTTCAGATTTGAAAACTAGTTATTCATTGATTTGACACCCCTGATATCCGTCCGCCCATCTGTCTAACAACCTTCTTTCTGTTCAGCAGTCTCATCCGTCCATTCCTTTGTTATCCATCAGTCTCTTTATTTTACAGTTTTGTCCATCCATCCTTGGACATCCTTCATCCATGTCTGCCCCACCCGTCCAACCATGCTTCTTTCTGTCCGTCCGTCCATCCTTTTGACCTTTCATTTGTGCCAGCCCAGTCAGGGCTGAACGGGTTGTCACTGCAGACACAACATCCAATAATATTCGCTCCCCCACACACATTCCCTCTTTCCTCTTCTCTCCTTACCCCACCCACCCCACACCGTGCCTCAAGCCCCCGATAACCCTCTCAACAACCCCCCCCCCCCCCACATTCATCCAACCCCCTGCCTCTATGAGGAGAAATCTCTGAAGAGCTAATTAGTGGCGAAATGGAGTCCAGGAACAGCCAGCAGAGTTGAAGAAGGGAGATTGGCACCGGCACGAGCGTTATCGGTCACGGCCTGACAGGAGGGGTGACAGCGAGCGAGTGAGCGAGCGGCGCCGGCGGAAAAGCACCGCCTCTCGGCTGACAGAGACAATAACGTCAGCCTTTGAGGACCCGAGTGACGGCGAGGCAGCCAAAGGCCAGAAAAAAAAAACATACCGTCTTCTTCCTCAGGTTGTATCAGTGGTCACTAAAATCTTTCAATAAGTGTATCAACGGATGATTAGATCACGTGAAATGTTGTTGTGCAACATGTGCTCCAAAAATTCTTTGGCTGTACAAGAGCAAAGCGCTAACAAGTAGCAACAGGCCAGGAACACGCTGGCAGGTATCGGGGAATAGTTTAGTATCCAAAGTTAGAACAAACGGTTCCGGCAAACAACGGGAGCGACTGTGAGATGCTTCTTTCATGAGGATCTTTTATTCATTTTGTCAGGTGAAAATCAAATCAGGATGCCTTCGAGCTAGCTGCGATACTAGACGGGGACTAATTAGCATGGGTTGTTAAGAGGCGACGTCTACTCGCGGATCGGCGGAAGCTCCAATATTGATTTGGTTTTCCGCACTGAACTTGGCTGTCCGCGATTGTTAGCGTCTCGCGCGCACCGCCCGCGATATGTACGATCTTAGATTCATCAAGCTTTGGAGTTTGTCTGGCATTTTAATAACTTAGAAAAAATGGACAAGGGGTACTTTGGGCATCAGACAGGGCAACAATATGCAATAGCATGCATGTGTGTGATTTTTAGTATTGAATTAGCAAAACCAAAAAAAGGGGACTTAAACGGGAGCCTTGAGGGACTCCTTGGTTTTGAAGTTTATCCTTTAGATCAGCCTGCCTATGTATGTTTTTGTTACGCTTAACAATGCTCATGTTGTCAAAGCCTTTATCTTTGTGCCACATATCTTCATGGATGATCATCATGTCAAGTGATCCTTCAGGGCATTTTCTTGAATGGAGGTATCGAGAGAAGCAGAATGGATTAGGTCTCGTGAGAGTCACTCTTGAGGTCAATTTGGTCTTCTGAAGTGTGTTTAAGTTATGTGAAGTCTTCAAGTGGTTGGGCTGGGAAAAAATAAAGGATAGGGGATGGCGATTGATGGTCGTCCAAGTTGGAAGAACTGGCAACTGGAACCCGAGGCCTTGTCGGGTCTACTGGGAAATGGCATTGTCCCGTTTTTGTGCCTTACTTTGGACTCTGCAAATACCGTGGGGTACATTCAATTATTCATGGTGCCCTAATGACAAACATAGTCCTAGATACACAAGTGACCTTAAAAGAATTGATCATTTTCTTAATGGTTGGAACCACATTGCGCCTCGTCGTTACACCCCCAGCAACCGTCGCGCTTCATGTTATCATTCGGCTGGCGTAAAACCCGTCAAAGAGTGTCGAGCCTGTCCATCAATCCTCCAATTTGTGGATCACATACTATTTAATTTGATTTCCTATTTGCTCTTGTGGGAATGTTGCTGTCGTGTGTGGCGCATGAGTTTGCGGCTACGCTAAGTGGAGGTGACAGCCTTCAAAACGTGGTGACCTCGTGACGAGGCCTCCGCGTTACCAAGGGAACATTTCTGGAGGCAACCCGCAAGGCTTTTTTTTAATTTTTTTTATTTAAAGAGAATCATATGTAAAAAAAAAAAAGCACCTTTTTCATAGGGAAATAAATATACTGACGGAATAAAATAGGTTCCATCCCGTATTGATTTTGCCAAGCCGAATACATCAAAAGAACGGTCCCTGGATCGCTGATTATTTGCCGTAAAAAGTCAATACTTGAAATTCATAAAATGCTTAACACACATTCAGGCGCCAAGCTCGAGGAGAAGAGCCGTCAATGTTTTTAAAGTTTTACTTAGCGCAAGTCATAGATTAGTGATGTCAGTTTCACAGTTTCTATTAAAAAAACTGATTTGAAAAAACGCACGTGTCCCTCGGGGGCTGCCGTAGCCTCCGGCCATGTTCCCCTTACCTTAGGCAGCCAGTTGAAAAAAACGAGCTGATGCTTCGAGTCATTCTGCATCCCTGCATCTGTCTGAAAATAATTGGTCAGAAACCTTCTACACACACAAAAGGAGGCCATGAAAGCGCAATCGCTCGCAGCCAAAACGCGCGTGTCTGACAGATCGCATTTTGAAAGCAAAGAACGTATAGATGCCACGTTCCGTGAAAACTAACATGACAAAAGTTTTTGGGGATGGAAAGTAGCATGGCCTTGGCTCCGCCTCCTCAACTGCTCAATTATAAGGTGGAGGTAGTCCAATTAGAGGACTTTATTGATAGTATACAAGTGCGTTAAAGCTTAAAAAATATCACCATGAGCTTTCATCCAAATTGGGCAAAATGGAACCTTTTTTTCTTTTTTAGCAGCTCAAGTCCCACGTAAACAAATGCCGACCGTTAACATACAGTAGTATAGTCGGCCTAAGTGGTCAGTATTTTTTTTTTCTTAAAATACTGTACATAAATATTATATAAATGTTAATTGGGAATAAAATAATAAAAAATGTGAAACAAGAATATATAAAAGTAAAATAACTACATAAAAGTTGATGTTAAAAATCTGTACTTTTTCTTAAAATACTGTACATATATAAATGTTAGTTGGGATTAAAATAGTTTAAAATGTATAACATAAGAATACTTATATCAAATTAAATTTGAATAAACGAGGAAAAATGAAATAATAAAACAATCACGATGAATAGTTTTAATTATAATTCACTGAAAAGCTTGTACTGTAAACAATCTAAGAAAATCTAAAAAGATAAGCACTTTTTAAAAATATAATCCATATTTGAATCACAAATGATTGAAATTTTTTTTTTTTTGGATTTTTTTTTTTTTCACTTTTGTTGTCTATGAAGTGCGCTCTTATTTCTCATTCTTTTTGCCCGTGTCTAATGTGGCAGAAGAAAGGCTGGCGTTCTCTCACGTACTTCGGTGGGTGGGGTGAGGTGGGGTAGGGAGCACAATACCACTGGGCTTTGCTTCTCCCTCTACCTGTACGGAAAAGGCGCAGAAATTAAGGGTGGAAAATCATTATTCTCCGAATGAGACGTCTCGGGTTTGATCAGAGTGCGAATCAAAGCCCGTCTCATAGACTACTTAAACATTCACTTTTAAAATTCCAACCTGATTGTACTTTTGATGGAAATTCCTCGCCATCCGTGGCTGCATCCTCTCCTGTCTCCAGGTCCTCTCGCATCCCTGTAGATATCCCACTCTGCCCTTCATTAGAATTCTCCAACGCGGGAGAAATGAGGGGAAGATGTAAATTCACTCGAAAAGAAAAAAGCTTTTAGATCTTTCTCGCCTTTTTTTTTTTTTTATTCGCTAACAGGGGAAAAGACACAAAAGGAAAAAATAGTACCGTTGTACGGCGTCGTTGAGCCAAGCCTGACACCGGGGCACAAGACTCGGAATTTCATTAAGTTGCTTTTTTTTGTACGTTGTTGCTCCAAAGAAAAAGGCTCGAGTAAACTCGGATGAACTTTCACTAAGGCCTCAAGGAATAAACTTTATGCAAATTTCACAAGAAGCAGCAGATAGAATTGAAATTTGGGTTTTATGAAAAAAACAATTTTAAATAATTTTTATTTTTTGTCTAATTTTTTGCCGTTTTTTAATTGGCAACCTGCACCTCATACTATGGCACTTTGCGAACTTTTTGTTGATAACAATCTGGATCGTCTTTTCACTCTTTGGATGTCCATAATTTCCAAAAACAATTACAAATGTGGAGTCATCAGACCTCAGCACAAACTGATTACACAATTTAGTACTATTTTTTTAGTAAGAATCTTGCATTTAGCATGTATTTTTTTTTTTACATTTTCTCCAATAACACAAACCTGCAAATAAAAACTAATTAGGAAAGTTTTGTCGGCCATTTCTATTAATTGGAAAAATAAGACAAAAACTAAGAATATATTTCATGGGATTTATTATTATTTTTAATTATTTTACAAATAAGCTTTTGTACAAAATGAGAATCAGAATAATGGTCACAGGACTTGTAAACATCAGGACGCCAGCTGCCATCCATCCATCCATCCGCACATGTGAAGCCACATGTGAGCTGCCCCCCCAAAGGCGAGCAAAAGTGTCCTACGCCAAAATCGCTCCAGAAGAGCGAAGCTTTCAAGTTACTTGGCACAGGCGGCGGCGGCGGCGCGATGAAAACGTCGGCTGTAATAAGTCTTGACCGAGCCGTCGAATAGCAGCCAAGCAGCATTTCTGCTCATTAGCAAGAAGCCGCCGCGCGCCGGCTCCCCGATGCTAATCAGCCTCCCAGAGACCTTTAGAAGGCATCCAGCAGTACCTCTTCAGCCCCGTTGCTTTTATCAAAGACGTACATAGGGAAGGGAGAGGGGGGAGGAAAGGGCCTTCTCCGGCCCCCACGTCCGAATGCAATGCAAAGTTTTCTGTCCATGAAAGGGAAGCTGTTGGATAATTTTGTGGCAATCCCCACCGAGCGCAGAGAACGAGCAACAAAAACATCAAAAGCACGGCGAGGAAACGCAAGAGGGGCCGTGAAATATTTAGCGGAACGGCCCAACAGGTGGTCAAGGAGGCATCGCCAGGCTAGGCTAGCATTAGCATACACACAAGAAGGGTCATTTGGAAACATTGCTTCATTGTAGCACGCTGCATTTGTGATAATCCAACAAGATTTATCGTTTATATTTTTGATGAAAAGTAACCGTAGAGTTTAGTGGGATTTTGTGTGCAATGTTATACAAAACTGAGAATTTAGTAAGATCCTGCACAGACTTTTACATGAACGTGTCAATGGCATGTTAGTGTAATTATGTATGAAATTTCTAATACCGTAATTTTCGGACTATAAGTCGCACCGGAGTATAAGTCGCACCAGCCATAAAATGCCCAAAAAAGTGAAAAAAACCATATATATGTATATAAGTCGCTCCTGAGTATAAGTCGCCCCCCCACCCAAACTATGAAAAAAACCGCGACTTATAGTCCGAAAATTACGGTATTTATTTTAAATCATTCTTTAAAATCAAATTATTTTACACAAAAATCTAAAAACAAATTAGCTGGATTCTGTCTGAAATTCCATACAATTAGTAAGAATTAAGCACATTTCATGCAATATATATAAATTCTGAAAAATTTAATTCTTTGAATAAAATTTGTTGGGTTTATCTGGAATATAAGACAGAGTAAAACCTTCTCAATTCTAAAATCATATTTCATGAGTTTTAATGTCGTGACCCTTGTAGGAAGAGTCACCAAGTCCTCACAACCACACACAAACATGCAAACACAGTACACACCCTCACAATCAGCCTTGACACAGATAGATGTGACGCTGGTGCGCGTTCACGCCAACCTAGTTGAGAAACTTTCTCAATTATTCATTAATATGAAATTGTGTTTGTCTCAAGTGGAACAGAGTGATAGTTTTTTTTCTCTCCCTCTCCCGTGACATTCAGGCGTCGTCGGAGGGGCCCCTCCGTGGGGCCACCGCCTCTCAGCTGACTCGTCTCATACGAGGGAAAAAAATACCAAAAAAAAAGCAATAAAAAGGAACATCTCCCTCCTGATTGTTTGGAGGAAGCCCGAGTTGTCCTAATCGCGAGACCATTTGTAATACAGAAGACCGAGATGAATTATAAATTGTGTATGGCGGAGTCAAAGGAATTTGTAAAAAGTGGAGTTTACCAGGAAATGTTGTCTTTTCTCGTGGTTGGGGGGAAGGAAAATATTTCTATACGGTGGCATTATGAAATCATGATATGGATATTAACTCTTTCAATGAAAATAGAATAAAAGAAAGTCACTTGCTGAGTTGAGCCTCAACTTCAACGTGATTTTGAATGTGTGTGTTGATGTGTACTGGTATTTCCTACTAGTGGGACAACAGTTTGTCGACACACGTTTGTCAATGCGGTGCAGTGACACAAAAACGCAGGAGCTAGTCCAAAGTTATTTGTCCAGGTCAGTGTATATATTCTGATATTTATACCTTTGTGTGGACTTAGTCCAGTTACACAGTCCTATCTTCAGTGTGTATCGCTGTTCTTGTAATAAAGCATTATAGGGACACATTTAGTTTGTGATGTGGGAACAAAAAAATCTTGAATGTGGGAACTTTTCTGAAGTTAGCTGAGGTTGTTTTTTTGGACCATTCAACATGGTTTGATCTGTTCTTGTATTTATGTGTTTGTGGGGACAAACACTGTTCACACACACTCTTATCATGGGGACCAAATATGAACGTAGAATGTATTTTAAGGATGTAAGTTTTTAGAATGAAATTGTCATGTTTTCTACATTGAAAATCCGATTCTAATTTCTTTTTTTAGTTTGAATAGGAGCGGTTGTACTAATGATAATGACTCCCCGGTTGCCTCATGAAATTTAAACCTACCTGCAAGGCAGACACATGCGTACGTGATTCAAGACAAATAAAAACACTTTTTGGCGCACATGAAGTTGTTTTTGCGCGTTAATTGCGTTGTCAGTTGTGTCTAATAAAAGCCGGGGGGACGGTTGGCTTTGTGAGGCTACAGAGCGGAACGGGAGGGGGGTGCAGAACAAAAAACGCCCAGCTTCATTTTAAATTTAAATTCATAAAGTAGTTGCAAGACAGTTTGCTCCTGCGAGAGATTTGTTCGTAATGGATGATGGTACAGAAATCAAGCGTCTGATGAGGGGTCACCATACTAAAAAAAAAAAAGTTTAGTTAATTTTTAAAAAGTAAGTTTATCTCAGGTGGAAAGAGTTTGGCATGTCGGACATTGGTGAAAGGAAGTGCCCATTTTTCTTTTCAATTTAAGAGAACATGATTGTGGAACCCTGACTGTTTTGTTCATTGATAATCACAACTGCAAATACATTCATTATATTTATTACGGCAAAATCGTACTTTAGCCATGGCTATATCGTGTTTAATTTTTCCGTATGGGCATTATGGTTAATGACTCAGCTTGTCAGCAAAGGAGCCAGAACTAAAATTCGCCTGTACTTATTTGTGTCAAAAAGTCCAAGGCCTTGCACTGGCGCTTGGATTCACATCAGGTGCTTATTAACCTGCACTTGAGGAACAAGGCTGTCAGCGACACCAGGGCGAGAACAGTGCCTTGACTGGAGAGACTCGGCACCTCCATCCATGCTAATGATCCCCGAGCACGGCGCATAATTAAAGCCCCGGTCGTTACCCCCTTCGTCTCCTGCCGGGTGAAACGCGAGGTGGGGGCGGTATTCGTCGGCGCCGTAGCTGGAGGAGGTTCGGAGAACTTCACAACGTCGGCGGGTCCATTATGTATAATTTCAAAACGCCGTCGCAAGTGCACGGAAAAGAAAGTTTTCATTTTTAATGACGCCGTCATGAATTATTCCATTTATCGTACACATACGCGCACGATCGTTCAAAGGTGGCTGCTGGATGAAAAGGTGAACGTCGAAGAACCCGCGTGTGGCGGGCGGGTGAGCAAGGCGCACCTGTTGAACGTTAATGACTTCTTTTCAGTCATTTCACTTATCTAATACATCTGTAGAGCGAGTTAATGAGGCTAATTACATCGCTCCGCGCCAGGGCCGTTGTACGTACTCGTGTTCGTTTTTTGGCACTACGGAATGAGTTTCTATTGCTGGGTCATGACACAAACATGCGCTGGAGAATCATCGAGCCAAGAAAGCGAATATTCCGAAATCTTAAGTAGGAAATTGCCGAGAGTGAAAGTTTGCGACTGAGTGACGAAAAAAAAGTTTGCATGCGGGTGGCATCATAGGACTACTTTTATCTTAATGAAGCTACTCAGTTCACTTCAACAGGATAGGTTGAAAAATATTTTAAAAACTTTGCAAGAAGTTTTTAACACATTTGAACACAAGAGTAAAAACGGATTCCTAATTTTAATTCTATTTGTATATGCGTACATCATAAAAATATGAAACAAAAATTAGCAACTAAAAAAACACTAATAAAATAAAAAACATTATATATATATATATATTTTTTTTAAATGTTCCCATGTTTCCCCTTTTAATTACAACATTACCCGTTGTTGCACAACCAGGGATTCGCTAGGCAAGAAAAAAAAGCGGCGCTTTATAAACCAATAATGATTATCTTTAATACATGATTCATTAGTATGTCCTAAGGAAGCACTGTTTTTATTCCTAACAGGCTGACTTGACTGCTCGCTGTGTGCGTCTGTGTGTGTGTGTGACTGCTTCACAGTCCAAAAACACCCCCCTGACTTTTTATTTTTATTTTTTTTAGTCTTAAAAAAGAAGATGAAGAGCGCTTGCACCCTAATTGCTATCTATTATGTATGACAAGTCTCATGTTTGTTATAATCGTGTTAATGAACGTATTAAAAGCGACGGGGCATTTCCATCCTGCAGCATGCATACAAGTTGCTGTAATACTGTCATTTGACCAACAGGTGCCGCTGCACACTTAGAAAAACCGACTGCCTTTTTTTACTTAACTGGCTTGAAACAGCTTCGAAACTTTTCCTTATTGTGTTGTGAAGTAAACAATTAGAGGCGAATTTATTACAACTTCATTTTATGGTTTACTGTGTGATTTTTTTTTTTTTGTTTTAACGGCATGAATAATGTCTCTTTATTTACTATACACTATTTTTTATGGAGCATAGGGGCAGATGACACTGTGCCCTTTGGCGGGGTCAGCAGGAACAGGAACCCCCCTATTATCTTTTCGACAGGATTCTTTACATGGTGGTACTTCTTGTCGTATGCTCTACCACTAAACACATCTGTATTTAGATGTTGCATGGGGTTAAATAACACGGATCAGCGTGCGTAGGTCCTCGTTTGCGTTCCCTGATCCAGGCACAATACCCCCCCACCCTCCGGGAGGAGGCCGCAGGGCCTGGGTCAGCCATATGGTGGCAGAAGACCCCCTCCCTACCTCGGGACCTCATTCCCCAAGCCCTCAAGGAAGAACCAGGCCTCCTCCCTCACTGAGTGACATTGCAGGCCAATCAGTGACACTGAATGACTGGTGCGGAAACCGTCTTAGTTTTGCTTGACCGGAGAGCGGTGCGATAACGGAAGCCAGACATGGCCAAGCAGAAGAATGGATGCCGACAAGTTGTTGTTGTTTTTTAATTCGTTGGAAAAATATAAAATGTTTACAACAGGAATAGCAACAGAAAATAACAAGAGTCCTCTAAAATTACTATTTAATTATTGCTGTCATATGTATGGATTTAAAAAAAACTTTTTTATTTGACCAAATATAACTAAAAAATTAAATATTTTTATTTTTTGTAGTATTTTGAATTGTCGTGATTTTAAAATTATTTCCAAATGCACATGTTCCACTCCACAAGTACCAGAGTTCCTGGAG
Organism: Syngnathus acus; assembly: GCF_901709675.1. Taxonomy (NCBI): domain Eukaryota; kingdom Metazoa; phylum Chordata; class Actinopteri; order Syngnathiformes; family Syngnathidae; genus Syngnathus; species Syngnathus acus. The sequence continues at coordinate 2,122,820 of NC_051087.1, forward strand.
TTCATTAACATCATGAAATTATTTGTACTTTATGAAAATACTTTTAACATCATCCATTATATCCCATTTGGATACACAAGATGTGCTTAATGCGAACTCTTTCGTCAATGCCACCTAGCACGCATCTCTTCTTCATCTCTAATGCAAGATGGCTGGCCTTTTTGTATGCGGAAAGCGCACCTTCTTTGTGATTGCTACAGGTGGTCTCCCCCTTGATACAAAATATGGATGCATTTATTTATATATGTGACATATGAGCTAATTATGCAGCAGGGGAGGTGTGTGTGCGTGTGAGTGTGGAAGGGGGGGGGGGCACGTGGGCCCCTGACCCTTCCTCACCCGCCCGCTAATTAATTAGCCGTGTTTACGCTCACCATTACAACCTTGACAGCTCGTTAGCCCCTTCATCCTCATCCTGCGACAAATTACCAGACGGAGGGAACTGACGCTGGAGGTGGCACGTTCGCGTTTGTCGCCCCACGTCGGGGACCCCAAAAAATAAAGGCCCAGATGACTCGCTCGTCACAAGTGGTGTCGTGTCTCCGAGATATGAGATATTCAAATGAGACGCTAACGGAGAGGGACCGCGCCGTGCCTGATGGCTAATGTTAATGTTCTCATTTGAATATGAAAAGGAAAGCCTTGCCCCCATGTGTGTGTATGTGTGTGTGATCAAAAACCGCTCAAGTGTGTGTTCTTCAGGCATGACTGACAAGACAATGGAGACAAACAGTTGTGACTATTATGGGATGGATGTAGGGCATATTAGGCCGACTGTCGTGGTATGGAGACAAAACAAGATGGCCGACTTTGTTGAGTCAGTTAGTTATTCGTGTCAACAGGTCTTAGAAGTGTGCCTCCCTCATAGTAAACTGAATTTCGAATATCTTCTAATCAAATCATCTCAATTTAATCTATTCACGGTAATTATCTCGCGTGTCAGATTATCAACATCACTTTTTGACCTCCATCTCTACGGATCAGCCTTGCAAACTGGGGGCAAGGTTTGTTAGTTAAAGCTGAAAACAATGAAAAGTGCCGCCGCTGGATCTTTACATATGATTCAAAGATGGATTTTTAAATACGTTTCTGGCTAACTTTGATTTCGAACTGCGAGATCCGTCCGGAGGCTTGACGGACAGACGTTAATAAAACAAAGCATCGGCTGGTCTTCGATGGCCGCGGGCCGTGTCGGATGAACACTCAAAAAAAAAAAAAATAGTGTTTTATAACACGGGGGCAGAATTGCCATAGTTAAAAATAATTAGTGTAGCTGTAATGCAAACGTGTTTTTCGCCCCCCTTAGCTGGGGGGATCATGACATGCTGCATTACCCCAAGAGCACCCGCAGCCATGTATCAACCTAATTAATTTTCCACTAGCGCTAGCTACACCTGTGCAAGCTAATGAGATCCCGCAGCAAAAATTCTGGCCTCGACAAATATATTATTGCTCACTTTTGATTGACCCTTGTTTAACAATATAAAGTGAAATGTTGACGGTCCAACACAATCTATACACTTTCCCCCCCAAAAACGAATGAAACATTTTTGTAAAATACGATTTGAGGTTCACAAAACGCAAAAATTCCATCAAATGGTCAATAATAAGAAGTTAAAGGCAAAAGTTGCGTCGTCTCACCAGATAACGAATGGAAAAGTCTTTCAAAGTCATCAGCGCAAACATTGACTCAACTGTTGAAACGATGGCGCTAATATTGGACCGTAGGGGGCGCCGGCAGCGTCGTCATGGCTTTTTCAATCGTATCTGTTCAAGTGGCAAATTTTAAGATGTTATATGCGCTTTATGCAAGCAAAATAGGGCCTTCGTTCTTAAAAGCCGAGGGCGTCTTTAAGAATTGACACACCCTCTAAAACATACATCGCATGAAAACGACTTAAAGGGGGCCCCGGCTGCAATTTTAATACAAGTGGCGGTGTGTAAAATAGCATTTTAGCGCAGGCGGGCAGCAGCAGGGGCGCCACAAAGCCGCAGTCTGAAAGAGAATACGGCGCTCACATCACATGTGAGAAGGCAAACACGCTGGCAGGCGAGCCTGATGGAGAGTGACGAGGACGACGGAGAAGACGAAGAAAAGGAGGAGGAGGAGGAGTAAGTGAGGAAGAAGCTAAGAATCAACCAAAAGCTGATTTCACCTTTTTGCATCACTTTGCTTTTTTGGAGCACATGTCCGTTCACACCAGTTGGAGGGAGTCCTTTTCTTTTTCATCAAAGTGGAGGTTTGATGAGTTCATCTAAGTAAATAACAAAAAAAAAAGGAAGATGAAGAAGAGCTCCATGACACGTCTCATTCATCCAACAACACAGAAAGTGGAACAAAAGAACTCAAAACACAAGTGATTCTCTTCCATTGCCTTGCTGGTTGAGTAACTAACTTGGAGTTAGCTTTTGGACTGTTGAGCGACTGAACTGGACAGTTGTGCGGAAAAAAAAAAAAAAAGAAGTCAGCGATTGACCCTCGCGCATAGGCGGTTTTACAGGGTGGCCAAGGGGGGCTGCTGCCACCTTCACTAAATGTCTTCCCACCACACTTGCCACCTCTTTATGTGGCAAAGAGTCTCTCAATACTAAATTCAAAATATTAGAAATGTCCATCACTTGTATGTATTTTGAAAAAATTAAAATGGAGATTTTTTTTTTTTCAAATTGGAATATCGGGGTAAAAAAGATATGGAAAAAAAATCCTCGTTAACGTGGCTTTTCCCGTCGAGTCGGACGCGTCCGTTTCCAGATGTGGAAGGCGTAGCGGTGACTGATTTAAGGTTTGCGGGGATCCGATGGCCTCGGGCAAGTTATTCTAAGAGCCCCCTGATGTCAGTGGGACTGCCTGGCGGAATAAAAGGCGAAGCAATAAAGTGGGGGAGAAAGTAGCACACGCGCATTGAAATTGGGGGGCCTCCCTGAGGCGATGGCCCAACTGGCCCGTGGTTAAATCCTCCACTGAAAGTGTAATAATCACACCAGATCCCCACAGAGGGAACCAGCATGTGTGTGTGTGTGCGTGTGTGTGTGTGCATGTGTGAGTGATGGGGGTGAAGACACAGAGACACCAAAACAAAAGCTGTTCTTCTCTGTCTTGTTCTCGTAGAAGAAAAACAAACCAGAATGTTGATGTTAAGAATACGGGATTACGGTGATCGGTGATGGTGACGCTTGGAAAGTTTCCCTTGGTGTGTATTGAATTAGTGGTTTATTCAAACATTTTCAAAAGTCTTCATCTATCATTTTAATGACCTCATAAAACAGAGCGCTGGGAAAAAAAGTCAACTACGAAATGAAGTCGACTCGAAATGTCCATTTCCAGGCCACATACAACGCCCATTCTTCATGAACTTTCCTGTTTGTTAGCACCCTCTATTGGTAGAAAGTTCATACTGCAGGCAACAAGATTTTCCATTGCCATTTTTTTTCTGTTAATTTTAATAAATCAGATTTATTTTATTTATTTCTAGGGAAAACGCTTAATTTCAATAGTGTTTTTGTCATTTTTATTTATTTATCCCTGAGCCAGTGAGCAATTTTGCGTTGTCCGACAGCTTCAATAAAAGGCACCGCAGCGGCGTTTGCGCTTTTGTTCGGCGGGAGGCGCGCTAATCGTGGCGGCTAAGGTCAAACTAATTAGCGCGCCGCTTGAACCCGCCACTAAAAGTCGCACAAAAGATGTGACAGAGGTGAAATTAATCGAGCGAGCTAAAAACGGCGTAATTAGCTCGAAAGAGGATACTTTCGCTTTTATTTTTGCAAGATGAGGCTTTTATTTGTAAAACGATGTGGTCAAAGAGAACACGCACTGCTTCATTAAACAGACACAATGGCGTCTCATGCGCTTTGTTTACATATGTTAAATAAAGCGCGTCATTACGCTTCACTGGCTGCTAAGTGGCGGCTTTTAAAGGCCTGGGAATTCAATTAGACAGTTTAGTGCCCCCCTCCCGCCCTACAAGTGTCATTATGCACATGACTGAGGGTGCAATGTCCGGTCAGCCATTTTAAAGAGTTGTTGCCAAGGTTTGAACTCCGCTCTGCAAGCTAATAGCTCATTTTTGCAACGTGACCAAGCTAGCATTTTAATTCTTGTAATACCTTTATTCCCCTACATACTTTTTTTTTTCAAGGGTCATATTGGTTATTAGTAAAGCAATATTTAGAGCCAATATTTATTTGCGGTAAAAAAAATTTGAATAATGCAGAATCCAACACTCCAACACCAATTAGTCGTTGATTAATCGATTCATTGTCGCAGTTTTAAAACCTCAAAAAATTAACACAAATATTCCCCGAGATGGTGACAATTTTATTGCTTTGGCCTGAGCGCAAAAAAAAAAAAAAGTAATCAAGGTGTGTCCCTGCTTCCACCAGAAGAGGTCTCCGACGCCTCCCCCGCTTCATCGCCTCCAGTCTGTCATTCCAGCGCCGCCCGTTAGCTCGGCGTTAGCGGAGAAATGCTAACGAGGGCCCTGCCACGACTCCTCCGAGGCCCGGCTAAGTGCGGGCGTGGGGTGGTGTGAAGTGGGGGGGGGGTCTGCATGCAATGAAGGGGGGGGGGGGGTCCCAGTGGTTGTTTGCCTCTTTTCCATCAAGAGCCCTCATCTCCTTTATCCCCTTTGTGGTGGAGGCCCTCCTCGGGCACTTCCCTCTGAGGGGGGATCTAAAAAGAGCAGCTGCCGGGGAACCAGTGCCATTTCCTCCTGCTGTCACCCTCCCTCCTCTCTCCCTCCCTCCCTTTTCCTTCCCTCCTCACCCCTTATTAATATGCATATGAACTTGTTTCTCTTAGTTCCGAACTCCAATGACAAAGTGGGAACGCATACGCCTGAAATATTCATGACAGTGCGCGGTAATTAAGTGGCGGCGAAGGCGACGCCATCAACTAGCTCACTTCCAGATTTTTTTTTTGTGTGTAAGGCTTTTTTGTGCCTAAAACTGCTTCGCTCTTTTATTTTTTCCTTCATCAGGACTAAAAAAAGAAACACGTTGTCCTCTTTGCCTTTTTCCCGAGCTCATTCTTAGAAATGAGACGCTTGTGACATCATTAGCTTGTGTTGACCATTAAAAGTTAACTCTAAAATCTACTGTATTTGCTCTACTTTTTTATTTTTACTTATTTGAAAACGCGGATGCTGTTAAGCATTCATTATATGTTCTCCACGGAAAAAAATAATAATTTAAAAAGATGAAAATATCCAAAATGTGAAAATAGAAAGAAAAATCTGTTAATACACATAATCTGCAACAAGGCAGAGCTCGATTTATGGTGTAATATCACCAATCACCACTAGATGGCGGACATATCTAGATCTTACCCTGTATTATAATGTGAGTAGGACCAATATATTATTTGGCAATTTGGAATGTTGCGCAAGACAAACGTATCACCTCTGTAATATAAAAAAAAAAAAAAACTAGTTGATTTTTGTGGAAATATATTCAATTAAAAAAAATTAAAAAACTGCACTATTTTGTTCTGTGCTTTGCAGCTTTTATGTCGGGTTCCACATGCATTGAAAAATGTACGAAATGTAAAGAGCACGTATTATAGATATAGCGAATCCAATACAATAGCAAGATGGTGTTTTTTTGGGGCTATGAACAGAGAGACATTAAAGTCAGAGGATGCAGCTGAAGGAGAATGAGGAAGGCCACCAGAGAGATGGATGGATGGTGGTGGTGGTGGGGGGGGGGTACGCAAGGTGAGGAGAGAGGGGAGCTAGTGGGCTAGAGGGAGCAGGAGGGTGGGGGGGGGCATACGAGATGTTTGCCGATGCTTGACAGCGAGGTAGATTGTATCTGACGTGAAGCTCGCAGATGAAAGGAGAGCGGACAGCTGGCCCAGTGCACTCGGCGCACTCCGACGCTCACCTCGCAGTCCTCCTTATCCCCGCCTCTCTCTCCCTCCCTCCCTCCTCTCCTCTCCTGGTGACGCCTCCTCGCTCTTCTCTTGGCCTCGCCTCGCCGCCACGCTGGCTTGTTTGGTCAATAAGCATTTATTAGCGGCCGTTACACGCGACCTCCCTGTTGCATCAATTATGGATAGACGGACGGACGGGAACATCTGCAAAGAGCTCGGACTCGCAACCTGGCGCGGATTAGATGGGATTAGCCTGATTCACGGGAGTCTCGCCATAAATAGGTTCCTGATATCCGGAGTGGCTTTTTATTCTCCCTAAAATTTGCATAGCATTAAAACTTTGTTCTTGATGTCTGTAATATTCACATTTATAAAACAAAACATTTTTTTTTTATAATACAGCAAGCCATTGTTTAGGATTGTTTCAGCCATTTTGAACTTCAAGTGACCTGTTGGTAAGAGCGTGATCGCAACAGCAGCAAATTTAACACACCTGCTTCCCATTCGCATCCGACATCACATGACACCAGGAAGGAAAAATGAAATGTGGACATTTTCATGTTTAGATATGAATATGGCTCGACACTATTGTACAAACGAGCCTCTTAGTGCCGTCCCAAGAAAACACAGCTAGTGGAATCTCATGTTCCAAATTTAATTTGCCCCGAGAGGCAAACAGTTCGCAAACTGAAGCAATGTTTCCAATTAAAACAAATGGAAAGGCAATTAATCCGTTCTAGCAGCAGAACGGTGTTAAATGTACTCTATTTTTATTGAAATTCATTTCTGTGGGTTTGCTAGCTTTTCAGACAGGCAGCAGAAATTCCTTTTTTTTTTATATTCAAAATGGTTTTTTCTTTCTCTCAATAATTGTATTCTTTGATGCTTTTCTGTGCACACGAGGCCTCACCCTGGACCAGGTATTTTCTACTTTGGAAGGAGCATCCCTGAAGTATAGCGCCTTGTCTTTATTCCATTTCCCGTCAAAGCCTCTCCCGCTCTACCTCGGAGGCATGTGCTCGCCTGTCAGCGGCACTTGTCGAGCGTCGTTGGTGTGAAAATGAAGATATGCTTCTGCGCTCTGTTAATGCAATGTAACCTCTGTCGAACTGCAAGTTTTTTTTTTCAACCCCCCCTTCTTCTTCTTCTTTGCAGACTTTGAACAAAAGAGCTCCGCCTCTTGTGTGTACTGGAGGGCGGTGCGCATCCCCAAATATCAGCAACGGCAGGTTGAAAGGCGCAAAATAAGGTCAGTGTCACCGCGCTGCATTATTAATGTCCGACTGTTTATCGCCTGGCCCGTTGCATCGGAGCGGCCCCGCCATGAAATATTGATGCAATTTCCCTCGGCTTAACACGTAGAGGAAACGACGGTATAAAGAAACGAGGTGTAACACCGGGTGGGCATCCATGATGCCCGCTCGTGGGGAGTGTCAACCAAATCACTGCTCAGGTGGGCACCCGATGTAGTTTCATGTAAGCGCCGCTACTCGACCTTCTGGGGCTATGAGGGGAGGCTACGTGTTCTATTGCACAGTATATATGTAAGTGTATAGGAAAACATGATTCGATACATGGCGTGATTCAAAGACGGTTTGATTCTAAAGTGGAATCATGCGAATGTTTCGATTCAAAGTCGTATGTCTCAGTCGAGATGGTTTGACGTGTCTTGTTGTCCTTTTACATACAAGTATGAATGAAATGTAAATGTTTCCTTTAAAAATCTAGCTCCCAAAGAGATGACGATCTAATAAGTATTTCAGTATCATTTAAAGTGAAACGATTTGAATCGGTTCGAGTCGATCGTTGGTGATTTGGTCAATTTCATATTTATTTGTACAAATCCATATTATTAGATATGTGTTTATTTATTTATTTTACAAATGAATACATATCGTATTTCCACATCCGTCCTTCAATTTTCAATTGCAAGTGTGCTCACTGGTCACCTTTTTTTTAAATTTTTTTTTTGAACAGGCACATGCTGTCGCCTCGTTGTCTTCTCTTTGTCTCTTTCATGTTAAAATCGCTTCCTAATTAAGCCAAATGCCACCGCATCCAGTCCACACGCACACACTCTAAGCTCTCTAATGATCCACATGTGCCAGCATCTTTATTATCCGCCCCACCAGCCAGCCAGCCAGCCAGCCAGCCAGCCAGCCTGCCTGCCTGCCAGCCGGCGTGCATGCATGTGCACGCGTGCATTCACGCGTGGCGTCTAAGTGATTGTAAATCACCCCACACAGTAATGGCGCAGATTAGCACCCTATCAAAAAGCTTTCTTCATGCACCATGCGCTAACATCTCGCCGAGCCTAAGTGTTTTTTATGCGAGAAACGCGAGGAGCCCATAACGGCCGCCCGCCTGTCCCGCCATTGAGGCCTTCCCCCGTGTGATTAATGCTCCAACAGCACAAGGGAGGGAAAACGGCAGGTTGTCGTCACGTTTGCGAATATGGCCGACATTCTGCGACAGATGAGAGAAGCTTTGATTTCCTCTTCCTGTTTTGGGAAAGCGCCCCCCCCCCCCCATTTACTTGCCTCCCCCAGCTCGCACCGCCTGCTATTGTGACCCATGAATTATTGATTATCCCGGGTAATAGAAAAGATATAACTGTAGCGTGCTTTTGACCTGCCTCTTCTGCAGTGGATCAGTGGGAAGGCGGGCATATTATGCATGCAGATGAGAACATCAAGTGGGGCTATAAATTCAGACGGCGTGCCGTTTTGCGCTGTGACATCACGCGGGTGAGGAAGTCGCACTTTTTTCTTCTCAACAGTTTTAGAACAATTCTGAAGCGCTGTCGCACGTAAAAATCCTTACAAATTTTAAACCGATTGAAATTTTAACAGTCAAGCTTTTTTTTGTTTGTTTGTACATGATTACTTGTTGCTAGGCAGAATTTATAAGCCTCAACGATAACTGTTTAACAATCATTTTAGAAGAATTCTGAAGTGCTGTAACACCTAAAAATCCCTAAAAATTTTAAACCTATTCAAACCTATACATTTCAACTCTCAAGCTTTTTTGTTTTGTTTGTGCATGATCACTTGTTGCTAGGCAGAATTTATAAGGCTCGATGATAACTGTCCCACAATACTTACCTTGCGGTCATTATGCTTTAAATTAAAAATACATATAAAGACACTTTTGAATTTTTCGGTATTTTAGCAAGCTGCTCTGAGATTTGCTGACTCTGCAACTTTTGTGTCATTTTTAAATCTGCCCATGTTCTAAATCTGAACCATCTTGGAAGTTATTCCACTGGGCAGCAATCCGTACGATGATCTTCCAGATCGATAACCCAAACGCTGCCTCTTCCAATCCAATCCCATTTTCCAGCTGCGTTTTTTTTTTTTTTTACGTTCAACAGGCTGTGAAGTGTGTATATAAATATACAATTAAACGCCCCAGTAAGCTGCGTGTTTTCATTAGAAAAGGCACCTTACAGGACTTGACCGGCGGCGGTAATTGCATGCCTCTGTGTTTACATTTATTCATGAAACCACCTTTTTTCATCCCCACTTCCACCTGTCACCCTTTCCATTTGAGACTGCCATCAAACTCTTGCCCCCCCCTCCACCTCCGACGCCACCCTCGGCTTGTTCACCGGCGAGTGATTTTGCCCAAATCTATGTGCACTCAGCCACATCCTTTATTGATTACTGGCAATGCAAACAGTACGGCCCGGCGTCATATACATAATTGGACAGTTGTCAGGGGAGGCGGCTTCGCTGATAACCAGCATCTTATTTTCACTCCCTGGCGGATGTGCACGCTCTCCACACATGGCGGATAAATATAGATTTTTATTTCTTTATTGTTATTTATTTTTATTCTTTTTATTTATTTTTTTATTTATTATTATTATTATTTTTTTTATTATGGCGGCTTGATTGGTGTTCAGATAAACCGTTAAATTCATCATAACCCATCTGATTCTTTTCCAATTTTGACACAGATTTTTTTATATAGTCGTGTTTCTTTGCGGAAAAATCAAAATGAGGCCAAGTAAATACACGCACGTCTGTCCGTCTGTGTTTGTAGTACAAACGGCGGCCTGTAGGATTTCATTTTGAGAGGCGCGGTTTGAAATAATAACACCTTAATGGCTGCTAAAGTCAACACCAGCCTGTCTCGGGAAAGACGGGGGAAAAAAAACCAAGACTCCTTTAAAGTTTGTAGTTTAGTAATGAAAAGCACACAGTGGCTGCTGCAATTACCTGACCCGTGACACCGAGGCGATGAGTCGTCCCGGCAGAATCCCAGCTTAGCCCGGGCGGATAATAGATTCAGGCGCACAAATGCTGGAAGCAGCCGCGTGTAATAACTCTATCAAACTCGCGTCTCGCCCGTGTGTGTTCGACACACACCATTTTACTCCTCTCCGGCTTTTCCTTTTCTTTCCATTCCCCGGGAATGGTTGGCTTGAGGGCGTCGTGTGAGAGGGGTCAAGGTTACAACCGCTGTTTGTCTTACGTGTATCCGAGAAGGTTCGGTATTACATCCACTTAGAAGGATTGGCACGTGGAGACGGACGGACGGACTGGGAGGCAAATGAAGCGGCACCCAAACACCATTCATATTTAATATTGTGTAGTCTGCATAAGAGTGGAGCCTCCATTCGCTAGCGTAAAGCGCTAGCCGGCGCTACAACGGGCGTGATGGAATCGTTTTGTTTTGTTTATTGATTGCTGAGGTTTCGCTCTCTTGTGGGTACGAAGCGATCGGTCATGAAATTTGTAAGCAACCAGCAGAGGGTGCAAATCATTCAGGCCAAGCTGCTTTGCTGTATAAACAGGCTGCAGTAGAAATTTTAGTTGAACAGCAAAATTTGGTCTTGGGCGGTTTTAATGGGTACTAGACATTTGCAAACTATGGATATGATTATTTTTTATGACGGTGGAATTATAAACTTAAAGCTTTTTTATATTGTTAGCATGGCACCCGGTTGTCGCAAGCTAGCGTAAATTGCGTACGGGTACCTCGATGTTGCGACTCGAGTGGAAGCGACATGCTCAGTGATCCGATACCGTGGAGGAAGTCGCCGCTGCTCTTCCCTTTGCTCCCTTCAAAGATGGCAGCTTTGACTCCAGTATGTGTTTGGAAAACAACATTCTGAACCATAACAAGGATTTTTTAGCTAGCTACTGCTTTAACTCAAAATTCAGAATTGTCAATCTATGAACTCCTGCTAGTCTAAACAAAGTACTCTGGTTAATAGTACATTTGTGAAATGATAATTAAGAAGATTATTTTATCCTTTTCAATCTATTTTAGGGGGCTTCCATTATGGCATTATACCGCCCTCTGCTGGCAACTAAAATTGACATCAAACTGCTCTCAGCCTCGCATTGTGAATGTCACGGGACCAAATCCAGAAAATTGGTGAGCTGTGAAAAGTCCGACTGAGTTCTAGTGGGCACCTCCTGACCTGTTGGAAGTTTGATTGTAAGCCGTTGCAGGAACTTCTAGCAAGTAGTGGCTGTTTAGTGACAACAATCTCCTGTCTTCCTCATCTCTGGGCTCTGCAGCAAAATAGCTCCTCTTCCGGCACTAATGGAGCCATTTTTCTGGATCTTTCCCACTGTCTGTAAAAATCCATTGTCCAAAATTGGATTTCTGCAGCGGTTCTGATTGTAAACTTTGGGATCACTCAACTAGCTCTGTAATGCTGTACAGTACTGTAGGTTGAGAGGTGAAAAAGGAGTAGGGGGGGGAGGTTTGGGGGTCTCAGCACATGCTGGAGTAGCTGTCGGCTCCTCGCGAAGAGTTGCAAGTGTCAGTTTATTTTATCTCCCGCTTTTCATCATCCTGACAGAGCCCGCACGGGCCGAGGAGGAAGACGAAACCACCTGAGAGTCTCTGGAATTTGCCGGTTTGGACTACAAGTCATTAGCCCGGGCCGGAGAAGTGCGCCCTGTGCCCCAAGCACCCCGACCGCCCCCCCCCCCCCTTTAACCGTTGACTGGATGATTGACAGCCAAGCTGGGCTTTGATGGCGCCATCATTACGGCCGGCGCCCGTGACACGTGCTTGAAGGCGACCGAGAAATAAGGCAAAGGCCATTCAAATGTGAAGCGCCGAGACTGCAGATTAGTCCGAAACGTCTTCGTAGCAATTTCACGCGCAGTCACTGCATGACGCAAGCACCTGATTAGATGATGTCATCACAAGTGTCTGCTGTAATGTATAAAATAGCTTTTAACGCTTTCATTTGGCACGTTAGACTTGCGATAGAAGATTCGATTTTGCCTTTTAAACAAAAATTGGTGATTTCTGGCAGATTTAAATGTCATACTTCCAGCCTTTCCGGCATTGAGAGAAAAATCGGGAAATATCAGGCGATTTTTCTTTTCGGCCTTTATTTATTGTGATTTATTTTTGACATAAAACTGAATGTCATTATTTATGTTTTAGGTTGTAATGTATTCATGACTTTTTTTTAAAAATGATCCAAACTTTTAGCAAGAAATTTGCCGATTTTCTGATTTCTAAAGCGCTAATATTCGCCGATTAAATCATCTCTCATGGATCAGTTAAATTAAAGTCGGAGAATGTCAACTGGGTCGTTGTATCCTTCCATTGTTTCAACCCCTGTGAGGAAACGGTTTACAGCAAACAGCGACCCGGACAAAAAGCGTAAAAATGGCGTCTTTTCCAGCTGCTGTTTTCTTTTTTTCTCCCTCTGCCTGTAGGGGGTGGCCCCTCATTACAGGCCTTTCCCACCTCCTTTATTTCACTCCATTAGGCAGCCCTCTCCTCTCTCGCCTGCACATATGACACGGGCCTAATCAATACTCTCCCACTGGCTTCCTCAACGGGCGCCTCCAATGAATAGATTGCAGTGGAGCATTAATTGAATTGTGTCGCGTGTGAAGCGCCAGAGCGCACCTTTTATTGGACAAACACAAATATGCTCTGATAACGCCTCAAACCACCAACTCGCCACACAATCTTTTTCTTTTTAACGCCCCCTCCCAGACATGAGGTAGTGCGCTACATCAGTTAGCCTCGCGCCGCTGAGGTTGATGTTAGCACCTCAGGCCTCTTCTAGTGGAGGGGGTGCACCCATGGGTGGTAGAAGTAGGGAGGGGTGCTGACAGATGGTTCGGTGGTGGTGATTTGATGGACAGCGGCTTAAGCCCCCCTATACGCCACCTGTCAAAGTCGGCCATTTTTTCCAGGTAGCTGTTAGCAACAATGCGGAATTAGGTGGGGCGAGGTGTCCTTGTGCCCCGCAATGCTGAGTCGGTATGAATTTCACACCTGATCTTGTCACTTCTCTGCCCAATTATTGAAAGCAATCCTAACTTTCAAGCAAGTTATGGCGCCGTACTTTTATGATCTAATTATTAATCTCGAATGATATTTTTCTACATCACACTAGAGGCTGACAATATAATTTTGTAATCACTGTAAATAACCCACTTGGCAACGTTTGCCGACGGCGTGACCACTCCCGCCGTTCCCGAGTCACTTAAGCAGGTGTCGAAGCAAATATTTGGCCCATTATTAATCTTTAATAGCATTCCCGCACTGGCTCCCCCCCCCCCTTTTTTTTTTCCTAAGGTCCAGTATCTACGATTAAATCCCCCTACTCTCCCGTAGATATATGACACGTAATAACGGCGTGAATAAAAAAGAGATTAATAATTTAGAGTGAGCCAACAAATTAGGACCATCATTAAAGTAAGCAGGGCTCGGCAAGCGTTTTGCATAAAAGCGAAGGCGCCCCGGTTCAAGGTAATGCCGCGACTCGTCTTGATAAAGAATTACAACATTAATTCAGCCGACGCTCGACTCATTGCCCCGACGTCCCCGGAGCATTTTCCCATGGTCGTCAAATGAAATAATGGCACCGACCGAGGCGCTTCATTTCCATTTTTTACCCATCACACCTTGACAGAGTTTGTAGTTCACGTGTGTGTATAATTCAGGGCTGCTTCTTTTTCATCCCCCCGAGGGTGGGGGGGGGAGTTGGGACACCGGTGGTCCTCAGTATGTTCACCCCCCCCAACACAAACACTCACACTGTGACCTCTGTGGGTCAGTGTTAGAATCACAGACATGCGAGGCTTTTGATGAGACAGCTTGACTGACGTCCTAATTGACTCTCAAAGCCGTGTCAAGTGAATGATTTAGTTTTAATAATAGTTATGATATATTGACAACAATATGATCTCACTGACAACACTTTAAAAAAAATAAATCAAAGAATGAACCGTGTAGCTAAATTAGCTCGTAGCCTCAAACGGATCCTGTCTTGTCTTGTCTTGAGATTGCGCAATGCCAGGTGGCTTTTGCGCAATCCCGCTTCCGTAATTTTGATGTGCACGCTCGTAGCTCCACCTGCGCTGCGTTTTAAAGCGTACGCCTTGAATGCATCCCATCCCCGCTGAGCAAACACGTCACCTCGCACAACAAGCTCCCCTTTCAAGGCACGCGTCGCTGGAGGCGGCGTGTGATTCCGCCGTTTACCCGCCGTTTTGAATTCTTAGTTGAGCTGGGATGAAAAGATATCTGGAAGGAAAAAAAAAGAAAGGATGGCAGAGATGTTTTAACCTGCTGCCGCGTTTCACCAGTTTTGCAGAGATGCTTTAATGACGCCACGCTGACATTTTTGCCTGCCGGGACGAACCTGCTTTTTTTCTTTTTTCGACTCCCTTGGGTGAAGGCAGCGCCCTCTGATGCCTCGCGCAGTCTTGCACTCGGTGTCGTGTTGATAATGAAGGCTTTGGGGTGCCGGTGGTTTTACATAACTGCTTTGGGGTGACTTGTAGATAGGGACAATCCTGTGACTGCCAATCATACAGTATTACACACTGACAGATTTATACCAGATCCTAGTCCTACTTGGGGTTAGTTGGGTTAGGGTTAGGGTTAGGATAACCAACCCACATACTGGTAGCCTTACCTTGGTAGCCTTACCTGGCTCCTGTCATGTCCTATCCTATCCGGTCTTGTCCTATACTGTCCTGTCCTGTCTTAACCTTTCCTATCATGTCTTGCATTGTCCCTTCCTGTCCTACCTGGTTTTATCCTATCTTTCCTAGTCTGTCCTGTGCTGTCCTAGCCCTTACTTTCCTGTACCATCCTTCTCAGTCCTACCCTATCCTATCCTATCCAATCCTGTCTTAATTGGTCCTTAGTTTTATCATGCCAGTCCTATACTTTACCCTGTCCTGTCCTTTGTTGTCCTGCCCCAGTTTGTCATTTCCTGCCCTGCCCTGCCCTGTCCTGTCCAATCCTGTCTTAACAGGTCAATGTCCTATGCTGTCTATTTTTTCCTGTCCTGCTGTCTAATCTCATCCGACCCAGTCATCTTTGTTCCGTTTCTTTCTGCTGCTTTATCACCTGCTCGTCCATTCTGCAAACCCTCTTCCAATTTTTTCAGTCTGAGCAAACCGCCCGTCCTTTTTTCTCGCTCCCAATCAGAATTCACGTGCCGTTCATGCACACCTGAAGGCAAAGCAGCTCCGCTCAATTTAGCCGCTCTGATAAATCACCATTAATTAGCTAATAAAAGCCAGCAGGTGGTTCGCGGCCCAAAGACATCCACCTCACCATCGTGAATAATGTATCGTGGACTTGGGGCCGGGAGGGGGGGGGGCTCCCATCAAGTGTGTTGCTATTCGGCTATCCAGCCCAAAGGAATACAAGTGGCACTGACCTCAACTCCAGCATTGCGTGTTTGCGCATGTATTGTTCATGAGCATATGCAAAGGTTGACAGCCCAAGACCTCCGCACCCTCTCCCAACTGAACACAGTCAATTATTCAAACATCAGACAATTATTATTAGCTTGTTTTGTTTACTTCTAATTAGTTCTGACAATCTAGCCAGCTAACAAAAAAATGGCATCTATGCTAGTGCTAATACAAAGGCAGCTAACAAAAAAAGGCACCACTATTGTTAAAAAAATTGTCCTATTAGCATCTATGCTCGTGCTAATACAAATCGGAAAATCGTATCGGCTAATAAAACTGGATTATAGAGACACTCATGAATAATCAAACTAAATCAAACGTAAGCATTTGAGATCTCCCAAAGTTCTTCATTACAGGTGCCAACACGGTTTACTGACTTTGACGCCGTCTTTATCCCTCAAAGCCCAGCGTTGACGACGTACGCCGCTTATGTCATTAGCAAAAGTTGAGTCGTTTACCAACGTCCCGCCTTGTTAAATGTGACCGCGCGCTCGTCGTTGATGTATTTTTAATCATGCTAATATTTTAATTAGCCCCAGACCCCCTCCTCAGCTCCCGCGCTCCCGCACAGCCTCTCTGGCTGCATGTGTAATCTCAAGAGTGCGATATTTAATGTGACGTTTGTACACGCACATATACTCTTCGTGTTTTACAGATTGAGATTTTTTTTTTTTTTCTCGCCATAGAAAATGGTGAGATCATCTCTTCCAAGGTCTCGTATTATGCAAAAGTGACTTTTTGTATTAAAATAATTCAGGTAAACATTCAAGTAGCTACATGCGGCTTATTATAAACTATACTGCAGCTCTGCTTACCTTTTGGTTTGTGAAGTCCTGCTTGAAAGTGGCACATCTTCATCTAGCCTAGCTTCTAAGTCACAAGGCGGAAAAACGACTGTAGTAGATCAAGTGACGTCACACGAGCGCGTAGCCTATAGGCTCTTTTGTAATTTGATTGACGGGTTGAACTTGAGCAGCGCGTGTGTCTCGTCATAGCCGTGGGGCTTTTTTTTTCTGTTTTTTTGATGATGAGATCACGCGAGTGTGTGACCTCAACGCCTCATCGCTCACCACTGTCTCATTCCCTTTATTTACATCTGTCTTTAGCATTCTAATTACTCCCTTTATTGCTTTGCCCCGGAGGAAGCTGTTACACCAAGGGGAGGCGAGTTGAGGGGAGGGGGAGTAAAATGGAGTGGGGGGGGGGGGGGGGGGTTGTAACCAATATCAGAGCCACAAAACCGAAGATGTAAAAAGGACGACATGGCTTGCCAGTGAACCTTCCATTTCATTTTAGTCCATTATAAAGTAAATGTTTTGCTTCAATCGAGTTTAGGCACATTTATTTATTTATTTATTTATCTGTCTGTCCACATTCTGATTTTATGTATATGTTTTGTGCCCTTTTTTTTTTATTTTTTTTATTTTGGTGACATTTCATTTACTTGCCTTTTTAATATTTTGCTGTTGTTACACTTTTGCTTATTTTCAACAAAATTTTGCAGCTTGATTTTTCTTTGTTTTCACCCATTTTTTTGACAAAATATTTCTGCTATAATAACAGTTTTATTCAGAACCATATTTGGTTTCTTCCTTTTCTTTCAGATGTATTTCAGTCTATTTTTGGGTGAAATATTTTGTGTCGTCCCATTTCTGGGACCAATCCTGTTATATAACACTGCTTCAATTTTGTCTTTGCACCTATGAGGATAAAACAATCTTCTTTAATCGTGTTTTGGTCCATTTCTGGATGAAATTTATCGCTCGTCTTCTATTGCTCACACTCAAGGTAGACCTTGACAATACAAGGTATTTCTGACATTTCTTGAACAAAATTTCATAACAAGCATTTCGAAAGACTCTCCTCTCCCCAGCTGTATCTATTTTTCGTCCTCGTATGAAATGGCGTGACGACGGGAGCACTGCAGCTTTTTTAATGAGCTCTCAACTTTAAAGACTTGAAGGATATTAACAAGCCGCTTGACAAATGGCACTTAGAAGCACATTAAAGACACAGCTAATGGCGCGCATAATGACGGCTAATTTTCGATCAGATATAAATTAGAGCCCCCAACAGTTATTTGCCTTAAGGACTTTATGTAAATGATCCCACTCGATGTGTGTGCACGTGCATGCGTGTGAGAAAGAGAGTGAATACAGCACTCACTGTGCTGATGATTAATAGATTGGCAACAGAACCTGCCTGTCCGGGTCACCATTAACACACACACACACCCCAAACATGGCGAGTGGGGGTTTGGCGCCTGATGAGCGAGGCCCCTTTTCCGTTAAATATTTGATAGCCAAGAGGCGCTTTTTTGACGCCATCTTTAATGTGGGCGAGGTCACATGGCAGCCCGCCTGACCCAACGCGTCGGCCATGTTGCTGTCAGAGCTCATGCTAGGCTAACGCGACTAGCCACGAAATTGTTGTTTTTTGTAGCCGTTATTTACTTTTTTTTTATTGAGGTTAAAATTTCATTCGTCTTTATTTTTTAGCTGCAGCTAATAAGAAAATTATTATTCTTTTACCAAAAAAAAGACTATTACTAAGAATTACATTTTTTGTGTGCGTATTAAACCAAAGAGCTACATAGGCTTATGGGAAAAGCAAATGTTTTTATATTGTGCTCTAATCAAATGTGTTAGCGGTGACGTCACTGTATTTCTGTAACCTCGAATCTTTGGCTCATTAACTTATGAACAATTTAATAAGAATCCTAATCATTCTCTCTCTTGCTCTCGCTTTTACTTTCTCTCTCTCTTGTTAGCTTCTCTCTCTCACTGCAATTTTTTTTATATTAAACTGGAAAAGCCTTCCTCGTGTGATTTCTTTCATGTGTTTAAAAGCATTGAAGTCATAAATGTTTAATGCAGAGGCGTCAAGTCTCGTCTACGCATGTGTGAGCAGGTGGTCACATATACGTTGTTTATTTTTTAAAATTTTTAAAGAATGTTTTAGGGATTTAAGAATTGAAATAAATGTTAATAATTTATTAAAAATATACGTTCAGTACTTTAGCCAAATTAGCTTCTAGCTTTCTCATTGGGAATGCGCCACATAGATTTTACAATTTAATGTAAAAATATTTACTTAATAATTTCTGTCTGAATAAAAAATAAAATAGGATAACCATTATCTTTAGCAGTCGTAAGTGAGGACAACTGTCTATATTAAGCTATCTTGTAGTCCCCCCCTAAAAAAAAATCATAGCTGATTCGTTTGTATGTGTGAGGGGTATAAAATAAACACCTAAAACACTAACGGATGCATTAATATTAACTCTGATATTAATATTTCACCACAGAAAATAACAACAACTGCAGAGGCCACATGTTCACGTTGACAAATCAAATTTTTGTTTTGTTTGATTACAGTGACGTCGAATTTGTGCGACGTCTCCTTTCAGTTTTTTTTTTTGAAAGGCAGACACTTGGCGTAAATGTACAGTTAAAATATTCCACTCGTGGGTCCCCAGGCGGAGCTCCGACAGTCCCTGACTTCATTAAAATTTCATCACTAGCCCCTCAGTGTGTGTGTGTGTGTGTGTGTGTGTGTACGTGTGTGTGTGGGTGTGTCTGTGTGCGTGCGTGCGTGCGTGCGCGCGCGCGTGCGTGTGGGGGGGTTGTGCGAGAAGGAGTGATAGAGTGGGATATATATTGTGACCAAAAGAGTCATATAATAATAGTAATAATAATAAAAAATAAATAATAATAATACACCAAAAAAAGAAGCAAAAAAGGTTGTCATGATGACTGCTGCCCTTTGTTTTAATTTTTATTTATTTTATTTTTCAATGCACGGTACTTATGTGCATGCATAGAAGAGAAATCCCTTAGAAATAAATCTGGAATTTTGTTTTGAAATTTATTAAGTATTGCATTATTTTGGGTGGAGTGAGAAAGAAGTGGGCAGTTGTCAGTTGCTGGAAATTAATTTGTCGAGGAGCAGACTGAGAACACCCTGACTTTTGCATGTGTTGCAATTTCATAGCTTGTCTTCAATTTACTAATCGTTTACTAGTCTTATTTTGTGTATTCAAACATGTATTGAATGTTTATCAACATTTTGGGAAATAATTATTCGGGTTAACATTTTTTCCTTCCAATACTTTTCAAAGGACGTCAAATTTAGGCGGATTTTTGCGATTCGCGGACCGGCTTGGTCCTTTTCCCGCAAATAGCGGTGTCTGTAAATATTACATGATGTGTGTATGCTGTGATGTTGATATTTTCTTCCAGTTTTTGTTTTTCACAATATTGCGTGCGTGTGCGCTTGTGTATCATCGATTCGCGCCCCTCACGTGGGTGCCAAAGCAGCAAGCGTGCAGCTTGTCATCATTGTTAATTTCACGTCCCGAAGAGACCCTCTTTCTCACACACACACTCCTCGGCTCTCCCTGACCAGCAGTAATTAAGCTAATGACTCCTTAAGTGGCGCTTCATAATGATCTTCTTTTCATAATTCCATGTGTAATTTAATAATTCCGCCCTTATTAGCGTATTAAGTGAATGGCTCATTTAGGAGAGGGGGGTGGAGGTGGGTGGTGTACCGGGAGCATCTTTTAATTGATGGCTGTCTGCAACAAAAGAGCTTCTTGATGACATCAGTCAATGTGTTTATTAGGAAGACAACCAAATATCTAATTTTGCCATTGCAAAGATGATGATAATAATGAGTATGAATTCAGTCATGTGTTTGTTGTTGAGGGACACTCCATTTGTTTTTTTCTTTAAAAAAATATTTTGGTTGTCTTGACTATTTTACAAAGCACTTGAATTTTTGGAGCAATTTCTTAGATGACCATAATTTTGTTTTCAAAGGCAGAATTTGGGCGACAGCCATTGGTACTAGATTGTGAGTGCTGTGCATTTAAAATACATTTCAAGACTAGAGAACCGCATTTTTCCA
This sequence comes from Syngnathus acus, assembly GCF_901709675.1. Taxonomy (NCBI): domain Eukaryota; kingdom Metazoa; phylum Chordata; class Actinopteri; order Syngnathiformes; family Syngnathidae; genus Syngnathus; species Syngnathus acus. The sequence goes on from NC_051087.1 coordinate 2,143,310, forward strand.
ATTCTGCCCCAAGAAGCAGCCACTTGACATAGACATATGGTATAAAACCCCAATTGTATAGTAAATGATCTTAATGTTATTATAACTAGACGCTGATACACATAATGTATGTGTGTGTGTGTATGCGTGAGTGTTAGTGTGTGTGTGTGTGTGTGTGTGTGTACACAAGCATGCATATATATATATATATATATATATATATATATATATATATATATATATATATATATATATATATATATATATATAAACACAAATACCTATACAATATAAAAAAAACATTTCTGAAGAAATTATTTAAGTAAAAAAAAAAACACCGTTTAATGTACCTAATGTTGTGACTGCATTACAAATAGAAAACAAATATCCTTGATTAAATAATGGAAAAATTCTCAAATGTCAAATCACAGTATATCTCCTGCAGGTGTATGGCACGAAGTGTTTCTAATATTGCCACCCTCTGGCGTTGACGTCATGTGATCAGGTGTACCTAGGATTGTGTCCGGTATGGCTTTCGAAGGACACGTTCGGTCGGACGCTCTCCCCGCGCGCGCATGTTGAAACTCTCCATAATCTTCATGCAGATCCTCCAAAGGACGGATTTAAACACAGATAGGTATTTTTGGGGAGAGGGTAATGGGGCGGGGGGGGGGCTTGTTGGCAGGCGAGCTGTTTTTCTGGCAGGCTGACATCTGGCAAGAGCCCCCGCCCAGCTCCCCCCCCCCCCCCCCCCCCGAACCGCTCCAGGGAGCCTTCCAGGCCTCCGTAGAGCCCCTGATTAAGCCTCTAATAGAATATTAGCATTTGCTCTCAGGTAAGCGTAAGCTGTGCATGGGGCTGCCGCCAGTCACGTGACACCTTTTAAAAAAATCATAATCCAAGTTGCATTTTAACAACAAAAATCGCAGCGTGTGATAGGTAGCCCAATTTATTTATTTGATATTAGGAGTTGTGCATGCACACACTGCTGTGTTGCTATAAAGCGTTTTCCCCTCCTACCTTATCAATAAATAAACAGATGAATTCATAAATACAAAATAACACTAGCATGTCTGGTTGGATTTTCCCCCTCCTTCCAAATGGCAAAGTTTGTTCTCTCATGAAACACACATTGCAATTGTTAAATAAAAGTCCATGAATAAATTATAAGCGGGGAGGAGGGTGGGGAATATTAATACTAATTTAACCGGGAGTTTTTGTTCGTTTGAAATAAATCAACATACACCATACAGAAAATACCTCAGCTAAAACAGCAAATACAGGGAAAAAAATTGGAATAAATGTGCAATCGATGACATTATTTACATTTCGCTCTCCCGCTTCCACGAAGCGATCAATCGAAACTCATCAAACGAGGTGATTCGTACAAGCAAAACGACGCATATATTTGTACAAATAAATAAATAGCGGGGAAGGGGTGGAAATAATATCTATTTATATATATACTGTCTATTTATAGCGATTGTACCACCTTAAATGTTCGTGGAAAACGTGAGAATTCGTTCAAAAACAAGAAGAAGAAGGGGGGGGGGCGGTGAAGGGTGTGGGGGGGAATCCCACTAAATATGTAATGAAGTAAACATGACCTCACTCCATAAATAGTTCATAAGGAGCAGCAGGCCCACGCTGGACTGTAAAAACAAAACATTGGGGATGATTTGATCAAATCTGCCCATCCCTGATGAATTTTGCCAACCCCCCCAACCCACACACACACGCACACAATAAGTGGAATTAATACGAATAAATTGCACGTTTAGACACGAAAACGAAGGTGTAAAGGATACATTTACAAAGATGAATATTTGGCAGTCTTCGTTATCATTATTATTATTGTTAAATTTCTCGTGGACCCTGCAGTGACTCCCAAGTGCTCTCAGTTGTTCCGCGTTCTGTCCCCGTTCACTTTTTTTTTTTTTTGTGTGAAATTCAAAAGATGAGTGGAATTTTGAAGTCTTACTTGCACGCTCTTCGGGACTCCTTCTCCCCCCACGCGCTGTCTTTTTTTTTTCTTCTTCTTATGCACAAGGACATGAAAAAGGAGTGTTTTGTTTGTTTTCAAATAGGAACTTATATGATACAAAGCGTCCAGTTGGAAAAGGTTGCGCGTGGCGTTTAAACGCACGCCGAGTACTTCATCCGTTTCTGTTTCTGCCGCTGGTTGCAAAACCACACGCGCACCACGTTCTTCTTGAGGTCCAGCTTCTCGGCGATGGCGGCGATCTTCTCCGACGAGGGCCGCGGCTGGATGGCGAAGTAGGCCTCGAGCGAGCGCTTCTCCGGCGCGGCGATGGACGTGCGCTTGCGTTTTTTCTCGGCGCCGTTGAAGAGCTCGGGCTTGTTGAGCTTCTCGCGGTGCGACTTCTCGGCTTCCTCCAGCCACGCCTGCAGGATGGGCTTGAGCGCGATCATGTTGTTGTGGGACAGCGTCAGCGACTCGAACCTGCAGATGGTGCTCTGGCTCAGCGAGCCCACGCCGGGGATCTTGAGCGAGGCCAGCGCCGAGCCCACGTCCGCCTGCGTCACGCCCAGCTTGATGCGCCGCTGCTTGAAGCGCTCGGCGAAGGCCTCCAAGTCGCGCGGGTCCGCGTCCACGTCGCTCATGCCCATGTGCGGCGGCAGCCCGTGCGCGTGCGCCATGCTCAGCGCCTGGTGCATGTGGTTCATGCCCGCCATGTGCGCCGGGTGTCCCGGCGTGGACACCACCGAGCCGTCCGGCCCCGCCATGGCCCCCAGTGCCAGGCCCGGCGTGATGTGCTCCAGGAGGTCGCCCTCCAGGGCCTGGTGCGGCTGGTGGTGGTGGTGGTGATGGTGGTGGTGATGGTGGCCGTTGCCGCCGCCCCCTCCTCCTCCGCCGCCTCCTCCTCCCAGCGCCGACGGGTGCGAGATGGGCACCGAGGAGGCGGACGATGACGACGAGGAGGTGCAGGGCAGCGTGTTCATGGTGTGGTAGGTGGCGTCCGGCTTGAAGGGGCTGTGGTGCGGCGGCGGGTGGTGGTGATGGTGGTGGAGGTGGCTCTTGCTCTGCGTCACGATGTCCACCGCGGCCAGCGCCTCAGCCCGGGCCAGCAGACTCTCGTCCAAGCCGCCGAATATATTGCTCTGCAATTGCAAATGGAACGCGCTCATGACGGCTCTCAGCTGGGAATTGGCAACCCCCTTCTTCCATTTCCACATTTCCACCCAAAAAAAAGGTCATAAAAATTCATTATAGGGAGGGGGTGGGGGCAAACGGGAGTTTAAACGCGCAACCGCGATATAGTGGCGAGAATATGGCTACATACCGGCGGCGTGGGGAGACAGGCGCGTCGCATCGCCTCCGAGCTGGTGATGATGCTGCTGCTGTGGCGGGAGGAGGCACACGAGGAGGCCGAGGAGGAAGCCGACGAGGAGGATACCGCGTTAGAAGTGGCGGAAGACGAATTGGACGAGGTGGAGATGTTGGCGCCGGAGTGCAGCGATGCATACTTGGCTTCGGCCAGGCTGGCGTGCGCCATGGCGAAGGGCTGCTTGCTGCTCAGAGACATCATCATCATGTTGGCGGCGGGTCCGAGCAAGCGGCCGTACTCCCCTTTTTAACAAAAAAAAATGAAAAAAAATCTGGGGAGGAAAGGGGTGACTCCGCCTCCACCTCGTCTTCTACTTTCTTGGGATTTCAATCAATGCAGGGAAGGGAAAAAAGTTAGTACACGTCGAGTTTTTTTCAAAACGAATGCAGCTCGTTTTTTCCATGCGCGAAAAAAAATCCCCAAATCAAATGAAGCTTTTTAGATGAGTCCTTGTTGACGTCAAGAATGTCAAAAAATAGCCGTAAAAAAAAAAATCGGAGTTAGCCAGGATGATTTTTTAATGGAAGAGAAAGTTTCCAGGTGGCCGCAGGTTGGCTTCCGAGGCTCCGCCACAATGCCGAATGCTGCTGGGACTCCAAGTGGCGACGCTCTGAGGCGGAGGGCAGACTGACTCTGCGGTCCCCGCCCCCTTTCTCTCTCTCTCCCTCCCTCACACACACTCTCTCTCTCGCCATCACACACACACGCGCGTAACACACACACACCTGCTCCAGCCCCCCCTTTTTCATGATTTATTATTCTTCATTAGGCGCCGCATCGTTGGCGCCGCAGGGGGGACTCCGCGCAATTTGACCGTACCTCTGTTTTGCTACAATCTTTTTCACCTCAAAAGCTATGAACTTCTAATATCGTTCTAATGCATTACAATTTAGTCCAACTGTTATTTAATTGTCGAAATTCGTTTTTTAAAATCATAAACTCCTGTAAAAAAAAAAATGCAATTATTAAGTAAACAATTAAGTAAATATTTAAGAACAAAGGTTGTGTAATAATTTGGCACGATAGATTGTAAAATAGAATATACTGTAAAATAAAATAAAAAATCGTCTGGAAGGTCTTTAGAAACAAATGAAAAATAAAAATGTTTTGTAGTAGGTGTAGAATGATCACTTATTCACAAATCCAAAAACCAAGTGAACACTTAGAGCTTTTAACAAAAATAAAAAGCGTTGAATAAAAATGCATGTGACAGCAGGTTGTCATTTTGCATTAAAACGTCAAACAATGATGGAATTAACAGGCGGCTCATTTGTTTAATTTATGGGTGCCATGTTACCTCCCCCAGTGCGGCAGGGGGCGCTGCAGGCATATTCCCCCCCCCTCCCCTCGCCACTCTCAGGAGCGAGTGAACGCTTTCATGAGTGACGTCACGCCAATCAGTGTCTGCTCGCATGTATGTACGTATATGTACGCCTGCCCCCCCCGATAAAATTTTCAAGAAAGCATTCATATTTCACCACGCTAAATCGCCCCATATGAAATTTTCATACACGGGTGAGCCGGGAAGGGAAAAAAAAATCCCTACCTATATGTCAAATAAATCTTGTTTTATATTTATAATTATGAGTATCAATTAGCTTTTTACCAAAGAAATGAGGTGAAGGAGAATGTGCAGCGGTTATGAATATATTAATATCTTTTTATCATATATCATGTAGCTAGTACACAAATTAAATATCTCAATGACAATAAAACTACAGAGTCAATTCCCAAAAGGATTTAGTAGGACTTTGCCAAACAATGTTTTTTGGTGCAAAAGTCAATTGTCCAAATTTGAAAACACACCTGATAATGACTAGATGTCACAATTTAATAATATCGCTAACACAGGAATTATCTTGAATAAAACATAACAGCATGGAGACGATTCCCAAAAGGATTTTGTAGGATTTTGCACAAAAAGGGTCGATTTGTAGAAAACAGACTTGAAAAGACATCATCTTGTAATGAATGGCTGTTATGAAAACAATATGGCGTGTACGGGATTTGTCTTGTCCTGCACATCAGCTTGGACCTTTCCCATGAGGCTGGATTTTGTAAAAAAAAAAAAAATGCATGAATTTTATTAAAATAAAACACCTTGACCCTGGTGAGGAGTCAGAAAATGGATCAATGGCAATATCATTTAAGGCAGTTGTTGACAATAATACAGAGCACTATATAGCATATTCCAGTCAGATTTAATAAGATTTTATGCCCCCCCCCAACACACAAAAATGGTCAATACAAAATTAGATGTTTTATGATTGTAAAAGCAGAATTCCGGCAAAATCTGAGCAGCTTCACAGCAAATTTAGTAGGTTTACGATGGATCAGGGGCGGAGCTAGGTGGTGGCTTGGGGTGGCCGCAGTCAACCCTTGGCACTCACTAGCCACTCCCACACCTAGCGGAAAATTTTCAATATTATAATAATCAATTTAGTCATTTTCACACGGATGTGCTCTTCTTAGACTATTTGATATTCTGCGTCAAGTTCTTTCTATTAACTTCACATTTAAAAAGTAAACATACAACTGATCTGAATGCAAGCTGGAAAGAAGAAAAATATACATTATTTCAATGCATGTATTTATTTAAAAACAAATTATTTGTCATTAAATTGTAACATAGTTACATTATTTCAATGAATTTATTGGGGGTTAATAAAGATATGATAATCTCTGATTGCTTCAGCTAAATTCAAATAACTCCAAGAAGGCCTCCAGGAAAGCCGAGCTGAAAAACACCCGGTGCAGTTGTTCCTTCACATCTTCCAGGCGCCGTCACACGCGTACAGTAATTGAAAGTCAAATTTTTTGTAGTTTTTAGGGGCTGCGAGGTGTGCAGTCTTACCTTAGTTGAAAAAAAAAAAACATTTTTTAAAAAAGTCAAACCTCGGTGGAGTTCCGCTCGGAGAAATAAGAAGAAAAGTACACAGCGTTGACTTCAAGGCTCTCTGGCAGCGCAAAAGTGCAGCGTATGAAAATAAAAGTAAAACAGAGCGAGCGCAAGCAGCAAAGCTTCTACAACTCAGGTGACTTGTTTGCTTTTTTTTTTTTTTGCTTCTTCTACTCTCTCACCGCGTTACACAAAGAGATTCGCCGACTGCTACTCCACTCCCCCCCCCTGCCCCCACCATCATCATCGTCCCCCAGGAGCTCTCCATGTTAACAATCCCAATTACACACGAGACCACCCGAGACAGCTGTTTTTATTACCGAATCTCCGCTCTGCTCACCGAGGAAGAGAGAGGGAGAAGTAAATGAAGTCTCCCGACTGCTTCTGAGCTCCCTCCTCCCAACTCTTACAAGCGAGAGGTCAGGAAACGGAGGCTTTATTTATATTTGATCGTCTGTTCCGTACCTGGGACGGCGATAATGCCTCCGAGGCTTTAATGTGTTGTTTAAATGCATTGGGCCAAAAGAAGGGATTGCTTAAGTGGCGCCGGGCCCCTCTTGAGTGGATAATGATGTAGCAAATCACTACTAACGGCTGGAAAAATGCGGCGGAGATGGGTAGTCATAGTTGCAGTAAGTCAAAAAAGATCTTTTTCAATCTTTGCGGCAAATGTTGTGACACGCTGGCTCCCTCTAGTGGTATGAGAAGGAATTGCAGTCGAAGTACAGTTCAGTTGTGTTTAACTTTTTAGCACACATTTTTGCGTCATTTGTATCTAAACTTTTAGCATTATTAGATTTTGATTTAGGTATGATTTTTTATGTATTTTTTGTTTATTTGTTCTTTCGTCAAAAAATTGGTCGCAATGGTCGGATTCTCGTAGTCCAGCATTTTGACGGTGGCTGAATTAACATGCTAACTGTATACTAGTGTTTTGTTGATAACACGACTGTCTAGTGGTGGAAGAAAACCACAAAACAGCAAGCAACCTTTTGGGATCGTGTGGGTCGGTTGCTCGTATTTCTGCGGCCTGAGATTTCCCCGCGTCCGGTGCGCCACGTGCCTACAGGCTGCTGGGGCAGCAGATGAGAAGGTCAAGTCTCATAATAGTGCCACATAGCTGTAGGTAGTATGGATCAATATGAAGGCGTATAATACCTGACGGACACTCAAATAAAAACCTCTCTGGCAGACAAAAAAAAAAATGAAATGAAATCTTTTCTTTCCCTGCTTCTGGTGGCCATCATATTGCCTTTGTGAGATATGGAAGTCACCGAACAATATGATAGCACACGTGTCTGCTTGATGACATGAACACTATTTAAATAACCGATAGAAACGTGTTTTATGAAAGATTCGCCCGAGACATATCTTGACAAAATTATTCTCATCTGCTTGTTAATTAAACAGATGAATCAATTCTGCCCCTGAAATGAAGTTACAGTCTTAACACATTCGCTTGCAGCCAAGTTAAAATAGAACTTTGACGTCTATATGCGTCAATGGCAGTGAATGCATTATATTATTTTCTGAATTATTATTTTTTTTATCCCGGGTGTCTCTAACATTTAAGTTGTTTGGATTCGTATTTTGATAGCTCTGCTCAAACAAAGCATTGTTGCTAACAGGGCGTGGTGGCCACCGGGAAATCCGTAAAAAACGCTCGTTCGCACCGTCGAGCACGTCATGCCGTGAAGCGCATTTAAAGGCGCGGGCAAACGAGGCATTACATGTTCCTTTGAGTGAACCTGACCTCGTACGTCGACACTCGAGTCACACCTTCTCACACATAAAGCATGTCAAGTGCCATGCAAAGTGATTAATGCCGCGCAGGAGTGAAGCTGAGACCGGGGCGAACATCCCTCATTAGTTTGACTGTCCCGCGCGGTAATACATTGCTTGTCAGCGGCGTGATGCTAATTGACCTCCTTTCCCCCTTTCTTCTGCACAAATGAAAAGATTTCCTCCGCCGTGTGATGGCGCGTGTCACGATGTGATCTGACAAATTAAAAAGCTCTCGCCTGTCACGCTGTCATCGCCGCCTCATCAGCTATAATGATCAGTTTTCTTCCACCGCAAGCCAGCGTGTGTGTGCGAGTGTGTGTATTGCACAGCCGAGCGTCGCCGCTGTTCATCGTCACTCTCACCTGCGTTTGTTTATTGTCTATCAAAGATGATGAAGCGTTGTTAACCCGACACGATCGAAAGCTAGTTTTCTGTCCATTTACATTCATCCGGAGGTCCCAGAGGTTGTGCGATTTAGAAATCGACCGGTGGGAAACATACGACTCAAATAGCTTATGCATAATGGCAGCTTTTCCTTTCCAGAAATGTGGGAGCAAATCCTTGCGGAGGAATAGGAACCAGGCCGGTCTGCAAATAGTAAAAATCCACAGGAAAGGCATTGGAAAAAATGTACCCCTCTTGCCCCTATGAGGAGGGGGATTTTTCAGGTGGCGTTCCTCAGGGAACTTTACTAGATCCATTTATTTTTTATAAAAGGTTCCGAAGCATTTTTCTTTCTTGGAAAGGATATAATTGATAAGGATTCACTTGTCTCAATAGATACGGTTTTGAATGAAGTTGACCTACCAAAATAAGTAAATCATTTTGAGTGGAATCCCTCAGGGAAATGTACTGGATCGAAACTGTCCTTCAAAATCAAATTATAGCTGTATAGGCGTGACCAATTCCACATTTTCTTTCATTTTCCTTACCTCTACTTCTCTGCGACCTTAGCATGCTAACATGATGACAACGCTAGCTACCTGCCGACTATGTGAATGTAACGTTATCTTGATGTAAGTGGCATAGAGCCAGCGGTGATGACACGCAGTGATCAAAGTGAGTCGTTCAGGAGGTTGGACAGGGCCATGAAAACGCAGGTCTGTAACGCTAATGTTGTTCAAACGCTCTGCTGGTTCACTGAGAACGAGTCACTCCCCCCATAACTCCCCTCCATGATCCTCTTGTGTCCTCCCCTCCAAGAGGTAATGGTGCATGGTTGGTCGGTTGACAGGTGTCAAGTGGGCCCTCCTCAAATCATTCATCTCGCTAAGTAGAAAGCTAAAGAGGATTTTTTTTACGCCATCTTCACTGTAAATACTCGGTGTTGCATCACCATGATGTCATCACATACTGGTCACAATTTTTTCATTAAAGAAATATCCGAATTCATAGGCTTCCATACTGGACCAGCCAGAATGCAAATGATCATTTTATCATTAGCAGCAATGCTAACGCTGCTTCTAAGATTTGTGCTAGTGCTCATGAATGAAGAGCAGATAATGTCACAATGTCATATCGGTTGATTTTGCTAGCTTCTCCTCATGCGTTTCCATTAGCATTGTTGCTAACATTGCTATTTATAGACGTGTGCAGGGCTTGGACAAACGTCATAAAATCTTGAATACTAGAAACGTAAGCAAGGAGCAAACGTCCCAAAATGTTCATTAAAATCAATCAAAGCATAGAAAAAAACCAGAAAAGTCATTTTTATATATTTTGAATTGAATCACCCGATTAAATTTTGTTATATTTGTTGTAGTGATTTCACATTCAGCTGTACTGCTGCCTTGCTCAAGAGATAAGTAAAAGAATGAACATATAGAGACAAGCAGGTTAGCACCCTCCCAATAGTGTGTGTGTGTGTGCACATGTGTGTGTGACCAAACCCTTAACCATGCCCGCCTGTCTAAGCACAATCCCGCTGGGATCTGCCACGCTCTTTCCCTCTCACACACACACATGCACGCACGCCCCAGTCATTAATTCCTGCTTTGCATCTCCACACCATGTAATATTTATGGGTCACCACAGCTTTGTATTCACAAATGGAAACGCCGGGAGAGAGAGGGAAAAAAAGCGAGGCAAAAGACACGGATACCTCAATCAATCCCATAAATAAGGTTCACGCTGTCATGTCGCGGCTGCTTCCCGCCCTTCCGCCGAAGCCGCCGCCGCTGCTTCTGCTGCTTAGGCAGCGTTCTTGTCTGTGACCTCTAAACAACTGTTTTGGATGAAGGAATGACAGGCGAGCTTTTGAGGTGGAAGTCTCGCTTTAAAAGTGAGCGACAGTGCGGGAGCGCTTAAGGCTAAAGTGCGATGAATGGGAATGGAAGCGGCAAAAGTGCATCAGTCAGTGAAAATAAAAAACAATATATATGACAGTGTAGTCGCTATATATGCCCTGAGATTGAGTAGCGACCAATCCAGGGTGTCGTGCAGAGCTCTTTTGCGTCGGACGATGCTCCAAATGCCAACCGGAATGATAGCAAATCAACAGTGGGGTCACCACAGAACCCTGAGGAACTCCCAGGCGAGCCGCCCCGCCCCCTCGGCCTCCCGTCGAGATTTGAGACTTTGAGCTCTAATCCACTCCCCGAATGTGCTGAGCATCCAGCCTTTGCCAGGACCCGATGTGTCACCAGAGTGCTCCCCCGGGAGCTCCGTCAGCCAATGACAACAAAGTAGCCAGATGTCTGACGCTGGCAACGTCCCAGAAGCGAGCGAACCCGCCGCGGGCCGCACATCAAAGCTACCTGAGAATTTACTCCCGGGCGCTAAAAAAAAAAAAAACTGCCTTGCTTACTCTACACTTCCCATTAATAACAATCTGGGAGAATTTGTATTTCTAATTAACTCCTTTCTTTCGGCGGCCGCTGTAGGACGTCAACAACAGGAAGTCGGATGCGGCGGCGGTGATGGCGGCTTTGAAGGAGCAGCATCAGCTTTAAACACCTCCTGACTTTGCCCCTTCGTAAACAAACAAACACACGAGGCGTCAGCAGATTTTGGTTTAATCGGGACTTTTTCCGCATCTCCCACGCGTTTTACGCTTTGACCTGATTTTGAAGTTGAAACAAAAATGGCCAAAATAATAACATACATGTAGTAGGATCTTATGTGGCACATTCCAGTGCATTTCGAAGTAGGCAAAGTGTTGCTTCACGACTCCCCATATTCTCCAATTATGCATATTACCTTTTCCTCGTGCACAGTTCACGCTAATGCTCATTTGCATTGCTCTTTTTGAGCGCGCCGTCTCTTTAAGTTCATAGTTAACGCTGCCCTTCATCGCATCCCCCGGGTGACCTTTTCCTCCTTTTTTTTGTGTGTGAGTCTACTTGGCCGATTTAAAAAAAAAAAAAAAGAGACATCTTAGCATATATTTTTTTGTGTCCATATATTGTCCGTACACTGTGCATCCCGTCATGTTTATAGGCCAAAAGATTGTATTTTCTCTTCCTCGGTAAGATTTCCTCAACTCCAGCCTGCACCGAGACTTTTATTAATGTCTGCTGAATAATTGAACAGGTTAAAATTACCATGCTCTTTTTGAAAGAAAAAAAAATCTTCTTTTGCCCACACAATTAAACAGCATTATAGTGATTTTTACTGGAGTGAGAATTATGACTGCTTTCTGTCTCTGTGATGGACCCTCCAAGGCCTTCTCCTGTTCACTGCCTGGCTAACCTATAGAGTTGATATAAAAAGTCTACACACCCCTGTTCAAATGCCAGGTTTTTGTGATTTAAAAAAACAAAAAAACAAAACTAAAATTCCTTGCAAAACCTTTTCCACCATCAAGTGCATTCAGCATGCTACATTAGCCTCCAATTTGTTAGCATCTTAGCATGAAACAATTCTCCAATAGAGGATACTTTCTTGTGGCTTGTTTTGTTGTCGCTGTTGCGTTGTGCTTTTTGTTGTCTTGTCTCCGGGCATGAGCAGTGCGACATAGCTGCATGACTTTTTTTTTTTAAACTATTTTTGCCTTATTATAACAACAAGACCAAGGCTCTCATGAGATTTCATCGGCCGAGCTTGGCAGCATGGGACTGGTAGTGTAAAAGATCACAGGCCTGAGCTAATGCCACAGGGAAGAAGGACCCCCAAAACCTCCCTCCTACCCCCCCAACCCCTTGTTCTGTCTTGTCCTCAAAGCCGATGAGCTGTGAGACGAGGAGATGCTTCCTATATTTGTGTTGACTTGTGTTGTTGCAATGCGTTGGCAGTACTGCGTCCTTCTGTACGTTAGCGTAGCAACTGCTAGCATGGCGGCAAGTTTGCAGCTCTTTGGAAAGAGTTCCTGACATCGGTGAGATGTGAAATTCTTACAGATCTCACATGAATTCCCTTGATTCTGTTTGTAGTCCGTTTTTTAATCAATCATATTTTATTTTCATAATAGCATTTGGCTTGGTCTTTTATTATTACGTATATTTGTGAATATTATTATAATGCATTCGATTTTTTTATTTATTTATTTACTCAATTTGTCTCTGGCATTGATTTTCCTTCAGTCAACATCAAGGGCCACATCACGAGGGCCTCGCCACAGGTTGACACTCTCGCCACGCAGGTTCTCCGATGACCTCCACGAGGAATCGTGCGGGCGGGCCGGCCGGCGGCTGAGAAGCATGCGCGAGGGGTTCCTCCACCTAATATGCTGTCTGGCCGCGGGGCCTGTGGGAGCGCGCTTGGATTATTATGTTAATGCATGTGCCTCCTGCCCTCTGCTCGGTCCCAGCTGGCCCGGCTGTCGTTAGGAAGTGCTTTGCTCTGACAGAGGAGTAATATGCTCCGTGATTGAGGGGGGCCAAGAGATCGAGCTCCACAAGAGCCGCCGATAAGCATATGATAAAAGTGCCATTGTGTGTCGATGCCTTAGACACACGGCGCATGACTGAGCAATTCCTATGGATTTCTCCCATGCATATGGATGAGGGGTTTTCGTGCCCCCGTCCTTTTAATTGCCCATAGCATTACGACTCGGTTTTATTGTAATTTTATTGCGTCTACTCTTTCATTATGTTCCCGCCACGGTTCACCCATAAATATGACGGGCCTACACATTCAAGACAAAATCATTCAGTTATTATTTACAGGCATATATTCTTTATCCTCTGCAAAGAATGACTAATATTACTGCTGTACTGAAAAGCTGAGAGAGGAGCTGGCTTGCCAGTACGGAATGAAAACTGTTAAAAACAATTTTTTTATTTTGTTTCATTATGTTTTGTATGTTATATATTTTTCTCATTATGTTATATATTATATTTTTTCCATATATATCTTCATACATCCATTCATTGCAATGGGAAATAATATACATAAGAAACGTTCATTTCTTGAAAAGCTTCAAAGGATGAGCTTGTGTGCAGTGTAAAAAAGTGTTGTGAACACAGTTTAAAGAGGCTTTCATTTCCCTTTTAGCACCCATCCTCTTTCTTTCTTTGCTTTCACCTCAAAAGCAGAACTCTGACGTTTAGTTTGCTATTTACTCTCCAATTACGAGGAGAGGCTCTCCGCTTCCTTCACGAGAGGGAAGGACTCCTCACAAAAGACTCCTCGTCTTAATCCGGCTAGACGTGAAAGTGAGACACGAGTGAGTTGATGGAGATGCAATTGCACTTGATGAAAAACCCAAACAAAACACGGCGGCGCGGGCCTGCTGAATGGAAGGAGGGAAGGCGGGAAAGGAAGGAGGAGGGTGTGGGAATAACACAAAGCTCGCGGCACGCTCCTGAGGACTGGAGATGAAAAACGTGAGAGGGAGAGATCGTCTCTGTTTGCCTGACATATTTACACAATTACGTGCAGGAGGCAAAGTTGGTACTTCTTCATATGAAAAAAAAAAATTCAGATCAACTGTTTTTCCCCAACTTTTGGGTCATGTTGAATAAACAAAGGTTGTCCCCTCCCCGGCATCATTTTGAGAAAACAATTAACCGCGGCCTCTCTAATGAGGCGTGGGGCAAAACAATGTGGTGAGATGATTCTGTCAAGCAGGTGACAGAAGCCCCAAGAATGCTTCTCCCCTCCTTCCTATGCCGACCGGGGGTGTAAATATGCCAGCTCTGCCGTTTTCAGCAGCGCTTACACTCCCAGTTCAAACAATGTCTCGGGGAGATAACTGTGACAGCTCGGCAAAATTCCCAACAAAATCTCAGCAGCAACCAGGAATAGCTCTGATAAGCGCCTTCCTCCACACATGATTTAAAAAAAAAAAAAAGATGCTGTAGTTCGTTTTTGTGCCGCTCGAAGGTTTTTGTTCCTCCACGTGTGATGCCGGAAAGTGTGTGAGACAAGTTTTTTGTATCCACACAATTCACATTTGCGTATGTCCGCTAGCTTAATGCTACTATAGAATGGAAAAACGTCATAGACCTGCTACTGAAAATTAGCATTGCTGTAAATTTCCAATCAAGTAGAAGTAGAAAAATGTAAATTGTTTACTATTTAAAATAATCACTGTGTTGATTTGACTGGCTCATATTTTCTCACACCAAACTTTTTGCACACCCTTGAGCTCTCCGAGTTGGCCGCACCGGTGTGGAGAATTTGTGGCGGCTGAATCAGGAAGCGTTCATTTTTGCTCTGTGTGGACGTCCACTTGATTTGGTGGTCACTCACGTATGCCTTTTAAAGTTGTGTAGTTGCAGGCGCTGTGTAGGCATCAGTAGTCTTCCCTCTGCCCCTCATCGCTCGTATCTGACTGACTATGAATAATTGACCCCCGGATTCCGGGCACTGGCTCATTACCGGGGGAAGCGTCCACCCGGTTTTGTGAGGCTACGAGCGCCCGCACTCCCGCCTCGGTGTCCTCCCTCCACCCGTCCTTCATCTTTAATGGCCTGCGCTGTGATCCACTTCTCCAGCCGTCCACGCTTCATGTGGCAGATCTGCTTGGCAGTAGGCAGGAACCGTCCGCTTGCCAGAACGGACTTCTTTAAAGATTCTCTTGTGGATTGGATGGATTTTTTTGGGGGGGGTATGGGAGGCAGGAGTTATCAAATACAAGAAGGCGGGAGAGTGAAATGTGACAAGTAGGGAAAGTTCACTGGCGTGGAGTTTGCAGACACTCGCTCCAACTAGAGGAACATGCGTGTTACGTTGAGGAGATTTTGATGCGGAAGTCCATGTGTGAGAAAAGTTGCACCAGGCAGAGGAGTAACTTGAACAATCCTCACTACATGGATTTCCTTACCTATCCAACCATCTGTTAAATGTGGTGCCCATTTGACATCTGTTGCTAACCAAAACAGCAGCGGCACATGTAACTCACCTCAGATCAAGTCAAACCATTCTTTGCCTATATATAGTATAAAAAGAGGCTAATCACCTTTAAATATGAAATTGTTAAAAACAAATCGATGATGCATTAAGGTATGCAAAACTATGCTATGCTAAACCAGGCTATGCTAGCTTTTCACTTTTGGTGCACTACAATACTACCAAACTACAATAAGCTAAAGTATGCTATGCTATCCAAAATATAAATGTTGATTTGTCAGATGCCAGATTTGAGTGTTTATTCCTTCTGTTTATGTTGAATATATTTAATCTTTCGATCTTTCTACATTAAGCTAAGCTAACCCATGCTATCCTATCCAAATTTATCTAAACTTGGCAATATTAAATGTATATCTAAGGCAGCTTTTGGTGTGTTAGCTTAGCATAACGTAACATAACGTTGATCAGCTTTTGGTGTGTTAGCTTAGCTTAGCATAACACACCATAACGTTGATATTAAAATATGGCTTCATAGTGCCAGTCGCACATCCTGGATGGGAAGGGCCGTGCTCTGCGTGGCTTCCCGTGACAATAGCACATTAGCATCCATCAACATCACATAATGGCCACCGTCAAAAGCGGAAACACACGCAAAGAAGATGCCCCTCTTTATTAGCTGTCATCATTCTCCGGGAACATATGTGCAAATAAATGGCCGGCACCACACGGGGCACAAATGCGTCCCCCCAGACAAAGTGTGTGTGAGAGGAAACGGGGCGAGAGGAGGGGTACGTTCGGGGGTCTCGGAGATGAAAAATCATCCCGGCCGCAAATGCAGATCTGGCCTGGGCCGCCCGTGTCAGTCGTCATTCGTCACTGTCGGCGAGGCCGCCTCTCATTAAGTGGCGTCGCTCCAGCCCCAACTTAATTTCCTTAAGAGGAGCGGACACCTGATTCAATTGCCAGCCCATTACGCACTTGTTTTTCGCCTCGCCCACGGGCCCCTCGCGCGACCCAACAGGAATACGCGGCGGCTATATTAAATGTGGCCGACATAATTCCCAGACACATGATTCATGTCTCGCCCACAGCGTCCATCGCTCACCGGACGGGGCCCCCGCCGCTCTTTTTCTCACCGTCATCGTGAGTAAGGTTGAATATTCTCCATCCCCCTTTGATATTGTAACACTTTTGTTTTGTAATCAGTTCCTCTTTTCAGTGTTGACTATTGACACGTAGGCCTTTAACGGGCGTCCCTCGCCACTTGTTATGTTGTCACTACTGAGCGTGGCTCCTCGCCAAAAATGACTTTTTGAAAAGCACTCCCGACACCGCTTGTCTCGTCTTTCCGAGGATCACACGGCGTAAGATGTTCTCCTTTTGTCCGTTTGACGGCCGGTCTCCGTAGTTTACCTTTCAGTCTCAGCCGTCAGTCGAGCGGTTGCCGTTGGAGACGGTTTGTCGTCCGTTTAACTGATCGCTGTTGTAATTTTTTTGGTCGTAGCTTTTATGGCGTTTGATGCCAAAAAGACTCGCGGGTTCATTTCACATCTCACACTTTGGTCAATCAGCTCACTCCCATTCAGTTGTATTGCCATGGAAATAATATTGAAAATGAAAATATATATAATATAGGATATGCCTGAAATCATCCAGTAAGAAAAAGAAATTCCCAAAAAATAATGTTAGCTGAATATAATTTCATCTAATTAAAGAAAAGTACTATTGTACCATTAAAAGCAAGTCGCTGTTAATAAAAATAAGACTTTGCTGCTGTTTTTATTTTTGGTGACTTGACAGCATTTCAGCTTCACTCAGGCACAATCTTCCTGCTGCCTATTTTTGTTCCTATTCCCCATCTTTTTCCTCACAGTTTCCTCTTCTTTCTTGTTTTATCCATCCGTGCTGATGGTGGAGAATCGCTCCCCCCCTCCCTCCACCCAAGCACCGCCATTCCACCCCAGCTCGTCCTCTCCAGGAGCATCAAAAAGAGGAGGACCCACACGGGGTGTTTGAAGAGCCCACCGAGGCTCCCCGATGGGTGGCGAAGCGGCAGATGCTGGAAAGCGCGGCGGCGTCTCTATCGAGCCGTCTCTTCTGCTTTTGTTGCCTTGGCGTGCCGGCGTCTCTGGCAGTCAACTCTATTGGCGCTTGTCGGATTTCGGCGTTTCCTGCTTTGGCTTTCGCCGTGGCTACTGCTAGCAGCTGCGGCCGCCGCCATGCTGACTGCGTGGCCTTTAGCACCCCGGGTGTGTAATTCAACACCTGCTCAACAGCAGACTCCATCTGGGTCTGTAGACTGGAATCCTGAACCTTAACTCTTCACCTGAGTTGGCCATTTTGGACAATTGTACCCTTCCAACTTTGTTTTCACTTCCTGTTGGTGGAATCTTCACCTGTCTCAAAAGCTTTCTCTATATAGCAAACAAAGACTGAATCATTTTTTGTGGTGTTCCTCAGGGAATCGTACTGGATCCATTTGCGTTCCTTGAGTTAGCCTGAATGGCATAAAGTTGATTGGACCATTCTTGCCATTATGTCTTCTTCTTCTCCTCCTTCTTCTTCTCCTTCTTCTACTTCTTTGCTTTGGAGGTTCTGCTGGAGTTCAGTGTTTATATTTTCCGCTATGTTTGCTTTTATAATTCAGCATTACAACTCCACTATCATATTTCATTAAACAACCATTTCAAATGCAAAAATCTTAATATTTTAGGTTTGCGCCCTTGTATGCGTGTGTGTGTGTGGGCCGCCTGTTCGATCCCCCTCACGTCGTCATCCAAAAGGGACCCCCAGTGAAAGTCTCTACACATGTAATCCTTGTCGATGAATTTAGGCATTTTTTTTCTTACATTATTAATGAATATTTCAGTAGTTATTGCAACGAGCTTCTCATGTGCCTCCTCGCTGCTCCCAACGCTCATAAGCGAAGCGCTCGTCTAATGATTTAATTAATAGCATTGTGTCCGCACATGAAACGCTTCTATTTAATCAGCAAAATGGAGGGAAGTGAGATCAGGGAGGGAGGAAGGAAGGAGGGTGGGGCTTGACTGTCATCGCTTTCCTCGCTAAGCCACTAGTAAGCCCTGGGACAGCTACATTTAATTGAGAGTTAATAAATAAATGTGGTTAGAGTAATCCCTGGATCCTGCCCCTCAGAGCTGCGCCTGCTCGTGTGTGTGTCTGTCTGTGTGTGTGAGTGTGTGTATTAGATAATGGTTTATTTACTTATGACATCACAAATTGCAACTATTGCAGTGGAGTCTATTCTGGTGCTATATCTTTCGTAATGTACACTTCATTTTCAGATAATAAAATGAAAAAATAATAATTAGTATTAAACAAAAGTAAACAGAAATTCTTGTACTTTTAGTTTTATTATGAGTCTTTTGGATCAAAATGCTTATTAGCTTGAATCACTGAAAATTACTGGCTAAATTGCGTCGTTGTGATAGCCATGTTAGCACCTAGCTAACATGAGTCCGTTAAATCCAGGTTACTGTGTATTACTATAATTTAAGTGATTATTAATACATAGTTTTACGCTGAATTCCCTTGAAGAAAAAAAAATGTCTTCATGCTATATGAATGGCTGCATCGTGTTCACACACACACACACACACACACACACACACACACACACACACACACACACACACACACACACACACACACACACACACATTAGGCTGACTGAAAAGAGTTTAGAGTGTGTTTAGCTAAGTCGGGGCAGCCCGCGGTCCGTCAGCCATCATTTATTGATGATGGCTCTTTGGAAAACGTGCCGTAAAAGGAAGAAAGAAAAAGAAGAGTCCTAATGAAATGATCAACGTTGCTGAATAAATGATGAATGGGAATAAGAAAAGGCAGGGGCTCTCTCAGCGGAGTCAAGAGTGGAAGCGCTGCCTCATTAGTCATGCAGTCTCATCACGTCCTCTTCTGGACAAGATGCCGACACTGGCGGGAGGGGGGGGCAAAAAAAAAAAAACATCAAGACCTGTCATTGAATCCCATTCCCAAAAATTACCACCTTCTTTATCTTTATCTCCTTTTCTTCACCCGACACTGGCAACCGTCAATGGCGAGCCTTATTTCTCACGTTCCGCTTTTGCACCACTTGAAAAAGACAACTCGAGTTTTTTTTTTTCTTTTTTTTCCTCGTACCTCGCTTCTTTCTGTCTCTGTGGACAACGTAAGTGATTCCTGCTCATGCAAATGATAAGGACGGCGCCCCCACTTTCATCGTCGGGGTCTCATTAGCCAAGCAGAGGCCAGACGTTGATTATTCTTCCCCGGGAAAATATCTGGAGGGATCGAACCCGAACGCCAGCGCCTGATTCAAGCTGACCGCTCCTTTCTGGAACTTCTTTTTCCGTTTTGCCTGGATTATTGTGGCAGAACCAAACAGCAGAGCCGCGACCACAACGCCGAGTCCTCCTGATGTGATAATCGGATTCGAAAGGGGGCATTCAATTATTTAATGGCGACACAACCGAGTGCCATTAAAGCATATTTTCAAGCGTGGTCACAGGTGCCTGTCAGACCCCCGAACGGGCCCCGCCTCCCTCCCTCCCTTTTTCTTCCCCCTGTCGTGAATTGATCCTCATCCAAATTAGGTGCGTCCTCGAAGGGCTCCGTCAATACATTGACTGCTTTTATGAGGGTCATCAAACAACCATTAGCGGTGTGGGGGGGGCGGAGGGGGATGTTAAGGGAGCGACCGCCCGAGGTGACTGATGAGCCGGGGGTGGGGGCGAGAGGGCGCAGGGGTCCGAGAGGACAGGTCGGTTATTGAGTGCCGAGGTCATTAGTTAAGCAAATCCCAGCTAATTTGCGGCGAAACGGAGCGGCTAATATCTAATTAGAACCGTTTTGCCACCAATGTTTCTATGAGGAAGATACGGCGGTTGTGTAAACAAATGCAGTGCAGCTCAGATTCTGGCTAACAAAAGTCGTGGCTCGTGATATGCTTTTGGTAATCCATGAACCAAAAATAATAATAAATTGCATTTGTGGTTTTGTAGCAGGATAGCTCATGCTGTTGGTGTTGCGCTTTCCTAAAAAGAAGGCAAAAAATGTTGACTTTGCTAAAATGAAGATGTTACATAATCGCCCCTACATCTGATTACAACTGATTTGTGTTATTGACTGACCAATTTGCAAAGATCAATCATGATTAATCACAGTCACAAATCATTTCTGCCCAATGAAAAACATGCCTGAATTTTTTTTTAGGGAAAATCTCTCATCATGCCCAAAAACGCTACATTTTTTGTTGCCTGCTGAAAAGTCGGCCATTTTGGTTTGGAGCAGACTTTTGGTAGCACATTCCAGAACGTGCTTTTTAACAAATTCTTAGAAGGGAATTTCAACCCATTGATCCTCAATTGAAAGCAGGTTTTCTTGAAAGATGCCCGTTCGCAAAATAGAGGCCTTAGGTCGACATGATCGTCCCCATTGTAAAAACACCCCCTCCAAAAAAAATATAAAAACAAGCAACAAACAACAAAACACCCATGAAACAAACACGCAGAAAAAGAACAAAACAATGCTGATATACCAACAATAGACAGACGAAAGAAAATGCCCTGGAGTATTCCCCAAGGTAGCTCGCAGGTATTAGCGCGCTACTCTTTTGAAAGGCAACACCAACTCGGCGGGGGTGTAAACAACCTGTCAGACGCTTGTCAACACTTCACACTTTGTCAATTACGTCTCAGCCGCGCATCCCCGGCCTGATTAACATGCGGCGTTTTAAGTCTAATTGTTGCGGAAAACAGGGTTTTATGTTGCCGCAGTGGTAATAGGCGACGATAGATGCATAAAATTAGCATACATTTCCCCGGACTCGGAGAATATGTGATTGTTGCGCCACAGAGAATTGCTCTAAGTTAAGGGAAGTTAATTTCATTATCTCCTCCTCCTCTTCCTCCACCTCCTCCTCGTTATTTAAAAGCCTCGCCACTTTGCAATAATTGCAAAACAGAATAAAAGATTAGCCCGGGACAGCATGACGGGCGTTAATAAAGTGTGATGGAATGTGAGCGTTCCAGAGCACGAACCAATTACGGCAGCCAATCTCCGGCAGAGGGAGGAAAGGGGGGGTCAGGCATTGATGGTGCGGCCGGTTCAATCTGTGTATGAGGCAACCGATGGGGAGCTAGCAGGCTAATTGTGGCATGCTAATTGTCACGCCTCACCTCAAGAAGGGAGGCCATTTGATTTGACCCAATATTGGGAGTAATTGTTTTTTATTATGGTTTTCAAAACAAGGCAGTCATACTGGTTTCTGGACAGAATTCAAATTTGAATTGAAATTTAATTTCAAATTCTTGAAAATATTATATATTATATTATATATATTTTCAACGAGCCTCCCTTTCAAGTTATGGGCGGATAAATGTGTGGGGGGGATTATTCAAATTAGCAAAACTCACAGACACATTTTAGGAAAGAGCTATCTTGTATTAAGCTAGCTACTAGCAAATGCTGCTAATACGTATGGGCTTCCAACAACCCGCTGGCTTTGCTTACCTCATTGGTTTTGACACAATAACGCTCGAAAATTGAGCATCTTTACCCTGGCAAACTTCAACGTCACAAACGGAGAAACTTAAAGCACCCAAGACACATTTTCGGACAATAATACAATCAAAATTTTCAGTCAATAATATACCAAAAGTAAAAATAGTCGACAATAGAGTTCAGACATCTTCTCTTGGCTTAATTGGACATGATGACACATGTAAGTAGGTTAGAAAGGTAGAACCTGGCACACACAAGCATAGCAATGTGGCCTCATCAAAAACAATGCGCCGGCTTCCTTTGTTGTCAAACTCTTCCTCGCGTCATTGCATATTCATGCGGGTGTATTTAAGCCATTTCTGCTGGCATAAGCATGCAAGCGCAGCGGCTCGGCTGTCACTCCCCTCGCCGCTCTTTGCCACTTAACCTACCTTGTTACTTTGAGAACATGCCATTTCATATTCCTGACGCTCGGCGCGGATCACGGGCCTCCACATACGCTAAGCAGCGTGATTTGCAGTCGCTTGGGGGAACGGCAACGAGTAGCGACGCTTGCAGGCTGATGAGGCCGCTTGCGGGGAGATATTGAAAGCATTTCTCTCCAGTAATAAAGCATCAAACACGCTTCTCGGTAATGGCGAGATGGAATGGACTCATAGCAATCGCAAGATACTCAGGCGGGATGGTTGTCACGATAAATATTTGCCTTTTGTGCGGTTAGCTGGAAAGGCCTAGCTTGGAGAATGAACTCTACCCAGGCTAATGTGGTTCCAAGATTGGAATAGAAAAATATTTGTTGCTTTTTAGTTTGAATCTGTGTATCATTTGTTAAATTCATTTCTAAATGGCAATTTTGATATATATATATATATATGACTGATAGGTTTGTACACACATTGTAACTGCCGAAGTCGGAGCAGTTGTGTCTTTCGCCGCTGGGCGGAGCTGTTGCGGCTCTGGCGAAGCTTCAAGTTTTGCATGGTGTGCAAATTATTTTTATTTGAATTTATTTTTATTTGTTGATGTTTGTATATAATTTGTAGGAGTGTCTTATTAATGTTAAGTTACAATAGAAAGAAAAGTAAATCCGACTTCAAAGGCACTTCCTGTTTCTGAGAACGAAGCGGGAAGACGACGTCATGCTACAGCGCTATAGCTAACGGCCGACCTACGACGCGACATCGGTAAGTTAATAAGTTGAATAAGTTAATTAAAGTACCCAGTTGTTCACTTGCAGGCCAAAGTGGTATGTATCTTTTACTGTTACTTTTGAATTTGATGTGTATGTTTGTAAATCTAAGCTTATTTGATATGTTATCTCACCAGTTCGACGGTGTGGCTGTGATGTCAAAGAATCAAGATCACAGTAAACATCTGTAACAAAGAACTCTCGTCTTTTTAGTGAACAAACCGGCTCACAAATGGTTTACATAATGGATGTACAAAGAATGGAAAATTTAAAGGTAAGATTTTACCTGTTTTTTTACCTAAAAATGAAAATGTAAAGGTAAAGTGTTATCTTTTCATGTGACAAGTACCAAAATTGTATTAATTTTTCATTTAATCATATTGTGATGTTTTATTATTTTATTTCTTATCATATGACTAATTGAAATTGATAAATGGATTAATTTGAACCTCAAATGTTGACATTTTTGTCAGTGCGTGTTTATTTACTGAACTCAAAAAATAACATATTGATCCAAACTTAAGGTAAGTTTTTTCGTATATTTGCCCAACTAAATGCAATCATGTGGACACTTAAAAAATAGGAAGTAACATCTACATCCATTCCAAAGGTGTTAGGGTTCCACCTAATGTGCTCTCTCCATGTGCAAAGCCATTCGCAATTTACCAAATCAGTGCGACCATGAATTACCTTAATTAAAAACATCACCCGCAGCTCTTTCTATTGATCGCCGCCGCGTTAAATCAAAAGTAATGTTGAACAGTTAGCCAGGAAAGCGAAAGCTGATTAATCAAGTTCTGCTCAATCATCGCGTCTTTTTCACAATTTATTTCTTCTTTTTACGCAAAATTTTTTCCTCCCTTTTCCTTCCTTTCAAGCTCGACGTTTTTGTATTTTTAATCATTTTTTTATGCCCGTTTTTCTCCCTCAGCGCTTCATTTGATGTTTTGTAACTTTTTCATGTGTTGCCAGTGGACCGCCCCCGTTGCAAAAAAGGAGACGCTTCCCTTCTCGGGGTGGCGAGGGCGGGTCTGAATATTTTGCCATTGATGAACGCCTTTGATAAGTCCTCCTGCGCAGGGTCCTGAGTGATGTCATAATGGTGGGATGACGACCGACCGCGGGCAAAACATCCCAAAACCGCAGTGGCGGGTAGCAAACTTTTTTTTTTTTTGGAAGGCCTTCGGCATTGCCTGTGTTAAATATTACAGCAATGTTTACCCACTCTGGAAGTTGTGGTGCGCGTTCCACCGGGGGAGTTTGTGGGGGGGAGGGAAGGCGTGTTTATGGTCAAGCCGTGGCGTCTGTCAAGCTAGTTAAGTCGGGATATTTGATCACTTGTTGTTTTGACTGCCGTTTTCATTCCTGGCCAAGACTTCATAATGCATGAAAACATTACGTAGTGATGAAGAAGCTTGGCGGCCAAGTCGAGGAGCTCGGAGGAACTTTTCGGGAGAAAACTTCTCGCTACTCGGTGTACATTTAAAGGCGGGTTCACATTTTAGGGGCTAGTTAGTCGGACGTTAGACACTATTTACCACACCTGTTTAACTGTGACATTTGAATATTTTAATAGCATTTTACATTAACTCTGCCCAGCGGGAATTCACCGGGAAGGCCCAGATCAGCCAATCCGGCGGCCGATCTAAACTCAAGTCAAGCCGCCGGCGTATCGTCTTAAAAGTCAACCTTAGTCGAGCGCTTGGCGTGTTTCCTGTTGCAGGTACGGCAGCGATCTAACAAAAGGTTACAAAGGAAAAGAGGCAAACTTGTGTCCTGGTTTCCCTACTCGATAATGATCACTTGAAAGTGTGTGTTTTTCCCCCTGCCGCTCTCTCTCCCCGCCAACGGTGCGCTGCAGATGAAAGGTAGTTCCGGGGCTAGTGCACCGGCGCACATCTGACTGAGGCAGGTGTTAGAAATGTAGATGGCTGGCGGAGACTAAAGACAATACAAATTTGAAGTGAAACGCTACTGGCACGCCTCCTCTGTTCTTAACGCGTCAAGCCCCGGGCCCATCCATTATTCATGCCGTTGTGCGTTTCGTCGCCGAGGTGGAGGTGTCTGTTGCACTTAAAGAGGCGGGCGCCACCTCGCCTGGCAGAAAAAAAAAAAAAAAGAGGCCCCCTTGTTCTGCCTGAGCCTTTTTAATGATGGGATCAGGGGGCGAGAATTGGTGGCTCAAGCGCCAAAAGAAAGCAAGACGAGGGAAAAGATGATGATGATGATGGGCTGGGTGAAGAGGTGGTGGGGAGGGGAGGGGTGGAGTGGCGTGGCGTGGGGGGGGATTTTTGTACACTGGGGGTATTTTTCAAAGCAGCGCCGAGTTGAAGCCATTGGGAGACTCCTTTGACTTTAATCTTGGGCTTGCTTCTTTGAAAATTACGACCGAGGACCACGGTTGCTTCATTAAAAGACACACTCGCTTTCTTGTGTAGTTTCAGCCAGATTTTTTCCCCCTTTTACTTTATTTCTATCTATCTATATATTATTTTTGTGCATGCGCTGCTGATTTCAGCTTCCCAAGCTCTTGTCAAAAAAAGCCCATTGAGCAAGTTTGGAAATTTGGCCCTTGGATGCTAATTGCTATCTTTTAGGTGTCCACTTACTGGAGCTCTTTATGTTTCATTCCAGGAAAAAAAAAAAAAACGGCTTCAACTTTCCTGTAGTTATGACATGTGTTGCTCATCCTACGAATTTTTGGGCTTAATGATTTGGAAAACTAATATTCTGGAATTTTTAGGTATTACCATTTATTTATTTATATTTATTTAATTTTAGGTAATTTTATTTGTTTATTTTATATTTATTTATTTATATATATATTTATCTACTCATTTATTTATATATTTAACAGTGGCATCAACCATACTTTATGTTCAAACTGAATACATTTCTTAAGCTCTGTAGATGTTGAAGGGAAGGGACTATTGTCATAGTTTTCTAGGTAATACACGTGTGACATTTCCTTCTGTCGTCAGTCTGCTGTGTACGGAAAAGATCATTAGGTCGGAAAAACAAGTGTTGCTGCGACAGGATGAATTGGTTATTTATTGCTTCTTGTGTTCACTTGGAGCGGAATTAAAACGATCAAAACGCCTGGTGTGACCCGGTGACTTTTAAAAGCGACAGCTCAGACGTATTTGTGGAAAAGGTTGCACTCATTCATTCCGACCGGTCAATTTGTTTTATTGCATCTTGTGGAACACAAATCAAAACGCGTGAAAAAGAAAGCAAGCCTGCAAAGAAAAATGAAACGACTCCAGTTGAGTTTGAGTCAGTTTAGTTGAGATTGCGTCAGGGCGTGTGCACTTTTGCAATCATGTTATCGCAGTTGTTTTAGGGGAAAAAAAAGTTTGAAGATTTATCCTGCTCTCTTTTTTTGTACACCATAAAAATGTGCCATTTTCTCAGGGGTGTGTAGACTTTTGATCCCGTCACCCCTTTTGTTATTGACTTGCTTGACTGTGTAAACGGAACAAAAATGCAATTCAAAAATTAATATTCTACACAGGCGACTTACATTATTTATTATTTAACTCCTGATCTCATTGGAACTCTCAGGTTCATATTTACAATCATTTTTTTGCTAACCAAAACAGCAGAACCTACTACAGCCCATAAATAGTCTTTAATGACAATTAACGGTCCGGTTGATAAATTTAAAACTCTACTTTCTTTCTGAGTTTCCCTCCTGAATCTCCGCTTTATAAAGTCATCATAAGTCCACTCATAAATGTTCAGCATTCTCTAAATGACCTGAAAATTGCTTTTTTTGGGGGGGGGTTTGTTTTGCTCCAGCCTTGTGCTTGGTGAAAGAGCCCAACTGTGGCTTGCGTACACATGAAACAAACAAAGAGACACGCCGAGCACTTTGATCAGGCGATCCATAAACAAAGCCTCGCTCGCAAAGCCACTGCAACGGGGCTTTGAGTGTGCACATCAAACTGCGTCAAATCATCAATAATAAGCCCCGAGTCCTCGGAAGGCTGCCACTCTCATAACGAGTGCGCACATGGTGGACACCGTGTCGCGAGTTGACAAAAACTTGACTTGATCTTGGTGGCTAACAAACAAGCAGATTATGACCATAGAAAGAACTTTTCAATCCAGTTCAACTTTCTCAATGACGTCTTGAGACTTTTTGGTGCATCCTGTGATGTTAAACATGTCTACCAGATTTCATATTGATCTGTGAAACTGGTGATTTTTTTTTTTTTTTTAAATCTTCCCAAAATGGCTGCTTAGAACCAAAATGGCAGACTTAGTGTTCATTTTTGTACGTTGGTCCTTTAGACTTTTTTGTGCGTCCACCCAATTCTATGTTAATATTAACCTGTTAATGAAAAATAATTTTTTAAATCTTTCCAGGCCCTCGCCCCAAAATGGTTGCTTCAAAACCAAAATGGCCGACTTCCTGTTGAACTTTGTCTATGTGCCCTTGAGACTTTTTTGTGCATCCTATTATGGTCCACCTAATTCAGTGTCGGTTGGTAAAATCAATGATGGCACCTATGAATAACTTTTGGAGCATTCATGTTGAGAACCCCTAAAATCCAAACATTTCTACCACGAATGTTGTCGGGCAGAGATGTACAGTGGAAGAAGTTTGCACCCCCCCCTCCCCCTTTCCTTCAATCTGTTCGTTCTTGTTAGTGTACTCTGTGCGCTAGAGTATTACCCTCAAACAAGTCTGTCCTCTTTGTTTGGAGCTCTATGGGGACCCCCCCACGCGCACCCCCTCCTTGAATTAAAAAAAAAAACTGTTTTGGAAAGGCATGTGTGTGGGTGAGAGCGTGGAATCAATACCGTCTTCGTCTTTCTCTGACTTGATTTAAATGAGGGGCTACCGGCTCTGAAGTTGCTCCTCGCCGTGCTCATCATGAAAAGAATGCGCTCGCCGTTATTTTTTATTTTTTTGCGCCGACTCCAAAGCCCAGCTGGGTTACCATGCGCATATTAATAATTTAATGCAAATAATCATCGCCTATGCGCTTTGACGCGCGGGTTTTTGGAGCTGCTAAGACAAAAGTATGAAAGCGCAGGGGCCTTGGCGTTGCGTCGAGGAAAATAAAGTGAGATGTTACGCGGGGCCTCTTTTCCGGCGTCTCCGCGGGGCCCGCGTGCCTGCCGGGAAATCCCCACGAGGTCTGCACCAGCTCGTCAACTTTCCGTCGGTTTACATCCCGCCGTTCTTTCTCGGTTCAACCTTCGGAATGTGTCAAAGCTACTTAGCCCCTCCCACCGACGTAAAGATAATCGCTACTTGTCGCACCAAAATTTCACCATTTTGGACCAATGACGACCCAACTGGGATTCCGGAAAGATCTCCTAAATAGAAAATAGAAACACCCAACAATGGCTGCCGTGACTATTTACGTAAAATTTGTAGCCTGGCCCTGATGTTTGGCTTCTTACCTCGCCATATGTCAAAAGTGATACTTGAACCAAATCATAGCTTGATTGGCGGCTCCACACATCACACAGAAAATAAGAAAGAAAGAAAAAAAAAAGATATGAAATGTGCTTTCCCTCGGGTGCTTTGGAGCTTCGACTGCTCTGCGCTTCCCTCGACGCTTCAATAATTCATGTGCAGGATCTGCGCGGGATTGAGCGGATACTTTTGTCCAATTGGACGGAGAATTGCTTTTATTTACAGGAGGCTTATTGTGGAATTTGCACTCACACTCCTGGCTAATTTCATGGACAATTTGTTATTCTTCACCCTTGACCTGCCTCTCAGAAAATAAATAAATAAATGAAAATAATTTTATATATATATATATATATACAAATAAAAAATATATATATATACTATATATATGTATATATATATATATGCGCTTAATGCAGTGTGCGCCTGTGGACATTGTCATCCGGCCGTATTAGCAGCATCTCTGGATTCCTTCCTTGTTTTATGTGGATAATTTGCTCCTGATAGTAGGACGTTTAGTGCGTGCGTGCGTGCGTGCGTGCGTGTGAGCGAAAGAAATGAGAGAGAGCGATTGCGAGAAAGCGAGCTGATGTGGAAGGATGAGGGGAGGCCGAGACAGGAGAGAGCTGCCCCCAGTAATGAGGCCCTTTTATGGGCTTTAATTTGTCCCGCTCCCCTGGGAGACTGATGGATGGCTCTCTTTATGCTTCCACCCCCCACCGCACCCCCCACCCGCTCCACCTCACACATCTGTGATACGCAGGATTTATTTATACCCTGATATTACCTCTCTCTAACAAGTGCTGCCTTGCCATAAAGACCCCCAGCGCCACCCCCCCAGACGGATAAATTCGATGAAAGAAGGGTAAAAAAAAAAAAAATCCTCATTTATTGTGATTCTCCCTATTTGTTTGTTTCTTCTGCGTATAGGCGGGTGGAGAGTGGAGGGAGCGAAACAATTTCGCCCCTGGGCAATTCATTGCAAATTCCGAGGACGTTTCAAGCAAGTTTATCAGCAGTTGTTGGCAAAGGATTAAAAATGACCAGCAGGAAGAGACGCGTTTGGGTTGACAGCGACGCAGCGGTCGGGAATAGTCCACGCCGCGGCGTACCTTTAGCTTTTGTTTTTTTGTTGTTTTATTGTTGTTGTTTCAAAAGAACGGACGCTGCTTGATTCCCAACCATGCCACAAGTTCAAACGGGCCATTGTCATTGTGTGATTCGATGCGCGCGTGTGCACTTGTTGCATGTATGCTACTTATGCAAGATAAGCTAGCATAATAGCTAACGTGTTGGAAAGGTCATACATATTTGCATTTTATTTGTTAACATGCAACACAGAACAATTTCCAATAAATATTTGAAAGTGTTTTGTTGAACGATATAATGAACTTCAAACTATATTATTAAAAAGCCTGTATTTTAATGTTTTTAAAATAGTTAAATGAAAACTCAAGCAAATGAATACATACATATATATGTTCAAAACATACAATAGAATTGGTAAATGAAGAATAGGGTTTTAAGAAGTTCATATTTTTTAAACACTGCCTAGCAACAAGTGACTTCAAACACCAGAGAACAAATAGCTCAGCCATTATTTTTTATTTCTTTGTCCTTTGCAAGCTAAAAACAAGTACAGAAAGTTCTATTATGGAGTTGTTTATATTTTTGTTGTTTAGAATAAACATTAAAATGATGTTTTAGTCATGTAGCCCGCCCGAATACCGCTGGTGTATTTTTACGATTAAAACGCTTGAAATTGTACAACGACACGACAAAATCCCCTTTTCCCTGTCTCCTTCCATCCGTCCTCTTTCCCTTTCAGCCCGATTGCAAAAGCAGCAAACAGAGCGGCAGCGGCGGCAAGGAGAGCAAACAGGGCGAGTAAACACCAGAAAAATATCGCTTTGCTCTCCTGCTGCCCCCTCTGGATATGTGAACGCCGCCGTCCGCCCATCTTGCGTAGTACAGTAGCTCGGGCCGGGGCCATGCTTTGACATGAGGATTGTCAAATCGCACCTCCGAGGAGCTCTTCGCTCGGAGCCGGCACCCGGTTTACATAATCCTCTGATCCCAGGGCCTGCTGGAAATGTGACTACACCTCGCTGTCTTTGAGCTCTTTACAGTGACGATAGCAAGGAAAGCTTTACTAAGTCTCAAATTTGAGATCTCACACAGCTACCCCCGACTTTGGGATTCTCCTTTTATTGTGGCTGACCCTCACCGAGGATGGAAGCCCACCGGCAGCGCCGCCTTTGGCACTTGCTTTCAACTCGGCGAGGTGTCCCGAGCTGGACGCGCGACAGAAAGCCATCTGTCGGCTGTGATCGCGCGCTTAAGCGTCTTCATTAAGCCTCATTGGCGCTTTGTTTGATTTCAGTGTCCCCCCCCCCCCAAGTATGCATGAGGCGGGGGTGTTTACATGACGTTTTGTACTGAAAGCGGACTGCGCTTCAGCTTGAGGTCACAAACTGATTTCTGATGAAAAAGCAGCAGTTTCATCATTTTCAGCAAGCCGTCCAGGTCCTGAAGGAACAGAGCAGCCCCAAACCATCACTCTACTGCCACAGAACATTCGTGTCATATTATTGGCCCAAAATTCCTCATTTAAGCTTATCTAGGTGTAATTCAACTAAAATTGCCATCTTTTTTCGGTCGGCTATGACACTGTGGCATCTCTGCCATCCTATTGATCATCCATTCGTCAACATCGCCGAGTAGGAAAAACTCCCAAAAGCACATCGCTTTCTCCCACCCCCCCCTCCCGGTGTTTCTTTCACCATCCATTACAAGTGTGTGACAGCTTCCAGACGGCATGAGAGGAGTAGGGCGGGGGTGGTGAACAATGCCTTGTGACCCTCTGTCAGTACCACCCTGCAGCTCCAACTCCCAGCAGGCCTCCAGAGGTAGAGGTGCTGGATGCTGGACCCTCCACTCTCCCCACCTCATCCCACCGCCCCTGCCCCTTTTGGAATCAATTGCTCTGCAACACCATACAAACGATCCGGTGAAGCCCATGCATCACTGCGTGCACACACACACACATACTGCACCACCAACAATGACCAGCCACGTGGCTGGGGAGTGTTAAAACACAGTCAAGATGGAGTGTCACCATTGGTGTGGCTTGTCAGCCACTTTGGCACTTTGGACAATTTGTTTCCTGTTTTGCCATGTGGTAAAATGAAGGAATTCCCCAAAGGTCCCTAATTTTCGTTAAAAATGGGTCTTAAAATGTCAAAACTATTGTTGGATTCTTTCGCATATACGTTGACTTGAGTCAGGCTATTGTGTAACCTTTGCACACCTACCGGTTGAAACCAGCCAAGGTAATCAAATAACCATTTTGGCACAAATATCTGGCAGAAAAGGGCTCATGTCTTGATCTTCCTGGCATCTGTGAAATAGTTCACCAGAGATTCTCCAGTCTGCTGGTAGTCACTGTTAGCATAACATTAGCATTAAAGGCCCCATGAAAGTTCAAATAGGAAGTCAGCCATTTAGCAACTAAGCCACCATTTTCAGGAAAATATGCCCAGGGCGCCTCGTCCTCCTTTTGATTTATTTCCAGTTTGGCTAAAATCCTTGTTAATTTACAGTTTTATTGAATACACTTTTGATCACTAAAATGATCTTTTGTGATATAAGGAAACTGCAAATCCGCAATTGGTAGATCTGAACTCCTCTCTGGTCAGGCCTATTGTTGACTTCAAGTGTTGCATTAATCTCACTCCCAGAGGTCCCCTTGGAGCCAAGTGCCCTCCCCCTCCCCGTTTCACCCACACACGCACACGAGCGATGACGAAATTGTGTTAATTTAGCCAGCCAGTGGTATTAACCATATTATATCAAATAAGTGCCACAGACAATTGGGCAGCCAGCTCGCTGACTTGGTTTTAATTGATTTTTTTACATGCTCTCAGCCGCCCGTGATTTGGTTTCCCTCTGACACTATGTTTATTAAAGGCAGATTGCATAAAGGAATACATAGATATTGTTGGCGGGCTTCATATGAGCTCCGAGACGGCGTTTTAATATTGGGGTAGGAGTTTATTTTGATTGAAGTCGATATGTGCGTTTCAAGAGGGGGTCCACCTTCACCCTGCACTTAATAGTCCAAGTCAGGAGATTAGCAGCAGGATGGACTCGCAAGCAAAAAAGACATCCAATTACCTTTTATAAAGATTTTCCTTGCAAAGAAAACGACTTTGACCTGGATCGAGTTTCCGATAATCGATGCGTTGTCGATTAATCGATTCATTGCGTAAAGCTGTTTCTATAGCCTTGGCAAACAGTTCCTTTTTTTAAAATTCTATTTCCTGCAAGTGTATAATGTCTCTTTCTTTTTGAACATCTTTTACCAGCTGTCTGGGTCTTAAAGGCATGCTGTTCAGCCCCGGAGAAAATCCCCCCTAATCATCTTTTTGTGTTGGAGGGCCACAATATGCTGAAGCAGGCAGGGTACATGCACACACACACGCACACACACACGTTTACGGAGGTTGCCAGCCCGCCGCTTTCTTGTCGCCTTCCCCCCCGGGGGCGAAAGGAAGGCGGGAGACGAGGTAGTGCAGAGTGTTGGCTATAATCACTTGTTAGAAGGTCTGCCTGAAAGATCGCTACAACTACTTTGTGCCTTCTAACTGGTGCCCGTACCAACATTTTTGAAGTGGCTCGGCGTTATTTTTGGTTTATCGGGAACAAATCGGTTTCCGTATCATGAAAAAAAAAAAAATCCAATATAGTGCCAGATTTGTAATCAATCCATTTTATTATTTTTTTGATATTATTTTTGATTGTGTAGTAGCGGAAGTGAACAATTAAGAATGCCTGTAAATTAATTTTAGATTTCTAGAAATGTCAATTTATTACGATTATTATGTATCAAAGCTATCTACTGTATCTAAGCTAGCTGTCTGCGTAGCCTTCTTTAAAATCGTATTGAGAGTTCCTCTTGTTTCCACAGTGATCTGCATTAACTCTTTTGTAAGAAAAAAACGAAGAAGAAAAAAATAGCGCAACCTTGGCCACGCTTCAAGATAAAACCTCAGGTACCGACAGACGGACACGCTCGTCGTCGTCTTGCATTATTTTCATCCCTCGCATCATGCCAAGAATGAAAACTGGCGTGGCGATGTTGTTACCCAATGTTCTCTCTCCCGGGCTGTATATCACATCATAAAGAATACATAAAACTCCTTCTAAAAAGAAAAAAAGGCAGGGGAGGAAAAAAAGAAAAAACTCCTCAGTCTCCAAGGCATCGGCGCTGAGAAGCAGCCCCTGTTTTCAAACTCTGAACAGAAACAAAAGAAGTTTCCTTGCAAGGAACGGGGAAAAAAACAATCTTGCGCATACTGTGACAGGAAAAAGAGGGACAATGTTAGCCATAATAATAATAATAATGAAGAAAATAGTGATGAAAATAATAATAAAAAAAGTAATAATAATAATGTGACCGCTGAAGTGAAATGCCGTGGAATGAATTGAAACGAAATGTTAAAGGTAAAGGTTATTTTGAAAAGGCATAAATGTTTTGAATGGGACTCACTCCGAATAGGTCTTGAATGAAATGAATCGTTGGAATGGTTTGAATCGGTCAAGCCATTCGGCGAAGAGGAGGGAAAGTGTCTCTTTATTTCAAAGTTTTGTTTTGGCATTTTGCACACGGGGATGAATCACAAGTCGAAATGGTCGGCATCGGTCGGGAAATGCGGAAGGAAGAAATAAATACCATTTGCAAACGGTTTCTTCGTTTGGGAGTATCGCGAATGGGAATGGCTCCTTTTGAACGGGGATGGATTCGATTGAATCGGAACGAGCGACTCGACTCATGAAAAACTACGCTGAGAGGCAGCCTCCAAAAAGCAAAGGCGGCCCGCCATTAGATGCCGAGCGGAAGCCGCGGCGGACAGAAGGCGCCTTTGCTTGCCAAGCCGAGCGCGCTCGGCGCCCGCGGCGCGCCCCGAGCTCGTCTTTGACTCAAAGCCCGCCTTTCACTTCTTTTAGCCTCATTCGCATGTGGCGCGCTACACGCAAACCCGGCGCGCTCGCAGCCTGCCTCCTGTGCGTGCGTGCGCACACGCGGGCGTCTTTGTGTGTTTCCCAACCGGCGCTCGACTGTTTTCGTGCTGCGTGTTCGCAAATTCACCTGAGGCGCACCTGTACGATCAGCGTGCTGAGGCGGATGCAGAGGAAAGAATCGCTTGCAGAGATTTCGATAGGATATTTGAGAGAACTAGGCATTTGTTTACATTGCCCGTTCGTAAATATGAGAGCCAATCAAAAGTCTATATTTTTGTTAAGTGTTGCGGTTCAGATTTGGTCCTAAGCTCTCGAGACTTTGAAACCCAACTTTTGAGACTTTCACTTTCATCACAATATTTTGAGCATCTGACAGTTCCCAAATGAGAAGCCCATTCCTTTTGCTGAAGCTCAAGATGTCTTTATCAAGAGGAGCCTTTTCTGACAGCCCAGTCAGTCTCCTTGAGGTGACTTGGCACCTAAGGGGGGGCGGGGTTGCCGTGTGGCCGTCCACTGGCAGCTAGTGGAGTGGAAGTAGAAGAGGGCAGTTTGAACGTAATCGCTTTTGACTGGCACGTGTTACACGCTCGGGCGCATCATTGATTGGGCGCTTGTTTGCTCAATCACGGCCACGGTCCCGCCCGTCTGCTCGGTTCCGGCGGTCGGGTTCGACGAAAGCAAACGTGATAAAACGAAGGTTGCGATGATGACGACCGGGATAAAACAAGCGTCCTGAATCATCGGCTAATCTTAGCACTTTGGTTTTTCCTCCGCGGACACTCAGCATAACACCCTTCCTCCTCATCCTCTCTTCCACTTCACCTTCCCCACCCCC
Organism: Syngnathus acus; assembly: GCF_901709675.1. Lineage (NCBI taxonomy): Eukaryota > Metazoa > Chordata > Actinopteri > Syngnathiformes > Syngnathidae > Syngnathus > Syngnathus acus. Next base: position 2,178,560 of record NC_051087.1, read on the forward strand.
TCCCCCACCCACCCACTCGCCCGTGTTCCAGACATGCTTTTTACAGCTCGGAGGATGTGGGAGAGCTTGGTGTCATGGGTCAATGTCACTCAGCCAGATGTTTCCTTTGGCACACACAAGGACAGCCGAGACGGCGTGTCCAGATGTTCTTCTCCTGGACCATCAAAGATAAATTCATTGATAATAATTATTGTAATGCTCCCATCAGTGGAGAGCTTGTGTCATTTTCCACGTAATTTTCGTAACACCATCGCCGTTGTTACTTTTCTCGTGCCCGCAACAGAAATGGTGAAATTCTTCCACGAGAGTCAAAGACAGAAAAGAAAAGCCAAGACGCCACGAAAGGCCGCCACGGCTCTGATGTATGATCATTTGTATCCTTTATTTAGGATGATAACTCCTCTTGACAATGGCCGGTAAACAAGAGTGTCTCTCTCCGCAGCGAGGTGAGCTATCGCACTTTGATCTGATATTGATCGCCTCCCCCCCTCCCCTTGCTCCCGCCTTCTTCAATCACTCCCCCGTTAAAACATTGGCGACGGCCCGAGGCGTTGAAGCACAGCGGCGAGGTTAATTGATACCCTCTCTGCGCTGTAAAAGAAAAAGAAAATCATAAACAGCTATGGATGCACTTGTATTGGATTTGATTTTGAATGATAAGTTAATCATTCAAATAAAATCCAGTACAATAAAAATAATGAAATTAAAAAATACGATTCAATATACAATTCATTTATTTCAAATTGAGCATAAAATGTTTTCATTTGACATGTTCACGCACCTGACAGCAATATTTCTGTCCCATCATCTGTCATTGATGATGATTTGGAGGAAATATAAAATCTATGTTTTAATTTTATATATATAAAATCTATATTTTATATATTGCAGAGGACTTGATATCAATTCATGATCATTTCTGATTCCTTTTTATGTTAAGGGGAAAAAAGTTTGGGTGTTGTATTTCCTTACATGTGTGTTTCATTTCTCTCTCTGCGGGAGCGAGGCGGAGGTGGGGGGGGTGCAGGTGTGTAATGGGTGAGATGATGAAGTTTCAGCGTTCAGGTGGTTGTGTCATCCATTACGGCCAGCAGAAAGGCGGCAGATAAATCACCTTATAAGGCCCCGGCCTTCTCCCCGCTGAGCTGAGGCGGGCTAGCGAGGGGGGGAAATCCATCACGCTCCACAAATAGGACATGACTCAGACATCAACGCGCTTGTGTACACGGCGAGGTGCGGCTTTAACGCCGCACTGCACCTCCTCTCGGGGGCGTCGGCTTGGCAAATCTGGGTTTACCTTGTGTTTACATCCTGGTGACTGGATCGTACCATTTTTTGCTCAATTCTTGGGGGTCTCAAGTGTAAAAATCACATTGTGCTGGTTGGGCCGTACCACTTCTTTTACAAGGATGGGGGAAGACTTTCCAGGATTTTAAACAGAATAATTTAGAAAAAAACAAAGACATGAAACAGACCTGGACCAAAAAAAAATTGAAATTAATTTGACCATATCAATATCATCTAATTAGCATCAGCGATGTCTTCAAACTTGCTGCGTAATTGTTCTTCTGATTACAAATGTCCGTATTATCTCTGAATTGCTGCTTTGAAAATGTTGAGGTTTAGCCTCCCCTTTAAACCCAAATTTCCCAAATGTTTAATTACAATTCACACACGCGCACGCACCCACACGAAGTTACTGTACCTCGATGGCTTCCCATGGCTGGTTGCCAGGCAACAATAATGACAGTGACCTTTTCGAAATCAGTGGGATACGTCTCACTTGTGGGGCCTTGCCAGTTATCACAGTGCGCACACACACACACACTTTTTTTTTATACACCGCCACACAAAGACATTTTTTTTTCATTTAAGCGCATTTTTGCCCTTGAGGAAACCCGGAGGAGTTAGCGTTCCACTCGCTAGCTGCTTGTCACCCCCCCCCCCCCCCTCCCCTTTTGCTCATCCTCTTGACGTAAGAGCAGTCTATTGGTATTCAGCAGCACAGGTATGTTAAGACAGCAGAGGGCTTTTTAAACATCTTAGCCACTGTTTGTTCTGTCTCCGGCGGGGGCCCCTGGTGTCGTACACCGGGGCGCTTTGGGAATAAGACAAGGAGAATTGCAAATTTGTTTTTCGCCGGCGACAAGCGCCATGTTACTCTACTTGAGTGTTTTGTACATAAACACTCTCAAAGGTGGAGTGTTTTGTTTAATTTTTGGGGTGTTTTATTTTTCTTGCCGAGCATCCGGGAGGTTCACTGTTTTGATTAATGACTCGTCTACAAAGCTCGTTGGATGCTGTTGTTGTTTCGTCTGAACAAAATGGCACAATACGCGGCGTAGGCAGCGTTAAAGGGGACGTAGTAAGAATAGTTGACTTTTTAATGGCTAGTATATAAATAGTTGGGGTTTTGGAGTGGCCCTCCACCCACCAAGTGTGAAATTAAACAACCAGGTAAAGTGTTTGTTATTTGACTAAAACTGGATTTTGTTGTCTTGTCATTGCAGCCGCCATCTGATTGAACTTCATTGAAAATTGGAGAAAATGTGGTGTTTGTACAAGGTTGGTACCTGCTTCTTTTTTTTTCCCAGTACAACATTTGTGAAACTGCTGCAAGACCCTCAAGCGTGTTGATAGTGATCGTCGTACTATATTTTAAAGGAGGAGCTCCATCTTTTTAGAAAATAAATGGATCTAGTGCAGTTCCCTGAGGAACGCCGTTCTAAAATGATTGTCGTTCTATTGTTGTTACTTTGGATAGATGTTTGAGCCATCATCGTGCAAAATCATGTATGCAAACTACACTATATTGACAAAAGTTTCAGGACAGGTAAGAAGTACAGTATGTAAAGTAAAATGGGACAAAATGTGAATTTTCCAACCACCTTCTGGCAACACCTACAAAATGGAGTCATTTTTGTTTTCATTTATGCAGATTAACAGCCTTGCACTGTATTATTATTATTATTATTATTATTATTATTATTATTATTAATAAATCTTATTATTGATAAAAATACCTAAATCGTCTGTAGAAAACAATTGGCTCTATTGAACTTCCCTGAGGGATGCCACTCTAAATTCCTCCCCACTGTTTGTTGTGACTTTAAATGAATGTCATTCAACTACAGAACATCATTCCCATAGTCCCACGACTTGTGTCCATGTAGTATACGTCAGTGTCCGATTTAAGCCGGACACAACAGGGGAGCAGTTAGTACAAAAGCAACAGAAAGTTTCCCCGGGCATCGATCGTGTACGGAATGGGGAAAAACCTTCGGCGGTTGTCTCTTAAGTCACCTGGCTTGCATGTGAATGACAAAATCTCGTGTCTGTCGCCCCTTTTATGAAATCCTTTACAAGTGGCCTGACACCAGGGCCTCTGCCTTGTGCAGGCTGTATATTTCTATTCATAATTGATGGCCGGGACCCAGACAGACAGAGCGCTACACATGTAATATGGATTCGCTCTCGGTTACAGATGCATGCCCTCATCTGGACTTGACTCTCGGCTGTCATTGTGTGTGCCCACGCAGGGAAAAGGCTGTATCGGCGTTTGGTTGGCAATTGCTGGTGTTGTTTCATCTTTAGTTGCTTTGTCCATAAACTGTGCCTTCAAATTTGCAAACGGATCATCCATCCCAGGTTATAGTTTCACTTTCTTTCCTGTTTGCCCTTTGTCTCCTCTTGGAGAAAATGCATATGACAAAAATTCATATATTTTTGAATCGTTACATTGACATGTATGGAGCTTGTGTAAACAAAACTATAGTTGGACAACACCACTCAAGAGAGTACCGGCCTTCACCTGTTTTTATTTATTCATTTGTTTGTTTAAAAAAAAAAAAATAGACTTAAGTGACATTTTGGCCTCGGCGGAGGTCCGGGCCCTCTAGCACTCTCTAGCTTGAGGGCGCAGACCTGTGCAGTGGATTTAAAAATTGATTTGAATTTGGATTTGTCACAAATGTCACAGTTTGCTCTTCTTCCATATTGAAGTTTGTTGGAAATTTGTTCAGAAATCTGGCAAATTAGCTTTTGCTAGTCTGTTGGACAAAATCTTGAGCAGGTGGTCCTCAAAGCATGAGAAAGAAAGCTCGGCTAGGCAATCTGAACTCTGCATTGTGGTGACAACTGACTGCCCATGTTGTCCTCCTCACGCATTAACTACTTTTGTCCAAATTGATTGAGTGCTCCCACAACCAATCCGTGTCTCGCTCTACTTTAGTCCACCAGTCTCGACTGAAGTTCACAGAGGCCAGAGTACATAGTCCGTGTTTCCATAGCAACATTTGACATGTCCTCCCACCAAAAACAGAAAGTCTCTCAATTCTCTGTAATGGGTTTGACCTTTGAACCCTGTCTCTCAAGCAGACCGGCATCCCCGTTTGTGACGGCGGCCTGCAGCCACGCAAGGGTTAATAAGCAATGAGGCGCTGCCGTGTCCTCTCAGAGTGGACAGGTGAGGCTAATGCTAGAGGCTATAGGGGCAAAGTACATTTTCATATATGTCTTTGCATTTGACAGTTTTGAGAGTCTTTGCTTAATCAATCAAAAGATGTGAGGTAAGAAGCGGAGTTGACAAAAGTTGCTTCAACTTGGATTACAAACACAAAATACATTCAGATTAGTTAATTAGTCTTCATTAAAAATGCTAAGAAACATAATGAAGGCATAGCAAATACCGGAAAGGCCAAACCTTCATTTCCCAGGGTTGTCAAACCTTTGGTTTATTAACACAAAGTAGTCATGCTCAGGTTTTTTTTAATTGACTTAAAAGCTACGACCCCCCCCCCCCCCCCCCCCCCCCCCCCCATCATCATGACACCGCACCCATCCAATCACCTCCTCCCGCCAGCGTCGTCCGTTGCATTATTTATGCGCACTAATCAGGAACCCCTAGCTCCGGTCTGCTAGCTACCCTACCGCTAACATCACTTCCCTGACCCTCCCCTCCCTGTTTCCCCACAGCGTTGTTGTGTGTTTACGCTAACGTCTGCTCATTAAGGGCTAGCCAAGTCAGGCTAGCGCTCGTTTGCTTTTTGACACTCTCCGAGGTGGCGTCCAGGGTACGGCTCCGAGCTAATCTGGAACAACAGGCGAAATGCACGACGGTAGCTAGCACGCGCAGATGTAGCCTACGAGGACTCGCGATCCAGCTTCATTATTGTCGTAATTAGCACTCCTCTGTGGTGGTCCTTGGTGTCGGCCACGTGAGCCGTGACCTCCTCTCGGGAGGTAGAGTGAGGGCAGACTGCTCTGAGCCTCTGCAAGCAACACAACTGTTTGCTCATTCGATGCTCGGGCACACAGAAGCATTTTATTTGTACGATTACGTTTTTTATGAAACATTTTAAAATTGGAGGAGAAAAAAATAATTGCCAAATTTCCACTCCCTTGAAATGTTCCTGAAAACACGTTTGCTTTCCTCTCGAGGGCAAGCATGCGTCATTTGAGTTAGCGACTCCTGCCTTGTGCCTTTTTCCTGTTTCCAATGCTCGTCAAGGCAGGTAGCAAAAGGCGCTAACAGGGCAGCTCAAGGTGGAAGTCCCGTGAAGGACACGGCTCCCTCGGGGTGGCCTAGCAATGAGCGCGGGAGCGTGAAGGGCTGCAGCCGTGGGCTCGCGACATTCCATTTGTTTGCGTCGCAACTCTGGCATTTTGCACAGACATTGCAGAACGACTCACAACCTATACTTATGATATCACTTATCATAAATTCAATTAATCTCCAACGTTTGAGAGAGAGAGACAGAGAAACAGAGCCAGAAAGAAAGAGAGAGAGAAAGAGAGTATATACAGTACACACAAGAGGGAGAGAGAGAGAGAGTATACACATAAGAGAGAGCGAATCAGACAATATGCGACCTTAGCAATGATAAGTGATTAAAAAAATGGATGGATATTTAGAATCTTTTTATCGCTGTCACCTTAGCATTATCGTAACAAAGTACAATATTTGTATATCACTGGTTCTATCCTGTCTTCTGTTTGAGTACAAGTAATGAAGTCGGTGTCCAGATCACCACCACTGGGAATCGGGGCCCCATGAAGTGGCGCTTCCTTGAGCCTTGCTCTCCGCGCGCGCCCGATACTCCAGAAAAACAAATGCTTTACATTCAAACAGCTAACAAGGATGCGATGTATTTTGACTGGAGAGTTTGCCGGTGTCAACGCGCACGCTGCATTAAAGCAGACGTATGCATAATTCACGCACGACAGCGAATGGCTACAGCGTGTCGGATGAATAAACTATAATGCTAAATATTTGACAGAATGCTAATAATTGCAGAAAGAATTCATTAGCATCCGTGAGGCATCCTTATGAATAATGGACCTCGAGGAGTGCGGGAACATCACGCCGGATCTTCCCATATGGGCCTGATACCTGATCACTTCATTCATGGCAACGCCGCTTTGCATGAGCGCCATGTGAAGGCCAAAAGCGCCATCTGGTGGTGATGGGGAGGGCTAAATTTGGGGGATTTTTGTTCCGACAGTGCGCTGAAAGGGGGTTTGGGCGTTTACAGGTGCCTCTCAAAAAAAAAAGCCAATTTGTGGAACATGTCAGCAGTTGAATTCAAAAAGTGAAACTCCTAATTTGCAGATTCATTAAACTTAGTGACATTATTCATAATTATGATTAATCTTACATATAATACATACTAACACAAGAAACAGTTCTGCAAACATTTTCATTTCACGTTATATTTAGTTGAATTGTAACCCTGCGAACTAACTTAAACTGGAAAATCCGCTATTTCCGAACTAATCAACTAAAAACTACAAAGAATAAAGTTTGGTGCATATTTTGTAATACTGACTTCTTCCTTGGAAGATGTGTTAACGCCCAATTTGACCAGTTTCAGAATTATCCAGCAAAAGTTTATTCTTTTGTCTGTTGCTTCAGCCCTTCTTCTTTTTCTTCTTCTTCTTCTTCTTCTTCAACGCCACGCTAAACATTTCAATCTGAGTTTAAACTGGTTGCTCCAGTCCTGTAGATAGGTGGCTAGTTAGCGCGTTAGCTAATTAGCAAGGTTGTTAGGAATGAAAAATGGCCACCCAGCTGTGTGTTGTTTATGCAAGGCGAGGCCTTTATTTCTCCAAGCGGACAATTGGAGCGGAGGCCGCTTTTGAAGAAAATGATGTCATAAAATGACACGGTGTCACATTTTTACAGTCAGGGAGGTGTTGATACATTTGAAACGCTAACAAACCGTGTCGCGTCGCTTGAGGTGATCAAAGTTGACTTCTGTGTTCCCCCCAGCTGTCTTTTTCTGTGAAAAACGAATGTATATTTCAAAAGGGATTGACTCCCCATCTTGCCTTTTTACAGATTTATGCATTTGCAGATTATTTATATCCGAGGATGCGGCGAAAAGCCGCCACTGTCACGAAGAGACGGCTGGGCTCACTTTCGGCCGCGAGGTGCAAATGTTTGAAAAGAGGCTTCTTCCAAGGCCGGGAAATCACTTAGAATAGATGTTGTTGTGAAGCCTCCTCTGCATCTACCGCAAGTAAGAAATCACTCATTTCCATCTCACCAAATTCAATTATTATGGCTTTGTAAGGAATAAGCCAAAGTCAAAGTCTGCTTTATTGTCAAATGTCTTAAATTAAATGGATTTTTTTAAATTAAAATAATAATAATAATTAATAATAATAATGATAATAATTAGTTAAGTGGAGCTATTTTTCTATCAATTTAAAACTCTTTGTCCATTGAATAAAAAAGAAAAAGTCCCGAAATATGGAGCCAAAGTGCTCTTTCACCAATGATGAAGTCACAGGCAAGGCAACACAAAGCTGTTAATTAATGATTACATCGCCGGGGACCTCATCTTATGAATAGCCTGTGGATAATTAAAAACCCGGACTTGGACCGCTAAGGACCTTCCGGGACGTCCAAGCGAGGGAATTCACACACAGTACACAACAATGACAATTTGTGGCGTAATCTGAAGAGAAAGCACACAAGGCCTTGTAAATTTCTACCGCTTGGCCCCCGAAGAGCGTAAATAGAAAAAAAGAATACGTGTAAATGGATATTAAAAGCAATGTTCTCGTCACCGTTGCTGTTTTCACACCGCCCCCCCTTCTTCTCTTTCCTACCTTTCACTTTCCTCCCCGAGGCCACGAAACACTACTTTTACATATATTACCTTTTGATTAATGGAGCCGTATTCATTATTCCGCCCCGTCGCTAATTAGAAAACGCACTCCCGCTAATGATATACAGTCAGAATAATACTTGCCCACGAGGCATTGCCATCGCGTCGGCTTTCACGCTCGCGCGAGCTCTCGGTCCGGGGCGGCGACGCAACTTTTGCGACTCCATTAGCACGAGAGTCACGGTGTCATTGTTGTCTGTCGTAATGAGGCCCTCTCGTCTCCGGAGAGAGGAGGCTTGATGAGGTACGAGTCGCTCTTAATCAGCGTGCCGCTATCTGCGTGTGGTGGAGGCCGGCGTGATGTTGCGCATATTTATTGTTTTTCTCCGTAGCATCCAAACAGATATATCGGTATCGTATTTTCAAATCCAGTCAACCGACGTGTGTTCGCAATTGAAGGATCTGTCCTTCATCTAATTATTTTTTTTTTGCTGTATTTGTGGTCAAATCAAAGCTATGGCGAATGTAAAGGTAGTGCTTTGACGCCACCATGAGGTTCACTTCAAAATGAGTTATCTGATAGGAAGAAAATGTGTTTCACTGTCATAACGTTGATGAGGCGAATGCAATAATAACTCCCTCACGATGAAAAGCCAATATTTGGATTGTCCGTTGTCCAATCACCCTCGTGTGGCTTTACCGGCCCCCTACTGTTCTAAAAGTGAGGACCATCCATATCACACCTACTACACACTTTTTCCCCCTACTAATGCAAGCTATTCCCCGCGGCCGCAGCGTGACAGAGGTAATGGCTGGAGGGGTGTGATGGAGGCAATGGGTCACAGCATGTTAGCGACAAGGTTACAACAACTTTCGGGGGGGGGGGGGGGGGGGGGCGTTTCGGGTTTGGTGTAGTAACGTAGCAAGATCAGCAACAAAGCCGCTCTACAAATTCTGCCAAACCGGTCAGAAACAGACTCCATGAGGTCGGCGTTGCCATTTTTTGGGTCGTAGCCAAACCGGTTCTGCATTGAAGTCCACCGGAATAGCCTTCGCGGGAACTCCGAGCAGGTGCAAACAGTCGAAAATGACAAAGCGGCTCATTTCCGGGGTCAGCATTTTCGAAGATTACCTTATTTTCTCCTTTCCACTCCGTCCGAGCGCCATTAGAGAGCCGTGCGCTGCCATTAGTGTTGTAATGGAGCCTTCTCGTTCCGCTTCGGCCTCTCTGCTGACCGAGCTCTCTCGTTAAATTATAACGGCCGTGTGATTGCGTCATTGATTCTCATCGGAAATTACATATTCTTCTAAAGTTTGCAAAAAAAAAGTCGCATTGGACATTGCTGAAAACGAAAACATAAGTCCACAAGTCTGTCAGGAAACGCAGCACCTGCGATGTACTTTTCTTTCTCACTTAGCGCAAATGTTTGTTTTATAAACTTTGAGCCAAAGTGCTCGCCACAAGATATCATCGTTTTGTGGCAGTTTGGCAAATTCCAGTCGCTTTTTTCGGATTAGGCACGGTCGTCGGCCGATTGTCTCGTTTCGGGACGATTCTCCGATGGCGAATGTTAACGAGCAGCTGACGGGAAATAAATCACAAGCGATGTCGACTTTGTGCGCCTCCCGTGGCTCCTGTCAGCCAAAGGTTCTGTGATGGCAAAACCACTTTTTTTATTTTCCTCCGCCCCACCAAGTGTTTGAAAGCCGCCACATTTCCTAACAGCGTCGGCTTAAAGGCAAACACGGGCAAAGTGACAAGTGGAAAGAGCGCCGCAGTTGACATATTCCCCATCCTTTCAGCGTGTCATCTCACTTTCTCTGGACACCTGATGGATTGTGACAGCCTATATTGGCTCTTTCATATGAAAGAGAATTTAGCCATGAAATGTTAATGAGCTGGAATTTCTTGCCGCGCTTTTATTACAGCCCGCCGCTTTTTGAACATTATTCAAAGCAACACGCACAAATTCCACTGTTTGCCATCAATTAATCATGCCTCCTTGTCACCCAAGTAGCTCGCCGCCTTTAATCAAGAACGGCGCCAGCTCCTTGAGAAGTTGTTGCTTTATGATCACAACAATTACAAACTTAAAGGCGATTATTTGAGTACGTTTATTTGTTTCTGTCGTGCCCGAGGCGAGGGAGGGCGGGGCACATTTTCTATTTGAGGAGACAGAGGCTAAAGGCTGCTCGGATACTACAATAGAACCCAAAAGTCTTTTGTTGCCGTGTCCTCAAAAGTTTTCAAATAAACATTCTCAAGTTTAACTTTTATTCCAGACATCAGTCAGACTTGATCAACGTCTAAAAAAAAAATGATCCATCAAAATCGGACAAATAAATTGAGAAGGGTGCTAACATAAAATGTTTTTCCATGTCAGCTATCAAGCCGGAGAGCCATGAATTGTAAAATTTAAGAGAAAAAAAAATTTCTACATTTCAAAGCCCCTTTTTGGTCAAAGTTTCCACCAACAAACCAAAACGGCCCACTTAATTGGTCTTAATTTTTTTATGATAGACATGGCCACACAATTTCAGCTCCATCTGTAAAACAGAAATTTGTTTTTTATTCTAAATTTCCCCCCTCCGTTTCTCTTTTAATTTGCCCTCAACAGGCCTCCTCCAAACTAAAATGGCCTGTTCAATTCCTGACTTGTGATTTTAAGACTTTTTCCTGCGTCCTGTTATATTTTTGAAAAGTTTGAGGTCATACGCGATTCGTTGCTTCAAGAGACTGCAACCAAACAGCCATTCCAAACTTTTTCTGTCTTTATTTACCACTGATGCGTAGCACACTGGCGGCGGCCCGGGAAGAACAGCCAGCACCCCTCAATAAGTGATAGGCTCAGGAAGACGCAACAGTCTGGAGGATTTTCAGGGTCCGTCTAATTAGTTCCCATCAAAAATGTAATTCCTTTTTTTTTTTTTTCCGGGAATAACGCCGCCGGGGCCGAGTAGCCCAAAGCGAACATACCTGGCCGAGGACAAAATATATATAAATATCTATGAAATAATGAATGAAAATCTTGTAACCCGGAGCCATAAGTACATTTATATGCTTGACACGAACACGCCATCAATGGCGGCTCCCGCTTCTAATTGAATCCCTCCGACGTATGTGTAATCTTGCCATTAATATGAATGCCGGCCGCGCTTAATATTTCACACTTCTCGTAGATATTGTGAGCGTCTCATACATCCTTCAAGGGCATATTCATTAATAAACTTTTTTTTTCTGATACTTTTTGGAGATTTAATAAGCAGGTGAGGAGGAGGATGATGTAGTGCGCTGGAATGTATTTTTACTGGCACCTTATTAACACACGGACTCGTGTCATGTTATTTATAATGTGGCAATGTTGGGTTGAGGGATTCGCAAAATTAATATACGGTAAATATGACATGTTTATGTGATTTATTAAAATGACTGTAATGGCACAATAGCCACTGGAAAAAGACCCAATAATAGGAGAAAAGATAAAGATCATTTTTGGGATTGTTTCCATTGACAAAATAGTACACTGCATGATTAAAATATTTTTTTACAGGCATTCAACTTGGTTAAAATCTAAACAAATAACTATTGAAAGTGAAGAGACATTTAAAATATCGTCAGTTAGGCCTTTTACTTTCATAACAAAATGATAAAATAACACATTTTGGATTTATCAGTTATACAAGAGATGATGTTTTATTGACATATTCAACTTTTTATAAATATGGAAAAATATGATTCATCTGTCTGGATCATCACAATTAGTGAACAATATACTTATGTATAATTTGCATTTTTCTTTCTCCTTTTTTCATAATTCTTTTGTGATCTTTAAGTAATATTACCGAGATTGCACCTTTTAATAAGTAATCCCCTACACTACTGTAGTTACTGTAATTACTTTTATAACACTGCTGCGCAATAGGGAATCAATTAAGCGCACAGCATTAATTCCTAGCTTGTTCAATCGAGGGGCCAGTCTGTTTGGATTTGGGCCCTGATGGCTGAGCCCCACCTTTAACAAGGCCGCCTTGCTCTTGTATCTGACAGTGCCACCACACACACACACACACACCCTATACATAAATAGAGGGAACGAGAGATCTAAAAAGCCCCCGTCGCAAGTGCCATTTGTCTGCAGGTTAACAGAAAGACGAGATATAGGGCGGGCGTGAATAATTCAGGCTCCCACAACACATGCACTTTTGCTTTTCAAGCATGAGTTATAATTTAATTAGCAACTTCTGGTGCCTCTGCTGGCCTATTTAAATATTAAAATCTTCCGCCGATCACATTGGATTAGCCGGCGCCGTGAAATTCCCTGAGATGTCAGTTGTTGTCTCAGCCACCGACTCCCCCCCCTCCCACCCACATCACTTTCACTTCTCCCCGTCTTATCACTCTCGTCGCCGTTTGTTGGCGTCGTCGCAGTCGACTAGTCCATTAGAGACAAAAGGGGGACGTGTGTTGCGGACCTTGGGGGGGAGGCCTTAATGCAGGGTCGCCGCGTGTTAACACGCGTTGGACCAGATGTGATTGCGAAAAGGCTGAAGAGGCAACGCTCATTAAGGGATGTCTAAGGTTTATTTATATTTCAACAACAAGGTTTGCTTTATTGCCTCTTTTTTTTTATAGCTTGCTGGTCGTAAAGAAGGACACCTGTTGGTACTTTGTCATGATAACACGCAATGCAAAACGCCATAGATGAATCAATCGATGCAGAATAAACCTTTAAAGTGAATGGTGGGGATTTGAACACACACAGTGCAGCAGCACATGTAGACAGTCAATGTAACACTGCTCATAGGGCAATTTTTCTTTTTTTTTTTTTTACAACCCCAAATATAAATATTTTTTAAATATATAACTTCTAAGTCAGGCCGCCGCTGCATGCAAAATATGGGAATAACCAACAAAAATCAATACAGGCTAACTAACTGCGATGTGGAATTCATCAGTCCCCAAAATGCCACTTCATAAAAGTGACCATTTCTCCTGACATTTATGAAATCCTCATTAGCTTTGCGTTGTTAACTCCGTTTGACTTTTACCCTCACCAACCTTTGTCAGTAAAGCACTTCTCTTTAGATACTGCAACGTCTCTTTGATGAGTCCAGAATGCTGAGGAGGAGGTGTCGCAACATACAAGCATGTTTACAGCGACATGACATGTTTAAAGCATGTGACGAGGCCTGCATGCGTAGACGCTTCAATATTAAAGCTGACAGTAAGTCAAACATGACTTAGGAGGTCAAAGTAGAGCGTGAGAGACATTGACTTGCCTTTAAAAAAAGAATGTGAGCGACAAAGAAGACACTAGTGTTTACCTTATTTCAACAAAGCCAACGTTAAAACAAATCAAGACGTTTCTAGAGGTCACTCTCAACTTTTAAATATTTCCTATACACATTTCGAAGCTAAAAAGATACCTAGTAAAGTCCGGTTTACCGCTAACATTAGCCGCTAGTATTAGCTGCCTACTAGCTATTTTGCCTACTAGCTAGCCCCTTATTTTCAAAGGTATTTTTTGCAAGATAGGCAAATGCATTGTAAAAATCTATTTTAAAATTTGAAAAAAGAAAATATAATTTTTTTGGCACAAACATGCTATCATTTGCCGCATGGAGATACAGTAAAATTTTCTGCCATTGAATATTTTGACTTTAATTTTAAAGCAATTTGGGTGTCCGGGCTAATTTCTTTTTTTTTTTTTCCATTAAGACCCCGCTCACATTTGCCCGTCTTGTCTCTGTCTGTGGGTAATGAGCTCATCCCCAAGATAACAGTTGAAATACGTCAAAAGGAGCGTCGGGTCGCCACGACGATTAATACGGCTTCGGAGGCGAATGTGCCCGGCTTGAATTATTAACCCGGCGTTCCGTTTTGAAAAATGCCGGGTGGGCGCGAGATTTAAAGGGAGTTAATGTTTCACCATCAAACCATTTTAGGCTAATCTCGCCAGCTGGACGCGTGTGATGAAAACGCAGTTCCTCATCATCTGAGACTGAGTGACGGCGGGTCTTGAGGGGGTGTCGGAGTGTCTCCTTGCGACTGGCCATTGCTTTTAAGTGGCTGGTGCATTTTTCATGCTCGAGCGGTCGACGGGAATGTCTCGATTAAAGACCTATTCAAAATGGCGGCGGCGTGGGGGGCCTGAAATATTCATTGGCTATTGCAACGCTACACCACAGAGTGAGTGTTAATTAAGGAAGCAAGCTATACTGTATGCCGCACTTGGGACGGTGGGGGGGCGGCTGGGGGGCTTTCAACGCAGCCTCATGGCGGAAGATGACTTAAAGGAGAATGACATTCGGCTTTGCCCACACGTCCCGCCGGACGGCCATTTCTTGGGCTTTATTTTGCTCTGTGCTTTTAGTTGGGAAAATGGAAATGTCTGATTTGATGAGTTGGCTGGAGCATCGTGGATGGCTATTCAATTGTTCACATGATGATATTAGGTTAAAATTAAAGTTATTTTATATGAATGGGAAAAAAATCATGTCATAAATGGTCTTTTAATGGATTTCTGGATCTGATTTTTATATTGTATCACGGATTCATTTATTTGCAATTTAAATATTTGCATTTGCATGCAATTTAAAATATAGGATTTTATTTTTTATGATTATTTTGGTGCCAATATTTTTGTACATTTGTATCCACACTAGATCAGCATAACTTTGCATACTTTGCCATATTTATAGAGCTTAGTTTTTATTTTTCTGACTTGACTGATAATTACTTTACATATTTGTTATGGCAGTCCCTGAGAATAATAATCCCTAACTAAACCCTAATCCTAAAATATTTCTTCAAAACTTTTGTCCTATTAAAGCCACGCCTGTTCCATCCCAATCCTCCATCCCATCCCTGCCATCCATATGCTTCCCCACCCCCAACAAGCATATCTCCCACGCGTTGACACGCAGGTGTACACGCCCGCAGGTATCCATCCTTCCTTCCCAGTCTGCTCGGCACGCAAACCGCCCCAAAAAATCAAAGCGACACCTCTCTGGTTTGATATGCCATCAGAGCGAGCGGGAACGGGGTAGGAGGGGGGGGTTGATTTTCTTTAGACGGCAGCGACACGTTTAAGTGCCCAAAAGTCTAAAAATGTCATCAGCGAGCAGCGAGGCGTAACGACCGTGAGCGTTATACCGACTATACCTTTAAATTATTGAAAGCCGCTTTTGGAATGCCAGAGTGTCGTGGATCAACTGCACCTATGCAGGGGTCAAGACGGCTGCCGTTCTTAATCTATTCATAAAAATTGGTGCAGCTGCGGCTGATAATTAGAAATCTGTATTTCCGCGGGCAACGCGCATTGCTAAGTTTGCACCTTGTATTAAAAGCATAATTCTACGACAAAGCCAGTTTAAGGGGGAAAACCTAATGTTATATTAAAGCGGAGTTAATCAGTGCAAGACGAGATACTTTATTATGCAGCGCAAATCCTTTAATGTGCAAAAAAAAAAAGACACAGGAGCAGATTATTATTATTGGTAGTATGACGACAGGTTAATAAAACTTTGGCTTTCTTAATTTTTCATACTGGTGAGTGTGTGTTTAAATGTTTAATGAGCCCTTTATGCTCCAGATATTCCAACAAAAAGGTTAATAAGCCCTAAGATGGAAGAGCGGGTATATGATAATCGACCCGCAAAAAAAAAGTGCAGCGACATTAAAGAAGCCAAAGGAGCACTGGGGGAAGAAAGAAAAAGACACTTAAAATGCAGAATAATAATGGCATAAATATATAGAATTTTTCTTTTTTTTTTTTGTACTAATTATTTATATTGCTGAGCAGGACAAATCTATTTACAGAATGTTGATTTTTCTTTGAGGGACCTAATTAATTATTTGCCCCCAAAATAAAATAAAGATTGTATGGGCGGAGGAGTGAAACAGTCACACAACCTAGTCAGGTTTGTGGACAAACGGGTATAATAGTTTTGGACTTGTCATTGTGGTGAGTTTGATTTTCATTTTAACTTTTTTTTATTTTTTTATTCCGTTTTCTTTAGCTCCCCTGTACGTGAATTTCACGGGGCAGCAGCAATATGGCTCCTACGCGCCATATTAGCGTCAAAGTTGCGTGTTACTTGGCGGGAAAGTTAAGAATAAGAAATGGAATCGCACCGCATGATGAAAATCTCAGACAATCCCAACTCCACGCAATGCGACCGAGAACTGCGGCGAGTTGTCGGCGTTAAACTTTGATGCCTCTTTGCCAGCCGAGCGGTAAGAGTAACAATTGTGCGACGTAGCGGTAATAGGCGCAGCAGAAGGAAGCGGGGAATAAGGGGTTGGAAAAATGAGACGAGGGAAGGGGGGGGGTCGATGGTTAGAAGATAGCGGGGAGAAAGGTTATCTATGATTTAATGCCGATGAGATGAGCCCTGCCGGTTCATGCTGCTGTGATTCAAGTCAGCGCTCAGGACTTTCAGCTCGTTTCATCATGGTGCTCCTAATGAGGCCCGGGTCTGCTCCCCAATGTACGTTGGAAGGGGGGGGCGATAACAACAGGTCCTGGAGTAGCTGAGGTTGACTTGGATTTGGGAAAGGGGGTGGGTGTAAAAAGTGGTGGTTGTCGCTCCAGGGCAAGCCACTTTGTCCTGAGGCTGTGTGAAAAGGTCACTGCCCCTGAAGACTCACCACAGGCAGGCGCTGTAGGGCGTCTGCAGGGGGGAAGGGGGGGGCTTGTTTTGGTGCAAACAGGAAGTGGCAGGTTAACGGGAGCGTGTCGGCCAAAATGGGTTTTGAGAAATCAAATAGCTAACGCTGACCGTTTCCCTGCAAAAGTTACTTGCACGATAATCAAACGTGTTGGGACAGTTTGTGTTAGCTTTTAGTTGCTAGCTCATTAGCTAAGCAGTTCTCTTTGCTATGTTTGTCTGTAGCTGCCCTTCAACTTCGCCGTTTTGCGCTCTCTGGCTAACTAGCTACTTCTCTTTCACGCTAACTATAGTTCCCAATACCTTTAGCTGTCTATTTAGTTTTTTTTGTTTTGTTTTTATTTTTTTTGCTAACGTTTCCATAGATATAATTAAACATGTCGCGCATGGCGCTAATGCCTTAGATCTCAGTCAAATCCATCCGGGGGGACACAGTCAAACTGGTCCCCCTAATGAGGGGTGGCTCCAGGGGATATGAAAGGCAAAGAACGCTCTGAGTGGGTGGGGCAGGGAGCCTGCTGGTGGGGCGACCTGTCTATTGGCCTTTGTGCAGAGTTAATGATGCCGCTAATATGTTCTTTTAAAAAAGAGCACACGGTGATTCATGGCTTTCATTAGCGCCCGTGTGCCAGGGTAGACGTCCCGGCCTCGCTTTCTCTTCCCTGTCGCCGATCACACCCCTCTGTCCAACCCACCCCACTTTTTTTTTTAATGAGTGCCTGGAGATGAGGTGGCACGCTTGACCCTTAATCATATGTGGAGCCGGTGAGGGGGTGAGTCCGGAGGTTTTTTAGGGGAGACGAAGGAGGAAATCGGATGGTTGCTTGTCATCGTTCCGCTTGGGGCTGGGTAAGAAAGGGTCGCGCAGCATCCGATTTAAAACAACAGCTTCGGGTTTTCCCGGACGTTTTGATCCTGAGCCCTGAGGTCGACATTTTGACAAGAGGTTCGATATAGTCGTTCTGCCTGTCCCTTACCCGACATGTTCCATGTTTGAATTTGGTACATGCTCAAATAGAAAAAAAAAAAATCTGAAATACAGTGAAACATGATGCTTTGGTCTCTTTATACCTCAGATTTTCAGGAAAAAAAAAAAAAGATATTCTTCCTAAATTATAATTACACGTGTTGGACCTAGAGCGTAAAATCCCGCATTGCATCTCTCACCTCTGTCAGCCCATCAGGAGGCGGCCGGATAAATAAATGATGTCTAAATTACACACGGACATGCGGTATTTGCGCTCACCGTGCACCGAATTACACTTGTTTACAAGAGCTAGACAGGTTTTAGACAAGAAAATTTCAATAATTTACTCACCATGTGTCTTGTGGTGTGTGTTGCTTTTTAAAAATGTACAGCAGACTGCGTTAAGCAACAAACACACATGCACTGAGTGCAAGCATCCCCAAAAGAAAACCTTTCACTTCATTTTCCAATCTGTCAATTTTTCAGAGAGAGATTCAGGCCTAAATTTCCAACGCTTCGGGTCGTGACCTTTTGACGTGAGAAACGATCACTGGTGAGATGGAGATAAAAATAAAAGCAGAAATGAAGCGACCGTACTGAAGGAGGGAAATGTGATTTTGTGCCCTATCATGCATAAAGTGTTGAATAATTAAACTTTACTGGTGGGATGACCTCAGGTAAAACGTGTTTACTGGTTGTAGGTGAAACCCACATTGCTATCTTGCTACCGAATGTGATATTTCTCTTTCTAATTTCTAACTTACTGGCTAGCTTCAACTTAGCCAACAATCTAGTTTACTTATCTCAGCTAGCTGTCAAGCCAGCTAGTCTGTTATCATAAAAGCTAGGTCGCTATCGCTTTAATTTCTTGAAAGCTGTTGAAAAAATATATATTGAAAAAAATAGATTGAAAATCAGTATCTGCTTTACTGGTGAAACTCCACCGCCTTCCCGGAACACTCGTCGTAAACAGGATGCGAGAAAACGGTAGCGCGGCTCGCTAATTCGCCGTAGCGCCTCTCTCGCGGCCTTCTCTCCAGTTCAAAGCGCCACGATGCTAATGAAGGTTCCCGTTTACAAAGAGAAGCTTATGTAAATGTTACCTCTCCAGATGTGCCAAATAGCGCTCGCATAGCGCTAGCCCCGAGCCGCGACTAACGTTAGTTAGCACGGAGACAAACCTTTGCGCCCACGGGGCCTGCCGCCCGAAAATCAATGTGTCTAATGAAATTTTGCCACGCGTTCTAATGAAGCAGCAGCCAATTTGCATTTGAAAGTGAAAAATAAGGAAAATAGGTTCATTTTACAGCTACGTGTTATTTATTGTGTCCTTTTTAATGTGTAGCTTGCGCTCCTATTGGACCAGATTCTTTTTTTTCCAAACCATTTGACTCTCTTCAAAATGATACAACTTAAAATGATAACTTTTAATCTTCAAGAACATTTTAAATTTGGACCCTCATGTTTCTTCCGAATGGTGCTTGTTGTCGGGTAAACTTTTCTCAGTGAACATCAGCTAACTTTAGCGGCGTGAACTCAACCCTCCACGTTATTGACACCATTAAATGTGTAACGGTGTTAACGCCGCAATGATGTACGCCTCCAACGTTAAACACCCTCTCCCCGGAGGTCCTGCTCCTTTCATGTACTGTAAATACCGCAAAGTCGCTATGCTGGCAGGAGATGTTCAAGTTCCAGGCAAATGTACGGCAGGCAGGCAAACCTCGCCTCCAGCAAGACTGAAAGTGAGCATCAGAGTAAAACAGTTGTTGACTTTGTTTGAACGTCAGCGTGTCAAAGCCCGCCTTGGGGGAACGCATCGCCGCCTCTCGACATGTGACAAAGACTCGCATGAATAACAATGTCATTTTCTCACATACACTTCTCCTTTTCGTCTTCGACGCAGCCCCGCCGACAACCTCTCGTCCCCCTTTTTTTTTTTAGCGCTCCTCTCCAATTATTCATATGCGCTTTGAAAGTTTGGGCGTCGCGCCCCGGATCGACGGTGACACACAAACTGCATTATCCTCGCCGTAAACTAACTTGCGCCGAGTTCATGTGTTTTTAATTGCACCAGTTGGGGACGCAGATGCGGGCACAGATGTGACGAAGGGTGGCGGAGATCGGCGCTCTTAAGTGGTTCTTACGTGGACACGACAAGAGTTACAAGTCATAGAGAAATGATACAAAAAGATGCTTTTGTAAAACTTTGTAGATCTGTGGCAGTTCTTCAAATCAAAAATCCTGTTTGGTGAGGAGTCAAACAATGATGTGGATATGAAAGTGCATTTTCACTTTTTGTTACGGTTACAGAAAGTCACATTTTAGGTTTGTTACCCAAAAGTTGTTTTACTTTTGGATCAAATTTAATTCTGAGTTGTTTGACTTTAGGACCCAAGTTTAGTTAAGATTTTAGTTTATATTTTTTGGGGGGGAAGTCGGTTTCGATTTTCAGGTTGGAATTCGCAGTTGCTTGATTTTTGGACCAAATTTTAGATCATAATTCCCAGTTTTATTGTTTGACCAAAGTTTTTTTTCAAGTTTAGTTCAGAGTTGCAAGGAATTCCAAATTTGTTAAACTTTTAGGTCAGATTTGTTTCATGTATTATCGATTTAAATTTGCCTTCATTTTGAATATGATTTTGAAGTAATGCTTTTGTCAATCAAGTGTTTTCATATTTGTATTTTCGTTCCGGTTCATTACCTATTGGTGGGGGGGGACCACCTTTGCTGTGACTTCTTTGCCTTTTTTTCCACATCTCTCCCACGAAGGAATGAATAAATCATACGTGATATGGAATGCGATCGAGAGGGCACGAGTAGAGAGTAGAAAGGCGTGATTATTCTTTGCTCCGCTGAGGTCTTATCTTCCAAAGTGCCACTAAAAGCACGAGAGGCTTTGTGTCACGTCGCTGCGGGACGACGGCGCCTGATTTTGATGCGAGATGAAAGGCGGCGCGGCGCGGACCTTGCTGCTCAAATTTGGTGTCCTCCAGCAGAGGATGTGTGATATTGATGGCCGGGTGCCCGCAGCCAAAGCTTACATTATCAAGCATCCATATTGTTTTACCTGCCGTTGCCCGCGGTGGCCAATAAATGGGCGAGCGGCGCCGAAAGGTCTCAGCTTTCGAAGCGGGCCACGAAGATGTCAAAGCGACCGCTTGGCTCGGCCACACAGTGGGAACAACCACACTTTGAGTTTGTTATAAATCATCCAAAGCATGAAGTGTTTGCTTTGTTTTTTTTACGACACAGGCAAGTCCAAATTTAGGATTTTCATCAAAACTTTTCAAAATTTGAACAAAAAAACCCCCCAAAAAAATTCCGGCCTAAATTTTCAAACTCAGAGTACAAATTTGAGCCACAATTTAGTCCAAAAGTCAAACAACGTTGAATTTCTCGCTAACAATCTACTTTCCAGAGTGGGAAGGGGGCACTGCCCACCTCGCCAAGCGGGAGCAAGGCCAGCTCGTACATTAGCAGGAATGCGCTTGGGGACGGGACGTCATATAATGCGGAATCCGTCCCGACGCGGAGTGCTGCTCATCTGCTCGCACTCGTCTTCTGCCCCCCCCCCCCCCCTCAATTGTCCCGGTTACCCCCCCTCCCGTGTCTGCACTGAAACGACTTTAGTCAGTGACGGAAGAATCCATTTACAATGTGTGCTTTATAACATCTTCTTGACAATGCAGTCGTGGATTAGAGACATTTGTGATGAATCTTTTATAAAGAGCCCCGACCCCCGCCCAAGTCTTCCTCCATCATCTTTCTTCTCCGTGTGTACACGCCACATGTGACTGTTTGGATGTCATTGCAGAAGAAGACAAAGAAAAGAGGGAAGAAGGGTGACAAAGAATTGTCAAGAGTCGGGCGAGGGGGGCATTAAAATTTATCTGTGTGGAACTTCTTTTTCCTTTTTGAGCGGCGCTTGTCCTCTCAGACGCCCAAAGACGCGCTCTGTCCTCATCAATTCTTCACCGCCATTTTGACACTCGCGCCGCTTCGTGTCTTCCGTGCTTTTCTTTTTTGGAGACGTTTGCCTTTTTCTTTTTTTTTGCCTCCTCTTAAAAAAAAAAAAAGAGAGGAAAAAAAACGCCCCCTTTCAAAATTAATGCCAACCCGAAAAGAAATATAGAAGCGCGTCTCAAAGCTGACAAGATGTTGTTCTACGTTATTCTCTTTGAAAAGCCATTTTGTTCGGCGAGCAAACACGCGCACGCTTGTCTGGTCCGACCATGCGGCCCGTCTTTCTACTCCGCCGCTTAGCTGCAATGTGGACCAACATGCAGACCTCCACTTGGTCCATGAGAACTTTTTGAAAGTACCCTTTGAGGTTAATCTTGAGGGGAGTCGTTTTTTAAGAAATGTTAGTTATATTTCCTACTTTTTGTGGAAATGGGTGAAATTTTGGAAAGAAAATGTATGTCCATGTGACCCAAAAAAATCAAAATGTCATAAGTTTGTATGTTTTTTAATATATATATTTACATGGAACTTTTGGCAGAATGTTTTTTCAGTTTGTCAATTTATTTATTCATTTAGGCCAATTTTTAGGTTATACGTTTTCCTACTTTTGGACCAAATTATTATGAAAAATTCAGTTGGATTTGTGTTTTTGTTTTTTTGCACAAATCTTCCTTGATATAAATGATTACATTTTCTTCTGCCAAGGTCAGGGCCCAAAATTTGAAAATCTTAGAATTCTGACTGTTGAATTTTCATAAGCATTTTAAAAACCTTGTCCCCCCTCAAAACAACAACCACACGTAAAAGTCTTCCAAAAGTTCCTGATTTCTAAAAGACGTTCAGACAGTTTAAATCAAGTGCTACTAAGCTTTGAATCAAATAAAATTGCATCGGTTTAATTTTTAAGTAACTTTTCATATTCTGAGAAATTAAACCATTTTGCCCCTCCCTCACTTGTGGCCTTTCCAGCTCACCTCCCCGTCCCCCATTGTCCAGATTATGGGGGGGATGCAAAAGAGAGAGCGCGCACAGCACGACGACGCAAACGTCGCACGGAAGAGGACGATGAAAAATTGATGGGCTTTCCATTTGAATTCAAGGTAGGCATCACTCTGCGTAAGTAGGCCTGTCTCTTTAAATCAGAGGAACTGTCGCCCGTGTGACTGCCTGTTTACAAAATAGCAGCCTGAAAATGAGACCTGCTCCCCGCGGACAAGCTAACTTGTCTAAATATAAATAATGAACGTCGGATAAATAATTCCCGCCGCTTGAATAATGCACACGGTGACGGAAATTCACTTACACCGGTGAAACTGGAGGACTCCAGGTAGTTTGTGTGCCAAAGTACAATCGGGGTGCTGTGAGTTGAGTTGCTGGTGACCCCATGTTTGCCACTCTGACTTTCTACAGTCCAAAAGTTGAACAATTTGCAACTCTGATGCAATATCGGGTCCAAAGGTGGAACGACTTGGAATTCTGACCTGCAGATTTCAGCAAAAATGTGATCCAAAAGTTGAAAAGTTCAAACACATAAATATTTGAGTTAAAATGCCAACAGAAATGTCATCCTATATTTTTTTGGACATCATTTTGGTCCAAAAGTCAGTTTTGGAACAAACATGCCATTTTGGGGGTCTGCTGAAAAGTGACGATTATGGAGGTGAAAGGTTTGTGCTTGACGTGAGCGACATATTTGTTACAAAAAAAAGAAAACCTAAGAATGTGAATTTAAACTTTAGAAAAAATTAAGAAAAATCAGAAAAACAATCTAAATTTTTGTCAAGTTGTCAAGATCTTGACAATCACAATTCAACTTGTTTGGTTACACTTTTCTTTGGGCAATGTCCACGCTCGCCCCAGGCTCCGCCCCCTTGCTCGGCTAATTTCAAGTAGGCATTTAGAGGACGTCGAGGTGGGAGTTTGCCGCTTCCTTTTTTCTTGTGTCTGGGTGTCCTCTGCAGAATAAGCCTTGTGATAAATGGCTCATTATGGGAAGTGCCAAACGCTCAAACTGTAATTAGCCTTAATTGGCTAATTGGATGGAGTTGTTGGATGGCATCAGCTTAATTGCTTCCCCCCCTCCCTCTCTCGTGAAAATGAAGTTGAACCCCGGCTCCGTTTGCCAGAAAAAAGGCCGACGGATCGTGCAAAGATCCTTCACACGCGTCGCTGAGCATACAAGCTGGAGGTGCTCCAAGTGTTCCGCTAATAACACCATCACAAATTCACGCCCTCCATATAGGTTAATGTGTTTTTGCCCAGAGGGGCCGATCTACCTGCACGGCCATTAAGCAACAACACCGTTAGCCGGCTGCCAGTGAAAACTAGAGGGGAAGAGACCATCTTGTGTGTGAACCACAAAGGGGCTTTGTTAGTGCATTGGAAGGTGTCACTAGCAGGGGAGGGCAACCTGCGGCCCGTGGGCCATACACGGAGCAAAAGGAACCCTGACATGGATAGGTGAAAAGATGACCTATATATGAATAATTGGACTTTTTGTCTTGATATTATTTGTGTTTTTCTGATATGGTTAAAACTTAAATGTCATGTAAAATGTCCAGTGAGTGTATGCGGTTTAAACAACATAAATATTTTGAATAAGTAGGTCACAGCTTGAGTTTCTAAGTAAACTATCTGAGGAAAGAAATAACCAATATAAATCAAATCAATAGTAAATAGGAAGTTTGCGGAAACCCCTTTTTATAAGCATTCAAGTGGGAAAGATTTAAGATAAACAAGGCAAAAATTGATTTTTTTAAAAATACAAATGTTTAATGTCTTGCATTGCATAAAAAAGCCTATTATTATTTTTAATATAAAAATCGTATTAAATTATTATTTATTACATCTTCAAAGCCATATTATATTATTGCTTTCTTTATTTTTAAATTAAATTATACAATATCCTGATCTTTAATATGTCACAGTACAAAGTGAAGTGCTGCGGTATTTGATTATATTTGGTGTCAGCCTGACCCCTAGTGGCGCTGCACTGCACTGCACGCCATTCGTCCGCGCTTGAAAGAATTCAATAAATTGAGAGCCAGGGGGGGCTAAAGAGCAAATATTACCAGTCGGGCCGCCAACTCGCCTGGCCTTGACCATGCACTTGGGAGGCTGCCGTTTATTTTGGGATGTGGTAGTGACTGTGAGAAGGACAGAGGGAGGAGGAGGGGAAGGAGAGATAGATAGGGGACACTTAAGCAGGCAAAAGAGAGAGGGAACAAGGACACAGTCGAAGAATGTGGTCAGAGCATCAGTGTAGTGACACAAAAAGCACATTGTCCTGATTTAACAGCCCTGAGCTTTCACTTCTCTTCGGCCCCGGACGCACACACGCACTCAATGCTCGTAAAGCTGTCCGCGGACTTTACAGTGGAGGAGCTGAGACGTGGGTGAGTCACTACGCGTTAAAGGAGGACTCGTGATTCAAGGGAGGGATGAGGAGGGGGGCCTGCGAGCAAAGCAGGGAGGCGAATAAAGCCAACGAGGCGGCGGGCCAGAACTCATACTTAAAGAGGATTTTTATGTGGCCCGCTAGAGCGCGCGGGAGGGGACGGCGCTTGGTGATGCGCTACATCTTCATCATTTACGCAGCAACCATGTGGAGCTTATATCTACGATTGGACCCTTGTGCAAAAAGCCAATTACTGGAGCCCCTTTTGAGCTCTGTTGCTAACCAAAACAGCAGCACCAACCCAATCGTTTTGGCCTGAGTATAAAAAGAGCATTCAGATGAGTTTTTTGACGAATAGGTGCACCCCCATAAAAATTTGCAAATGCCGAAGAATAACCAAAAGAATAAACAGATGAATCCCTCCATCTTAGATGCCCACCCACGGCTGCAGTTGAGTAACTCATTTTGATTTATTACTTTTTTAAACTGCTCTTGCGTTTTTGTCCTCTATAATAAGTTTATCACTGAGACAAACTGGAACTGACTGTTTTACAGTCTAGTCTCCAGACAACCAACCAAACACACACACACACAGCGCACGCAGCGCACACACGCAGATAAATATGTGCCTCCTCAATGAATTTACATCCTCGCGTTTGAAAGTCCCACTTCTCCATTATCCGGGAATGCGTATTTCTTAATTATTCATGGCAGAGGCATTGAAGCAGCCAGGTCTTTTAAATTTTTCATTTCCGAGTGGCTTCAAACGAGATTTCTCATGAAAAAGGGACCCACTTTTTGTCATTATCTTTATTATTATTATTAATATTATTATTTTGGGGGGGTGGGATGGTGGTTGTGTCAGCAAATAGCCGTGGGGAGACGTTGACAGCAATTTGGCATCTCCTGGTGGCTCTTTACTGTTTGGTGACAGCGTAAAAAAAGGCGGAAAATCGAGGTCAATTGGCAGGAGGATTCAAGAGACCTCAGTGAAAGAAATATGTGGAAGGGAAGCGGCTGATGCAATGCCAATATTAGCCGCTAGATAGCGCAATAGGGTCGGTGCTGAAAATAGAGATTCAAGCGCTCCAAAAAGATTTGACCAAAAAAAAGTACAGGCACATAATATACATTTATTTGCCAAAAGATAAATATCTTCTTTCAAAATTATTTTATTCTATTATTTTTAATTATTTTAAATATTTTTTAAATAATGACAAGTAAATAAATGATCCATCATTAATGAAATAAATAAATAGCAGCTGGCTTACAGAATGTTTGCATCGGAATATATTGCCACACACATGTTCATAAAATGTGATGTCACGCACACACACACACAAAAACTGGCTCATATCCAAATTGCATGTGCATGCAGTCATAAATCTCCAATCTTGACCTTGTGACTCATCCGCTGTTTTGTACAGTATCGACTTTAATGTTACAAATATAACAAAACCCATGTTATTGTATCATAGTCTCATTAGTCTTTCGAATTTTCTCTTGTGGACGGATCTGGGATGGGGAAACGGGATATCTGAACACTAGGACACTTAACGTGTGGTGGGTGTGTTGGTACTATAACACTTCCTCAACATTTCATGCACGATGACACAGCAGCAGCTTGCGGCATCTATCTTGGCGAGAAAGCCACAACAAATTATTCTTTTTTTTCCCCCTTCGTTTTCCCCCCACCGTACAAACATATTAAAGTTTTGGGTGCTTGCCAGACAAGCCGTGGATTACCTCGCACCGCAGACAAATTGGCAATTGAGGTGCCAGAGTAATGGAGGCTAATTGCTTGAGTGCTGGCTTAGTTTGCGTTTCAAACACAGATTGCAGGCCAACCTGGATGAGAGCACGAATAGCCATTAGCAAGGAGAAAGAAAAAAAAAAAAAAAGCCACTGTTTTTAAACATTGATTCCATGCTATTTGGTCGCATTATAACAATCCTGTTATGCAATACAATCAGGACAAGCTAGCTGCTGTTTATTCGATTTTCCTCAAACAAAATAATTGTTTTGGTACAATATCCTACGGAACAGTTGTTCTCCTGCCTGTTTGTCTCGCTCTGGCTCGTGCTAACTAGCCAACAACATATGACGGCGCAGCGAGGGTACGGATATTGTTTGTTCTCGGGCCCCCCGAAGGCCGCCTGCCGGTCACGCACCCTCTGACCCTCGCCATCTGCATCCCGTCTCCGCTAGCATGGCCAAGGCGGCACAGGGGAAGCTGGCACGCGTGGCGGGCCTAACTCCCTCCCCGCGTTAAGAAGGGCGAAGGTTGCATTTTTGCTGAAGGTCGACCGTCCTTCCTGCTAAATAAAGAACCCGCTCCGGCCCTCGCACGCAATTCGAATCGCAACAAACGCAAGCATTTGATAGGTTTATGATCTCTAATGACGAGCTGATATGCTAGGCTAGCAGTACATATGCTAACCAATAGCAAAGTAGTAACATGGTAAATGTCTTGAATGAGATAACAGTTTAAGTTGGAATGATTTTAATCCAAAATGTAGAAAGAAGACGTGGAAGGAAATGGCTCTTAGATACTTTAGTGGCTGCTGCTGTTTTGGTTAGCAACAGACTTCAAGCTTTGTAGTAGCTGTTGAGTCACATAGCATACAAATCCATTGGTGTAGTGCTGCGGTTTAGACAGATGGTGGTGCTCCCAGCATTGCATTCCCCTCACACAATTCCAAAGTGGCCACCTAACACCAGTCGCCTTTGTCCTTTCGCCTCCATCGATCAAATTTGTTCCAGAAAAAAACATAGGATGCCAATCTAATGACTTCCAGTACAAACATAATCATGCTCACGTTTGATTAAAACAACCAGAAGTCGAAGTTTTTTTAACATGACACCGGTTTTTGCTATTCGCTGCTCGGCTCAGCCCCAATCCGCTAACACATAACCATTAGGGGTGTAATGAAAACGGATTTGAATCATAGAATCGTTTTTTATACATGCCACATTCACTGGACTGACAAGTTAATCCATATTGAAAAATGGTCTGCTTTCAGCCAGAAACTCATAATTGCATTATACCTCTCCAACTGAGCCTTCGTACCTTCTACGATTGGAATACCACTAAATGGAACCAAAGCGAATCGTTCCGCGTTAAAATCGGATCCCTCGTATCAAAGTATGTGTGGAATTGCCATTTAATAACCATTCAAAATCACCAAATCAGAGCAAGATGTATAATACAGCTAAAGACAAAAAAAAACAAAAAGGATGCATATACAGTATAATTGCGCACACCCGAGTGGGAGAGCATCTGTTTGCTTGTCTTTTCTTTTTCTTTTTTTTTTCCCCCTGCACATGATGTCATGTCACGTGTGTGCAATGTTTTTAATTAGAAAGGTTCACCGCGGGGTCACACTCGGCTATAGCTCCAGTGGGTAAATATTTGCCTCACACTATCACCAGGCGCCATTATGGCTCTCAGGACTGCGCAATGCATTTCTATGCGTGTCCACATTAGTCAATGCCTACATCTTCCTGTATACCCCCCCTCCCCTCCCAACCCTCCCCCGCCTCCCTCCACCCCTGCACTCTTGTTTTTTCTTTACAGCTGTAGCTCCACACGGTTTGATCAATAATGTGTCCTTCATTGTCAAGCTGGGCCTTGCTGACCTTGGCAGCCTTTTGTCTCCTGCCGAGAGGCCGGAGCACGCATGTACAGGTTGTAAAACAGGAGGGAAAAAACATAAAGGAGTAAAAAATAAAAAAAAAAACACCTCCCTCTTGAGAAAATGCTTTTCCCTCGATGACCATGCAGCCTCATGAATCACATGAAAGAGGTCCGAGTTTAATGAGGCCATAACAGCGACTAAGTTACAAAATAGCCGCCTGATATACAGTATTCAATTTACAAAGTGTAATGGCCTTGACAAAAAAAATAAATAAAAATTGCGCACCTCTCCAAATAAGGCGCCTCGTTTTACATCGGGACAAACAAGGGAAATCAAACATGACAATGAGAAAATTGTATAGTTTGAGGGGACAAAAAATAATCCATAGCAAATATTCAGTCGTCTTTTTTTTTACATCAATTACAATCAAGCGTCAATTTGCGGATTTTTATGCTTCCACTGTATCTAATCTAATCGACGCTTGTTCCTCTCTGCAGTTAAGACAATAACTGACCCCGGCAGCTACGTAAATGCTTGTGGAAGTTGACATGTTATATGCGTCCCGCAGTCGCGCTCCTAACGCGCCAGAAGCAGTAATGGATTTTTGAATGGCCGTCTAAGTGACGGATTTCCGCCGCACTTTGCGGCACGTGAACAGGCGTCAAGACTACGTGACCACTGTGCATCTCCAATTTGTCCCTAGCCGTTATATTTTCTGCCCCCCACCCTAAAAAAAAAAAAATATTATTCCTTATGCGTTTCTGTCATTGAGAGCAATTAGTTCAATATTATTAGCTTCTAGAAGAAACGCGGTTTTAAACAGTATTCAGTCTTTTTATTGCTTGCTTCAGGGATAAACTGAATGATTGCTTCATTAGGTTGCCACCGGCAACAAGATATTAAGGCGTTTTATCAAAGGAAGCAGTTCTCCAACTTATTACGCCAAGTACCACCAATGACTATTTAAATGTTATTTAAAACACCGCCTGTGTGGTTAATGAATGTATTTTCATAAAGCCCACAAAATAGAATGAAAACAAGGCTCCAAACTCAGGATGTAACTCAAAACTCAGGATTTATTCACAATTCAACATTTACAAAAGATTCTTCAGTACTCGTGTTGCAGTCAAACTAAAATAACAGCCACAAGAAACAATCCAAAATGGCACCCAAAAAAAAAAAGAGAGCATCACTAGACTTTCCTCTTCTGTGTGCTGATATAAAGAACTGTGGAGACATAAATCATTATTATTATTACGCAACATCTTGGCAAAAATAATGAGTTAGAGAACGTAATGCGACTCTTACCATTGTTTCCTCTTAGAAAGGCATCACCGTACTTGTTCTTGAGCTGCCCGTTGACATACTCCTCAGTCTGCTCAATGGCGATGTTCATGTAACCATCCAGGCAGGCGAGGACACCTATAAACACGGATCAATATTATTTAAGTAATTAGCTCACAGACTTCTCAAAACTAATCAGGGATGGAGGTTGAATAGCTTAGTTGACCTCGGTAATCGACGCCCGAGTTCAGCTTGACTACCACCGGTCTGCCGATGATTTGCTTCAGGAAGTCACTGGGTGTCTGCTTTCTGAGACTCATCCTGGCTCAGCGTTAGATAGCTACAAGGAGAATGGGTCAGGTTAGCTCTTTTAGTACAAAAACTAAATCACTGAATTAAATACAAATAATATACAATTATTTTAAAAGCTAATTTAATCCATTTAAAATAATCTAATCGAAATATTGGCAATATATTGAATTTGAGGACTAATAATTACTTCTAGAATTTATTGACTTCACCTAAAAGGGTATACATTTAAACAAACTCCACTTGAACACGTTAGCGTCTTTTCTCGGTTAGCCACACGAGCTGCTCGCCACGTTAGTCGCTAGCTGGGCTAACCAAACAGGCTGCTACACTGACGTTGATATCTACACCGTTAGCCATAACGTGTTTACTCAATTTTGCATCGTACCACGACATTAGCATGTAGAAGCTAACCGCCTTGACTGGTGGGATTCAATGCCTGTAGATAGCGCTTGCTAATTAGCAGCTAACAGGCTAATCGAATTAGTTAGGACAACTTGAGGACTAGGTGAATATGTATAATGTGTAAATGAATTTAAATACTGCAGAGCGCATGCAGTAGTTTGTATTTTTAAGCATCATCTGAATAACATGTTAGTGATAAAATCCCACTGTACCTTTCAAACGTTGTGTAGACGATGCGAACGTAGCACTGGACCAGTATCTGTTTGACCAATCAGATACGAGTATGGTACGGAAGACGAGCGGGAGCAATATAGACGAAAGCGCAAAGTGTGAGGAAGAAAGCATAATGCTCAATTATATTTCCCTGCAATTAATATTTATAATTTATACAATTTTAAACATAATAATTTAAATTTATATATTTCCCGGACCGTGAGACAATGGGGACAGTGTTCTTGGGATCATTTCAACCAGTTCCATGACCTGTTTATTTTACCACTATGATTTTATAAGTTCCTGCAGACAAATGCACCTGTTGGTCTATGAAGGATTACAATCTCGAAACTAAAGTGTAAAACAACATGGAAATTATTTTACATAAGGAACAGAAGCCATTAACCAAATTTATCTGGCACATGCTATGGGTACATGAAAAAAAAATCACTGTTAAAAGCAAAGGTTAAGACACCTGGGGACAGTTTTGAATTGAGAAAAAAATGCATGATGTTGATGTTTCATTATGTATTTTCTTATATATACTGTTTTTACTGCCATTGTTATTGCTGCGTCGTCCAGGTTGTCGGACAAAGGTTAAGAGATGGTGTCGCATCTGATTGCGGCCGCCGCGGTCGACTGGAGTGCGTGACCCAAATGGCGCACAGCTTGGGTGCTACATGAAAAACGATGTCACAGGAAGGAAATAGGGCGAAAATATACAGGAGGACGGACGTGCGAGTTTGTGTTCAAACACAGAGCGAGAGAATGGATTCGGACAGGTTCCTTGTTAGCAGGGCATGGCTAGCGCCGGCGAGGCGAGAGGTTAATTCGCTATCTGTCGCTGCGTTCAACTTGGGTCACCGCAGCAAGTCCTTAAGTCATAAACACTCGTGGGTGAGAGCCATGTACAGGTAGCGCTCATGAATATTCAATGTTTTTTATTTCTCTCGCGACTGCTTTCAGTGCTTTACCTTTTATTGAAGAAAAATAACAAATAGATTCTTCTTAAATGACCTCTAAAACTGTTTTTTGTTTCCCAAAACATTACATTTCTATTCGAGCCGGATTAGTAATCAGTTTTAAAATCAAATTTACATCTAAACTACTGTGTATAAAACTGAAAATGAATTTTTTATTATTTTTTTTCATCGTGATACGTGATTGTACAGGCTTCGTAATGATTAGGGAACAAAAATATTGTGTACCGTTGCTCGCCACCTCGGATAAGACCTGTTTGACAGAAAGCGCCAGGCAGCGCTATCAATTGCGCGACAAATCCTTGCTCCATCTCTCAGCCCCTTAACCCCAAGAAAGTGCCTTGTGAAATAGAAAGATTACGCCGAACGGAGATTCCATTGTAGGTTGGAAATGGAGAAATTGCAGCGGTGTGGAGGGCTGGGAGGAAGGAGAAGGCACTGGTTGGGAGGGGCGGAGCCGGGCTGGGGCGCCGTGTATCCTAAAGCAATAAGCAGGCCACAGGTGGGGCTTGGTGTCGGCGCAAGATGAGGCGATCGTCTGGACCGCCGTGACCCCGTCGAGGCCACGTTTTCTCTGGAGGTGAAACTTGATATGGGGAGGATAATGGAAAAGCTTGGGGGTCTTTTCATATCAAAACAGATATGTGGATTGGAAGAGACTCAGTAGAATACTTGCTTCTATCAAATCTCTTTACTGGATTGTAATAGCCCAGGATGGTCCAAATGTCTCTTGATTGTTTGCAATATTTATCATTAAAATTGAATATTGGGGAATTAATCTGTGATGCGACTAGCAAAGTCGGTAGATTGACCATTCTCAGTCTGTATCGTTTAAATAGAGCGATACAATGTCAATGTTTACAGGCGGGTTGGCTTTAGGTTATGTAACATGTTACGGTCAGTCTGCGTAGAACCCCACATGCTACCCTCCCCCTTGGGCTTTGCTCCTGATTATTGGCATGCCAATGACGCATGGCACCCCTTCCCATGACTGACTGGCTTCTGACAACTGGCTGCTGACAGGCCTTGAGGGGCCATGCAAGGCTGGGCACAACCTTCATTTTATTCTGGGTCACTTCTGTTTATGCCTTATTTTCCTTCTGCTTAGTTTTTGTGATCATTGTCATGTTCTTTTCTAAAATGTCCCTCATAAAGGGAACAACAGGTGTGTTTTGCTGCAATTGTGGTGGAAACACACACCCAGTTCTAGGGACTATTTTAAACACCCCCCCGTGGAAGCAATCCGTCCCCGCTGTCCCATGAAAAAAAATAAAACGCATATAGTACCCGAGGCTTGGACTCTAGTCCTGTTTCAAGAGTCCCCTATGATCATTTTTAAAGACAGACCAACTGTTTCTACTGTAGACAGTGAAAATGTGGGAGCATTCCAGTTTCAAACTCACAGACCTTGTTTGATTAAAATTTGTCCAAATCCTCGGAATTTTCAACCTCTGATTTCTGGAGTCCACCATGAAAGCAGGAATGGTATCTTTGTGTTGAATCAAAATAAACCAACCGTTAGCTAACATACGTAGCTTCCCAACCAAGACCCGAATAGTGACGTAGACAATTCCGTTTGATGCTCGTTCCCCCGGGGGGGGTCCCGGCAGCTCCGCTCGGAGCCGAGTTCCGTCCCCCGAGGAACGACGCGAGCAGACAGTCTGACTGGCCGGCCTGCGCTACAGAGCACAGACGTGACACTCTTGAGGTTCTTCTCCCCACCTTTCTTCACATCACCTCATTTTGTACCAGCCAATGGAGATATCATAAATAACATTTCAACATAATTATTCATCGGGAAAATATCAAAAAGCACTTTACATGATCCCCAAATTTGTGTAGCGCGCCAAATAGAACCCGCCCTCCCCTGCACGTTTTTCCACTTTGTCACTCTGCTACCAAGTTGTCAGAGTGACGCTGTTGGGATTTTTTTTTTTTTTGCTTGATGGATGGTGAATGGTGCTTATACAAGAAGCCACTCCAGCGCGCCCATAAATATGCATGGTGACATTTGGAACAAAGCCACTCGTCCTCTCTTTCCTGATGAGCTGTGCCGGCGTACTATAACATATTGCCATACTGTCCCACCTTGTGTTTCATAGCCAATCTCTCTGTTCATCAAGTTGGCAGATAACCTCTAGACGCTGACAGATGACGCGCATGCAAAACCCCGGCCCACGTTATTTCCCAAAATGGACGCTAAGACAAGTAATTAATGGGCTGTGCCGTGTCTGCTCCGATGAAGACGACGGCGTTCTCCAGACAGTTTGGAGGTGAAGGCCGTTACATTACTCTATTGATCGCCGGCGGGTCGGGGGTGGAGGCGTGTTCCCACATTCATAGACCACCGCGTGAAGAAGAATGCCCCCCGTGTTCTCATTTAAGACGGAGAAAATCTCCCTCACTTTTCTTTGTCCCCATGTTGTGTTAAAGGCTGAAATTTTAATAGGGCTCTTGCACTGGATCTCATTAAACGCTGCAATTGTATCGACACTAGCTAGCTAGGTATCACACTAGTTGACTAGCACGCTAGCTAGCTATTGCTCTAGCTATCTATTGCTCTATGTCCTTTTTATAAAATTACACAAAGCAAATATACAGATTTAAAATAATAATAATAATAGACACCAAACTAAAACTAAGCATTTTTGGAAATAAATGCAACTCATTAAACCTAACACAGCTTATTAAAACTAATTAGAATTAACTAATTTAAAAAAATAATAATAATAATAATCTGAATTGAAACAAAAATTGACAATGAAAATTCCCAATAACCCTGAGTGGAACGCTACCAAGTCGTTTATTTTGTTGCTTGATAGACACTATAGACATCTCCTTTCCGTTTTCTTTTCTTTTGTCCAAACATCACGCCAGAGAAGAATAACTGAGAGACAGCCGGGAGCAGCTCCTTTCATAGCCCACACACATGCATCTCTCCCCTCCATCTTTTGACCACAAGTGGAACTGTGACTCAACAGCCGGGATACAGTACAGCAATCTTCCTTCGCCAGACCCTCTTGAATATTCATGGATAGCAAAATAAGCTAGGATCCGGCCGTCTCTCATCCCTCCATCCATCCATGCTGACACCTAAGCAAGTGGAACAAAAGTCCACATTTTCCAGTCTTGTAATTGCCTGACAAATTTAACATGAGCAGATACAAATCAGAACATTTGAGTCCAAATTTCATGACAGAATTTGAGTGCCAAATAGAACTCCAGAGTACAGTACAGCAATCTTTCCTCGCCTCTTGAATATTCATTGCTATCGAAGAAACTTACGACCCATCCGTCTTGTATCCATCTGCGCTGATATAAAGCGTTCAGGGAGTGGGAGGGGGGGGGGGATATATGGAAGTAATAGAAGATCTTTAAAATGGTGCGAGAGGGGTGGGCACGATGGCGGGGACGGTAGGGGGGTATGTTTTACACTAATTCCCTCATCCCTTTTCGCAGGAGTGCCATGTTACAAGCGAATTCCTAAGGCGAGCCAATGGCCCGATAAATCTGCCCGAGCGCCGCTCTCTCTCAATTTGTCTCTGCGGAATGTCAGCTGGCTGCCATCCAGATGGCGGAGAAGCGCTTTTTCACAATGCGCCAATATAGCGGCAGAGATCCAGAGGGATGGATGGATGGATGGATGGATGGATGGATGGATGGATGGATGGATGGATGGATGGATGGATGGATGGATGGATGGATGGACGGACGGATGGAGATTTTTCAGATTTTTTTTACTTTGTAATTACTGCAACTTGACCTGCTTGACATTTCGTTTTTATTTCCCCCCACTAACTTGGGACTTTCCTAAAAGTTGAATCTGAAGACCTGAGATATTGACATATTTACTTACTCGCACATATACGACTTCTGCTATTTACTGCGGGCCTATATAAAGCCTCGTCATCCGAGTGTCCATACACGGCCTCAGACGTCCACTTCTCGAGCAGGTCCATGCTGACAGAATGTAGTGGGAAAGAAAAAAAAAAAAGAACGAGTAAGCCGAGATGCGACGCACAGATGCCATGCCAGAATCGTCTTGGAGCGCGGCGTGAAACACAAAATGGTCGTGTTTGGTGTCGCTCCCACATAGCTGGGTCCAGGTGGCGGAATGGCAGAGTGGGAGAACAGACCATGTTTGTGTGAAGATGCAACAACTCTCTCTCTCTATCTGTCTGCCTCTCGCAGCCCCCTCCCTCCCTTCCTCCTTCTTCTTCTTCTTCTTCTTCTTCCGATCTCTGGTCAAACAGTCTTTGTTCTGTATTTAAAGGTCGAAGGCTAGCAGACCCCGAGTTGCCTTCCGACCCCAAACCCCCAATAGCTACTGTACATTCCTAATGTACATCATGGAAATGCCAAATACGCAATATTTCCTGAAGTGGACAAACGTTTGAATTGCAAAGCTACTCGGGCTGTGCAAATCTGATCAGTATCTTGATACATGGACTGAGATACGATTCAAGGGCAGCACATTCTAACAGGGAATGAGTCATTCGGTTCCCTGGCTTTATTATTCAATTTGATACGGTACGACTCAGTTCTAAAATGTATGTATACACACACACACACACACGTAGTATATTTTAATTCTGCTTCTATTCTTGTATGTTTCCCTCATAAGGCCGGGGTCATGTACCGTAATTTTCGGACTATAAGTCGCACCGGAGTATAAGTCGCACCAGCCATAAAATGCCCAAAAATGTGAAAAATAACATATATAAGTCGCTCCGGAGTATAAGTCGCATTTTGGGGGGCAATTTATTCGACAAAATCCAACACCAAGAACAGACATGAACGAGCAACAACAGGCTAAACGATACGGTATGCTAACGTGACAAACACAAACGAGGAGCTGAGAACGGGCCTGACGTAACATTCAGTTATTTAAAAAAAACTATTACATAAATAACACGTTTATAAAACCATCTGTGTCACTCCAATTCATTAAATCCATCGATCGTCCTTTGTCAACAATGCCGTGTGCCGCGCCGCAGTTCAAATTATTCCACAGGCCCATACAACGATATATAAACTATATTTTAAATAACTATCACATAAACAACAATATTATCAAACCATTTGCGTCACTCCAAATCATTAAATCCATCGATCAAATTTCTCGTCTTTTATCGATCGTCCTTTGTCAACAATGCCGTGTGCCGCGCCGCAGTTCAAATTATTCCACAGGCCCATACAACGATATATAAACTATATTTTAAATAACTATCACATAAACAACAATATTATCAAACCCTTTGTGTCACTCCAAATCATTAAATCCATCGATCAAATTTCTCGTCCTTTATGTCATCCTGGTGACAGAGGTCATGTCCAGAGGATATCGCGCTTTAAAGTGTTAATTACTTTATCTGATTTTTTCTCTCTATTTTTCATGTTTTGAATATGTTCAAGATAAAGATATCAAAGCATGTGAAGTGATCAACTATACTAAAAATAACATGTGAAGTGGTCAACTATACTTGTAAGTAAGTGATGTGTTAATGATCAAGTAAAAATTTGTGAAAAAAAACATATATAAGTCGCTCCTGAGTATAAGTCGCCCCCCCCACCCAAACTATGAAAAAAACCGCGACTTATAGTCCGAAAATTACGGTACCAGGTCAGGCAGTGACCTGTTTGTGCGGGATATCGGGGTTTGGTTTCAGGAATGTATAGTTACCGACGACGGAATATAGAACAGCCAGTTGGTTGTGACCAGAAAAGAACGAGAGGGTGACCGTATAGGGGCTGCTGGACGAACAAGCGAGTTGGGGCTCGACCCGCAGCTGT
Organism: Syngnathus acus; assembly: GCF_901709675.1. Taxonomy (NCBI): domain Eukaryota; kingdom Metazoa; phylum Chordata; class Actinopteri; order Syngnathiformes; family Syngnathidae; genus Syngnathus; species Syngnathus acus. The sequence goes on from NC_051087.1 coordinate 2,216,299, forward strand.
TAGGCAAAGCCATGGGGTCAAGAGTCGCTGGGTATAAAGCATGGGGACTGGAAGACTCGGGGCAGGCGCTCAACAATTTTCCTTTGAGGCACTTCATTCTGACATCGGTTGAATAAAATCTTGGCACCTTCCTTAACAGCCAAAACTCAAAGCCGAACCATCTAAAATTCATGAAATACTTTTGTGAGTCCTACTTTGTAGATAACGTCAGTGTAGCTTGATCATAATAAAACACTCCAGCGACCCGACAACAAACAGAGAGGCTGCCACGCAAAAGCGCCGAAGGGGTTCATGTTACTGCGTGACAGTTGGCACGGGTGTCAAACCGGCGCCTTTGCCAAGCTGCGCTGCCAGGAGCTCAGCGTGGCCGCTTTTAATATTTCAATTGCCCCCCCGCCCCAGCCCACACAACCACCCCAATAGCCCGTGTTCCTGTCCGCAAACCAACCAGATTATGACAACGGCCCGCCTCGCCGCTTATCTGACGGTTGCCTAGCGACAGATCCCTGACCTGGCTTTGACCTCCTCTGGATAAGGTCAGCACCTGAAGGTGCTCCCATTGGAGGGCTGCCTGGGAGGGGGCGGGGCTTGGGGGAGCAATAGAGGCAACAGCTCTCTTCTGCATACTCTCATGCAGCCTGCTGATAATAATGATAATATAAAAAAAAAAAAATCTTCCAAGCCCTCCTTAAAAGCATCCTTCATGTTGTCCTTCATTACTTGCAGCAGTTATGCAGCAAAGTAAGGCCGCAAATAACAATTATTTGAATAATCGTTTATCCTGTTATTTACATTGATCATTTTGCCGTTTAATTTTGAATTATCTTTTGTATCTGTCCATTTCACAGTAAACATTCTTTTTTTTTTTTTTTTCCTTACACTTGTTCAAGAAGGGAGATGATGAAAGTCTCGACTATCGCGCCACTGCAATCATTCACGATGGTGCAACCCGTTTGTTTGTCGTTCACCATCAACCAGGAAGTAGTCTGCTTAGCAACAAACAGGCCAACAAACAAATACAGTTTGTCCTCAGCAGAAGCTTTTAGAAATGACTGACCAAATTGTATATGATATACCGGCTAACTTTATATAACTGTATGTATGATATATGTCCTTGTTTACAAGCTTTAAAATAACTCGTCCTCGTGTCACAGGACCTTCACTTCCCTCCGGGGGCCTTTCACAAGACCTCTGGCCCAGTTCACCCGGGGCAACCTAGGCTCCTCCTCTGTGTGTGTGTGTGTTGAAGAGAGAAGCCATTGAAGGTCAAAGGGCAGGAAGTTGGCCACCTGCCTCTGTCACGCTGGTGTCAGTGAGGAGGAGGGAGGAAGTGGTTTGCACAGACTTTGACTGTATGATTGAGCAAGGTTATCTCCGGTAAGATGTGAACGGTGAGGTCATGAAAAGTGCTTTGAAGGTGTCCATTGAAAAGCTTGTCTCTTCAATTTCAATTTTTTTTTTTTTTAAAGTTTGAAAATTGAATGTATTATTTTAGAATAGGAATTTAATCATTTTTAAATAACTGGACATTAAATGTAAATTTTAAACTTAATAAATGTAGTTTGAAAATTAATTACATTTATTTTTAATTAAATCAAAACATAGTAACAATTTTCTTTTTTTTTTTTCAAATTTTCTCATAGGAGTTTTTTTTTTTTTTTATGAATCATTTGTATAGTGTCCTTGCATGCCCTGCCTATAAAAAGTATCCCAAGCCATAACTGAGGCTTCACTGTAAGCGTACATCTACTGTACATCACGTTATCATTATGTCGCCATTGTCAATGTCAGCGCATAGTCTCTATTATACACGGCAGGCCTCCCTCCATTAATGTATCGACTGCCTCCTGAGTTCCATCTGAAAAGTGTCGTTTTAAAGAGCAACTAACAAGGTAAAGAGAATGTGGGAGGCAGACCTAAATCACACGGCTACAAATAGAGGTGTCATAAAGATGTCCAGCAATTATCCCGTCTCATTTCCTGATCAGAGTGGTCTGTTTTTTTTTTTTTTAAAGGGGTATTTTTTCACAGCTCAGGATGTAACCCCCCCCACTAGGCTAGTCGCCATTGGACTCCTCTGGGCCGCCTCCTCCTCGCCCTGCCGCGTGTGTTCACACCTCGGCCTTCTTGTACATCCCTCCATCCATCTTTTCCCTCCTTCCTTGCGTCCCGCCATGCCTCAACCTCACACCCTGCCTCCCCCGCCCGGCGCAGGAGGCTCGTTACCGTGGCAATTAGTGGGAAAAACTCAAATTAACCCTCTTGGCCGCCTGTAGGTGACAAAGACACGTTGGGTTTTCTGCTAATTGGGAAACAGAACAACATGATTAGACGGGGGCTGAGCAGGATGTGATGGGACAGGTTATTTCTTAACTCGCATGGCATTCAAGTGTAAAAATAAGTAAATGAATACTTTTGTTAAGTCCAATGTGCATTGATGTACCTGGATTGCAGGGCAGACAAATTGATTAAATCGATGAATTATCACACCCCTAATATCGATCTATCTTTGGGAGAATCCTGGATCTATCTCGTTGTCTTTCTCTCCAAACTCCAGAAGCAAAAATTACTAAAGTAAACTCAATTTCATCTCTCCAGATGCCACATCTGCTTTGATGTGTTATAAAGACAGCAACACATGTCAGCCATAGTTCAAAACCACTGCGGCCAAAAATGTTTGTTGTTCTTTTTATTTGTCCATGAACATAAAATTGGGAATTTGACTAAAAGTGTCAAGATAAATATGGTTTTAAAGGCCTTGCACTTGTTGCACTTTTTACAACAGACGATTCTCTGGACAAACTGTTCCAAGCACCAGGGGAACCCGATCACTATTCATCGTATTTTACATTAATCTGGATCTAATCTCTTACAAACATTGCTATGATCACCATGGCATTCACGACCACTTTTCATTTTCCATCTACTTAAGTTTGGCTCTCTTGTGTAGGTTGCAGTCTGTTTTCGCTCTATTCTGACAAAGCTCGCCAGCAGTTTGAGGGCGCACTGATAGTCGCCATGGTAACGTGGCCACGACCTTGTTGGGGGCGCACACCTAAAGGTCATTAATCACCACTCCAGGGATATGTAACCATTGACAGCTCTCAGATTTCCCAGCTGGAAGACAAACACGACTAATGAGGAAAAGATGGGGCGTATGAATAAGATGTGATGAATGCCAGTCTCTATTTCTCATAGACGCAAGGTCAGTTGAAACTTATCTAGAAGGGAGGTTCAGTAGTCGTGGGGAAAACTGCGGGACAAAAGCGCCTTGTTGGATGCACCAGTCGAGAGGAGACGTGACGACAAACAACAGCGCTGAGCATCAACAAAGGCCTTCTGTATTAACTTTGTTTTAGTCAAGATGGAATATCCTCAAGGAGACTGAGGGCAGCTCTAGAGCAAAGTGGAGACTGTGGTGCTTAATACTAGATTGACCTCGCCAGTTGTAAGGAGGCACACGAGCCAACAACAACACAGGACAAGGGTCTCCTGTGCTTACTTGATCGAAGACGGATTTGATACAAAAGGAGACTAAGGGCAGGCAGCCCTGCGTCAAAGTGGAGACTGTGTGGAGCGTCGTACTGCAGTAATAAAACATGCTTCATGAAATGCACCAGTGGGAAGGTGATGTGCTAAAACAACTAGACAGACAGACAGAAAGATGATGTTGAATAAGTACGAAATAAACTATAATACATAGATAGCTCAGTAATATTTGAACAAAGTGAAAAGTATAATATTATTTGACAGTGAAATAAAATGGAGTGCTGAATTACAATTCATCCAATTGGATGTGCAGATGACAATATGGTGAGGAAGTAGGCTGTTGTTGTCAATACAGTACGTACACTACAAAGCTTTTGGGGGGCACCTTGCTTGTCGCGGGGGCGAGCACCTCAGCCACTCGCCGCGTGTGTGTGCGCGCGCGCGGGCAAGCCAGTACGGCGTGCGCGCGTGTGAGCGAGCGTGCGCGCGCGCGCCCGTCTGCTCTGCTGTTGCTGCCCTTTGATCCCCCGCATTAGTGTTAGTTAGGGGGGCTCCGAGGCGCACAGCAGTCAAGACAGCCGAGCGAGCAAGGCAAAGCGGCCCAGGCGGCGCCCCCTCCTCCGCGGCCCGGGCTCCCCTATTTTCCCCCCTCTCGCCTCTCTCTATCTCTCGTCTCCCCCTTCGACCGACGGTCCCGCTCTGAAGCGAGCGAAGCCAGCCAGGTGCAAGACCGAGCGAGGAGCAGCGGCAGCCCGCCCTCCTGCCTGCCCGCCCGCCCGCCGTCCGTCCGTCCCCTCCGGTCTCCTTCAAATGGGAGCGAGCCTCTTTTCTTCCGTCTCCCCGCGCCAGGACGAGAATGTGATTTAAAAACAAGCGTTTTGGGGAGGAAAATGCCAAGGAGGAAGCAGGAGCAACCCAAGCGCCTGCCTTCACGTAAGTCTCGCGGCTTGTGTGCGCCATTCTCGGTGGGGTTAAAGAGGTGAAAGAGACAAAAGAGGCTAGGTTATATTCCTCCCCGGGTTCTTCTTTTTTTTGCGGGTCCGAGCGAGGCAGCCATGTTGTTGGCGACGCTTTAGCCAGCCCCCGAGAGCAGCGGGAGGAACCGTAAGCGAGCGAGACGTTCATAATCGATTTTTCTTCCTCCTCAAAAAAAAAAAAAAAACAGCTCGCCAAAGGTTGCGGGTTCTATGTGTGCGGGGAGCAGAGGAGGAGGAAGAGGAGCACGAAGAAGACGAAGGCAAGCTGGGGGGGAGAGAGAGAACGCCACCGCGGTGTTTTTGCTAACATGTCCGCCTGCTTAGGTGGCTTCTCCGGGAGGACCCGGGGAGTGTGGCCGCAATAAAACGAAGGGTCAGCCGGATCAGACAAGCCCGAGTCTGGCTCGACTTGCTCCCCCCCACCGAAGCCTGGTTAGCATTAGCTAGCACCTCCACTTCATTCCTTAAAATAAGAAAGTATGAAAAGATTTTTCCCCCCACCATTTTCTAGTTTCTCGCCTGTCAAGAGTGGCCATGATCGGTCACCTGAAGTTCATGGTCCCCCCCCCCCCCCTTCTGCTCCTCTTCATCTTCCTCCTTCCTCTTCTTCCCCTTCGCAGGCATTCATTGCAGACAGATCGGATCAATAACGCGGTTAGACGAGGGGGGAAGCGACACAAATGCCAATGTCGTGCCGCAGTAGCCCTCTTTTTAATAATAACACCATCCCCCCTCCCCACACCCCTTTTCTTCTTTTAGCGAGCTCCCTACTTTGTCTCTTCAAATTTGACCCACCATCATATGTTTGGATCGGCACAGGCAGGGAGGAAAGGGGAGGCTGCGGTCGCACACTCGGGTCGCTATGGGTTCATGGTGGAGCAATGACTGGAGAGGCTTTTTCGGTTCCTTGTATTGTTATGATGCTGCACTGTGTGTGTTATGTTACATGTGAAGTGTAGCGCTGCTTTGTTTTGGGTTCCGACTTTTGGGTAAAGGAAGTTTGAAGAGGCTCACACTGAGCCGGGATTCTAACCCAGAACCTGTAAGGTAATATGCACGAAGTTTGGGGGACAAAATGGCCTGCGGTGGTTACTATGTATGTCTCACAGTTGTGAGGTTTGGTGTTTGAATCTCTAAGTTGCATTTCGATGAAATTCAAGAATTTGTTATTCAAATCTTTCACAGTAAAATTTTAAAGATTAGTCTGAATGCTGCAGGTTGGGTAAAAGTTGCCGATACATGTGTCGTAATTGTGTAAGGATCCGGCAAACCCGGGCGCTGCTATTGTACAGAACATTTGTTGTATATCGTTGCTTGGCATCGACTGGCAACATACTTGCGGACTGCGTGGGTTGAATCACCACAAAAAAATGGAAGTGATGCGTCTTTCTCGTATAACCAATTACAAGCACCGGTGCAAAATTGCGTCACGCTCCTGTTCATCCAATTCACCTGTGTTATTTCCTCTATTTTATTTTCAATTAGAATTTGTTGGCTTTGTAAAAATAAATGAATTAATTGGCCCCTTTTTTTTAAATAATCGCTTTTTGCCCATCTCTTATTCTGGCGATTGTTTTGCGATAGTTTAGCAGTTAGCATGGCTTCTTTTCTAGTCATAATACTTTTCAAAAGTCTTGTTTATTATTTTTTGGTGTATGTTTTATGTTTACAGGATGAGGGGAGTACGTGAAGTATTGGCACCTGAGCTGAGGTTTTTTTTTTTTCTCAGTTCTTCCCTCCCGTCCCCCTGCATTGTGCACTCGCTGGCTTCCAATGTGGCGGCCACCCCAGCTCAAATTAGCGTTCTCCGTTTTGTGCTCTGGTAGTGTTGTGGTACATGACATGGGTTTGATTCCCAGCCACTGCTGGGCCCGAACCCGAATTAATTCAAAGAAGGTGGGTGGAAGGACTTTAATATGGAGCTTCTGTGGCTGGTAGGGTGAATTTGAGTCCTTCTGTTTGCGAGTCCTGCCGTGTTCTCGTCACGTAAAGTCGGTTTTCACACATGAATGGCGGACAATGCGAAAGGAAGAAGCCGTGTTGTCATTTCACACGTGTGGCAGACAACGAGAGGTTGTCCTTGTCAGACTCGTTGTCACCTTCTTGGGTGCGGAGTGAGGGGCTGCTTGTGGAGTATGTGCAGGATGATTGTGCAAAACTGCTGTCATACAGATGTTTGCCCTCATGTCTATTTTTCCCCACCCCGTCTTTGTTTTACATTGTTGTTGTTGACTTAGGGCTGGATTTACTCAGGGTTTGCGCAAGCAAACAGATGTAGAAGCTGATAAGCTAACCAGGAACGCAGTTTTGAGTTTGCATGTTGTGGGAGGAATGAATGCAAATTCAGTTTGGATCATTTGTTTTATTAAAGGGGAAGATATCCCCCAAAACGTCTTAATAATATTTTGTATGTGCCCCCACTAGTCTAAACACGTTCTGATTAATATTACATTTGTGGAAGTACCTGCTCAAGGGGCAGCCATTTTGCCACTTGCTGTCGACTGAAAATGACATCACAGTAGCTAGGTCATAAGGTCACAACCAATCACAGCTCATCTTCAGAAAACTGGTGAGCCGTGATTGGTTGTGAAAACTGTCAACTGTGACGTCATTATCAGTCGACAGCAAGTGGCAAAATGGCCGCCCCCTGTGATGGATTAAAAACAAGTGGATTTTGCTCATTTGATTTATATTCCACAAACAAACATCACCCAGAACTTTGTTTATAACAAACAAATGGGAGTGTAAGTACGTTTTCTCTGTTTCTTTGTATCGTAAAACTTGTGAGAGATTTTTCACCCAAGTGTGTGTCTGTGTGCACAGCCTGGAAAGATGAGCATGTGTGTGTGAGTCCATAAGCCAGCTACGGAGGTCACGGTACAGTATGGCGCCGTCACTCTTGACAAGTAAACATGACCTTTGTTGCCTCCGTGAAAAGCACTCTTCGTCTTCTTCCGTGACCTTGCGGGGCTCTTTTTATTTGTGTCGTTTTTACTTCGTTATTACTCGCTCGTCTGTAAATTCCGCGAGGGACGCATCATACAAGGACGCCGCCGCCACCGAGTATTGTTTGTCACCAAGCGCAAGTGGGAAGGGCACTGCCTCGCAGTAGAGTGTGGCCTTATAAGGCATCGTGACAATTAGGAGCTGTAGTTTCACACGATCACATCTGCCGTTCTTGGTTCCGGTTGTTCCTGGAACCAAAAGTTTCCCGGACTCTTTTGATGCCTACCAAATAGTTTTCAATAAATCATCCACGAGGTCATCATTTGTTTTCATCGTCTTGAATCTCAAAGGATGTAGCGGGAAGTGCGTCGTGTGCGGTTGAGGTCGGAAAGTGGACCGGTCTTGAGTCCGTGCGAAGGCGGTCAGACAGGAAGTACGTTCGAGCTTTGGTGACTTTTTAGAAGGGCTCATTGTGTTGTCGGGTTGAATTCTCACCAATTCTGCTTTGCTCTCGCTATCCAGCTCAGCGGCACGCCGGGCGGCTCTCTGGCTGCCTTCCACTCACTATGATTATGATGACCTTGCTGCGGCCTGGAGTTGAAAACGTTGGATTAAGAGAAAAGGAAAACGAGAGCAGGTTTCCATTTCACCCTTGGCATAAAATGTAAGGGGGAATTTCTGGCTAGAATCCCCCTTTCCCTCACTATCACCACCCCCCCACACCTTCCCCTCCTCAGATGGATGGTCATCGGGGTCTCTGGCTGTGTCGGTCGATCGGAGCTCAAGCGAATAATGATACACAAGCTTGAACTGGGAAATGAATTCACCACGCGCTGTCACAGGCGGCTACTGCGTGTGTGTGTTTGTGTGTGTTTCGTTTGATAGTACCTGAAATCACTGAGGCTGATGAGGATTAACAGTTAGCAGGGTAAGGTTTAATGGGCCCGGTTTCACCAAAGTAGCAAGGCCCCTATGTTTGGATCGATGGCGACACATAAATGTTAACCTTATTTGCAGCTGGAGACAAATGAGAGTGCACCAAGACAAGTCGGCCGCTTTTGTTCCTGAACTTTGAAAGTGCACTTCACGCGTTCAACTATGTCATATTTTTTCACTTTTGTCGATCTTGTTGCTGTCCAGCGTTCGAGTATAGATGACAACTTTTATTGGACCCTGTTGGGCAATATTTATATGTACCAAGCATTTATGGCTTGGAAAATGATTCTCCTCACTTATCTAAACTATTCGTTTGCGGGCCAACATCGATGGTCACTACTTTTTTCCAAGTGCATTGTGGGTAAGTGCCCTACATTTATACTCCCTGGAGGCTCTGTCCAAATATTCACACTTTCAAATCTTTGCAGTTCTAATATCACATTCTATGGTATTACGTTTACAATTGAATCAACTTTGCAAACTCTTACGTATTTTTAGGTCACCTACCTGTTTTGTCCTAGTATAGTTGCCGTCCATTAGCAAGCTTCTGCGCATGAGCTGCGCAGAGGCCGCAAATAGCGCAGCAGGGAGTATTTGGACAGGTCCGACATTTGGACACCCCTACTTAATGGCGTCACCCCTTAATAGTGCACGAAATAAGGAATAGTGCGTACATTCGGACAGAACCCCGAATGACGCCCGTCCTATGTTGACAAATCGCAACATGTAGATCCACAGCTCACGGAGCTGCCCGTTTTGGCGAGTAGAGGCAATCTCGCAGGAGTAGCGAGGCTTTTAGCTGGCAGCGTTACACACGGAACAGCTCGCCGGTGCAGCTGGGAAAGACAGAGCGATGGAGCATGCTGCTGGTGGCGGAGAGAGTGCGCAATAGATAGATTGGGGGGGTGGCGGCGAAGTGGAGAGGAAGAGCCGCTAAGAGCTTTGGGCGGTTTCTCTGTTGTTGTTGTACCACACAAGTGCATCCAGGCCCTGCAGGACAAGCCTTTAACAGGCATGAGGGATGGAGAGCATAAGAGGAGGAGGGGGAGGAAGTAGAGGAGGTGGTGGTGGTGGTGGTGTTCTGTGCCAGACGCCCGCTCTAAACAGTGTGCTGATTTATCGCCCGGCGCTCACGTTTCGCTCCTAGAAAGCCGCTAAATGACTTTGTAAGGGGGAAGAAAAAAAAAATGCTTATATCATCTGAGAGGAGCCATTTCGCCAATGCGGAACATGCACATTGCCTAACCGGCGCGTGGAACTGGAAAGTTTGTGGCTCAAATCGTTGCAAACGAGCAATCAATATCGCCAATCAAATCCTAACCTAGTTAAGTGGCAATGACAAAAAAAATGACCCAAACTCGATTTGTTTTTTTCCTGAGCTTTTTTTTTTTGTGATGCCACACCAACTACGCCACGTTATGTTGCGACTTGCAACCAAGGCTGTGCACTTAATCAAGAGCTGCTTACTAAAGTGGCAGAAAATCTAAGTCTTAAGTAGTGCTTATCAGCAGATGTATATTATTCCGTATATTTGCCGGCTCCTTAAAATGGCTGCAGGCCAACACGATGATCTTTTGCCCCCCACCTCTCCGCTCTTGCCAAACGAACGCATTCCGCTTGGCGCGGCACTGTGCTGTGACCTCACTTCCTGTGTGGGTAGACGAGTGCGGGAGGCATCTCGTGCACGGCCTGCCTCTATTTAGCCTTTAATGCACTAGCCAGGCTACGCCGCCGCCACCCTCTTCTCGCTCTTTCCTCTTAGTGTGTTTTCACATTGCAGTCAAGAGGAAGCCATGGGGCTAATGTCTTTTAACCAGGTCTGCTAACATCTGCCCGTGTGATGCTGTTAAACGGGGACAGTGCATAGAGCAGGCATGGAGTTTTTTTAGTTTATTTTATCGACTCGCATTAGTAGCGCTCTGGCGAAACACTATATCACCTCGATAAATACATATGCTGGATAAAAAGACAAAGTGTTTGGCCGCCGGCAAAAATCCAGAGAAGTTACTATCGTTTTGGCGATAGCGTGTTTTGGGATGGGTTGACAGGGATGCAGCATTTTCTATTAAGGAGGTGACTTTAAAAGTTTGGGAAATCTGCGTTACTCGGTAAAAATTCTTCTTCCGGTATGGCGCCGTAAGTGGCTGCCTCCCAGCAGTGTTCTCTCTTTTCCTCTTTATTTCCTTCTTTTCTCCTTTTTCTTTCTGTCTTTTTGTCCATTCGGCGATGCTGGTGCCTTCTACCGCACCTCGGTATCTCTTCGGATCGGATGTTTTTTCTTTATTTTTTTTCTTCGTGGGACCGGGATCATCGGTCGAGGCCGGCGTAACTCTACGACGGCTTCCTGCTTATCCGGCCAGTGATATCCTTGGCCTTGCAGCCGCGACCCCTGTGGGGAGTCCGCTCCCTCGTGCTCGTCGGAACCAACGACTTTCGCCATGCTAGCCCCGTGGTGACCATCTGCACGTGCACCCGACTGGGTGCCCAGGACGCTGCTCACACGCTTGCCTGCTTTGTGATGTTTTTCACCGATTCACGACCACGGTCCATTGGGCGGCGTTGAACTGGACTGCCCTTACACCTGTCTATGGACCCCGTGGAGGCTATTTTGTGTGTTTTGGGGTGTTCTCTTGTATTGAGGGGTGCTGGTTGGCCGCTGTTACTTTTTTTCCTTTGTCTTTTAGCTTTGTTTTTGCTTTGATGACTTTTATCTTGTGCACTTTCTGACTTTCTTTGTGGCAGCCTTATGAGAGCCTATTGAGTTGTGCTCATGCCGTCTGTGTGTCTTTTGTATACCCACTCTGTGGTATGGATACTGCTGGGGCCTGAATTTCCCCACCCCTGGGGATCAATAAATATTCAATCAATCAATCAAAACCAACTTCCAGTGCCGTGATAAAGTCCCGCCCACCGCATTCCGTCTTCCCACCCGATCACCAGAACCGCGTAAATGTTTGCTAACGCCGTTGCGTCCTGAGCATGTGACGGGCATCCGCACTTTGAGCGCTTTGACCTTGTCGTATCCGGCAGGCAGAAATGAGATCATCATCGCGGAGACAAGAAGCTGACGCGTCTCCTCCACCTACCCGCGGCTCTAAGTGACGGTTGTCATAGCGATCATTATGCCACCGAGCCTGCTCGGGCGAGTGAAGGATGCCTTTGAATGCGGCAGCCTGAGGTCGCAACCTGGTGCGGAGCCGAGTAAACAAGCGCATCGTCGCCCGTGCGTCTCCATGTTGGAAAAGCGAGGCGGGTGCGGACGTAACAATGTCTCTCGTTCCCATCCGCTGTCCTGGTTTCACATGGAGATTGAAAACAGAACAACACCTCCACCCACTTGCCTCATCCTCCCTGGACCTGCATGTAAATTAGCCGTTAGCTCCTCTCGTTGTTTTTTTTCTCTCGCTTGCCTTTTTAGGCTGCGGAGTGCTAGTAGGAGCAGGGACCGGGACAAATCCTGATTAGTGTTCTCGTCGTCCTTGAGCGGCGCCCCGGCCAAACGGATGTCAAACCAATAGCGGCCCGGTTTTCCCTCCTCGCTCATCCTCTTGGCTCCTCTGCTGATTGCGGGGGATGCTGAGAGACAAGCGTTGGGAGTGCGTTCATGCGGAGACGGCGGATAAAAACAAGCGGTTGTTCGTTTCAAGTCCAAATGATTTTTTCTTTTTTTTTTTTACACTTACCTTAACATGCCACTCAACTGGCACATCGTATCTCGTGACGACTCCGAAAAAAGACTCGGCCGCCGCTGATGAAAAGGCGTTTTAATTCATTCGCAGCAGACGCGGGAAAGTGTCAAAGTGGCAATCTCGAAAAGACAGCCTGCGATTCTTTTGGGCAAGGAAAGTGTGAAAAGAACAGGCCATCACCCTGCTGTGTAGTTTTCTGGCATGCCGAAGCAGCTCACAGAGGTGATTGTGTGCTTGTGTGTGTGTGTTTGTGTCCGAATGCGTGTGTGTGTGTGCTAGAAAAGTGAGAGCGAGTAGGAGGGTGGAAGGTGGGAGTATGTGAGGCGTCCATGTATTGTTTGTAAATCGCCGTAGTGGCAAAAAAGGGACATTTTGCGCTTATTGCTGCCCATCCGTATTTCAGTTGGAGATGGATACGTACTGTACAATTTTTTATTTTTTGTAGTCTCTTATGACATGATGTCGAAATAATTGGGACACTGTAAAAGCTGCAGTTAGTTTGACTTAGGTTGGAATCAATTAATCCTGATCAACGATGCAACAAAAAGCTAACAAGCACAGACACAACCTGATCTTGACAGCTTTTTACATTCAAGTATAGCCACCACCTGTGGACTCGCAACGCTAATCTAAAATGATGCTAGCAACAAAGCAATTTCAAGGCCGGCCCCATTATGGCCCACGACCCCTAGGTTCCTCACCCTTGACCACCAGCAGATACTTAACTAAAGCCCTCACATCGAAAAAATGCTTCAGCACACATCTTCCCCGAAGTGGCGTCTTTCTTGCTTGTGGGTTAAGAAGGTCAGGGCAAGGGGGTGAGAACGCAGGAAGGAAGGCAGCGAGTATGGATGTCGTGAAGAAGGAGCTGTGGCAGTAATTAAGTGTCCGGCTGGGCCCTGGCAGGGGTTGCTACGGCTGCGGGCTATGCTAATGAGCGCGCCCGGTGGTCAGGACTGCCTTATTAGCGCTCGCCGGACAATATGGTAGGAGAGACGCTCCGCCGGCGCCCGCCGAGTCTCGCCAAATGAATAACGCTCCTCCCGAGGTGGAAGGTAATTCTATTAATTGGCACATGGCGGATCCGAACGGCTTCGCCGAGGAATCCTTCGCTTTAGTTCTCTAGCTCTTTTTAATGTCACCATGATCCGCAGAAGCTAACTGGGAGCGCTGCATTCGAGGCAACCCTTCTTGTAGGTTGCGTCTCAAAATGGGCAAGTCAAGCTAAATGGACATAAAACATGGCTTGAAGGTAACTTGAAATGATAGCAAGTACAGTAAGCATTGTGTCCATATAGGACAGTCCGATTGAGTCCTTGACTTGGATTGAAATGTAGCGCAAATTACCATCTGTGTATTTTTGGCCTTGGCCTCTGCGGTCTGTGGCGACGTCGGGCGTTGCGCCAGAGGTGAAACAGGAAGGAGAAGTGTTCTTGGAAGGGAATAAGAGGACCGAGACCCCCCCCCCCCTAAAAAAAAGTCCCCCAAAAAACAGCCAGACCTCTGAAATTCCTCATTGCAGACCAAGTGCACTTTACCCCCACCCGTTTATTTTTCTCCTACATTTTTTGGCATCTCACGTTACGGGGAGAGGAAAAACACAGCGTACACTCACTCGTATAGCCTTAGATGTGTCATTGAGTCAACAAGCCTAAAATGATGGAGAGAGGGGGCGTTTGAAAACTTGACCAAATATACAATAGATCAAGTAATGGTGTTAAATCATCCAGTTAGGGCAAGGCCTCCAAAACTGGTGCAAGCACCCGTCAAAATTCGTCTGGTTAAGTAATTAGCAACTCAGATGCTTTATTTCCCCGAGGTGCAATTGGGACATAAAGGTGCGCCAAATCTGTCATTGTATGGAAAGGTGCGCATGACTTGAAAACAGGGATTCTAAAACTGGGGGTGCAACTTGAGAGTCCAAGATCTGGTCTAACAATTACACGTGACTTTTTTTCTTTTCCCCCAGGGTGAGTGTAGTGGACGGGGGTGCACCAACTTGACAGTGTGAAGTGGAATGTCAGTCTGGTGTCATAATCACACGCCCTCTCACATCATTTCCATCGAGGTTGGAGACGTAAAATGTGATTCGCCAACTTTATTGTGATTTGAAGGAGTAGCGTATCTTACAAACAAGGATTATAATTAATAATAATTACATGACAGTGTTTGATGGCGCTCTGCGGTGCTCCCTTACGATTGAAATTGAAAACCTGCACATCTTTTTGCGACTAGAGCAAGTGTTAGACATGTGGTGATGTCTATAAATAAAGAAAAAAAGGGTGCGCTAGTTGTTAATATGAATCCAAGCTGTTTATATGCACACTGCGTCGCCAGCAGTAATAGTAAATTCCACAATGCCTCCATTTTGTGCATCCAGGCAGACATTTAAATGAAAATGGCCGTTAAAGCGGGTCAGAGCCTAATTTACATTGTTGCCCCGATGCAATTCATCCTCCTATTTATGCAGAGCGACATTCATTTTGACAAATATTGTCACTTGTCCTGTATAACAGTGTCAGGCTAAAAAAAGAAGAAGTATCTAAGTAACAGCATGGGTGGCATATTCGTCAGTGGTGTAAGTGTGACTCACCGCCGGCTAGTGTTAAGTGTTAACCTGCCGTGCGTCAAGTTCTTTGCGAGAGTTGATTCCGGAGGCTGAAAAACAGATTCCACAAAAACCACTTCAATTTAAACCCGCATTGCATAATTTAGGATAATCATCGTGCTACTGCTTGACTATGGAGACTAAAGTGCTTTGGGCGGTGCTGCTGTTTTTATTAGCAACAGGTGCTAATCACACATACTGCCAGTTTTCCCCTCATTTAGGTCGAAGCCATCCTTTGATGAAGTCTGATAAAAATGAACAATTGTTTGGTCGTCGAATTGTATTTCTCGAAATGGCCGCCGACGGGGGATAGCCTGCGGAACGGCACGTTAGCTTATCCTCTGATGTCAGCATTTGCCGCCCTCCTCCTCGACCTCCTCTGCACTGTATTCACTCTCGGACACGTCTCTCTCCTTTTGACATAGCCGCTGTATTGATGCGCACCCCTCTCCCCCCGTTAATCGGCTAATGGCCTCCTCTTCTTTCCTGCCCTCCCCTTTCTCATTCTTCCATCCGTCCCTTTCGCCTTGCCGTCTCCTCCCTCTGCGCTCTTCGGGGCCTGAGGTCAGTGAGGCCAATTTTCATGCCTGGCTAAGTGACAGAATGGCTTTGTATCTGTGTGTGTGTGTGAGTGCGTGTGTGTGTGTGCAGCCTAACACAAGTCATATGGCGGGTGACCCCCCCCCCCCCCCAACTCGACCTACCTTTAGTCCACTCCTTGCTTTTTTTTTTCTCCCCCTTTTCTCTCCTGACTTTAACTTTCACTGTTATGAGCTAACATCACGGGCTCTGATTTTTGCTCAGCGTAAAAAGTGGCGCACCTTCATTTTTGTTCCGATGCAAGTTTAGTTAAGGTCTAGTTTTTGGCGACCTCGTTGGGCATTCCGGCGGATCGCAGGCGATTTCTATTCCAGCAACTGCATTGTACATGAAATGTGTGCGCTACACTTGCTTTCAGCTCAACATGGCCAAAGAATTGAGTGATTGGCATTAAACTTCACACCCCTGTGGAATTCCCCCTCCACTTGCTCTTTCAGCGGTCCCCAAATGCAGCGCCTCCAAAGGCGGGAAATTTTCAGGTTGTACCATTTATACCGAGCAGAAATAGTAAAAAAAAGGGAAAAAAAACAGGCTACACATGTTTTTGTGGACATGACCTTGACTGATGCCACCCCGCTGACCTCAAATCATCGAAATGATGTTGCCAAATCCACAAATAGAGAGTGTGATACGGCAAGCGGCCCTTTTAGCTGAATTTCCAGGCTTTGACTCCCCGCTGCTTGGCTCGTGAAAGGTTAATACAGCAAACACGGCACTCTGCGGCCCGCACTACGTCTCCCATATTACCGAGTCACTATTTGCGCAGCCGGCGTTTGCACTTTGACTCCTTAAGGCTCCCACTTTGTCTACAATGTGCCAGTTCTAACGGCCGTGCGACCCGGGTGAGAATGTTCCTGGCCGCCGTGCTGCTGCTGAATCGTGAGCTATAACATGTCCGGACCACTGCGCCCTGCAGGCCGTTTTCCTCGACAAAACGCTAAACACCCCCTCTCCCTCCCTCCACAACCTTTTCTGTGGCAGATGCTAGCTGCCGCAACCCGTGTCGCCGCCACTCTGTCAGCAGCGGGACCATTCGCCGGACCGCAGGCTAAGCAGTTCTAGCTGTCGCGAGTGTGCGATCCGCTTTAAATCATCTCTCCGGCTCCGTGTGCTGTGCTCCCAGGGATGAGCTCGTGCCAAATGAAAACCTTGTCCGTGTCGTGATTTGGACTTTAATGTATGTACTGGGCTAGCGCGGGCGAGTAATGGCAAGCAAGTCAGCCTCGCGGTTTTTGGCCTGGTACTCTGGCCTGTTTGGTTTATTGTTCATGAGACTGACTTGTGAGGGGGGGGGGGGCACAAAGGGTAGCCGCAAAAAGCCGGATTGGCGCCGGAGCTGCGATGCTTCCCCACCCTCAAAGCTTGAGACGCCTCAGGTCAGCAATCTAGTGATTTGCCGCTAACCACATTACAGCCATTAGCGGCCCTCGCCGCTTTTCCGCATGTCACGTAGAAATGGGTCGAGTCCTGCCCCGCATGACTCACACTGACTCTTTTCTCTGCGACTTTCTCTCAATGCTGGTCAACCCGACTCGGGTTGCAAAGTAACCTTTGGATGCAGCTTTTCCGTTGACATCCTGGGAAGTGGGAATTGCCGAGTAACCGAAAAGACGATATTGTAAAATGGTGCTATGCTAGGCTAGTCAGTTAGCTTTGAGTATTGTCTACCCTTGTGTGACTTTGGTTGGGATCTTGCGTGATTGCCGATTGGGAATTTTGGAAGTTCAACTAAGTGTCACAAAACGGAACTTGCAGTTTTCGGAGGGCCCTTTGAGGCGAGCCGGTGACTGTGCTCACCTTTTGACGACCACGGCGCATCGTTCCGGGTCCGATCACGAGCCAACTCTAATGATCCCAGCCGCTGCCGGGGCTGCGTTTCCTGGCAACTGTTTTGCTTTAGCCTGTAAACACAGAGCGGCCGCTGGGCCTGTGAAAGGTGAAGACATGTTTTAACAATTGCTTTTTCTCAATCGGGTGGATCGAATTTTTTTTTTTTGGGTCATCCAGTAACATACAAAGGCGGGAAACAGTTCCTTGTCCGTTTTGTTAATATGTATCAGGAATGCTCACTCCTCTTTTGTTCGCCCTTGTCTGGCAAGCTGTAATATTTTGCTTATGAATACTGATACACAAAGTGTATATTAATGACCCCGGGTGAACTTAACCCTATCCTTATTGGCTCCCTGTTGGTATCTTGCGGGCTCATGAATATTAATGGGGTTCCATAACCTCCATTACCCTAATCTTTGCTGTCTAGCCTCCCAGATGGATTGGGTTGTCATGGTAACGTCGTTACTCCTTGAGACCAAGAGTGGGAAGAATTTAAAAAAAAATAATGTCAGAGACCTCAAAATTACTTAAAACATCTCCCAAGCCTCTTGCAGAGAGTGCAGGTTATGTCGGAAAAAATTGAATGAGAAATGGTCGTTGAATTTTGACATAAAGTGGTAATTGTGTCGTGAATGTTCAAAATGGTTGCTCATTTTAAGCAAGGTAATGGCGGTCATTTTCATTGGCCCAATTCTTTTCACAGACTCTCCCCATAACCGTGATAACCTCAGTTCACGGACAAAAGCCTGTGAATGCATTCATCACTCATGTTGCTAACCAAAACAGCAGCAAGGATAAGGGCGTATGTCTAATCTTCGTTTCTCCCCCTGTAGATGTGGACAGCAATGACGAAGGAGGGCCTGACGGCGGCGCTGCGGAGGACGAAGGCTGGTTCGGGAATGCATCCGACACGCGCTCGGAGTCTTCGTCCTACGGCGACACCCAGGACGAGCTCTTCCTGCCGAGGGGATCGTCCCCGGACGCCAACCACGAGAGTCCCACGGGCTGCCCCACGCCGGTCCACCGCGCCTCCTTGGAACTCCTGGGACTGGGCGGCGGCGCCTTCTCACCGCAGGACACCGTCTCGTCGGTGGTGTCATCGCTGTACGGCGAGGCGGCGTCCCGCGCCCTCGGGAAGCCCCTCAGCAGCAACCTGCGTCGCCTCCTGGAGGCAGGGTCGCTGAAGCTGGACGCGGGGGACCTTCTGGGGCGGGCGTCCCGGGGAGGCGAGTCCCCGCCCATAGGGCTTGCATCGCCCCTCACCCTTTCCCCATCTTCACACCACGCTCAACAGCTCAGCGCGCTGGCTCGCAAGCTGGCCAACAACAACAGCGGCTCCGCCTCGCCGGCCTCGTTGGCGCCCTCGCTCACCAACGTTAAACAAGAGCCGCTGGACCACTTCAACTCCCAGAGCAACGGCGGTAGCTTTGTATGGGCAGGAGTCGCCGACAAGTGGCCACCCACCGGCCGCTCCACGCCCAGCGGGTCCAGCCTCTCCCCGGACTCCGCCATCCAGAAGCTAAAAGCGGCGGCTAACGCGGTGCTTCAAGACAAGAACGCCGTGTCGGCCGCCACCACCACCTCCTCCACCAACGCTTCGTCCGTCGTGCCGCCCCTCGGAGGGGCCGGTGCCCGGGGCGACGACGTGGTGCGTTTCGATGCCTTTAACTCTCCGTTCAGCCCGCAGTCGGCCAGCTCCACTTTGGCCGCGCTTTCCAAGAAAGTCAGCGAGAGGAGCCACGGTTCGTCGGCGCCCGCTGCGCCCGCCGACCAGCAGAACTCTGCGACGTCCTTCCTGTCGTTCGTGTCCATGACCTCGTCGGCCGCCTTGCTCAAAGAGGTGGCGGCCAGGGCGGCGGGGAACCTGCTCACCGAGAAGAAGGAAGGCTCCCCCCTGCCGGGCGGTGGCGGCGGCATCCTCCAAGAGGATGTCAAGCCCCTGCTGGACAAGAACCACAAAACCTCCACGCCGTCAACACCCAACCAGGGCCTGGACCTGTTGTTGCCCTCCACACCCAAAGGAAGAGGGAAACCCAACAACCAAGCAGGTAATTGGTATCTTCTACTGCAGTGTTTCCCAACCTTGGAGCCAACGCAGCAATTGCTGTTGGGATAATTTCACCACAATGCAAATAATATTTAAATATATTTAATATTTAAAAATATCAAATAGATTTATAATATATTTAATTGTTCTGCCTGTCACTATATGTCATCGGCATAGATAGATGGACAGATAGTAATAGGGTCAGACAATTATTTCAAAAAGTTAAATAATATACAAAAAACTTGATATGACGACTTTATCCTCAAGGACTTTTGGCATCATGAATGCCCTTCTTCACAGTGTGGCCCTAACACTCCTTGAAACTTGTTTCAGCCGCCGCAGTCTTAATTACCTTCATAAAAAGACACTGAAGCATCAGCCAGCCAACCAAGCAAGTCTCGCAAAAGGCCAGGGCGAGCTCCACGGGGGGGCTCCCGACCGAGACCTCGCCGGGCTCGATGGCGCTCAGGGGGGGCTGCCAAATAAGCAGCGGGTGGAAGCCCTCCCTCGCGCGGTACCAAGTCCGCCGGAGCCGTCGGTAGGCTGATCGGGAGGGCAGACCTTAAGGCCGAGCGCGTCATCCTTTCCCCTGACTGGATACAGATGTGTGTACATTCGCCGCCCGCCCGCGCGCCGTTTATTCTGGAAAACGCGCACGTGTAACCCAAACAGGGGGAAAGAGAAGAGACGGCGAGACTAAGTAACCTTTAGGGGAGAACAGAATGTTTTCAAAGAGACGGATGGGCACTTTTTGAAGGATTGTGTCGCAGCCCTGAGCAAATCTAAAATGGCGGGATGAAATTGACTTGAGACGGATGTGGCGGCCGATGTAATATTGTGTGATCTGCATGTTAAAAAGGTGGTGCTGAAAGAGGGGCTAAGGGGGGAGGCGGGGGTTGCTGTAACCCGGCGAGCCGTCAAGGTCGAGCGCTGCTGCTGTAAAAATGCAGGTATGTTGTTTGGTCGCCAGACTGAAAAATGTGACCTTGATTATTGACGGCCATGCCTTGTTTTTTTATTAGCTTCCCCGCGCTACTCGCACCGTAAAGCCCATTTAGTGCTCATTCCGTCTGCTTCTTTTTTTTCCATTTAGCGCTCCCAACTCCATTTTGGTTTTCCTTCACTGGATTTTACTCGCGGTCATCCCGCTGTTGTTTGGCGCTCCGGGCTCGCACTTCCGCAAAGATAAATAATTAACTCCCAGGTTGATTTGACAAAAGCGAAGGATTTTTTGAATCATTGATTGAGTAGTGATGACAAGAAAGAAGTTTAAGTGGATATAAAAGTTGAAACGGATGCTAATACGAGAAGAAAAGGCAGAGGAAAAGGGTTTTCGGAGAAGAAAATCATCATGTGAGAGAATTCACTCTTCCTCGAAAATAATAAAGTCGACCTCCACATGTCTAAATTCATCTATTTAATGACTCAGTGCTCAGAAATTCTACAAGGAACATTGTCATTATTATAAGAAAAAATATATAAAATAGACCAAAAAGTCTACTGACTGCTGCCTAATTATTTTTAATAGAAGACATTTGAGGTGTAACAACAAATGGAAAACGACACACGTAAAGCGACACCAAATAGCGTCGCCGCCACGCCGGTGTTTCATCTGTTTGTCCACTGATTTAACGGCATAAAGCAAACGTGCTACAATTTGCATATGCATCTTCGCAACGGCACAATTCAAAGTGATGGCCTGGGCTAAACGGAGCCATACGGAAAAGCCCTTCACCATCAAAAATGACCCCGTGCAATAAATACTCATTTTCACTGTGGCCCGGAGGCGTTGATTTAATTCTGTACATTTTCCGAAGGCTGCGGCGGTCACTGCGCCAGTGAGCGCTTTAAAAGGTTGTACACTAGCACATGATGTATCGTACACAGACGTATACCTTTGAAGTGGAGCTATTAAGACACAATTTAAGTGCGGGTGGTAGACAGCGAACTCTCGGGCCGCTGTCGGCAAAAGCCCTTCAAGGCACTTGTGTTAATCAACAATGCGCTGGAGATTGAAGGCGTAATTGCGCAATGACGTCACTCTGGGTTCTTTATTTGTACTCTGCCTTTCATGCTAGTCTTGGGAATCGTCGCTAAAGCATGTTAGCATACTACACCATTTTCTTGTTCATCTTACGTTAGCTCGCTAGGTTAGCATCGGAATCTTAGAATGTCTCGAGGTACCTTTTTTGCTTCACCCGAGAAGCTTAATGTCCCCCCGCCCCGCCCCCATCCCGCCCTGCCTCTCCGCTCTGGCTGCAGATGGCCATTTATTGTTGCAAATAGGCAGTCTCGAGCTTTTACACCTCAGGTCAATGAATGGCTGAGCGCAGTCATTTCGCCAAACACTGATTACCAGATGTTTTTTACCGAGGAACACGGCCGGAATACTCATGAAGCCGTCCTGACAGCCCCGCGTAGAATTTGTAATGCCATCATGTCTCCTTCTAATAAGACCAATTAAGCCGTAATGGATGCCGGATATAAAGCCAACAACAATAATCGAGACGTTAAAAAAAAAAAAAAAACACCTCAGGTTTTTGCCGGTGTTTCCAGCTGACATTTCCCGCAGTGGTCTTTGTTCAATTTTCTTGCCAACCTGCCTCACGCTGAAAAGGCTTTCCATTTGATTTTCTTAACAGGAACAAAGCTGCAGCATTATCACACAGTACATAAAAAGGCTGCTTTTAATTGGGCTTTTGTAAATGTCACTTCTAAACGTGCCGTCTCTTCCCTCAAGGCTCACCGGAAGACGGCGGCAAACCGTTCCAGTGTCCTGTGTGCGGTCTGGTCATCAAGCGCAAGAGCTACTGGAAGAGACACATGGTCATCCACACCGGCTTGAAAAGCCACCAATGTCCGCTGTGTCCCTTCCGCTGCGCCCGCAAAGACAATCTTAAGTCCCACATGAAGGTGAGTCGCCGTCTCTATTCGATAAACCCTGAAAATTTCCGAATCTGATCTCGCGTGTAAAGAAAATACAAAATCTTCTAAACTAACTAACTAAATCAATTTGACGCCTGGGCTCCTTCTCCCAGGTCCATCAGCACCAAGACCGGGGTGAGACGTTCCAGTGCGAACTCTGCCCCTTCACTTCCTCCCGTCACTTCAGCCTGAAGCTCCACATGCGCTGCCACCAGCACTTTCCCCGCACCGACGTCAAGGTGAAAGAGGAGCTCACCACCGACACCGAAGGCGAGGGCTCCCTGATGGGCGACGCCGGCGGCCCAGCCGACTCGAGGGGCAACCGGCTGTCCCCTCTGCATCCGGACGCCCGGCTGCAGTCGTCCCCGCCGGGCGAGGCGTCGTCCAATCACGTCAACGTCAAGGAGGAGCCGCTGGAGCGGGACCTGTCTGTCCTGTCGCCATTTAGCATGGGCAGGGAGCGACCTAGGAGCAGCGCCAACTCCTTGGACCTGCCGGGCGCAGGCGGCGGGGTGCACTCCAGCCCAAGTGGTCCAACCACGGCCTCCCTCTTCAGCCCGGACATCACCACCAAGACAGCCACTGACCTGCTTATGAAGCTATCAGGTTAGTACGCAGTGCTATTGACATGTATTGTCAGGTGGATCAAGGCGCTTCCATCTGGGCTCTCATTGTTAGCATACAACTAATTGATTAGCATCAACGGACAAATATTTCAAATTGTTGAGCGTCGTGAAGCTCCACTCCATCTGAAAAAATACACCGAGTTCACATCTATCGTTGTTTTCTGAAGACCTTCACACTGAACCGTGAAACATTCTTTGCATGAAGACAAATTCATAGCATGCCATGCGGAGGTTACGAGACCAGCGGGGAATTCTCAGTTTCAGATGCAATCTGAGCATAAGAAAAGAACCTAAACTTTTCAACCCTGGCTTATGTGTAAAAATATAAATAGTTTAATCTGGGACTCCACGTTTCATAATCAGCTGCCATTCAGGTTGAGATTGTTTTTTTTTTATCGCCATTGAGTTTTAAAAGAACCAAAGATAGTTTGTACCAACGTGACAAACACGTCGTTCTTTGGGAATGTTTATCCCGTGATGCTGTTTAGAGGCATTTTGTAGTGTTGCAGAATATAAAAAGAGCCACTCAGAGACGTCAGCAAGATTGATGGAAAAAGGTCAGGTGAGGTTCGGCGCCGGGGTCGAGGCTACGGCTGCCAATCTCGCGCTTAATGCTGCGTAATTAGATTGAGATCTTCGGGAAAAAAAACAGGAACATTAGATTAATTAAAAATGTATGCATAATTCATAATTAAAAAGGAATTTATAATTTGAAATGATTAGCGCCCTTGGCTCACCATCCTGTGACCCAGCCAGTATGCGCCGGGGGAACTAGGAGGACTCGGTTAACTAACTGCCCCCCACTCCGCCACGCCCCCCCCCCCCCCCCCTTTTGTGCCCCCGACTCCAAATGGCAGTTGCACTTCACTTCCAGACTGCGCAATCAAGCCCGGGCTCCTCCAGGGAGGAGCCAGCGGTGACTTCTTCCAATGTCAGCGCAGTGTCAGGCGGCGGACATCTTACGTTGAGGCCGTCATTCAAGGTGAATGTGGGCGGATATAAAAGATGAAGTCCAGATGATTATGGACTTTAATGAATACCGCCCCTTTGATCACAAAGTATCTCTTTTGTCCAAAAAAATGGCTACTTAGAAGAAACGAGGGCTCAGATCTTTTTAAAATATCGGTGGGAGCGAAGGGAAGGTGAGGGACTTCCTCTCGGGACTCCACTTCTCCCTGGCAAGCCAGATTGAGTGTGTTCACGGGTAGCTCATTCCTCCTACTTTTTACACCCCCGGTTCCCCGCCTCGCCTCGGTCCCCCAAGGCCAAGCAAGGGAGGCGGCGGGTGAAAGATATAAAGACCAGACAGATGAAGTGACATCTGAGCAAGCCAGAGATGTTAAAACGAGGAGTTGCATCCACTTCCCCCAAGCCAGTGAACTCCCCCTGAACCATGACATAATATTGGGAGGGGGAGGGTGTCATGGATCCTACTTCTGACACCATTTTGAAAAACAGTAGCAGCATATTTTGGAGGGGACTTTCTATTGAGCATTGCGGCGATCCACTTTGATTTTGCACGACGGCATGCTGACACAGCCGTCGGCCGTCCGGCGTGATCCACATTTTGATTTTGAGATGAAAGCCACGCCGCTCCCCCCCTCCCTTCCCCTTGCCCAGTGGACCAGAGCTAATCATGTGGGCATCCTCCAGACATCACCCACTCCCCCCCCAGCCGCTCTGACATAGGCACTGTGAGCACGACCTTGGCTGGGTGTGAGTAATTGCCACGCGGGGCATTGTGGGAGGTGTTGTCGCTCTTATGATTGTTGCCCCCAGGAGAATACTGTGCATATTATTCTCTCCTCGCAACACAGGCAGAAAACTAACACCGTCCAGCACATCTAGAACAGAAGCAGCTTTGTATTTGAACATCATCAATTTGGACCTAATTGCTAGTAACGATTCAGTTAATTGACCTCCTTAGCTAATCATCCACATGAAGAACAGCTCGAAACCTTAAAGGAGAGAAACCAGTCGATTTTATGTAACACAATTTCAAATCGTTAAAAAGTGTCTGGATCACGTGAAAAGTCCTTTACAGAAAATCTAACGGAACCAATGAAAGTAAACTTGCAAGTCAAGGCATGTTTAATCACGAGGTTGGGAATGCTCAAGTCTGTTCGGTGACCTAAAAAGCGTCGCACGCGAGTCGACAAAAAGGTCAAAACGCATTGGACAAATATTCATAATGGAGTGGGCGAGTGCAATGGAGTGGGCGAGTGCAACGGAGTGGGCGTGCGACGGATATAATGAAAACAGTCTGTCCTTGCTGACATTGTACTTGATATATTTGGAGTCCTTGTCTGCTTTGTCGCTGTCCATATAATACGTGGTGGATCTGAATAGCCTTCCCATTTCTTCTTCCACCTGAGTGCACATGCACAGGAAGGCCCTTTGAGCGTGACCTCTCTTGTCCATACATCTCCTCTGCAGCCATCAGCATCGCTGTCCGCCGCCGTCTTGCACGCCGTCAGCTCCTGTTGGGTTCTCAAACCCGCCCGACGCAGCCCTGCGCTTTTTTTTTTTCCCCTCCTCCTCCTTCTTCTTCTTCTTCCACCGGTATAAAACAGCAGCCAATTGTCAGAGGAAGAGCAGGCCAGCGTGACAGAGGTGGAAAGCTAATGAAGTTATTTGACGGCGGGCCTGGCCGCAGAGCGAGAGGTGAGGCGCGGCGGACAAGCGGCTGGCAGCTAGACGGATGAGGCGCGAGGCGAGAAAAGCAGGAGGCGGCCGAGGGGGGTGGGAGGCGCGGGCGAAAAGAACGCCGATGTATGTAGCGTCGCTGGCAGGTGTCACAAGGCTGTGATAACACGCAGACAAACTGATAGCGCCGCGGCGGCGGCAGAAAGGGAGCTGACTCGGGAACTGGAGATGGCCAGTCACCCAGAAAGATGCTTCTCGGCTCACCTCGCAAGGTGACATGCGAGGAAAAACTCGATGCTCTTCTCCTTGATGTGTTTATGTGATTCGGAGTCCTGTTATTTTGGCTCAAAGTCCCGTTTACCTTGGTGCCTTGACATAAGAGGCACTTTTATACCTTATCGAAATATTTAGAAATGGCAAAAAGAATCAAATAGTTTTTACATCATGTTCATTCAAACTCGTATAAAAAAAAAAAAAGATCTTACTCGAGAACTCGAGATGACGAGTCGCGAAGAAACGTGCCCTCCTTCTGCTTCTCGGCTCGATTCGCAAGATGACATGCGAGAAAAACTGGACGCTCGTCCCCGTGTTGTGTTGGTGAGATTCCGACAGACAAAAGGCTGCAGTGTGAGCTCACTCAGCTTTGTCGGGATGAAATTGTTGCTTGTTCGAAGGGTGTTAAAAGTTAGAAACAAGCTGTAAGGAAGTACAATATAACCAACATTTCAAGTCCGTTACTGAGTCAGCAAGTATCGTTAAAAATTTAAGAAAGAAAAGACCCATAATGCATATTTCTTTCACAACTAGGGTAGTCACAAACTAATCGATTATACTAGGGATGCACCGAAAATTCGGCCACCGAAAATTTTCGGCCGAAAATGACCCAAAAGTGCATTTTCGGTTTTTGGCCGAAAGACCTAAATCACCGAAACAACACGGCCGAAACTTGTGATGACGTGAGCAAACAGCGCAGCCAGCACGCGGGAAAACGGGATAAGAGCCAGCATGTCTGCGGTGTGGACTGATTTCACTAGCTCAGAGAAAGACCCACGGATAGCGATTTGCAAAACATGCAATGCTGAAATTTCAATCTGCAAAAAGTTTCTCCACGTCGGGTTTAATTCATCACCTGAAATCCAAACATCCCGATCGCCATTCTGAATATGAGAAGAAGGCGACACAGAAAAGGAAACTGACACCGAGCACGCCCACTCCGTCTGTGGCGGACGTTTTTGAAAAGGCAAGTTAAGTTTGTGCATCCACAATTCTTGGTGGATTTGTTGTTGATAAAGGCTATGGTAACCATTGTTTTGATACACTTTTATGTTGTACACACAGAACAAAATGTAAAAGGCACTTGACTTATGCACTTTGTGTTTTTATAAGAGAACATATTTAATTTTACAGTCTTTCAGCAGGCCAGTCAGTTATAAGCCTGTAAATTATTATTTAATGTACACGAGTGGGGTCAAGTTAAACATTTTATTTTTATTTTATTTTTGAATTTTCATTTATATTGTGCATTGTTGTAATGTCAGTGCTAAATAAATATTCTCATACTTTTGTAACTGGTTTATTGCAATGCCTTGATTTTAGTGAGGTTAGTACACATGTAGCCATAAATGCTGTGGTTCTAATAACTGACATAATCATTTCTTTCGGTTTTCGGCCTTGGTTTCCTCATTTTTGGTTTTCGGTTTCGGCCAAGAATTTTTATTTCGGTGCATCCCTAGATTATACTATTGGTTACTCCATCGATTCGTTGAGTAATTTTAAGCAACTGATATTTTAATACAAATGGCACTTTTAGACATTAAATTTAACAGTACTCAGTCACATAGTCTTTATTATCTGCAAGGGTCTGAACTGTCCATCAGGGGTCTCAGGATATCCTTTCCTTAAAAAAATGTGGCGGAGTTGCAATAGTATTCAACTTGGATGTCAAGTCATCGATGGGGCCAGAAAACCTTCCCCGTGCCATATGTTTGATACCAGTGGTCTATACTGTACACAATGGCTGTGACAAATGGAATGGGAGCAATGGCCTCTTTGTTTCTGCTTGCACCTTTAATTTGTCTTCAGTTTTCCTCCGAGCGTGTGTATGGGCTCATGGTTTTTTTTCTTAGGTGTTTTGTAAAGTGGGGGTGCAAATGTCCTGTACCCCAGTCTGATCCAACATGGCCCGACACACTTCTAATTAGAGGACGTCCTTCCAGGTGCCGACCAGGTTATACTTAGCTTGTCCGCCGACATCCGACGACGTGACATTTCCAGCTGGTACAGGCTGTGACCCCCACGCCACTGCCCGTGAACTTGAAGGTCGCCATGCCACCAGCCCCCTCCCCCCCCTTTTTTTTTTTTGCTCACTCCTCTCACATGTAGCGCACACACAATCCCAGCTTGCCATGGTGTGGCATCGCTCACCGTACGGGTGGCCTGGAACACCAGCACCTGTCCCCCCCTTTTTTGCTGACCCTTCCACCCCGATGGCATGAGGGCCATTAATCAGAGAGGCCCCGAGTCGCCGCAGATGGATGAGGCGGGATGAAGGGGTTGGCGGGCCTTTGGTTGTTTAAAGATGTTAGGTGAGATGGTCCAGATTCCTGCTCCGGTGGACAGACAAGCGTTTGATGGTGAGCGATGTTCCCCGAAGAGGGATTCTGTGTGAACGAAAACATTGTTCGCTAAATTTTGAAGCTAGTTGTCTTGCGTTGCAGCGGCACTGTGTAATGAGATGCGACGTGTGATACAAAGAGGACTTGTATTAGAAGTTTCTCCGTGGCTAATTATTAATTATTCATCTAAAGGCGGATTAGATGTGGCCCAGATTCTGTTGAAGGCGTCTGAAAAGCGGCGGCGACGGTGTGACAGCTTTCTCCAGAAGCTCCTACAGAGATTGCGAGATAAGGACGACGACGCCGTGATTCACATCGGTGTTGCTTGTGGATGGCGTTATGGAACTGGATCACAGACTCGTAGGAGGCCGCAAGTTGAGAATAAAGTCAACAAACTCAATATTGTCAGTTGGGGATTAGTTTCCTAAATCCTAAGTAGCACAGACGATGTTCTCAGCCAGAAAACCGTAAAACTATTCAGAAGGAATCAAAACTTGGACTTCCCACTTTCAAACACAAATTAAAAAAAAAAATGTTCACTCAATATTTCAAGATGTACGCAATTCAGATTGCTGATTTACAACTTCTTATCCTCCGCAGCGGCCAACCAGAGGGAGGCACTGAAGTCGCCCTTCCACGTGAAGGAAGAACCCAAAACCGAGGAAGCCTTGAGTCCTAGACCGGCCTCCCAGTGTCAAATCCCGTCGAGCTTCCCCGGGACATTCTGCCAGGACGCTATCACGGGGTCGGCGGCTTTGGAACGTCCGGGGTCCCTCAAACCGAGGGAAGGGAGCCCCCCGACTACCAACAGCTTATTGAGCCAAGACATCAACATGAAAGTGGCCTCCGAGTTGCTGATCAAGCTATCAGGTAGGATAAAAAAAACCCGCGTTAAGATCCCATCATTTGGTCTTGGAACTTGATTGCTATCAAAGATGCGACTTAAATAATTCTTATTACAGTCTGTTGCTCGCTTCAAGCATAATAAAATATATCTCCAGTCCTTTGTTAAACGATCAAAATCCTCCTTGACCCACACGTCAACCTCCAGCCAGTCGTTTGTGTATAAATCGTCTGACAACAACATGACCTCCTCGGTGGAGGTATCCCTTTAAA
Source organism: Syngnathus acus (assembly GCF_901709675.1). Lineage (NCBI taxonomy): Eukaryota > Metazoa > Chordata > Actinopteri > Syngnathiformes > Syngnathidae > Syngnathus > Syngnathus acus. Next base: position 2,245,349 of record NC_051087.1, read on the forward strand.
CGCTCGCGTTTACCGAGAGAATTCGTCGAGACGCTTCCAGGTCACGCACTACTATTGATATTTTTTACTGTGGTGTTCCGCGAGTTTGGCCGATCAGCAAGTTCGATTCTTGGTTGTACTCCGCCGGGCTAAAACATTTTGTAAGGCTCACGGCTCAGTGGTAGAGTAGGTGACCGTGTCCTCGAGTAACACACTAACAAAAAAAATGGCAAAAAGGGCATTCTTCTTCTTTCTGTGGTAGGTTGATTCTTTTTTTTTTCCTTATTTTTTTAGATTCGGATAAATGCAGACAAGTCTAATAATCAATTAATTAAATTAATTTAAAGATAAATGTAAGGAACAAAATAATTTTGGGGCTTTTTTTTCCCCCCACGCTGATGTGAAAAACAAACACCACTTGAGAGCAAAGCAATCTAAATTATATAATTAGTGTGAATCTGGTCTGTTCCAGATTGTTTGTACTGTTTTGCCGACAACCTCCAAAAACGTACTTGCGACTGCTTTCATTTCTTAAGCGAGGCCAACAATTAGAAAATGAGATGCTCGTTTTAACCCAACCAAGACTTCCCCTCGCCGGTTACGTGCTAATGGAGCAAAGTGATTTTGCCTCCGGACACCGATGCGTCATTGCTAAATCGCTCGGGCCGCCGCTTGTTTTAATCCAAAATGAGCTGCCGCGAATGTCGGCTCTAGTTGGAGTGCGTTGTTTGTCTACCGCTGCGAAGTGACTCTCAGGCAATTTAAAAATGTCAACCGTGTGCCAAAGAGGCTAAGTTCAGCGTCCGTTTGGTATTTGGAAAACGTCCGAATAAAATACAAACGTTCCGGGTGGCATGTTTATAATGAACTCGGTAATAAGATGTTGCAAGCAGACAACCTTTGTATTCCGCTGGTGCGAGGCGGACTTTCTGTAAGCTGCTCTCGGTCACAAAAGTAAATTGTTGACCACCTTCGGCGGTAGTTAGGCTTGCTTTGTGATGATGTATCTTTCATGTTATTTTCCTCTCGTGTCAGATTGTCTGCGCCGCAGCTCGGTTGACCCGGGTTAGGCGAGAGATATCGAAACGTTCATCCGACGCTTCGCTCTCTGTCCTCGGAGCGCAGTGTCTGGTTGCCACGGCAACGGGCGGTCGAGGGGAGAGGAGACGGAGAGGATTGGGGAAGAGTGACAGCCTTGACAAGAGTCTGGACCCTGGAGTGACCCCGGGGTGGGTGGGGGAGGGGTGAGGATGAGGAGAAAGGGGGCCACGGAAAGGTCAGCGCGTTCACAGTCACATGTGATTACAGTCATGAGGTTCAAGGGCGTCCGCACAATCGCCTCCTCTCTGTGTCCACTGCGGAAAGGTCAGCGGCAGCGCAGCCGTAATGCAATAAGGATGCATAATACGCAAATCAGATCGAGAGGGAGGGGAGGGCAGGGGAGGCGAGTCCGAGCGGGGTTAGTCTTAGCTGTGTGCGGGAAATCAATGCAGCCCACGTTGTCATCGTTACAGCGCTTCCACATTTCTCGCTGAGTTATGTTCCAAAATCCACGCTCGTTGTGTTTCGGCCCCTCCCCCTGTGCGTCAAACACATTTAAAACTTTTAGTCCTTCGTAGCTGTTCCTCCCAGTTTTATTTGATCCATCTCAGGGCACAGCCATTTTGCCACCACCGTTGACTGAAAATGACATCACGGTTCAGCTCAGGTTACGACCAATCACAGCCCACCTGGTTTCTGGCTTTGGTCATGTCTGCGGTAACGACGACATTCACAAGAGCTTGAAAAGCGTTGGCACAAAAGATCAGCGGCGATATAGTAGCAGGGGTTCCAATCAACACGAGACATGCTGTCATCATTACTGCACATTGTGCGGTAACGTGAGTTGCATCATCCCGTTTTTAACTAGGTCACCTCTTCTTCTACCCCCCCCCCCTCATCTTCCTACAATCCATCGCTCCTCGCTTTTTTTTTTTTCTATCAAACATTGTTCATGCAGTCTTCCACATCTGCTTAAAAAAACAAAAAACAGACTGGCAGTGTCTGGGGGCTAATTATGCTGGGCTAAACAGTCCCCGGCGCCGACGGCTAAAAGCGTGCCAGCAGATGGGCACGGGCGTTTGCGGGGCAAGGCTGGTATACGCCCCAGGTGAGTGGCATCAATGCGGGTAACAGCCGTCACTTGCCATCGCTGTGACATCACACGTTGTGCTCGCCCCTTAGGAACGGGGCGCGTCGTCTTCTGAGGATTTTTAACTGGCGCTCGTTAGCGGGCAAATTAAAAGCCAGTCCGAGCATTGAGGAACTTCGAGTACCATTGACCTGCCTGCACATTCATACGTACTTCATCCTCTTCTTTTTTTTTTAATGATTCGCATCCGTCCATGTCAATCGTCAACAATGACGTAATCTGGCATCACACGTAAGCTGCGCTTAGCTTTGGGCGGCTGTCCTCGCCGTGCCCCCTTCAGTGTGTGGCCGTTCACTGACCCGCCCCCATACTGTCCCCTTATCTCTGAAGTCCTGCCCCCCCGCCCTTTTTCCCCTCTCTATCATTTTTTGTCGCTTTGACCTTATTTGGTGACTTGTGTTTATGGCCGGGCGCAAGCTCGGCGCGGGCTGCTTCGCTTGGCGATCAATGTTAGCTGCAGCAGATGTGTGTGAAGTCTACAGGCTCCCACATGACACGCCGTCTCCATACTGCAGCCCTTTGAAGCAGCGTGAACTCCTCACCCCATGTCTGAGGAGCAGGTTGGAGAGAAGAGAAGAGTGGAGGAAGGAGATGTGCTTGTGGGGGTGGGAGGGAGGGATGCGGAATAACAGAGCAAGGACAGGGGTAGACTCGGATGTACCAAGTAGGGGAGGGGGTTGTCACTTTGAATCGAGCCGTCTCCCCCTCCGCTACCCCCAGGTGTTCTTTTTCTGGCACCGCTTGACAATGTTTCCCCTCTCTTTAGCCTTCCGTCTACTCCTACGCCGACTCGGCGGCCCGGTTTTTCATACCGAGGCGTCAAATTGGGACGATACGGATTTTGGTTATTAATGCCGTGACTTTGTTTTGCCGTCAGTGTACGTGCGCTCTTGTTGTTGACATGGCAAGTCAAGAGTTTATCGCTTCAAAACATAATAACCTCCAGCGCTTTCTGACTTAGTTTTACCACAAATGACTGGTAATTTATTCCTAATTTATGTGTAATATATTGAATGGGGCCTTTTTTTTTTTTAACTTGCGTTTCCACCTACAGTTCTATAAACTTTTCATTTTTCGTACTTGATAGTGGAAGCACAGCAGACTCTGTCCGCAACCAAACCAAAACCAATTAGTAAAGATTTATGGGTTTTTTTACACATTAATATATTCAATATAAGACAGAAATAATAAAAAAAAAATTAGCCGCCTGTAATTAATTTCTGTCTTTCATTAAGTGAACTCAAAAGTTATTTTAATTCATTATTTCTTGTATTATTTATTCTGTATAGAGTTTTTTTTTTTTTTTACATCAATCGTTTATTAATTGCGATCAGAATTTTGTATATTACGGGGGGTTTTTTTCTTTCCCTTTTTCCATATTCATTCAACGACAAGCCACCTTCACACTAGAAAATGCTTGGACCCGTTTACAGGTTAAACGACGAAGAAAAGCATCAAGTGGCTTCAAAATCAAGGACGACAAAAAACGCCAGAAATTATGTCGCATTAATTAAACAAATTTTTATGCGAGGGATGTTTAGCAGTCCCGACGGGAGCACATTTCTTGCTTTTTAAAAGCTTCATAACGTGCTGTTGCAATTAGTCTTGTCTCTCGGAAGACTTGCAATATTTTATAGCATTCTCGCTAAAATGTTCCAACACTTGACTTTAACAAAAGGGACAGAAAAGTGATGTTTTACAACTCTGTAACTCCTGTGCGTGTTATAAAAGCTAAGGTGAGTCTCTCACTTGAACTAAGCAAAAAGTGCCATGTGCAAATTCGAGTTCCTTTTTTTCCCGAATTGTACCATTTTGGGGGTTAGACTGTATTTTGCAATGGACTTCTTTTTATGGCAGCGGAAAAAGTGTCATGGGCGTAGGAGTGAAGCCATATGTTTTCGTTTTATGTGATGACAGGTGGACTTTGGAATACGGGTGTTCCCCAGCAGATAGCTCCCACCGTGCCATCGCCGGGTAACGCCGCTAAACATGTTTGTGTCAGCCAAGTGTGGGAGTTCGCGGCCGTGACATTTAGCGGGTTGTTTTTTTCCCCCTCCTAGTTGTTAAGGGTGGCGATCCAGTGACGGATGCTCAAGCGTCCCCTGGTTGACCCCTCATGCCCCCTTAAAGCCTGCACGGCCCCCTCCCACCGCCGCATCTCCTACACCAACACGACCACCTGATTAAGGGATTAGAGGGGTTTGATGCTTGTCTGTGGCTCTTCTCTTTGTCCTGCTCTCTAATCAAACTGACACCTGGACTTTTATGAACCCCACAAGGGTTTTTTTGTGCCTTTGTTTGTTTGATGCCAGCATAAAAATGTAATTTTTTTTTTTATAGGTTGCTTTATAGCTTTGTTATGGCCTAAGCACAGATTGGTTAGAGCATTGTCATTTCAGTTTTACAGAATTTTACATTAGATGGTCATTTTTAAATTATTTTAAAAATAATTGGAAATTTACATAATATACAATAAAATTGCTGAGATATTTGGGGATAATAATGTCTTTGCAAACAAAAATTTACAAATTAATTGTTGGAAAATATGGATTTTTTTTTAATTACAGTTGGAAATTTGAAAAAATTGTGAAGTTTAATTTAAAAAAAGATGCTTGTTTTTGTACAAAATGTTACTTAAAGTACTATAATGACAAAAACATTTGTATACAATCCTGCTATAGGCAAACATTTCATGACCTCCTATAGGAACCTCAAACCATCAGAAAAGAACGTAATTAAAAAGCACGGCGTGTATTCATTAACACGTCTAACTGTTGCAATCTGTTTGCCACCAAATCCAATTCAGCCTATCAAAATTAATTGCCGTCAAATGTGCGGAAGCTTTTTTGGCCTTGAACCAAATGATCATCGCAATATTCACACATTAGTATTCCTGCGTAACAACAATGTGATTCATCGTACAGATTCCTTGCGTACGTCCGAACTTCTCTCTCTGCTCTGTCAATCGTATCAGCAGAAGTAAATCAAACCTGCTCCTGCGGGAGATTTTTCCAGAGAATGAATGAGCTTAAAAAAAAAAGGAAATCCAAGGAGCAGTCCAAATAGCCGGGCTTAGCCATTTAGCGTGGCGCTGTGCGTTTATTGGGGCAAGAGGCCACCGGGAGGTCACGCCGCCGTCTGACGGGAAGAGGGCGGCTCAGAGCTGTCAGGGGGCCGCCGACGCCAAATAGCGAAACACTCGGCGTGAACCCGGCGGCCAAAATGTTTACGATAGCCGTGACGTCAACGATTAGCTTGACTGAGCGCAAACGGGCTTGATTGGCTGAGCGAGTCGACTTGAAAAGGTGACGAGAAGCAGGCGCGCTAAAAATAGTTAAGGGAGATGTGGCATCTGTTAGGAATGTCCCCGGCGACTGACTCGCCGAGGTTAAATGCGAGTCGGTAGGGACTTGAAACTATTTAAAGACAGCTGCTGTGTGTTGTGGTCTTAATGCAGATGTTACCAAACTGGAGGTGGACAGCTATCTGCATTTATCATTTGACAAAAGATGAGTCTTGTTTGAGTCACCACAGTTTCAAATTCAAAAGCAGTTTGGCAAATATTGAACTCATCAAAAAAAGAGGTGTCAAGCTGTTTGATGCCACTGACATGCTAACGGTTAGCATCGCTAGTTGTGCGACGGAATACCGTTTTGTGCTCAAAGCCTGAATAGCAAATGTCTCCTTCCCGCACAGAGAACAACAAAGACGGCCACTTCCAGAAGGTGAAGGTCAAAGCGGAGCCCATGGAGGTGGACCCGGCCCCTGCCGAAGTCTCGTCGCCCGCTCCTCCCCCTGCTCACCTGCTGCCTTTCGGCACTTTAGGGCCACGCGAGAAGCCTGAGCCCCCGGAGCATCTGGCGCGCCCCCAAAAGGACCTCTTCTCCCAAGACATCTCGGTCAAAATGGCCTCCGAGCTCCTCTTCAAATTGTCAGGTGTGTTTTGAGCAACCAAGGACGGCTGTCTGTCTGTGTGTGTGCGTGAGCTGTAAAACCTTCCATTTCCGTCCTTTGGCGGCGCCGTCGTAAAGTCAAGGACGCGACGTATGACCACACGGCTGACATTGAGTCTTGATAAACCTGGACATCAGTCACTAAAATGGGCCTTTCCTTCCGTTTCCATCATGTCCAAAGTCACAAGTGGCCCCTCAGCTGACTTGTTTGTATTTCTCCGTCTGGCCGGACTCCTTTCCACAATATTCACGCGCGTGGTCTTGCATACACGCCCACCTTTACACGCTCTCCGGCGGGCATGTACAAATGTCCGCACCGATCCTTCGCTTCTTCTCCTCTCCTTCTGTCTCCCTTGACTCGTTTTCAGACATGGCGGCTCAAGCACACTTGGCTGCACACACTTCCCCATCCCTGCGCCGCCCGCCCGCCGCCCTCCCTCCCTGCCGCCTTTACATTTCTCCCGTGCCGCATCGCCATGGCAACGTGAAAAGGAGACCTCTGTCCTTGGCGAGCGGTGTGACAAAACTGGGTGGGGGGGGGGTAGTGCCACCCAGGGAGGCCGGGGCATCTCTGGGGCCTGGCAAACTGCGACGACTGCCACAAAGGAGGATCTGGCTGCAAAGGGAAATGGTGCAGGGTGGGTGCGGGGGTCTTGCTGCAAGGCTGTCACACAATGAGCAATCAATATGAATTACCCGCCGCGGGAAGACCTCAGAGATGCGTCGGTGGCAAGGTCGGCGAGGGGGGGGGTACGCTGCGTCGCATTTGAAGATGCTCCTAGTCTCCTTGAAAGTGGCACGTGTGGCTTCTTTTCCCTCGACAAATTAGCCCGATCATCGTCATGTGTAACCTTCTTAAATGTGCTCGTTTTCATTTTTTCAGAAAAAGTGAGCAAAGCCAACAACCACAAAGACGGCAACATGGTGGGAATTAACAGGTGAGTCAATGACTGGGAAAAACAAAACCAAAAAAAAAAAAGTGCTTGCTGTAAAACGCCGCTTTGGTCTCCTCCGCGTCTTTTCCAGTCCGTTCTTGGACGAGTGCTTTCGACAATCACCCTTCAACTCGCGCTCCAAAAGCTCCTCCCCCGCAGAGGCCGGCTCCTCCACCCGGCCGCCTTTCAACGGTACCACACACAGACACCATTACACACACAAAACACAGGAAAAGACAAAGGCATTTCCACACACACACACACATCTCAATTAACAACACTGTGTCAAGCTCCGGCTCGCCGCTTAGATCTCAAACGAGCCTTTGGGCTCCGTGCCCCCCCTCGCCCGGGGCGTCGCCCCCGGTCTCCGTTCCTGTGGCTGCCGGCGGTCCAGAGGTTAATTAGCCTGTGCCAGCTTTACCTGTCCCTCTGCCAGTTAATGGAAATCTGATTGGCTCCTGGGTGTCAAAGAGTGGCCTGAAAGTTAATTCAACCCCCCCTACACACACACACACACACACACACATTTTCCCTTGTGCGTTTGAACTTGTGCCGCTCGCTCCCCTTAACTCCACTCTTTTAAGTCGTTATCAGCTCTTTGTGTGAACACACTCGCGCTTGTTCATTCCACTTGTCTTACCGCGTACATTTCAACACTTTTTCATAAAAATGCTGCATTGTATCAAATAGTGTCTGGCTGCTACTAAACACTTGGCGCCAGTGGGGAAAAATATGCGTATAAAAAAATATTTTTTTGAAATTGCAAAACAAATTCCTGAAAGATACACAAATAATATGGTCCTAAAATCACAATCATTGCAGTGCCGTCCTCCGACTGTAGGTGGCATCAGTCCTTTTGTATGTGTTGTAGACTCCGAAAAGGAAGACGGCGAACCGGGCAACGGCATCGCCAAGTGGCGGCTCAACGAGCAGCTCTACCCGTGCCCTGTGTGCGGCAAAGTCTTTGGGAGGCAACAGACGTTATCGCGCCACCTTGCCCTACACACAGGTAACAAGACGTTTCAACGCACCAAAATAGTCACAAACGTTAAAAACGGTATTGCAACGAGCATCACGGTTCATCGGCAAAGCGCTTTATTCATACGCACACGCACCGGTGCGAACATCGGTAAATGAGGGTGACTAGACTAGATTAGCCTCCCTTTAAAGAGATTACAACCGTCATTAGTCTCATTACCTTCTTGAAGGATGCATCCACACACGCCAGAATTCTTAACTTCCCAAATCCACCAGTCGTTGCGTCTTCTCGTCGCGCTTGCCGAATTTCACTTTAAAAGAGGGCTGCTGTCGGGTTAGCTTAGCGCTTCTAATCAAAGAAAGCACAAATTGAGACCCGTGTAGAAAATGCCCTCCGACACAATTGGACACGCACACACACACACACACACACACACACCATCTGAGTGTGTTGGCCGCGAGCAGCTTGGCCACACCACAGAGAGCAGAAGTCAGGGCATATGTCACCGTGGTGGTCTTTTTGGTCTCCCAGCGACATAAAGGTTGCCTGGCTTGGTGTCCTTCGGGCAAATGGAGTGTGTACGTGCTTCAACAAAGCAATCATGTGCCGCTATGTTAATACATGACACAAGGTTTGTGTATGTTGTTGCGGCAGAGGAGAGGAAGTACAAGTGTCATCTGTGCCCCTACGCCGCCAAGTGCAGGGCTAACCTCAATCAGCACCTGACCATCCACTCCGTCAAGCTGGTCAACACGGACGCCGAGCAGATCGTCAGCGCCGCTGTCAACGACGGCGCCGAGCGCAAGAACTGCGCCTACTATTACAGGTGATCGTCAACGGCCGTTAGGTCTCTTGACTTATTTAACAATAAATGATAGAAAATTGAGTTCAGTCTTGGCTGTGTTGGGAGACGCTGTGCAAAATTTGGCCCAAAACATTCAAATGAAAAGATCTTAATCCTTATGTTCTGGCTGTAAACCAATTAATAAAGTGCTCGATTTGTCAGGACTAAAATAATTTAGCCATCGGTACACGTTCTGCTCACTTCTCTATTTCCAAGAGACATAGCTTAGCGTAAAGACAGGTGTCGTGACTGGCTTTTTTCAAGTGAAATGATTTCTGCCGAATCCATCGTTGGCCTGATCTGCATGGAAGCTCTCAAAAGAAGCCAAGCTGTGCCACTTAGCAAATGCGCGCTGGCTTGGCTTGACACGTGGCGTCTCCCTCTCGCTCTTCTCTCGCAGCTGCCACGTTTGCGGCTTCCAGACGGAGCTCAACGCCCAGTTCGTGGGCCACATGTCACTCCATGTGGACAAGGAGCAGTGGATGTTCTCGCTCTGCTGCAGCGTCTGCGACTTTGTGTGCATGGAGGAAGGCGACATGAAGAGTCACATAAGCACCGGCCACGCAGGTACATCTCTTTCAAATCCTGTACCCCGTATTTCAAAACGTCTGTCGGGTGATTTTGCCGGTGTCGACAAAAACAGCTCTTTTGGTGGCGCTGTGCAATGCAAAGTCCATACGGAGGATATGAAATGGATGTTTTTTGGACCATAAAACACGAGTGGTAACTATTTCTTATATATAAAATAATAAATCATTTAAAAAAAATAGATATATATTTTTTAATATATGTACTAATGACTTGGTCCATCTGTCCAGTTTTGAAATCACGATCCATCTGGACGTGCAGCGACGGAAACAATACAGAGTGCAAATCTTGATTTTCACGCCCCCTTCTAGTCGTTTGCGCCACGTCGCCTACGTGCGTGGATCCGAACGGCCGAGCTCAGCGCCGCGTCTGCAGTTCAAGGAGCTCGATCCCCCGCGGAGTCCAAACTCTAGCGTACGCCACCCGACTCAGCGGGGAAGGCGGACCACTTCCCCATGGCTGACGTCTTTGGCAAAAACCCTTTGTTGAGGCGCGCCTCTGCCATCTTTGGCCGTGACCCTCTCTGTTCCTCCACGCCTCCCCCCCCACACTTCTAATTCCCTCGCTCTCGCTTCCTGGTGAATGAAAGATGTGGATCGATAATAGCATGCTGCTTCTTGATTGGTCTGCCAGCAAAGCGGGGGCCTCAATCACAGATGTGTGTGTGTGTGTGTCTACATAACGGATAAATGTGAGGTTATGGCTACGGGTCGCTGTCGGATGACAACGACGTTGTGCATGCCACAATAAAACGCTCAGCACAATGACTGTTTTTTTTATCTTCCCAACCTTTATTGAGCCAAGTGGCATATTTTGCAGGGTTCATTTTGGTACCATCTGACGACTCAAAATCATCTGCATCTTTGTTGCTAAGTTTTCTGATCTGGCTTGTCCCCATTGTCATCTCTTCCAGGCCCGAACTCGAGGAGTCCCCTGAGCGAAACCAAGAGCACGTCGTCCTCCCTCTCGGCGCTCAGCGACTCGCTCAACAGCTCGGAGGGCGGCGACCTCACGCACAGCGGCGGCGAAGAACTCAAAAGTCTACTAGCCCCGCCCTCTTCCGCCGGCAGCCAATCCAGCTCCGGGAGCCGCTCGGGCTCGGAGGACAAATCCGCCGATAAAGGTAAAAGAAAGTCTGAATTGTCAGCAGTCCCACTCGCTAACTTTGACATCGCTGTGCTCAGGCTTCGAGTGTGTGTTCTGCACATTTGTGTGCAAGACGCGCAGCATGTATGAGCGCCACCTGCAGATCCACCTCATCACCCGCATGTTCGAGTGCGACGTGTGCCACAAGTTCCTGAAGACGCCCGAGCAACTGCTGGAGCACAAGAAGTGTCACAGCGTCCCCACCGGAGGACTCAAGTAAGGAAAGCAAGTACAGTCACACCTTTCCTAAACTCCGCCCGTCCTCCCCCCTCCCTCCCTCCCTCACTCATCACACACACACGTTTGAACTCATGAACAAAGCTAGCATCAATGCTAATTGCTATTCACAATCGTGTGCAGTACAAACATGTCAATGATGCTTTACACCAGTAGGGGGAGCCCACAGGATAATGACGCTCAGTATTTAATTAGGGACTCTTATGAACTCCAAGTTGTGTGTCAAAAAAAATGCAACAAATTTGCATCATTGCCTTAAGTTTAAGTACTTGTTGGAGACCCTAAATCTTTCAACTTAGAGTTTCGGTTTCCAAGTAGAATTTCAAACTAGGGATAAAGAAGCATGCCTGTGGCAGGATTTGAACCAGCGCCTCGCATGTGTGAGCTCGCACACACACTATCTGCTCTAACCATTGCGCCATCTAATCCGTGCTAAAATGCTACCTCGAACAATGTGTTACCATACCAATATGTTTACCTACTATGGAAGGGATCGTTAAGAGCTTTTGAACGCTAACGGAATGTTTTTTTTTTTTTTTTTTTAAATGACCATATCAGGCTTTTAAAACAAATTCCCATGTATATAAGGCTTTTAAAAATAACAATGGATAGCGGCGGAATAGTGGTCGACTGGTTTGCATGTCTACCTCCCAGCACGGAGGTTGTGGGTTTGATTCTGGTTGTGGCCTTCCTGTGTGGAATTTGCATCATCTTCCCATTCCAGTGTGGGTTGCCTCAGGGCACTCCATGTAAGGCAATGCTTTTTATTTTTATTTTTTTAAAAAGACACTCCATGTATAGCAATTCTTTTTATTAAAAAATTTATTTAAAAGAAGGAAAAAAAAACCAAAGGACAGCTTTTTTTTTAAATGACCATGTATAGCAAGGCTTTATTTATTTTCTTAATATAAATGATCTTTTTCACTGTCTTCTTTTTATTGTAATTTTCCTCTATCTTCATCATTGTCATCTTGCTCTTGGCGGTCTTCTTTGGAGCAGCTCCCACCTGCAGTTAAAAATGACAACCCAATTTAGTGCCAGTTCGATCAAATAGTAAGATATGTTCTGTTTTCGAACCGGAGGCGGCCTGAAAGTAGGCGGAGATGGCTGCCTCTAAATTTCATACGCGGGAAAAACCCTGTGATTCTGTTCTGCAGGGTTTGTGAGGCGCTTTGGGGCCCAGAGCAGATGAAAGGTGCTATTTAAAAATGTAAGTGCCGCTACATTCCTCACCCACGCCCCTCCTGTCCATCACTATCGATTTCCGTCGACGTCTCCGGTGGTCGCGCCGCCTTCAACTGTTCTCGTGTGCATCCCTCCCCCTTTCTTGCAGGTGCCCCTTCTGCATCTACTCCAGCGGTCGTCCGGCGGCCATGGAGTGCCACCTGAAGACGCACCTCCAGACGGAGCACCGCTGTCGCATCTGCCAGGGACTGTGGCCCGACCGCCTCTCCCTGGAGGCCCACGCGCGCGCCCACCGCCTGGGCAACCACTACCGCTGCGAGCGCTGCGGCTACCTGTCCAAGACGGCCAACAAGCTCATCGAGCACGTGCGCGTGCACACGGGCGAGCGGCCGTTCCACTGCGACCGCTGTCCGTACCGCTGCAAGCGCAAGGACAACCTCAACCTGCACAAGAGGCTCAAGCACGCACCGCCCGCCCCCCCAGCGGAGGAAGGAGGCGGCGGGGCGGGCCGGGAGACACCGGGCCGACTCGCCGCGTCCCGGGCGCTGCGCTCCGTCGCCTTGACCCGCACCCTCGGCGGCGGGCCTCGCCTTGCCCGGCCCCCGTCGGGCGGCGACACGGACCCGTACAGGAACTGCGAGCGAGCGCACCTGATCCCCCTCACCACCCTCTTCACCCACAGTTTCACATTCCACCCCCCGCCCCTCCCCGCCGTCGCCCCCTTTCCAGCCTCCCACAAACACTCCTTCATGGCCTACCTGGGACTCACGGAGAGGGCTGAGACTGTTTGACTTGCCTTTTCTTTTCAATCAGACCACCACAAACATTTCTAAGAGTTGTACATGCTAACAGAAAAAAAACATTTATATCCAAAAGCTGCTTTTTTTTTTTTTTCTTCTCCCAAGTTGATTGAATTTCATTTTGGACAAGCGCTTAGCTCCAGCTCGTTTTCAAGCTGCATCGAGATAGCATGCCTCTTTCTGTGTTTCAAGCTAGCTTAGGAAGCTGACATTGAGTTTTTGGTCGGGTGCAACACAGACGGACGGAACCAATGAAACGGACAAAGGCTCGTTTCCAAAGCAGACGCCTCAAACCGCGCACTTATTTATCAATCTTGTACATAGTTTTGTAGCCCCTGGTCCATCTTTTTACATTTTTTTCATTTTCTTTTGTACGATGGTCAAACCATGTTGTGCTTAGCTGCTGCCTGACGTCACTTCTTTTTTCTGCTAAGCTATGAGAATGAAAACGAAAAATTTGACATCCCGATTGAAGATCATTTTTGCACTAACCCGATCCCCAACGATAAAATTATCTATACCGTGCTAACGGGTTAGCAGAGGCGGCCGGCTGGAGTTTGGTTGGTCGCCGCAGAGCCGATTCAAATGGTGCTTTTTGAAGCTTTTGTAATTTTTATGTACAAAAAAGAAGCTAAATAACTAGAAAAAAAAAAAAGTTCCAAAATGACTTGAATGAATGTATTTTTGTTGATGTAAAAAAAAAAGTGTGAACAGGGACGGACGGATGGGCTGGTAAACAGATGGAAAAATGCCTTTTTTTACTTTTTATGTTTTTTTTCTGTTTCTTTTTACTGAGCCTTTGTCATGGAATACATTTTTACTAACATCCGCAGATCCAGTTCCAGCAGACACACTAACTACGGCATGGGCATAATTCAATCAGAATTTAACAATCTTGTCTTTTTTTTCCAAGTGTTCTGAACTCCTGTTGCAATGCCATAATAATGATAGATAGGGATGAGCTGACATCACAGTCAAGTATTGCACTCTATTTCTGCCTCAATCAGAACGTAAAACCTTCAAATGATAAACATTAAGTACGCCACTAACTAAGCGTGCCACCAAACATCCTATGGTGCAACCGTTGTAAACCAAGGACCTCAATTTTGTTTTTGTACGCAATGACAAAACCCGAATTTGTAAGCAAGTCTGACCACAGCGAAGGCTATCAGGAAAGAATGTCTGAACTGTTGTAAACCGACTGTAATCGATTATCATGCCTATCACTTATAGTCACAAATTCGCCCCATCCCTTAAAACATCAACTTTGCACTTACATTCGTTAACACGTCTAAGAAAAAAAGCACTTAAAAAGCTTCAAACGTGCTGGCAAAGAAAACAAGTCAATCAAGACACCATTAAGCTCCGCCCATGCGGATACTATCATTAAATTGTGTGAATCAGAGAGTCACAGAGTCATCCTGGGAGCTAAAAGGGACCCCAGGCTAAATTTGTGGGTTTTGTTTCTTTTGCACAACGCTGCACTTTTATTTCACAATGAGACTCGATAGACGTGTTCTGACTAGAATAGGGCGGCAGAGCTTTTTACTTAAAATTCAATTTGATTTTTGAAAAGCTTTAGCAGTTAAGTTACTCATTGCTGAGTGAAAACATGTATCTCCACATTTTGTGATTTTCTTGTAATTACATAACAGTTTTGGTTTAGCTTTTTTTTTCTAAATTTGATCATTAACATACTAAAAAAATAGATGTTTTCAAAAATGGATAAAAGCTATCAGCAATTTATTTAATGGACAAAAGTTCTAAATTTAAAAGGAGAAAAAAAATCCCCAAATATCTTAAAATATGGAGCTACATGTTTTTTACTGGACATCATCATGTGGCCTTCAAAGCCTCGATCCCTTGTCTTTAAAGGGAATCCTCCTCCTCTTCCTTTTTTTTTGTCCATTTTCAATCGTTTGTTTTGCTTTTTCTACTTTAAATTATGCCAGATTGGACGAGAGAAATGTTTTCGACCAAAACGTACGTAGCCGCAGGACGTGATGTTAGGATGCAATCCGTCACGTCCTGTTTTGTTTTGCCAACTCTCTATCAGTGTCATTTATTTTTAGCCGCTAGTTGCAATTCAGTCAAGCCCCCCCCCCCCCTCCTTAAAAAAAACACAGTAATAATAATAATAAGTATTTCTTTGAGCATTGCCTCATCAATTTTGGTTTGCTTACTTTGCACTCCCCTGCTGTTAGCATGACATCTCAACATTCAGTCCCCGAGTTAGCATCTTCTTGGTTAGCAGCGTTTTTACGATCGAGACAAAAAAAAAGGCTCAACCCACCGCATCTGCTTTGGTAACAATTGGTATATGCTGTACAAAGCTTTTTTTTTTATACCTGATTATTATTATTATTATTACTCCATGGTTAAGGCTGTACAGGGTTGTGACGATAACTGGTAAATAGATCATTTGTACTTTTTTTTTGTATTTGTTTTCTTTGGTATTCTTTTTATGTTCAACATGCCGGATCTAAATGTAACAGGATTTCAAAGTAAAGCTTACATCAAATATTGTCCTATTGTCTTGTCTTTTGTTTTATCACACTTTCTTGACATCCTACAATTACCTTCAGTCACTTAACATTATTGTTGGGCCCAATTGTGTCTTAGGTGTCAAATTAAAATTACATTTCCATATTTTGTGGGTCCAGAGTATGACGCAATGTGGACACTCAGGCCCACCTGTCAGAGTTTTTGGTGGTCCACTTTAGACTTTTTTAAAAATCAATTCAAGGATGATGAATAAATGAAAAAGGCAGTGATAGAATTTTTTTTATAAATCAAATAATCAAAAATCATGGTTTTTATAAATCAAATAATCAAAAATCATGGTCAAAGCTTCACGGAAAGTGAAAAGTGCCACACCCGCCCTCACCCCCACTTTCTGATTGGCTGTTTGATCTGTGATGTCACTCGGACACTCTATTAGGTACACCACCATTTTCAGGTGTTCATAATAACAGGCCACTTCATTAGGGAAAAAACCATGGTCAAAGATTAAATGAAAATGAAAAGTGCCACACCCGCCCTCACCCCCACTTTCTGATTGGCTGTTTGATCTGTGATGTCACTTAGACACTCCATTAGGTACACCGCCATTTTCAAGTGTACCTAATAACAGGCCACTTTATTAGGGAAATACCATGGTCAAAGGTCAGGTGTCAAGCTCTAGTCCTCAGGGCCGCATTCCAACATGTTTTCCAAGTGACCCTCGTTAAGCGCACCTGCGTGAAAAGTTTTAGCTCCTTTCACGTTCTGCAGGAGCTAAAAGTTTTCAGCAGGTGCACTTAACGAGGGAATCACACGGACACTCCATTAGGTACACTGCCATTTTCAAGTGTACCCATTCACAGGCCACTTTATTAGGGAAATATCATGGTCAAAGGTCACAGGTGTCAAGCTCTAGTCCTCAGGGCCGCATTCCAACATGTTTTCCAAGTGACCCTCGTTAAGCGCACCTGCGTGAAAACTTTTAGCTCCTTTCACGTTCTGCAGGAGCTATAAGTTTTCACGCAGGTGCACTTAACGAGGGAATCACAGACACTCCATTAGGTACACCGCCATTTTCAAGTGTACCTAATAACAGGCCACTTTATTAGGGAAATACCATGGTCAAAGGTCAGGTGTCAAGCTCTAGTCCTCAGGGCCGCATTCCAACATGTTTTCCAACATTCCCTCGTTAAGTGCACCTGCGTGAAAAGTTTTTGGTAATTTTCACTTCTACCGGAGCTAAAACTTTTCCCGCAGGTGCACTTAACGAGGGAATCACAGACACTCCATTAGGTACACCGCCATTTTCAAGTGTACCTAATAGGCCACTTTATTAGGGAAATATCATGGTCAAAGGTCAGGTGTCAAGCTCTAGTCCTCAGGGCCGCATTCCAACATGTTTTCCAAGTGACCCTCGTTAAGCGCACCTGCGTGAAAAGTTTTAGCTCCTTTCACGTTCTGCAGGAGCTAAAAGTTTTCACGCAGGTGCACTTAACGAGGGAATCACACGGACACTCCATTAGGTACACTGCCATTTTCAAGTGTACCCAATCTCAGGCCACTTTATTAGGGAAATATCATGGTCAAAGGTCACAGGTGTCAAGCTCTAGTCCTCAGGGCCGCATTCCAACATGTTTTCCAAGTGACCCTCGTTAAGCGCACCTGCGTGAAAAGTTTTAGCTCCTTTCACGTTCTGCAGGAGCTAAAACTTTTCACGCAGGTGCACTTAACGAGGGAATCCCACAGACACTCCATTAGGTACACTGCCATTTTCAAGTGTACCCAATCACAGGCCACTTTATTAGGGAAATATCATGGTCAAAGGTCAGGTGTCAAGCTCTAGTCCTCAGGGCCGCATTCCAACATGTTTTCCAAGTGACCCTCGTTAAGCGCACCTGCGTGAAAAGTTTTAGCTCCTTTCACGTTCTGCAGGAGCTAAAAGTTTTCACGCAGGTGCACTTAACGAGGGAATCACACGGACACTCCATTAGGTACACTGCCATTTTCAAGTGTACCCAATCTCAGGCCACTTTATTAGGGAAATATCATGGTCAAAGGTCACAGGTGTCAAGCTCTAGTCCTCAGGGCCGCATTCCAACATGTTTTCCAAGTGACCCTCGTTAAGCGCACCTGCGTGAAAAGTTTTAGCTCCTTTCACGTTCTGCAGGAGCTAAAACTTTTCACGCAGGTGCACTTAACGAGGGAATCCCACAGACACTCCATTAGGTACACTGCCATTTTCAAGTGTACCCAATCACAGGCCACTTTATTAGGGAAATATCATGGTCAAAGGTCAGGTGTCAAGCTCTAGTCCTCAGGGCCGCATTCCAACATGTTTTCCAAGTGACCCTCGTTAAGCGCACCTGCGTGAAAGGTTTTAGCTCCTTTCACGTTCTGCAGGAGCTAAAAGTTTTCACGCAGGTGCACTTAACGAGGGAATCACACGGACACTCCATTAGGTACACTGCCATTTTCAAGTGTACCCAATCTCAGGCCACTTTATTAGGGAAATATCATGGTCAAAGGTCACAGGTGTCAAGCTCTAGTCCTCAGGGCCGCATTCCAACATGTTTTCCAAGTGACCCTCGTTAAGCGCACCTGCGTGAAAAGTTTTAGCTCCTTTCACGTTCTGCAGGAGCTAAAACTTTTCACGCAGGTGCACTTAACGAGGGAATCCCACAGACACTCCATTAGGTACACTGCCATTTTCAAGTGTACCCAATCACAGGCCACTTTATTAGGGAAATATCATGGTCAAAGGTCAGGTGTCAAGCTCTAGTCCTCAGGGCCGCATTCCAACATGTTTTCCAAGTGACCCTCGTTAAGCGCACCTGCGTGAAAAGTTTTAGCTCCTTTCACGTTCTGCAGGAGCTAAAAGTTTTCACGCAGGTGCACTTAACGAGGGAATCACACGGACACTCCATTAGGTACACTGCCATTTTCAAGTGTACCCAATCTCAGGCCACTTTATTAGGGAAATATCATGGTCAAAGGTCACAGGTGTCAAGCTCTAGTCCTCAGGGCCGCATTCCAACATGTTTTCCAAGTGACCCTCGTTAAGCGCACCTGCGTGAAAAGTTTTAGCTCCTTTCACGTTCTGCAGGAGCTAAAACTTTTCACGCAGGTGCACTTAACGAGGGAATCCCACAGACACTCCATTAGGTACACTGCCATTTTCAAGTGTACCCAATCACAGGCCACTTTATTAGGGAAATATCATGGTCAAAGGTCAGGTGTCAAGCTCTAGTCCTCAGGGCCGCATTCCAACAT
Source organism: Syngnathus acus (assembly GCF_901709675.1). Lineage (NCBI taxonomy): Eukaryota > Metazoa > Chordata > Actinopteri > Syngnathiformes > Syngnathidae > Syngnathus > Syngnathus acus. Next base: position 2,263,958 of record NC_051087.1, read on the forward strand.
GTTTTCCAAGTGACCCTCGTTAAGCGCACCTGCGTGAAAAGTTTTAGCTCCTTTCACGTTCTGCAGGAGCTAAAAGTTTTCACGCAGGTGCACTTAACGAGGGAATCACACGGACACTCCATTAGGTACACTGCCATTTTCAAGTGTACCCAATCTCAGGCCACTTTATTAGGGAAATATCATGGTCAAAGGTCACAGGTGTCAAGCTCTAGTCCTCAGGGCCGCATTCCAACATGTTTTCCAAGTGACCCTCGTTAAGCGCACCTGCGTGAAAAGTTTTAGCTCCTTTCACGTTCTGCAGGAGCTAAAAGTTTTCACGCAGGTGCACTTAACGAGGGAATCCCACAGACACTCCATTAGGTACACTGCCATTTTCAAGTGTACCCAATCACAGGCCACTTTATTAGGGAAATATCATGGTCAAAGGTCAGGTGTCAAGCTCTAGTCCTCAGGGCCGCATTCCAACATGTTTTCCAAGTGACCCTCGTTAAGCGCACCTGCGTGAAAGGTTTTAGCTCCTTTCACGTTCTGCAGGAGCTAAAAGTTTTCACGCAGGTGCACTTAACGAGGGAATCACACGGACACTCCATTAGGTACACTGCCATTTTCAAGTGTACCCAATCTCAGGCCACTTTATTAGGGAAATATCATGGTCAAAGGTCACAGGTGTCAAGCTCTAGTCCTCAGGGCCGCATTCCAACATGTTTTCCAAGTGACCCTCGTTAAGCGCACCTGCGTGAAAAGTTTTAGCTCCTTTCACGTTCTGCAGGAGCTAAAACTTTTCACGCAGGTGCACTTAACGAGGGAATCCCACAGACACTCCATTAGGTACACTGCCATTTTCAAGTGTACCCAATCACAGGCCACTTTATTAGGGAAATATCATGGTCAAAGGTCAGGTGTCAAGCTCTAGTCCTCAGGGCCGCATTCCAACATGTTTTCCAAGTGACCCTCGTTAAGCGCACCTGCGTGAAAAGTTTTAGCTCCTTTCACGTTCTGCAGGAGCTAAAAGTTTTCACGCAGGTGCACTTAACGAGGGAATCACACGGACACTCCATTAGGTACACTGCCATTTTCAAGTGTACCCAATCTCAGGCCACTTTATTAGGGAAATATCATGGTCAAAGGTCACAGGTGTCAAGCTCTAGTCCTCAGGGCCGCATTCCAACATGTTTTCCAAGTGACCCTCGTTAAGCGCACCTGCGTGAAAAGTTTTAGCTCCTTTCACGTTCTGCAGGAGCTAAAACTTTTCACGCAGGTGCACTTAACGAGGGAATCCCACAGACACTCCATTAGGTACACTGCCATTTTCAAGTGTACCCAATCACAGGCCACTTTATTAGGGAAATATCATGGTCAAAGGTCAGGTGTCAAGCTCTAGTCCTCAGGGCCGCATTCCAACATGTTTTCCAACATTCCCTCGTTAAGTGCACCTGCGTGAAAACTTTTAGCTCCTTTCACGTTCTGCAGGAGCTTAAACTTTTCACGCAGGTGCACTTAACGAGGGAATCACATGGACACTCCATTAGGTACACTGCCATTTTCAAGTGTACCTCATAACAGGCCACTTTATTAGGGAAATATCATGGTCAAAGGTCACAGGTGTCAAGCTCTCGTCCTCGGGGCCACATTCCAACATGTTTTCCAAGATTCCCTCACCCCCACTTTCTGATTGGCTGGTTGATCTGTGACGTCACTTGGACACTCCATTAGGTACACCGCCATTTTCAAGTGTACCTAATCACAGGCCACTTTATTAGGGAAATATAATGGTCGAAGTTGAACTGAAAGTGAAAAGTGCCACACCCGCCCTCACCCCCACCTCCTGATTGGCTGGTTGATCTGTGACGTCACACGGACGCTCCATTAGGTACACCACCATTTTCAGGTGTACCTAATAACTTTAGGCATTTTTTGTACATGTCAAGAATGTGTATTTGCTCTTTATTTTGGGGGACACCAACACATATTACACAACGTAAAACACATATACATATTGTCATACAAAGCAGTTACCCAAATGTCAGATTTCTGTTTTCATGCACAAAAAAATAAAAACAAGGAATAAAAACCAGACAAGTTTTAACAGGTTTTAATGTTTATTAAAATAATAATAATAAAAGTAAATTTCAAACCAGCAATCTAATGTGAAACTGCAGTTGATATATTGGATAACAATATTTAGGCGTATATATGCATCCACGTTATTTTAAGTGTCATAAAATAAAGATTACCCAAAGAGAAGCATAATCTCCCCGTTTTTGCATAACGGCACATCCCTTCATGCAATAGTTAGCCGTTAGCTTGGAGAAAACGTGCATAAAAGAAGTGGTGTGAGTGCACTGTTCTTTCTTTCCTTGGCAAATCGTCAATCGACATTCTGGCTTACATAGTTCACGCCAGGAGGGAGACGCAACACGTTCACTGACTGATCCGTTGATGCACGGGGGGAAGGAAGGCAGTTCATCCATTAACTCGTTTCCTCACTGATCCGTTCTCGCGATGAACTGGAAATGCAAATCCCTCACTCACTGACTCGTTCACTCACAGATCCGTTCAGTTGATGGTGAACGGGAAGTGATGTCATTTTCTTCTTCGTTTTGTTTTACGGCGAGGTGGCACCAGCTTCCATGCGTATTACCGACACCTACTGGTTGAAGTCATATGACCTGGAAAAAGAACGAATCACTTTAGGAAGGTATTTGTTCACTCTCGTTCACTGAAAACATTTGTTCTTTTGAACGAATCGTTCACTCATGAGCCAACACTAGCACGTTCCTGGCCAGCCAAAGGTCAGCACTGCCTAATGAAAACAGATGAAGCAGAGATAAAGTGTTTGGCGACATTAAGGGAGTCATTCATCAGCGTTAGCCCCTGCGGCTATGGAACACCTTGGACAGGAGCGCTTGCTTCCTTTGCAGCGGGTTCATTCACATTAGCTTTCCCGCTAGGCGAATGTTTCCTTGGGCGCTATGCTGTCCCAACATATTCTAAAAACATGCGTGTTAGCTACACGGAGGACGACTCTTGAGACAGCTCCACGTTTTTTTTTTTGAATGGAATACTAATAAGGCCATTTGCACCCAACGACTCGGACTCAGAAATGTTGCCATTCGTGGTTTTGGTGCAATTTTATTTGGAGGTGTCAAAATTAATCGATTAATCGACAATAAATCAATAAAGATTTTTGTATTAGTTTATCTGTAAGACATTACACAAATAAAGAAAATGAAGGGCTATATAATTAATTTTAGAAAAAAAAATTTGTTTACATTTTTATTATTTTGTATAGGAAATGTATTTATGGATGGATGGAATTTTTTTTTTTTTTTTTGGTTAGCTATAACTCAATATCCTGTCCGTCAGAGGTGGCGACTAATTGAGAAATTTCTCCGCTAAATTTTCTCATCTCAGGTCTGCACAAAGGAGCCTTTTCGACAGCATCTCGGCCGGCGTGGATCGATTGCGCGTTAGATTTTTTTGTTAGCAGGTGCGTGGCTTTATTACGGTTATGTGCCGTCACGGGGGAGTCTGAGAGAGACAGGAGCTCCCGCTTGTTTGCCAAAAGTGTAATCCCACTGTGACCCGTCGCGACCCAGCCGACTGAGGAAAGCTGCTTAGACACGAGCTCGCGTCGGCGGGAGCTCCCAGCAAACCCTCTCTCGCCGTTTTTTTTTTTTTTTGTTGTTGCTCCACTGCGCGCTCACTTCCACGTGTCTATCTCCTCTTTTTTTTCTCCCATCACTGCTTTCACACAGAGACTCTGCAAAATTGCCGAGCTGGAGCCGTAAGATTCCACATTTCCTTGTGGAGCCTGTGTGATATTGCTGCATCTATCTGGAGTATCTGTTGAGACATACGTATAAAACAACAAAAATGAGAATTGCTGTCCACACAACGGAAGGGGAGCTACTGCCTATACTACCTAGGTGGAAAATTACCAGGTCGACTTAATAACTGTATATTAATATAACTGTATATAATAATTGTAGTGAATACAAAATGGCAGTCTCGTTGACGAATAAATATACAAATGAATAGTAACAATTAGCTTTATACACAACAGCATGAGCGTTAAAGGCTCCTTCTAGCGGTTGATCATGGAATTACACCTTAAATAAACGTGGCAGAAGGAAATAGTTTTAAACTGTAAAAAGCAACAACAAACCAACTACCTGGGGCGGAGGCTTGAGACGGGAACATTTTACAGCCAGCGTCTTGTCACTTTTATTCGTTTCCAAAGGAATAGATGACTTGAGACGAAAGCGTTATGACTTAGAGGCGTGCTCACGAAACAATTTCAAGTCATATCTCAAGTCACCACTGTAACTTTTTTATTGGTGACAAGATGGAGGCATTTTTGTTCAGATGAATGAGTCACCGGGTGACTTTTTCTCCCCTTGAAGACAATTTCTTTGATTGGGTTTGGTGAACCTCCACTTTTTATGAACTACGATAATTAAAAAAACTTCATAAAAAAAAAGTTCATAGATGGCGCACCTCTGGGATATCCACCAATGACAGACAATACAAATACCTTTCTAGTACCTATAGTACACTATTTATGGCTTGATGGGAAAAATGTAGGCATCTATTTGAGGGAGGATTTAATTTCTTCAAGTAGATGACACGCAGGAAAATCCCCAAGACGACTGGGCCCAGCCCAAGAACTTCCAGGAGAGATTAAGGGAAGACTACGAGGTCAAGACCAAACTAATCAAGCTTCTCATTTTCCCGCGCTGACTAATGAAGTAGAATGCCGACTCCCCCGGCTGACCTGCCCCTCCCTCCCGCACCCACCGCGACTACTCACAACCCAAGGCGGCCAATCACAAAGCAAACGGAATTACTTATCAACGTGCCCCCTAAATCTTCCAAGAAAACTCCAGAAGAGACGAGTTTTACGGCGGCTACGCGGCACTGCTGCGCCTGATGAGCCTTCTAATGATTTCATTAACGTTAAGTGAATCAGCCATCTTCCATCAATTAAAGCAAAAGCCGCACAGCCATCCATCTTCCAATCAGGAATCCCTTCATCCGTCCTCATTTGAAGAAGAGGCTCGCTCACGCAAATTAAACGCCGTCCATCCGTGGCTTTTTTGGACAACTAGTTGGTTAAGTGAAAATCAGCTACAAGATCTGCGTCGCTGTGTGATTCCCAGCCCCGAGTTGTTAAAACGACAGCGTCGTACTTAAGATATCATCCTACAGCTCCAGGAGAGGAGTTCACACGGCCAACAGACGACACCTGTGCTTCCCCACAGTCGTGCCAGCCAAGGCCAACGTCTGGCCGACAGTTGGCGGGGCCAGCGGCGCGCCTGCTTTCGGAGCGTCTGGCGCAGACAACTCGCCCATCTGCCCGTTGCCGTTCGCCGCTGCCCCGGCTTGTCCGGCGAGGACAGAAATGTGCGGCGCCGCCCTGGCAGAGCGCCTCCGAAATGTCGCTCGGCTGTGACAAAACCCACGCTGGCCCCGGCGCCCTTCTCGCGGCGCTGCTGGCAGCTGCCCGGGATCAAACAGAGAGCCGGGCACGCGAGCAACCTGCGTTGGACTACCGAGGCGATACATCTTGTTCTGGCCTAAAAGGACGACTGGACAACATAGCGAGCAATTAGCTTGACAGATGCCTTAGCATAGCCCTCACTTTTTTTCAAACTGATGATTAATCAAATATTTTTTTGTTGAGTCTCTCAGTGAGGTCTGGTCAGAAATGGTTCTTGAACCCTATCTGATTTTTCCGGGGATTGCTGCTGTAGGCCATCCGAGCGCAAACTTAAACCCTCCTGTTATGCTGAGGGTCAAATTTAGCAAAGTGTAACAGTTGCAAGCACGGCAGAGGTGGTTGAGATGATTGAAATCAATTCAACTTTGCATCTCGCCGTGTTTAAAAAGAGGTCAAAGCAAATTGACTCGGAGGACAAACACATATTTCCTGTGTGATATATTTCCTGTCAGCGCAGCAAGCTGCGCGAGGTTATTAGCAAGTCGACCGCTAATCGATAGCCGGCACCTTCACCGAGACAACCGCGCTGTTATGATAGCGCACAATTTTTGTCGCGGAGAAAATGTAAACCAGATCAACATTTGGCTGATGAACAATGTTGCCTGATGGAAACGTGGCTTTGGACTCCATCTGAGGTTGGGAGGGGGCTGACAGGCAGAGCCACACATTAGCTGGAGAGTGTATGGCTCAGTGTTACCTGTCATAACAGGCACCAGTGTAAGCAGGCCACTGGGCAGCCAGAAATAATAGAGACTGGCAAGAGGGCAACGAGGGGTCACGCACATCAGCGGAAGAGGAGGTGGGGATGGCGAAGGAGGAAGGGGGGAGGGGGCTCCAAGGGACTCATGACGGGAAGAGAGCAAGGCTTGCCAAGACTTAGTAGCAGAAACAAAGCTCCCAGACGTTTGCTCAAGCTTTGACCTTGGCGGGATGACTGATTATAAGTCCCCCTTTTCTGGCAAGGATTCAGTTTTGATGGCACTTTAGCAGTGACAAAAAGGAAAATGTTTCACAATTTGGTGCGGCGGATCGGTCGGATACACCAGGTTCAGATTTGGGAGCAATCGGACGAAATCTCAAAGACAAGTTAGCTTTTGAAGGACTCTTGGAATCGGACAAAAATCAACCGAAATGGTGGTTTCCTCTGTCAAAAATCTCCAAATTTAAAATGTTTGTTCTTTTTCCGCTGATCTACTCATGCTAAACATGTCTACCAAATTTCACGTTGCCAGGAGTAACTGGCTTCGAGGGTTGACTTTCCAAAAGAGGTGAAATAAAGTGCAATGTTCACCAAACGTTTGCTTCGCCGCCCGGGTTATCGGCGGAACGGGGGTCTTGGCCGCCAATTAAAGCTGCGGATTAAGACGTGATTGCCTTTCGTGTCCTGCGGAGGCGCTGCCCCCGCTACCACGAGCGCCGTTGTTAAAATGACTGCTGCCAGGCCGCCACCAGCGACGCCGCAGGGTGTTCAAAAGTAATGGCGACACACATCATCAAGCTTAATGTCTTGTAACCAAGATTTTATAATAACTATTGTGACAGACTTGCCAGTGGCACAAAAGGGAAGTATTGGGATGGCGCCCAAGCCGAGCAGACTTTCGTGGCGCCCGAGCAGCTGGATTTCATTAATTGAGCGCTGGCAGCGTTGGCGGCAGGGGTGAGCCACCGCCGTCCACCTCGATATCATCTCGTAACCATAACTACAAATAATTATACACTCAAATCCATTACCGGGGGTCAGGCAAGCTCCCCAATCAGTTCTCAAGTCCAATTACCGGCGTCGAGGCTCGGTACGCGCCTTCTTGCCGAAGGGACAGCCCCGCTAAATTACGCGCAACAAACAGCAGTACGACTGCTGGCTCCCTGCAGCGTCGTCATCGCAACAGAATTAGCGAATGCACGCGGCATCCTGATGCCCGGTCCGTCAGCAGAACTTGTCATTTCAAAAGGCTTTACACATTAGATTTTAAAGTTCTGGTCTCCTTTTTACACTTTCGCATCCAGAATGCATGTACCGGCTCAGTGGCCTAGTGGTAGAGTCCGCCCTGAGACTGGAAGGTCGTGGGTTCAAACCCTGTAGGTCAAGACTATAAAAATGGGAGCCATTTCCTCCCTGCTTGGCACTCAGTGGAAGGGGTGGAAATAGGGCGTTAGGTCACCAAATGATTCCCGGGCGCGACACGGCTGCTGCTCACTGCTCCCCTCTCCCTCAGGGGATGGATCAAAATCACACGGGGATGGGTTGAATGCAGAGGACAAATTTCCCCACACCCAGATGTGTGCGTGACGATCATTGGGACTTTAACTTTTAACAGGCAGGTTCACAGCTGCACAAGTGGCTTAAAAAAAAAAAAGGTGCCTTTGTGCCACGGTAATGGCAGAGATGAGTCGCCGGGTCTAATGACTCCATCTGCATTCAGCAGGCATCCTGGTCAACGCGCGCCGGCGTCAACCCACAGGAGTCCGTTCAAGACGTTGGGGGGTGGTTGTGAATTTCCAGACAAGGTAAGCGCTTGTAGAAAGACAAGGATAAAGCATAAGAGTGATTGATTATATGTTTTCACCTCTGACTGACCCAAATAGAAGGATTGCTGGAAGATGGGCGTCATGGAGGCTCCAGGACGTGGGATCCATTTAGGCGAGAGTGGAACTAGGGCGACCTCTAGTGGCAAAAAGATAGGAGAGTGAAATGCCATACATCAGTAGATGCAGTGTGTTGTTGGCCAGTTGGGATGTGTACTTAAATTTGAAGGAGGTGGGCTTTTTAAAATTCTGCATAAAATACAGCCCATAAAAAAATCACTAACCAAACAGGAGGGCCATCAGTACAAAAGAATGTGCACCCGCAAAAGTTGTAGTTCCCAACCGGTTTAACTTAAGACTTTGAGAGGGGAGGGGTGGGGGGTTGTAAGGACGAGGCTAGGGAAACTAACTTTTTCTGTCAATTAAGGCCATACAAAAACACCACCAGCAGGTACTAGTTAGCCCCAAGGACAACATGAGTAGCCCACGGTTGTGTTCTAAAATTAGCTCACTGGTGATGGCACACAGCGACTTCATGAGAAGAATAAAAGTAAAATAGCTTGTGTTCGATAGACACTGCAATTTTATTACGGTGATAGCGCAAGACTTTTGCTCACAGTTATCATACCATCAAAATGGAATATTGACCCATGCCTAGTAGTGTATTTTGTCGCTCAAATCCTTGTTGGAGAGCAAGTTGTCTATTTAAGATGAGCCCTAAAGAAGTTTAGGTTCATCCCAAAAGTGATTCGTGTCGTAAGATTGTCCAAGTTTCAGTCTACAAATACGCACGTCCTCCATTTGGATAGGCTGTCAAGTCTTGAAAGCATCCATTGCACAAGCGCCCTCTACTGGACGAAGCCCTCACTGACTACGGGGACGATGACAGAAAGGCCTTGAGGAGCAGGTCCGAGGCCAGGCCGGGCGAGATGTCCCCCCGGCTGACAGTCTCCTCCAGGTGAGGCAGGGCCTCCCGGACAGCGGGGTGATGTTTGAAGTGGGCCAGGACATTCTCCTGGATCAAGGTCCACATCCACACCTTTTGCTGGGCCCGTCGGTGGGCCTGCAACTCGCCGCTGGCCAACATGGCCTGCCGGTACGACTCCATTATGGCCCAGACCTCCGAGATCCCCTCAATGCTGTGCGAGGACGCGCGGACCACCTGACGATATGAGTGGGAGTGGGGCGTGAAATCAAAGCTGATACCAAAATTCTTTGCCAAAGTGTTGCGCCTTGTGAGAATTCCCGCTAGCGAATAGAATGATTTTTCAAGGCCCACAGAATATTGTGTTTTGCGCAACAACCACAGAACAAAAGACTAGATCATAACATGGATTAGTTTCACCAAAAACACCGGTTTCCCAACAAAAAGGGGAGATATGACTGTGGGTCAGAGGTTGAGCTGCACTGTATTTGTTTGCAAATAAGACGGCCGTATGACAATTCCACATCCTGTCCCTTCCCTAATGTTTGGGGTGTGAACTCGGAATACAAATATGTACCACTGACCTTGGGGTTCCAGGACTTGGACTGCCGCCGGAGCAGCTTCATAGCGCTGGTGTATTCGGCCTGGATCCTCCTGGCTGGTACCACTAGGTCTCCATCGGACTTGGTCACGATCACCAGGTCAGCCCTTTCGATGATGCCCCTCTTGATGCCCTTCATATTGAACGATCATTTAGTTCCGTAAATACTGTCGAGCAGTGCAAGCTCCGGGTAACGTTAGGACATTACCTGCAGTTCGTCGCCCCCTGCTGGCGGAATTAGCAACACAAACATGTCAACCATGTCCGCCACTGCAAATTCTGACTGGCCGACACCTGAAAATAAACATATGTACATTTTGAGTGAACTCTGGGAAGATAAACAGAGAAGCAACCGATTGCGTCGACTGTTTGTAGACTGCACATCGTACCCACAGTCTCCACGAGGACGATGTCGTAACCGGCCCCCTCGCAGAGGACTACGGCTTCGTTGGTTGTCCTGGTGACACCGCCGAGTGTCCCCGACGTGGGCGATGGCCGGATGAAGGCGTTCATGTCACGGGAGAGCTCGGTCATGCGGGTCTTATCACCCATGAGGGAACCTGAAAGTAGGAAGGTAGTCTCATAAAATGTACTCGTATCATTCTTTTTAATCAGAAGTGCAATCGATAATCGACAACTCATCAATTATTGCCTTTGAAATGTGAGGCTGAGACGTTACCTCCTGTTGTGCAGGACGACGGGTCAACTGCCAGCACTGACACTTTATGTCCACGTCCCGTCAGCATTTTGCCCACCACTTCGATGAACGTCGACTTCCCGGCTCCCGGAGGACCTGAGAGACCTTTGAAAATTGAGAAGAATGCATAATAAATAAAAATATATCAATAGCATTTATCTTGAAGAACTGTGTCACTCTTAAGTTGAGGTACCAATATACCACAATAGAAAAATGAAGCAGCCACGAACCTACTCTGAAGGCAACCGGCTTGCCACCATTGCGGCTCTCCTGCTCCCCCCTGTAGGCCAGCACCCTCTGTAGCAGCACCTGGGCCAACTCCTTCTTCCGCGGATGTTGCGTCTCCACCAACGTGATGGACTCGGCCAGAGAAGCTCGCTGACCTCCGATCAGGCCCGTGTAGAGTTTATTCAGCAACCTCTGCTCGGGCCCGCTGAGGTCATGAATGTGTTGGTTCAAGGCTGTGCTCACAGCCCGCCATGGTCTGCATAAGGACTTGGACACAGTCTTGGGGTGACAAAGGCAACAGTGGGTAGCAGTAATGTGGCGGAAGAGCGGGCAGTGCAGAAGTCTCATTTTACCTAAAAGAGAAGGCAGTCAGTGAATTTCTAGAAAAACAGACATTAAACACAACACAGCCTTTAAATGTACATACGACATGCAAAGTGGAATTACCGGGCAATGTACGGCGTCACAATATGAATAAACTATCGAAAGCTGTGGTATGTTTTCAAGCTTTAAAACGGCATACGTAACGTAACAACAATGTGGCATAGACTGCTACCGGTTAGTTAGTAAAATGTCAAATTCGTTAGTGGCTAAAATATATAAACTAAGTGCCACACTCAATATAACGCTGACCTCGAGGGGAGCTTCGTGGAAATGATTGGCTCACCTGCTTCCTGGTTCCGGAGGTGTCGCTTTCTGTTTCCGGTGACGTAGATACCGCCTTCGACAATTGTTTTTGGTCGTTTTATAATTTTCAGTATTAGAAATAAATACAATAAATATATGCATATATTCAGAATCAAACATGATATTGATTGTACATTTTATAAATAGCTAACATATCGAGTATAATTCCAGCGTTCGATCAACATGACCAAGCGACGTGCGCAATTGGCGGCCATCTTAGTAGGGGCACTATTAACCGAGGTTTTCATGTCATCAATTGACACGGAATACGCTGACATTTTGCCCTCACAATTGTCATAATTGGCTCGGTGGCGCACTGTTTAGCACGTCCGCCTCACAGCAAAATTGCGAAACGGTGACATTTTACACCAATAGATGGCAGCAGAGGCCCATTTTTCTTTTGGACTCCATATACGTATACTGTACTATACACATATACTGATGCATAAATAAAGACAATACTAAATACTGAAACACACTTATTTTAATACTCCAGTAGAGTCTTGATATTCATGGAATAAAACTGCTTTTCTGGGAGTTTGACCAGGCCAAAAAAGTGGAAAAACAGCAACATGAAAGGAAGAGGAAACACGTGAAAAGTGCGGAAAAAACCAACAAGAATGTATGGAGTATAACACCTATCAAAGAAAGTAAGAACAGCATATTTTATTTTAAAAAAAAAAATGATATGGGTGGGCCTTTTGTGAAATGATTTCAATTAGAATATTTTCATGTTAACAGTCCTTGAAAACATCCATCCATGATGTGTCTTTAGTTTTGTTGAATACAGTCCATCCTTGGCCACGTCAATGCGCCGTCTAGTAATACACTAACCAAATTACGCATGGCCAAACCAGACAACACAGCACCATTGTCTAAAGATGAAGATATCTAGAAACACTATTTAAACCTAAGTCCATGGGGGAAACCACAAGAATAAAACATGAGCAACATTTATTTAATAGCGGAAATGCCTTTTTCGTGCAATGCCCCCAGCCCCTAAATGTCCCTAATATTCTCTTGAGGAAATGCTTGAAATTTCACACTGGTCATCCTTTGAGTCTCCTTACAGGACAGAAGGAAATTCTACATCAATGTCTTTGCATTGTAGCATCCGACTGCAATTCCAGTGACCTGGAATGTCGCACAAAAATAAAACACTAGTAACAACGCGTGCGTGGAAACGCAGTTCCACCATGCAGGACGGTTCAGTTTAGGAGCAGTAAACCCTGAGCTGGCCTTTTTGTGAAGAGAGCAATTGTAGCTGTCCAAAATGTTGTATTTGTCCAGTTGGTGTGTGTCAGCCATAACCTGCTTGGCTGGGTTCTGTGTGAAAGGCAAAGTAGGGTGAATGCCAGGCTTGGACGGGACCTCTGTGTAAAAGAGGATTTTGTTTGAAAGAAGCAGTATGGACGGCATTTTCGGTATTTAGCATTGTCTTGAGCCAGCGTCAGAATCTGTTTACGCACTCTACTAGCACTTGTTTTACAACACTTAACTATTCTTATGCATTCAAATGTACCTGTGGATGAAACAGCGAAACTTGCAGTCTTCATTCTCGCCCGCATCCGTTTTCATGTTTGTCCTTAGCTGTTAATAAAAATCATACAGTACAATATAGTGCACGTGGAGCCTTTGGCCACGTTGCGCAACTTGTCTTTAACAGGAACAAACGGCAGCTGTGAAGGGAATCCAGCATTTCGTCGGGGCGTCATACCACACTGTCACAACTTGACAACGGCAAAGCCAAGCTTGGCGTTAACCGCTTTGAAAAGGAGGGAATACGTGTACGGGGGGGGGGGGCATGCAAGCAACGACGAAAAAAGGAGACGAGTTTGGGGAGGACGCCTGCGCTCACCAAGAAAGAGTGTGACGCTTGGATTATTAGTGTTGGTCACAAAGATCAAGTTTCTTCCAGTTGCATGATGCTCTCTGCTCGCTCCTCTCCCAGTTTGGGTTATGTGCCCACAAGTCCTTCAAGTAGAAAACCCAGGGAGACAACCGGCCTCCTCGGCAGATCCCAGAGCAGCCGCTTGTGCTTCAATCAGACACTTTATCGAAGCGAGGCAATGGGGTGTCGACTGGTCTGGGATCTGCTCGTCTTGCCACCTGGGCGAAAACGGCCGGGCTGACCCCGAGGAAGGTCTAGGACACGGACGATATGGGGTTGTGGGGGGAGCCCATCTGCGTTAGCACCTTGTCCAACCACTGCAGGGGACCGTGGAGGTGGATCTCGATCCAGCAGGGGGTGCTGGTCACATCCTGGCGGTGGTACTCGGCACCCCAGCCCTGAATCAAGTTAGAATCTCTTTCAATGACTGACTTCCTGGCGATAAGATTATTTTGAGCGCGAGTACCGACCTTGACGAAGCTCATGCGGATGGTGCACATCTTGGTGAGCTCGTAGACAGCCTCGAAGCCGTGGTTGACCGACTGGGCCAGCAGCTCGGCGAACTCCTGGTTGTTGAAGATCTTCAGGCTGCAGCCGCTGGGGATCTTGCAGACGGTGGTGGGATGGAAGCCGTGGTGGAAGTTGCAGTTGCGGCTCTGGACGAAGATGCTGCTGTCGCTCAGGCACTCGGCGTAGACCTCGCCGCCGACGTAATACAAGTGGACGCCTGAGCGGTGCGCAGGAATCAGAGCGGTTAAGTCGATGGATTTGGTCTCATTACGGCCGCTGGAGCGGCATGTTGCGTCCCGCACCTTTGCCGATGTGCCGCCGGGTGTTCTCGATGGTGGAGTTGCGGTTGACGTTGGAGAGCAGACCCAGGCAAAAGCGGTTGCGGTTGTTGGAGGGATCGGTGAAGCCGTCGACCAGCACGCTGGTGGACGAGGCCTGGAAGGCCTCGCCGACGCGGTTGTTGAGCTCGTAGTAAACGATGGAGCACCAGTGCTTGGGCTCCTCGTAGGCCACGGGCTGCACATCCACTGCGGGGAACACGAGCAGAGGTCATGCGCAGGCACACTCTCGGAACATAAGAAAGACGAGTTGTGACTCATCTAATGTCAGAAGAAGTGTTATGCACTGCACTTACTGTACTTGAAAGTCTGTGGACTGTTTTTGTCAATTGTTTTTAAATTGTTTTCAAAATAATTTTTTTGGAGTTACTTGAGTTCGTACTGCTTGCATTTTCGAAGTAACTAAAATTAAGAAAAACGATCAAACCCTAACTAAATAAAACAAATGAAATGACAACTTTTGATGTCGTTGTGGCTACAATCACCTCCCCGGTTGTTAGCCTCGATCGGCAAAGGTGGCACCATGAGGTTGGTGTCCATCGGCAGGGGGCAGTCTTGAGTCATCTGCTCCTCCGGGGGCATGTAGGCAGGAGGGGGCGTCTCTGCAGCGGCAAAAAAAAACAGTTCGATGCCATGTGGAGGGAAAGGAGGGAAAGGAGGCAAAGCGGCGGCGAAGGACTCACCTGGCATCTGGAAGGGGCTGCCGGGGTCGGAGCTGGACGGCGAATGCGGGAAAGTGGCGTTGCTGCTGTTTCCGGGCGAGTGGGGGAAGGGCACGGGGTTGGCCTGAGCGAAGGACTCGGGGAAGGTGGCGTTCTGGGGCATGTGTGGCTCGTTCTGCTGCAGTGGGTTGCGGAAGCGAGGCAGCATCGTGTGCTTGGCGTTGAACTCGCTGTTGCGTGGTACCAACACAGGGGGCAGCACTGCAGACAAAACGGTCAACGCAGTTGAGATGGGACGTGAACGTCAAATTGATCGACTGGAAGTGTGTATGTAAGCGCGTGTCTGTGTGTGGGGGGGTCATGTGCACAGACAGGTGGCTGTGGGTTTGAACGGCGTCTGCTGCTAAAACAAAAAGTGTGCGAGGCAGGCTGCAAGTCTTTCCTGCAATTGTCCGGGGACGGTGGTGGACTTTCCGCTCCAAGCATTCTCCAAAAGAAGAAGGAAAGAAATACACAACCCTATGTTTGTGTTCAAGGATCAAACAAGGTTTGATTTGTCGCACAGATAAGGTCAATTATCGAAACAAAAGAATGTGGCTAAGGTTAACTGTGTGGGTTTTAATCGCCAAAGTCATGGAAACAACTCAACATACGCTAAAGCTATTAGAGCGAATGAAACGGCGGATTTACTGGAAGATGAGAAGCAGCCATTTTGCCACTTGTTTATACACCAAACTCCATCTTCTTGACATCTACATAATTGTCCCCTGTGTCCAAACTGGGACACCAAGTTGAGCGCTTAGCACTTGCCAGCAGCTAGCCCGCTATATGCGTGCGTCACTCGTTCCAAAAAGTGAGTTTGAGCGTACTGACCTGGGCTGTCCACCCGTTTGTAGTGGTACGGGTTGATGCAGACGTCCTTCTGCTTGGAGCCGAAGGGATACTCGCAGCACTCCAGCGCCTTGAGCTCGTGGTGGGACTGCAAGTCGGGCCAGCGCCACACGCGGCAGTAGATGACGTGAGGTAGCCCTTTCCTGTGGGACACCTGCAGACGGCCGTCCAGGGAGCGGGGGATGGTGACGCAGCTGCTGGGCTGACCGGGGCAACTGAGCGCCCGCTCCAGCTCCTCCATGGCGCCCTTCTTCTTCTTCAGCTTCTTCACCAGGGCGTCCACCGCCTTCTCGGCCCACTTCTCCTCCTCGTCGCCTTGCTTCCAGCCCAGCAGACGCTTGACGGCCGGGCTGGTGAAGGAGAAGAGTGAAGTGACGTTCATGATGGACGGGGCGACCCTCGCGCCCGCCTTCTCCGGGTGGAGCGGCAGGGGGAGGGGGAGATCCTTCAGGAGAGAATCACTGGGGGAGATAGTCCTCAGATTTTCTGCAAGAACACATCATCAAGATCAGTATCTCAAAACGAGACGAAAACGGTGTATCGACTATGAACGGATGGCGACGCCACATAGAAATCTTGTGAGCGACAGCTGCAAATATGCCACGTGGATTCTTTTTCACCCTACCGACTCGAGTTATTTTGGGTGAAGGCCAAATTTTTTTGCTTCTACTGTATCTCATTGAGATAGCAAAAGAATGCTTCGGAGCTATCAAAGGAAATCCAGCGAGCGGTCCGCCGAGGAAAATATGAGCGACCCCACCGCCGACCGGCAAACACTCGGCCCGAGTAGGAGAATAAGGAGGAAGCGCGCGGTTAAATCTGTCCATTCGTTTGACTCCCGAGGGAGTCATTCGCTAGCGAGGGAGGGAGGGGGCGGGCGGGGCGCAGAGAGCACAGCTCTTAAAAGAGAAGACGGTGCGAAGCTCTTTGTCATCTTTTTACATTTTCTGCCACCGCAAGCGTGTTGATAAATGCGCAGCGAGTGACTCACGGCTCAGAGCGCATCACTGACAGTAAAGCCGGCGCTATATTGTATTTCCCACCGGCAGGATGATTAAGAATGCCCCCTTAGTTATTCTCGGTCCCGTCAGATTATGGGATTAAATTCCGATTGCTATCTTTGTCGGGCGGCACGCGTGTAGACGAGGCGGTAATGACAAACGTGGGGGGGTTAAATATGGCGGGAGCAGGTGCTTTTTACAGGGTGCGTTGGTCACTTGCTAAAAAACGACCATCCTGACAGGAACGTTGGAGCTACGTTTAGCTCGGCTTCCGAAATGACTGTCTTGTCTAACGGAGTGATGCTGCGCAAATTCGCGAGGAGAATGTGCGTCAGGGGTGTTTTTTTGCCTCGAGCCGATTCTGAACAGATGCCGAACGTGTTGGGAAAAGTCGGGAAAAAAATTGCTCGCGGGCCATGTGGGACGAGACTATCAGCACCGCCGCGGGTGGAGCAACAGGAAACAGATGCCGTGGTTGTGTCTTCGCGTCTGTCAGCACCATCACAACAAGGTTGTTTTTTTTTTTTTTGCTGAGCAGTGCAGCTTTTTTTCCACAGGTGCGGGGTGACCTGTGTGGGGGGGCCACGTAATTTAGTAAGAATTTGTTAGCGTTGTTGCTAAACTTCACAAGCGGTACAGTAAAACATGGACATTTCCAGCATTCCTCTTATCACACAGAATAAGCAACTCTGTCCAACAATCAAGTGACTTACAAAGTGGAACTTTTAACCCTATGGGACGGTGGCAAAAACAAAAAGTGCTGAGGTAAGCACATTTGTTTCTGCGCACGTTTGAAGATTCCAACAAAGGGCCGCAGTGTAACATCTGCAGCACGCTTCCGCGTCCTCTATTGTGTTGCCGCTGCAGCTGGCCGCCCCATACATCTCCACCCGCCCTTGGGCTCTTGCAGGCCCTGATATGTGTTCGCCAGTGTTATCTGAAAGCTATTTGAAATGTAAATACGGCATTTTCCTCCTGTTCTATTTTTAGAAAGGTGCGCTTGGTCATTTGCTGCAGAGCGTGTAACACAGAAAAAAAAAAACCTGCTTTTTGCTTTTCCTTCCTCTGGTACCTCAAACTCATACAGGAGCTGTTCCGCTAAATGCATACAGGTTGTGGAGCCAAAACTGACTCCAAACCACAACCACAACAATTAGCATACTGTCAATTAAATAGCTCAGGTTTGCCTGCGGCATGTGAGTAAATGTTAAGCACATGCCAACGGCAGCCGTGGCCTTCCTTATAAAAGTTTACGTTTACGCCACAGTCTCGTAAAAAACACTCCGACATTGGCCACAGCAACACGGGCGGCGGCGCGCGAGCCCCGAGGATCGCTTTGCGCCGCTCCAGTGTCCGTTAATCAATTTAGGCCCGGCCCTGCGCGGGACGATGAGCCACTAATGATGCTTTCCAGCCGTCCTCCAAGGAAGGGGGAGGAAGGGGAGGCGCATTATAAAGAAGCTACATTATTTATCAGCAGGGTCCTGGACTGGGCATCCATTAGCCCCCCGCTTAAGGGGGTCACTGGAGTGCAGGAAGAGAGAGCGATGGCGGCAGAAGAGCTTTTATGTCGGCGTTAAGCAAAAGTGACAGTAATGACACACATCTTACGCACTAAGCGGGGATCGCTACTGATCTCGGCCATAAAGATCCTTCGAGCTACAGCTGGGCGATTGTGGAAAATAATCGATTGATATTGAAATTACGATTAATAAAAACTATCCTTCCTTGATTTCAAAACTCAGTGCCAAAACTTACAAAGAACAACCAGAAAATGAATCAGTAACAAGTAAAATAAGAATATGTTCAAATAATAGCAATGAAGATGGATATATTCAAATCAATACCTGCTGTTTCTGCTGTGTTCGCCTTGGCCTCTTGGGGGCAGCGTCGTGCGGCGAATGCATGTAGATACACCCCTAAAATAAAAAGTAGAAGAAAGTCATGACTGAACTACAATGAGTCGTTTTTCACACATTAGGAAAACTATCCTAATAATGATCAGAACATTAGCAGCATTGACTTTGGGATCAACCCACAAACCTCTACGACACGACGACGGTGTCTATCAAGCTAGCTATTCCAACCACGCTTGGCACTCGTCACGGGAGTTAGCATCCTTAGGAAGGACACCTCAACGCGACACATGGCGGCCGGCGTACAATGTCGTCTAGCAAATGTTGTGACTGCCTCTCTCCATGCCGGAATGCCACAAACCTGCATTCGCACTGGAGTACATTTCCAAATCTTTCGTTTCAGGTATTCCAAGACAATTGAAGGCGATTTCGACCACAAAGGACAACAATTCGGTGATGGAAGGTCAAAATGTAGGTTCTTTCAGTAATCTGATATGTCACCTTCAATGATGTCAGTGCTCGCACACTAATTCCCTGACACATGATGAACACGCACAAGCATGGACGTGTGTAAAAAATGTGCACTAAATTCTAATTAAGACCGGAAAATGGCACAAAATTTAATCTTTTTCTTATCACAGACAGACAGACAGACAGACAGACAGACAGACAGACAGACAGATAGATAGATAGATAGATAGATAGATAGATAGATAGATAGATAGATAGATAGATAGAATTGACAATGATCCATGTTGGCATCCATTTTGTATATGAATCATAATGATTGATTACCTTTCACGTGAGCATCCATTTTGTCTACGCTAAAGGGGTTTGCTATTCCATAAATAAGGATTTCCAATCATAAATAAGACACAGACGTGCGTTATAAATAGATAATTAAAGCAACCTGTCTAGAAAGGTTATAAGTGTAAAACTAAAAGTAAATACCGTGTGAGCTGACTTGAGTGTGGTTTAAAGGTGTTTTGATACATTGGAGTGTTGCTGGCAGGTACGCAAATGACTTTACACACAGTAGAAGACTCACTGTTATTGATGTTACTGTCTCAAAATGTCACTTTAATTCACTTTGAAATGGGGATAAACGTGCAACTATGGAGGCGGGGAAGAGGGAAAAGTTTCGAGTGGGAACCGTTAACGCGCTACTCTCGTACACAATTGCAGCACAAACGACGGGGAAAAGAGAACACCGAAAAATACGAGCATTTTAGTTTGCACAAAAGCATTTAAAAGAAAGTTGACGTTACCTTGTGCCAGTGTTGATGCGGCGGGCTTATCGTCTCCTCCACTCGCAGGAGCTCCTCGCGGCGGCGTGATTCGGCCTGGCGTCAGCCAGTCGCGGGGCCTCATCACCCTCCGCCCCGGCGCCAGTATCACGCCGCCGGGCCGCCTCCGACAATAACAAGACCTACTTTTTTTCCATACGCAACTCGAAAGCTTGTCGTCGTCTCATTCATTCACATCGTGCAAGTTATGCAACTGTGGCTCTGTCTCGTGGCCAAGTTTGAAGTGGTTGGCCCAGTTTTGGAGTCTTTTCACTCCTCCCTGTTTCGCGGTTAGTCACCGTTTTAAAAACATAAATTTAAATGTGGGATGCGCCTGTGGTTGTCTCATGTTTTCACTCATTTTCGAGCTCGCATGGGAATAAAAACAATGCAAAGAGCATTCCTAAAATTGATATGTGATGTGCATCATCTTTTATTGATCTTGTCTTTCAATGGACATTCAACGGGCTGGATCAGTAGAATATGAAATTTGAATTATGATGGATTTTGGTGCAGGATGTCCGTCGCAATTTGTAAAAATGTGTTGATCAGTGTGCGAGATTAAATATGTGCAAAGAACAGTCTTCTTTATTCATATTCACATACACTGGATTGTCATAAAGTCTGGATAATAATCCTTCGCTATCAAGAGCAGGACATTTCAAAGCATCTCATTAATAATGCAGGCAAATGCAAGAAAATCAGCCTGGGTAGGAGAGCCAAGCAGCCTGAATTTGTCCGCCTGCCTTGGAAATGAGCCAAATCAAGCCAGACATGTACATTTTCTAACCTTATTTGACATATTGTTCTTGTTTTCTTCAATCAAATATAATATAACTTAACATTATTACTTATGGTTGTCCTGTGTGCATCAAAAATATCTTATTGTCTTTGTGAAAGGGCAAAATGCAGCGGATGGGGTGCATCAGCATATAAAAGTTCTAACTAAAAAATTAAAGTTATTTTTTTAAATGATGCTTGGTGATAAAAGAAAAACGTTGCAATACTTCTTAGGAGTTCACTGCATGGAGTTGAGGGGAACTAGTTTCTCTCGGGGGCGCGGAGGCGCTTGCTGCACATGACGTCACGCCACTGGCGACAGCATGTCTGAGTGAGGCGGGAACGCGCTGCACGTGAAATTTAAAAAAGGAAAAAAAAAAAAGGAGCAAGGACGAGGAGGAGGAGGAGCAAGACGATGCTCAACATGATGAGGACATCATCTTTAGATCTTAAGTTTATAATGCATGTATGTTTTATTTTCTATTTTGAAGAGTTGCGCTATGACAGAAAAAAAACGCCTCAAAAAATTATTTTTTACACTTATATCCTACAAAGTCGTACAAAATCCTATTCAACGTACAACCTATTGGATCTGTTACTAGAGAATAAGACTTGTACAAAATCCTACAAAAAGCACAGAAGTTTTTGCACAAAACGTACAAAATATAAAATAAAAGTATAAAATATCATCACTGTCCAATAAAAACATCTTGTATACAATTGTTTTGTGAGTTTTTAGTCTTTTTAATCAAGAACACAATTTATTTATATTACATTTGTGATTGAGGGGAGCCATTTCCCTCAAAATTACTGTTTGTTTTCCAGACAACTCACCAGATTCGTTGCTGGCTGTCCAGACAATGCTGTATGCTTCTTCATCTAAATCCCATGTTGTAAAATGTGACACCCTTGAGAAGAGCATTGACTCCCGAGTTAGACCCCCATGCAGAGGGTGGTCTTTCCCAGTGTAGGGTGGGAAGCCTCCGAGTGACAGCAGCTGTCAAGTCATATGCCGGCAGGGACAACAAACACAGTGCAGCTGCCGTTCAAAGAAGTCTGGACACTATTGGGAGTGAAGGGGGGTGCTGAGGTTAAACCAGCATTGGGGTCACAGGGCGGTGCTGCACCTGTATCTTCTTTATCAGCTGTCCTTCGCACTACATGTGTGAATCCTGGAGTTATTATGTGTAGTCTATATTCATTATATATATATATATATATATATATATATATTAGGATACAATGGCTAGTAGTAACACCGCGTACCAAATTAGCTCTTACAATGTTTTATATTTAGCAACACTATTCAGTTGTGTGGGCCATCTATTTCTAAACTCATCCCATTGTCAATGTTCGAATTCCGACTGAGTCCCAGGGGGATGGGAGGGACACGAATGATAGCTGAGGATGATGTCACCCATCCTTAAACCATGCCTGAGGTCATGTGACCAGAGTAGATGATAGATGACAGTGGGATCGCATCAAGACACATGAGTGCTGTGTGGTGTCATGTGTTGCTCGATAAAGAACATCCCACCAGGCACTTCACTGTGCTTGAACCAATAAAGAAATGTGGCAGCCACACTCATTTGACTTGCAAAAATGCAAAATATTTACATAAATGAAACAATCTGAAAAAAATGAAAAGAAATCCACAAATAGGTGAATATGTGGATGCTGAAGCGCGAGTATGCGGGGGTCCATTGTACTGTGTAAAATCAGCATCTGAAAAGTCATTTTATATCAAGCGTAACAAACACTGGCCAATGTTCTTATTATTGACTTGTCTAGTGCGCCCTCTTGTGGCGAAACGACGACAGTGTGTCTATATATAATATAACGCTTGACGGTCTTGTAAGATAGTAACTCAATGCTGCCAAGGGGTGTCGCCATTTCATCGCCTTGTTAAAAAAGTGCTTGGAAAAAGCACTTCATTACTGGTCAGCAATAGTAATTATATGCACCACCTGCGTATGACCATAAGATGTCAGTATTGTACCTGTGAAAAAGTGCCCTAAATGGGAGCCTTCTGGTCTCGTCATGTTGGCAAGCACCTGTTTGGACTCCTACGAAAAACACTGGAAAATCCAACACAGCTTGCCAACTGATGTAAACACTGCTGTCATTTTAATCCCAATAAAAACGCTCAACGTGCACGCACGGAGGCCAAGTGAAGAGTCATATATCTGCTATCATCAAAACCTCAACAATGCAGTGGTTTGGGTTGTTCATTGTGGTCCAGCAATCACAGAATATATCAACAATAATGGTGTTTGTGTGTAAACATTCCCTGTCAGTCCGTGGATGTGAAAGCAAACAATCCACGCGAGGAGGTTTGGAGCGTGCCGCTGTGATCGGGGTGGGCCAAAGTGCACACGAAGGTAACGTAACACATGAACCCCACACACACACACACACACACACTACTGAAAGGGAGTTGGCTGCAGTTAGCGAGTGTGATTGCAGAGTTTTGACATGGCTGCCAGCATGGCCCAGTCTGTGGGTGGGCATATGCAAATCTCGCGAGACTTGAATTTATGAGACTTGAGAGACTTCAGTGTTGCTCACAAAACGTCAGTAAATCTGCCACCTCTCCCTGTTCTTTTCTTCCGTCACAACTTGCCAAGGAAAAAATCCAAAAGTGTTTTCTCGGCTTTGGGGGCACAAATGATTGTGCCCCGCCAATTCTGCCAAGCAACAAGTGTCCATACTGAGATTTATGTTTAGTGTCAACAAATTCCATTACTATTGAATATCCGTTGAGCAGCTCCTTCTTGTTTTCTAAGATGGATCTCCTAGCAAGAGGAAAGCGGAAACACAAGCTATTTCTTTCCTCGTAATTGGTGCACAAAAGGAGGAATAAAGTGCACTTCTTTGGTCCCTCTCACTTCCCTTCACCTTGTCCTGAGTGGGGCATTCCTCCGTATCTTAAGCAGGGGGAAATCTTTCCTGCTTCATCCGGGATAATCCCGTCCCTGAACAAGGCGGCGCGGCTCTCGTATGAAGAACGATTTATTCGCGGTGAATTCCGGTCAGGTCAAGTCTCCCTCTTTCATGTTTTTCTTCTTCCCGGTGCAGCTGTGGGGGGTAACTTGTGTGTTCACTTCAAAGACATCATGCGGATTGGAAACATGAATTAAGGTCACTGATAAACGGTAGCTTGATGTTTGAGTGTGTTTTTGGGGGCCCGATTGGGGCCGGGGGAGGGGGGGGGGGGGTCACACAGGAGAGAGCGTGTGGAGCCCATGTAATGTGATTTAAAAGTGAGTCAGAGGGCACGGCCAAGATAACAGGAAGTTTTGATTCCAAAGTGGCTCCTTAGAGTCATTTGAAGGGGCACCGGCATGAAATTCTATATTTATTAAGGAATAAATAAATTGAATATGTTACAGTACATTTTATTTATTTGTAATGTATATATTTTTTAAAATGTCAATTTATCTTGGTGTACATTTTTGATGGCCGAGCAGAAAATAGCAAAAAGTTTCTAGCTCGCACTCACCACTTGTTGTCTAAGTGTTTTTTTTTTTCTTTTCCCTTCCCGGGTAAATAAAGCAGTTTTCTGGTCAGAATTACACCCTGTCTTGGTGTGAGGTCCTTTTCAGCGAGGGAGGGGTGTGTGCGTGGGGGGGCTGCCTGCTTGCTTTTATCTAAAATGTTTTCTATTTCTGCCTTTTGGAGAGACACTTTGGGCAGAAAGAAACCAGGTTTTTCCTGCTTTTTTCCGAGGGCGCGCTGGGGACTTTTCTCAGCATTGTGGTGAGATTTATTCGAGGAGGCTGCATTTTTCCCTGATTTGCCTCTTTGTTCTCGGTAAGTAGTTCCAGGTCTCCCCTCGACTCCCCCAGCCCCCCAACCCTGACTCTCACACACACACACACACGCACATGCACGTACACAGTAAGAAAACGAGTGTATGTGTGTGTGTGTGTGTGTGTGTGTGTGTGTGTGTGTGTGTGTGTGTGTGTGTGTGTGTGTGTGTGTGTGTGTGTGTGTGAGGCGGGACACGTTGTGACACCTGCTGTTGGGATGAATAGGGTCAGTGGCAGGGCCCTCCAGCAGCTGCTTGTTCTCACCGCGAGACCCCCAGCAAGCAGAATGCGACGCCCCCTAGCAACAGCAACTCTCATTACACTTATTATTATTATTATTATTATTATTATTATACTGAAGATACGGAAATATATAATATATATATTTTCCCTCCTCTGGGGAGTCTGCGCTTTTGTTTTCTTAATTTTGGTCAAGTTGTTGCACCTCCCTCGAAGGGTCTTCTGGAAAGGAAATTCTAAAATTGACCCGAGATCAAACATGAAACAATAATTGCTGCTCTCCCGACACAGGAAGAGCCTTCCAGACGGAGATCCCCGGTTGGCGGGTGTTGCTGACCTGTCTATGCGTCTTTCTTTGAGTCCAGCTGGCTTGCACCTGACGTCTGAAAACATTCCCGCCCGTGGCAGAAGACGGCGAGGTATGAAAACATCAGACATTACAAAAGCAATACTATGAATGTAATCCTTTTGTAAATGTGTGATTAAAATGATTGCTGGCACTCGATAGTGAGCCCCCCCCCCCCCCCCCCCCCCACACACACATACATATGACATCACATTTTTACAGTACCTATGAAAGTAGTCCAGCAGATTTTGATTGGAGTGCTCTTCTGCTGGGTCGTTCGTTGTCCTCTGAGGAGTGATGATTGTGGCCTTGGGGGAGGTTACCTGGTCTAATTGCAGGGTGCTGGAGGTGAAAAGATGTGAGCCTGCAAAATGATAGACAAGTTAAAAACTCATAAAAAGTTTCATAACCACCACACACACACACACACAAACTAAACGGACATTCGAAGGACATTATTACAATTGCACTGATGTTTTTGCACGTGTGCTTGTTGGAGACAAGCAGGTGCACATGAAAAGAAAAATGTGAGTTGGTACAGACAAGGAGAGGAAATAGCAGAGCAAAGTGCCCACCAAAGTGGTCTGGATGCTTCAAGACGACATGCAGGATTGGGGTTAAGGTTTGGGGGGGGGGGGCAAAAGCTCCAGGGGAGCACTGTGCTTGTTGGAGGACCACCAGATGGAGAGCCGCTTATACATATTTTTTCCCCAAATTATGTTTTTTGCTATAATTTTTTTCATCATTAGCACTATTTTTGTCGGATCTTCCATCATTTCTTTGGTTTGAATAATGTTCCACTTTTTTTTTTCCTATAAATCCAATAATGTTTTGGGGGTAAATTGATTATTTTGGTTGAAATCATGATTTTCTTTTTGCTTTATTGTTGTTTAAAATCCTAATCAATTCACCGTGCCTTGCATTTCGCACAAATTCTTTTTCAAAATCTCCGTATAGAACGGACACATTTTGGTCATTGAAACATTTGCAATGTAATAATTAGAGATGGAGGAGACAACGTATTTCCCTTTTCCGCCTCCTTGCTTTCCTTTGGTGGTTTGCATCAGCGTGTTCTCCGTGCCGCCAGCTCGCCACGGCAGCAGCCTTTGGACACGGAGCTTTGCACAGATTAGGATGCGACGCAGGCGGGCGGCCCCGTGTACCAAAACAAGGATTAGCGCTGTGGCGAAGGCGGCGCAAAGAAAAGCGCAGCGCCAAGAAAGAAGTGAATAGGCAATAATTTTCTCCGTGTGCTGTTTACGCGTCTCCACTTTGGGAGCGGATTTATTTCGTGTTCATTTTTGGAGCCTGATTGAATGCCTTTCAGTCATTGTGTGTGGGTTTGAAATTTTGTTTTTAGAGCATAGCCAACTTGGCAGGTTAGCATGTAGCCCAAAGTCTATTACAGTGCAACCTTCTGAGCTGAAATTTGTTTTTGAATTGGGAAGGGAGGAGAGATGTTAGCTTAGCATGGAGGGTATGTCAACTTTTTCTCAATTTACTGATACAATTTACAAATTTGTAGCGTAGCATACCTGTATGTTGCATCTGACTAGATTCCCCCCCCCCCAAAAAATGTAAAATAATATTTCGTAGGGGTCAAAGGTGCTATTTTGCACCTATTGGCAGTTTAGCATTGAGAAATAAATGCCATCTGTCTTAAATATCGTCAAATTTTGGTTTCAGTTCATTTTTAAAAAATCTTCAAATTTGAAGGTATAATTTTTTTTAATTAATAAGGTTTCATACAAAGCAGCAAACTGTCAGTCTTACCTGTGGTCCAAATCTCGGCGACGGGGGTCTTCACATGACAGATTGGGCCTCAGCGGGACATTTAATTGCATCACTTCATGGACAAGAGTCAGTACTGAGGTCTGGGCAAATAAACAAGCTTGGAACCTGCCGTGTAATGACAAACAAGGAAATAAATCAAATGTGAAATATCATTTGACAGTCACTCAATACCAACATTGCTCATTTTTGCTGCATTTAATTGTGTTACCTGATGGTTTTTTTTGTAACTAAGAAATATTTCAGGTGGTCAGAGAAAAATTGTGCTGTGCAAAAGTCTCCCCAAATAATTCCAAAGTCCATCTTTGGTCATTTCAGAACCAACTTTGGGGAGGGGGATGTTTTATGCCAAACAAGATACATTTTGTATCTCACGATATTGGGGCTTTTTACCAGTCGTGGGTGGGTCATAACTTCTCCTCTGTGGGTTCACTTTGGTGTTTTGACTGTCAAAACATCACCAAAAAAGTGCATGAAAACATCAATGGAGGACGTTGATGTAGTTGTATACAACATTAAAGCCGGTTCAAATGTTTGGTATACAGTCCTCCTCCTCCATGTTTATTTCCAGTGCTGTTTGGGAAACGATAGACCACCGGACTACGGAGGCTCCTGTGTGAGGGAGAATGATTTTAAAAAAAAGAAAAGTTATGATTCACGCAGCTGATATATGATGTATAAACTCACATAGATCGCAGAGTTTGGAAAGGATGCCAATAGACAAGGCTAGGATTGCATTACCTCTCGCAATATTGCGATGTGTGTGTGCGAGGCAGTGAGGTGGGTGGTCTGCACTCGCTATCATTAAACAAGCCAAAACCTCATTGGTATTTTCAGAAGGAAATTAATATCTACATGGTGTGTGTGCGTATACGTCCAAAAAAATGTGAAGTTGAAAAGGATCACCCACATTTCCTTGTGTTTATCAGCATCCTTGCTTTTTTGCTCTCAGGCTATTAAAATAAAAATAAAAAGTTTTCAAGGAGGGTTTCTTGTGAAAGGTTTAACGCCAGACCTCAAATAAATATCTAATTTCTTTCCTCTTGGGCTCTTTTTAAAAAAAAATTGGCATCTTTTGAAAATCAACATGGATTGTGCTTCTGTCCTGTTGGAAGTAAACACTAAAAACCAACATTTGAGACATGCTATAAATTTTAATAGACATATTGATATTTCTGAAGAGAAAGTTATCATCCCTAAGTTGTATTTACAATACATGAATACAAAACAAATTTTTAAAAAAGAAAAAAAATGCACACATACAGTACAATGACATACTTAAATAATTATCTCATTTTGTGTAACTACTACTTAAATAATGAAAATGGTTATTCTATTCACACCATGCCGACTCAGCAGCTACAATGCAACAACGTTCACATTAAGTGCTAACAAAAAAAGAAAAACAACAACAAAAAATAGACCTTTTTTTTCATTTTACAGCATAAAAATTCCATTGTGGACTTGACCAGGTAGACGTATTATGTCAGCAACACCTCAACGAGGTGAACAAATACAAAAAAAAAAAACCAACACCGTTTGAACAAAAACAAACGGCAACATGGTGGAACTGTAGTGGCGCTTTGTGTAGTGGATTGTTTAGGGGAAGGGCGCTTAAAAAGCAAGCTGCAAGTATACCAAATGGACACAAAGCTTAGTGTAAAACATATTTTTTATAAACACCAATCTCTCCCATATATTATTACGCTTAGAAAAATAAACCCCCCTCTATCATAATAATAATGCTATGCTTTTTTTTTTTCCCATTATTTTTTTTTTTTGCAATACTAAGTAGTAGTGGGTAAGCTCTATAGGGGAATATACATCGCCATTCGCTACCTCCTCCTCTTCTTCCCTTTGTGATTTGGTCGTCCACTAGCCCCTTTTACAACACCCGCGAAAAGATGGCAGGTTATTCTGCAACTGCGGGGATTTCACTTCTCCAGCCTTGTTGTGTTGCAAGCAATTATGACATCAGCGTCTGATGTCATCTCATTTCCTGATTGTGAGACGCTGTTTTACCGTGTAAAAGCGCTTTTGCTGAAATCTGTCAGGTTGAGAGGTTTCACACCTGACACTCACTGGAAGCAATTCTCACGTCAGACAACGATATCATCACGCCATCTGATTGCGAGATGCTGTGTTGCTGTGTGAAACTGTTCATCTTAAAATACGGGTAAAGGTGTGATTTCCTGTCTTGACTGCCAATTTTGCAACACACAAAAAGCTTTTTGTTTTTTAAACGTCACAAGTAGCAGTGATTTAATCGAATGACTCTTACTTTTGCAGGGTCTCCGTGTGAAAGAGGCTAGCTTTGTTAGACCGGAACTGTGCAAATGTGTTTGACTTTTGAAAAGTTTTGTAATGAATGCAGAGCAGGGGTGGGTAGCAATCCAGCGTCTTTCTTCATCCTGCGATGAAAATGTCTAACAGTTGTGGATGCAGTCTTGTGAACAAAAGTCATGACGACATCACGCCAAAATAAACGGTCGCTCCATTGCGTTGTTTTTTTTTTTTTAGATTTGTCCCAAAGAGGAGCAGAAATGTCTTGGCGGGCGTTTTCCGTGACTTGGATGCCTGGCCTGGCGCTCAAGTAGCTTATCGTCCAGTGAGAAACCATAACGTCCAATGATGTCAAAGGCAGCTGTGATGGAGATCCTTTTTTTTTTTCTCGTCAGCGTGGGCAAAATGAAATAAAAAAATGGATACCTCGTTGGCCGGTGGCGCTAGGTAGATTCGTGTAGGGCGGGGATGAAGGTGCTGACGAGGACGAGCCCCTCGCAGTCTCTTTATACGATGTAGCTAGTCAGGTCCAGGAGGTACGAGGTCATGTCGATGATGTGGTCCAGAAGGCCGTCCTTCTCCTGGTCGTTGGGCATGCCCTGCTCGCTCTGCTCGCACTGGTCGCCCGAGTAGCCACTCTTGCACAGGCACTTGTTGGGCTCCATGCATACGCCTCCGTTGCGACAGCCTGGGACGCACTTGGCTGGATGGGGGGGGGGCAGGAAAGGCTCACGTTAGGTCGTAATGAAGATGAAAATAATCGGAGGAAAATTATGACCTGCAATGCCTAACAGCTCCAATTCTGTATTGAGATTGTTTGACCATTTAGGGCTACCATATTTGGGTCCATAAATATTGGGGCAAGGGAAATGCATACTCAATGGGATTCGGGTCAAGTGATTGACTTGGCTAGCGATATGCTTTTGGGCAGTACGTCAGACTGCTGTCTTGCTCGGTCTACCAAAGTTGTTTGAGAGTTTTGCCGTAATCAGCTCTAAAGACATTTGAAGGGAACAAGCCTCACCGATGCGGCACAAGGGCCCCTCCCAGCCTGGGCTGCAGCAGCATTTGCCGGTGGGAGTGCAGTGTCCGTTCTTGCAGTGTCTGGAGCAAGCTGTCATCAGCAGCTCAGGAGGCTCCACCTGACGTTGGCACTCCTTGGGGATGAGGGGCCTGGAAAGAACAGTTGGGACAAGAGGGGCGGGGCAAAGTCAGTTTGTGTTTGCGGGGAGGGCGGGAACATGAACTTGGGTGGACATGTCTATCAAAGTCTCCCGGACTTGATTCCACCTGATGACCGAGCCAAAAGTAGGGAACTCCAACTTATAATGTTTGACTAGTGCTGATGGATGGTCTGCTTACGCCAAACCAGTTTTAGTTTGTCCCGAGAAGCTTTCGTGCAAAGGCATCTTGATTTTTTTTAGGAGGAAGGAATTACAACGTTCTTTGCCAGACAACGTACAATAAGCAAGGGCAGAACCAAAACTTGTTTGTTGGCCTCGGCTTACGTTGTAATTCAACACATTTGCTTGGAGCGGTGCCGTACGAAATATGCGGTGTTGTGAACCCAAAAAAATCCTTCGTCAAGTTCGTACTGTGTGTGTGTGTGTGTGGGGGGTCATCGTTTATGAAACAAAAACGAAACCGCGACTGCCTTCGATTGGTCTCTCGTTGATGTTTTGCGAAGGTACTAGAAATTGTGCCTGCGGTATGAAATCTTGAGTGAGGAATACAAGTACAGCTTCAGATAAAAAAAATAAAACCAGACCCACCGCATACTCAACATCACAGCAAAGACTTGGGCAAAGAGCGAGCGTGTAGCGGGGGACATGCTGTGATCATTCCGTATTAAGGCAGAAAGACCCACACACGCACATCGGCGAATGGGCTGTCAAATAATTATTCCATATCACGCGCTACAAATCTGGAAGCAATACGCCAAGTGCATAATTAAGTTCAAATGTGCCCGGCACACACGCGACAGAAGAAAGACGAACGAAAAGACCAACACAATGCGAGTGAGTGACCGGGAATGGTAACTGGACTCTTGTGGGTATCAAGAACCTGGAGGCCACGGCGCTGACGTCAGCAAATTTGTCCACAAGGACAGGTGTCATCAATCATGGCCAGGAGGTCACTCTGTAGTCGGATGGAAACCTAGAGATAGGATTTAAGAGCGACTACTGGAGAGATCTCCATGTCGATAAAAAAAAAAAAACAGGCGCCAGGGTTTAGTTTAATTTACTTCAACCGCTTTGAAATCAGTCGAGGAATTTGGGCAATTCTCTTTCAGATGTGCGTTAATGTTCGTGCGGCTAAGGAGATAATGACGGATACATTCTTGGGCAAAGTCCCAAGGAGTTGACATCAAAGCCACGCCCCTTAAAGGCACACACGGAGTATTATGTGTGTCTCTGACTTTGGCTTGATGATAAAAAGTTTTGATACAATGATTCGGTATTAAATGCCAAACAATGGTGGCGGAGGAAGGGTACATTCCCATGCTCCCATCAGCATCCAAATCTAGACTCCATCCCTGAGTGGACAAGGGGGTAAAAAATAGAGAAAGACTCCCTAGAGGATTGCAGGAGGGACGGGGGGGTGGCTTTTCGTGGCGAACACTGTTAATAGCAGGCAAGGGGTCAGCGGCGCAACTAAACAGTGCGTACGACTGCCAGGGTGGCTGTGAAAACAGCACCTGCTGGTAGCGCCACTTGACAAAGGCAGCTGGGTCAACAGCCACTGTGGGAATGTTGCAACTTTGGGAGGGAGGGAGGGCTGGGGAGCCAAGAAAGTGCTCATACATGAGATAGTTGGAAGGCAGGATATCTTTAAAATGCTGACAGAAATATGATGGGAATAAGTGGCGATGCGACCTATTTTGTCTCTTTTGCTAACTGTTGTTAGCCTATTTTAAATAGTGTGGGAAACAGCTTGAAACGAGCACTCTTGGTCTCTTATTTAGCAAACTGTGTCTTTAAAAAAAAATCATATCAGATTAATCCGATATTATCTATATGGCTGTGCATTTTGACCTCTTGCTGGAAGGTCTGGAACGTATCCACAGGATTGACCGCAAATTCTCGAGTTGGAAGGAACTTTTCCTGTTTGACAGTCAACGTCACACAAGTCACATATCGGCAAACGTCTCCGGCCTCTTGTTTATACGCATGTATTTATCCGAGTGTGTGCTGTGTTTGCTGTGTACAGATATAAACTGCGTGGGTGGCGGGTACATGCGAACGCGCACATCTGCGGGCCTGTGCGAGCGCGCGATATGCTAACTCCCAGCATGGTGTCGCAAAAAAAAAAAAAACCCTTTCTTTTCCCGTGCCTCTTAAATCTTGCACCACCTCCGCTGTGGTCGGCGCTTTGACAACGCTGTGTGAATAGCGGCCGCTACAATACACAGTAAATATTCTTGCACAATTAAAATAAGGAGGGACGATACAAAAGACGGCCACCCTCCGTCCGACAATGGTCGCCAAAAGAGACCACACTGGGAATCCCCGGATAGCCTTGAAAGCATGTTAAGATGATAAAAAACACAAATGGTTTCAATGAAAAGTGAAATGAAATTCTGAGAACATCATCGAAAAGTTGTGACAAAAGAAAGAACACATAAGGTGTATGAGATTTAAGTTGTAAAAGTCAGAATGTGAGAATTTAACTTTTGTTTATAAAATTGTAATTTACAAGAAAAAAATCCAATTGGCGGGAATAAAGTTGTCAAATAATTCATCCATCCATTTACTGAAGCGCTTCACCCACAGGGGGGGTTACGGGCAGAATCATTAAAGTTATGTGTCGTGAAATAATTTCAAGAGAATTAAGTCGTAATCTGAAGATGTTCTTTTATGAGAACAAGTCTTAATGACACCAGACAATAATTAGGATCATAAATTTGTACCATCCATTTTCTGAATGGCTTACATAAGAAAAAAGCAAAAACAAAAGCGTATAATAATAATAAATAAATCAGAAATTGGCACAATTAAACTTGACCTGATGTTGACATTTTGCGCATTTGTCAGAACGTGCAAAAAATTTGGATGACTTCAATCACGCCGCAAAACCACCAAGCATCGCTGGTTGTTTTACAAGCCCCCCCCCCATTCAGCGCTTTTCAACGCATGGTGGCCTATTTATTATCGGAGGCGCACTTCCGCTGACAAACAAATACCTCCAAATGAAGTCATCTGCCCAAGACATGTTTACACAAACACTTCTGAGGGATTTTATGGTTAATGTTTCCCTGTAGGGCCTTTAGTCCGCGCTCTACCAAACGGCTTCTGCGTGTTCCCAAACATCCACCAGGAGAATAACAACGCGATGGCACCGCAAAGTAGTTGCATTTAAAGTTAGCAGAAAGTCTCAAACGTTGTGAATGGGAAAGTGTGATTGATCCCCGTAGAAGGAAAAGATTCCTCAAAATGACAATTATATGTGATCATGCTGAGGAGCAAAGTTATAAAGTAGCAAAAACTTATTTTATGATAACAAATTTTTCAAAGACTGCTGCAACTTGTCTGCAGACTAAACAAGTCCAGTCCACGGTGGAAAGAAATGTTCTGCCGAGGGGGAGCGACGACGCATCCAGCGGCGGGGCCAGAAAACATAAATACGGAGCAAGTCACCGGGGCCCCTTTTTGAAACATCTGCGGTGTCATTAATTGCGCCGATGCCTGGGTGGCACTGTCGTCACCCGCGACTGATCAGCCGCATAACATATTTCAAGTGTGATTCCCAGTCTGCTTTTTCTACTTAATCTGTCTCTCTCCATTTAACAGGAGATATTTCATCGGCGAGCTGTTCTTTCGGCTGTTCCGAGTTAAGCGCCACCCGTTTGCTGACATGGAAACAAAATCGCATACGGTTTAGCCTCCAAAGTCAAACATGATCCGCTACTATAAGAAATGCCTGTAATGTAATGCCGCCTTTTACGGGCAGCGTAAGAGGGGCTTCTGGTGCTATTTCAGAAGGCGGAAAATTGACGTGGTCCATTTCATACCACCGTTCCATGTCAGTGCCAATTATAGAATGTTTGCTCTTCAGCAAATTTGAATACCGTACTTTTGTCATCCGTTAGTCACTAAAAATCTTGTCTACTGGCTGTTTTTATGTGCTCAAGTTGAAATAATAAAAGTATTTGTTGTTTTTGGGTGTAGGCAATTCATATTTTTCTCATCTGCGTTTCATTTGCGATTTCAGGTGCATATTTATTTGCCTGTATGTATCGCGTTGTTTGCGCTAGCATGTTATTTAGACTAGCATGCTAGCTGTAGTTGATGAGGCAATTTGTTTGTGTTGAAGAAGTTAATTATTGAATACAGTTGCTAATGTCACAAGCATTCATGATTGCATCATTAATAAATGTTGAAGAAATAAAACACTCTTGCTCAATATCGTAGAGAGTGCTTACTAAAAGGTTAGCATAACACCGTGTTAGCGCATATGCAGTGAGATAAATGACGTGTCAAAGTGGGACGAGACAGGTGTCCCGGTGTTTTTCCCCCACTCTCAGCAAAATAAAACCTTCTGTGCGACTGCTCTGAAAATAACTGGCGTGCGGTTACGTTGCCAGTTACGGCGCGCGTCCATCCAGCTACGCCGTTAGCAATACCTGACACTAATGTAGTGAAATGCAACGCTCGCTCTCCGGTTGCCGTTCTGCGTTAGCGTGGGCCGGGGCCGAGGCGGGGCCGTCATGTGACGACCCGTTGGCATTGGCTAGGATTTGAAAGACGGGAGATTAATGGAGGCCTCATGGGTTGTATCAACGCGGGATTGTGTGACAGCGGCCAATTTATTGGGTACACTTCCACTATGGCTCCTCTGCATCTAATTCTGCTTCTCCGAAGATATTTAAGGACACAACCGACTGCACACGCCGGCAGCTTACACTTACCGGCAGCTTACAAAAAAAATGTGATAGCCAACACCATATGTTTGCACCCGAGTGATCAAATTCCCAATCTGTGGTATGTGTACGTGAGATTTAAAAGTGGAAGGCTGACCTGTCATTAAAATTTATATTATGGTTTTCCCGTGTGGTGAATGTTTGATTATTTTATTTCATTTATTTATTATTTGTATTTAATTTTATTTCTTTATTTCTTTAGTAAGACATCATTTGTTACCTTGACTCACCTGTGCCTGATTTTTCTCACCATGATCCGATTCCACGGGCAGAACTCAATGTTTTTAATCATCATCGGGGTTTTTGTTTTTTAGGTAGTTAACGGGGTGGAATGGGTGCGCCATCTCTGATGAAATGTTAAAAGGTTTTTTTTGTTTTAATTCAACAGTGGGCTTTGGGAATTGAGCAACTTTAGGAGAACCGTAATGCAAATGATTATGGCGAGCAGCAAGTGTGGAAGTCTAGAAGAAGTGTTGACGTGTACCTTTTGGGGTCCACCAACTTGTAGAGTTTGCCACTTTGCGACTGCACCATGCTTTTACTGCTCGCCAGTATGTAGCCTTCACCTGAAACAAAATGGAAGATGTTTTACGGGTGCACGGAAAACACTCACGAGCGGGAAGCACGCCGGGATGGTTTAACGAAGAACAGCAAAATCCCATAAGGGGACAAAGTGTAAACATGTGTCTGCGGGGTCCCGTGCCTTTTGGGACGCACGCCCGCGAGAGCGCCGATCAAACATTTATGATGGCTGTTGTTGAGCGAGTGCTTGACTTAATCAGAAACACTGCAGCCGACAGTTTGTAATCCCCGCCGATGACTGGTGGGCCGCAGCTGGTATAAAGTTCTGTATCACATTAGGCCGCTCACCTCACTTCACCCGAGCGCTCCCAAATTGACGGCAACACACTACACCCGTGCAAAACATTGCGCCGTAGGTGGCCCAGCATGCAAAATGGGAGGCTTTGCGTGATGTTTTATAGCAATGACATTGAATCCATCAGGAAGTATGCATTTAATATCCTGCTGGCTGATTGAAAGTCAAAACCGTATTTCCTCAAATGGTGGCCGTCCCTTGAATAGAAAGCCGTCGAGTCGCCGGCTGGGTCATCCGCTGACAAAATAAACGCCTCCCTCGGACGGTAACTTTGCTTATCTCCAATTGCTCACACACGGGAATTCCCAAAAAGTTAACGCCACCCTGTGACTGGTCAAGCATAAGGGCAACTGACTCGTAAAATACTGTACGCCTCGTCACGGCCACACTGACCCAGCTCGTCTTCTCCGAATCCCAGGATGTGTCCGACCAGCGTGGAGCCGCAGGAGCTGGCTGAGCCCAGACAAAGCGGTTTCTCCTGCCACTGGTCGCTTGCTGCCGACGGCGTTATCGACGACTTCTGGAGAATCCGCAGGTTGCTGAGATAAACAGTAGATAGGATCGAACAAAACAAGTCAAGTCTTGGAGCCGTGAAGTACGTGACCTCCGCTCCAACTGAAGTGTCAATTATTTATTGGCTATGTCATCCAGTTGAATGAATAAATAATCTGAATAATGCTGTACTTCCTTGAAACAATTATTAGCCAAAACGTTGGCGCTACATGTGCATGCAACATAGGACTGAAGTCACAGTGACCACCTGTCTGTCCACTGGACTGGTGCTGCTGTTTTCGTTCGCAACTGAGTTCAAACAGCAATTTTGTGTGAAGACATTAGCATCTTTGAACTGAGGTCATTACACAAAAGGGAGTTGTCAATCACAAGGTGTTTATTTGTGGAAATATGCCATTTTATATTATAGAGGTCAATGAATTAATCCTTGCACATGTCTTGGCTACCATTCTAACCATTTTCCTTTCCCACAGACCCGCATGATGCCACTAGAGACCGTCGTTGCGTCACCAGGAAGGTTTTGCTCAATCACAAGATTCACAACACATCCGCAAATTGGAACGGAATTTCAGCCACCGCGCATGGTTCCAAACCCAATCCCAAAGATCCTGCAATGAAGGGAAATTTCTCACCGTGATTGACTTCCTCTTTGCCTCTTGGAGCGTCAGTCTTTGACATCAGCAAATGAGGATGAATTACAAACCAAAGAAAAGTGTGAACAGCGCAAGGCAGGATGTCCCGTCTCCATTTACACCCAACTGGCCAGGCCACTGTGGCAAGAGTAACACAATACCGACGTCCCCCACCGGCCCCACCCCCACATCGCTGGAACTTTGTATTCACCGCATGATGCAAGGGACAGATTGACGAGGGTGAGAATGGAGAGTGGTGACGTCTGCAAATCTAACATTCTCAAAAACTATAATGGTTGCCTCCTACAGGAACACAAATGCTGGTGACACAAAACACACCATTTGAACTCTGTAGCCAACCAAAACAGCAGCACCCTTCCTCTAAAAGATGGTCCCCAATCTGAAACATGCTACAATTTGGAGGCAATATGGTTTGTGCCTTACCCGAGCTTATCTCCAAACACGTAGCTGCCGTACAATCGTCTGGACTGGCAACCCCTGTAGATGAAACCGCCCACTGGCGGCGCTCCTCCGATGGACTGCAGGTCATAGACGGAAGGTTCGTTCTCTGCGCAGTATGAAGGAGAGGAGCAAATATTAGAAAAACAAAATCATTCTTTGAGAAGAAAAAAAAAACGTAAATTAGCTTTTTTAAGAAAAAAATGTATTTTAAAAGAACTTTTTACTTTTTGTGCGGAAAAGGGCGTTGAGGAACTAATTTTATAATTAAAGTATAGTTTGTGAGAATGATGAAGCCAAACGACAACAATAAAGCGATGACCATGAAATATGACTTTTAAATATGGTTTTCGTGGAACAAGCCATTTTGGGTCCGCATTTTGTCAGTACCGCATGGACTTTGGCAGACGTCCGCATTGTCCCCCTGTCTGCTTCATAAGTTTGACGCTGATGTAATAAGACTTATTTTTGGAGCGCTGTGGTCTTGGCAATGGGAAATGTGAATGGCGGCTGGTGTGTTGATTTCCCCACGGCAATGACTTTCCAGTTTAGATAATTGGCCCCTGTGGCGAAGCATCCCTCAAGGGGGTCAAGTCGACATTTGGGTTGCCTAAGTCGTCATTATTAAGACAAACAGCCGTTAATTTATCTGTGGAAGGAAAGTGGGTTAAAAATGGTCAAGAGCGCCATTTGCCTTTTTTTTCCGCTCATTGTGAGAGGAACCCCGCTGAGATTTGCGTCTTCAACAATGCTAAGCCATCAACCTTGTGGTTATTGCTGTAGACAGATCCAAATTCACAGTGTGGATGCAATTTTGCTTTTGGCATTTATGTGCTCCGTGCACACAGGGGTTCCAAGTGAGTGAATTTGTGTGCGTGTGTGTGTGTGTGTTGGGGGGGTATTTCTCTGGCACTTCTAAAATTTTTACATGTAACCTCCTGTACCTTGGCAGCTGTCCTGAATTGTATCTCAACGTGTTGCCAAACTGCTGTGTTCTTACAAAACGAGGGTGGGGGAATTTTTTTGTTCTCAATTTAAAGCCAAAATCTTGGGCAAAAAAGGCACATTTACATCATGATCAATTTTATGGAGTGTTTCTTAAAAGAGTGCTTTGACGGCACGCTTCGACGAGTTGGTACCAAGGATGTCTCAAAACATTCCCAGAATGTTGTGTCTATCCAGATTTCTCGACAAAATTCTTTTTTATAGTGTTTTAAAGTACACCTGCACATTAGAGACATTTCTACTTGAACTCACCGTAATCTTTCCCTTTGTGAATCTCCAAAATTCTTCCCGTGGTGGAGTTTTTGCCGCTGGCATCCGTGCAGAGCATGAGGAGGCTCCCGTTCTCCGTTTGGATCCGGTCCACGCTGCACCTACGCCACACAGAACCCAGAAAATAAGGAGCACAGAACGACACGAGTGCGCTTAATTTAAAAAAAAATTTTTTTTTTTGCGTTTGACCAACCTGCCTGGGTCGTGTAAACCTTGCGCAAAGATTTCCGGTGGCTGGTTGGTGCCATTGAAGTACGGGTTGTCCCGCGGGATGGAATAGGGGGACGCGCAGCCATCCGTGTCCACGTCTACGCTGAGCACGGACCCTGTGAAATCACTGCGCACCAACGCATCTTTTAGGCTTTGGATGACCTTCATGTCTTGATACCTTTGGACCTTTCCTCACCTGAGTCCATCCATCTCCTCCATGTCGTCCAGGGTGATCATTCCGTCCCCCAGGATGATGTACAGCAGACCCTCGGGGCTGAAGAGCAGTTGCCCGCCCAGATGTTTCCGGTGCAGCTCGGCTACTTCCATCAGGACCCGGAGGGTCCGGATGTCCACCTGGTTTGGGTTCTTTCTGAGGGATTAAAAAAAAAAAAGATCCTGCGTCAAAAAGTGAGTCTGGGACAAATTCATGGCATTTCCATTCATTTCAATGAGGAAAGATGATTTGAGACATGAGGCAGACAGTGGGCGGGCGATGACATCACGCAGTCTCTTGCAAAGTGAGTCTTTGGCTACACTAGGAGGAGTAACATTTCATCCTCGCTTATTTTGAGTTTCTAAAGGTCTCGCAATTTGCCCGGAAAAAAAAAGGAAAGAAAAACAGCTTTCTAAAGAAAATAACGACGCTGTAAAAATGCCATCAAATCCTCGAGTTGAGTTACGGCCCCGTGCGCCGCAGTCAGTCCGCGGGACGGCGTGCCAAAACTGTCATTAAGATTAGATCATTAAGGCAAATGGACTGGTGTGATTGAGAGAAGACGCTTTTTTTCCTCCACCAATCGTTTATCATTCAAGTGAACAGCTGCATACTTTAGATCCGCCGACTTTTTACTGCTCCTTAACACCTTTTTCTGGAACGTTTTACAGTCAGTTATATTATAGCATAAAATCACATACTTAAAGATAATATATGTCTGAGATGGAAAAAGATTATGTGCAAAGAGCCCATTAGTTGTTGTTTTTTTGGAGTGTTTGCCCCCCCCCCCCCCCGTTACCTGGACACGGTGTACTCCACAACGCGGAGAATGTGGTCGTGCGGCCCGATGGCCCAGCGCTCTTGGTTGGTGGTGTAGGCGACGTAGAGCTTGCCATTCTTCTTATAATTGGGATGGAATGCCAGGCTTAGCAGGCCCCTTTCATCTCTGCCCTGCAGTCAGATGGCAAAGCACAAAAGATCCAGGAGTTAATTATGTCCCGCCTCGGCCTCTCCTTGGTCGTGTGGGTTCCGAATCAGCCCCCCCTCCCCTGACCGCCCCCCCCCTCTCTCTAATCCCCCTTTTTATTTCTCCATCACATTCCCTTTGACACCGCTGGCATTCTTTCATTCTTCCCTTTCAAACCATCGCCTGTTTCACTTCACACCTCCACCGAGCTCCTTGAATATACCATTACCCGCCATTATAAAGCATTTGACTCCGAGCGCAGCCGTTTGCGGCTCCTCTTCCAACCCCGCCCACTCCTCTTGGTTATGCGCGCTTGTCCTCGGGGATCTGGGTCCCCGCAGCCGCCCACCGCGCCCCTCCCAGGACGCCCCGGGGCCCTTCGAGGTGGCCCCCTATTGTGCGGTGATTTGTGTGTGTAATCTTTGGGGGATATCCGTGAATGCGGCGCTGAGTGGCTCAAAGAATTTATTAGCTCGCTCACAGTTCATAGAGAGCACAAAAGTGCAGAGTGCTTCAACTCCGTACCACCCCGGCCGCACCGCGCCCCTTCGCGGGTTTACACAAAACGCATGCAAAATTCACATCATCAGGGGAAAAGGAGGGGGGGGGTGGAAAAAAAAATACTAAACAAGGAAGGGGCTGCCAATTCCCACTGTCTTGGCAACATGTTTAGAAAACATCTAAATTGCTTGTGTAATATGTAAACCTTTGTCTCAGCCCCAGAGGCAGCTCTGCCGCTACCTTGGTGGTCTCGCCGTCATCGCTCGCTCACTCGCTGTAATAATCAACAATCGCGCCAAGCTAGGCCGGAGCAGGTCGGCCCGGACGGCTTGGTCATTAACGTGGCGCTCTTCTCCGCAAAAGAGTGGACTTGGGTGTAAAAACGGACAGACCAGGGGATTGACAATTGGGTGGCTGAATATATATATATATATATATATAATATATATAGACAAAACTTCAGACCATCTGAAAGTGTGTCTAAATTGTGGCGCAGATGCTTTAACATCATTTTGGTGAATTTGATCAAGGTGGAGGCAGAAAGATTCCGTCATCGTAGTTCGCTCGTAAAAATATGACAAAAATGAACATTCTCCAAAAATGAGTCGTTCTGTTTTATTTCTCATCTATTACACGGCAATTTGCGATTGGCTCACAACCAGTCCAGGGTGTATCCTGCGACTCGCCCAGAGTCGACTGGGATCGGCTCCAGCTGACACGCGCCCTTTAATATTCCGGCCAAAAGGTCGTGCAACACATCTAAATAATCAAGATGGATGTTGTGAGGTTTACTCCACCGCTCGCAGTCTTGTTTGGATGGCGTAACGTGTACGCAGACACTTACGCCGGCCACATGTGGAATCAAAAAGGATGACGCGGCACCCTGGAATGTTCTAGGAGTACCGATGAGCAAGAACCGAGACCCCCACAGAGAACCTCGTGGGTTTCATTGATGTTGTGAAAGCTGTTGCGATACGTAAGAGTCAGACAGCAGCTCGCTCAAGTCAAATCCGGGTTGGAGGGGGGGCGGGAAAGAAAAGGTGACTTGTACCCCGCCAATTGTGTCAGGATGTTTTATAGCCGTGTCCGTATGTTGAATGTGGAGATGCACTGACCCATATCCCCAAAATAAACCAAAGGTAACCGCAATTCCGAAGAGGCCGTGATCCGAGGCCAAGGGGGCGACACCCTGAATAAACAGTGTTGCAAGCCAATGAACGATTTGCTCCCTTGCTAATAACTTGGATTGCTTCATTGTACAACAGCCAGTCCTTTATGTAAGCACTAAATACAGCATCTGTCAGCACACTTGCAGTCAGGCAGTGCTCCGAATGAATCTTTCAAGGTATTATCTTTTCATTTGTCACAAACACCTGCTGCTGCATTCCTCCCTTCCCTCCACTTGTGTTCTCCGGGGGGTCCGGCTTTGAAAATGAAGCTTGAGGAAAGGATGAGGAGGGGTTGTATAGTTTTGGCAAAGACTACATAACGCAGGTCTAGCAAAAAAAAAAAAAAAGGGAACGGACAGATGGACGGGCCACCAAATATCGATGTATTGCGCTTGCCGGGCCAGCAGTTGGCGACGCCACTTTGTAATGGAAAAACGACTCGCATGCACATCATCTGCTTCTCCTTCGAACAAAAAACATCTTTTCAATGGCCTTCATTGCGGTATGTTGACATACCAAAGGAAGAAGTTGACTAATTTCCACAAATAATGAGCCCAAAAATTGGCAGTGACATTTTTTTATCCCTCTGGGAAAAAAAAAAAGAGCTGCAGCTGTAAGTAAATACATTCAAGCTGAGTCTTGTCCAATCACATTAGAGGTGAGGGAGGAAAATATCAAGCAGTTGCGGCGAGGACGACCGAGGATGGTGCGCATTTGCGGCGGGGACAAGCGTACAGAGATCAAATTACAGGCGGAACACCCACAGCGCAGCATGCAGCCCGCAGCTGAAGCGGCACGCCATTGTTTCGCTGCAGCTTAATTGGCACACGGAGGGGACGGCGAGGAGGGTGGGCGTCCATAGAAGGAGCGAGCGGGAGTGTTGGGGGAGTGGGAGAAGGAAACACAGGGCATTACAATCAAAGCATGTGCATGGGACTGATGATAAAGCGGTTATCTGGCTCCTCTCTAGGGGGGGCTCTATATTGAAGGCAGCTCCATCCTGTTGATGCTGCCGGTAAACACCTTCTCCATTTTGCGTGGCTGGAGGGGGGGGCCGAGGCTGGCAGAACAAGACTCGCGGGATCGGATCATCATAACGATGGCTTCATGCACATCCAGCGATGATGCCGACGATAAGGGGAAGACGGAGCATGCCGAGCGGGACCCGCGAGGGGCCACTTAGATATTCAGAAGCTTTGCTTGCTTTGACTCCCTGTAAACAAACTGTGACTGGCATGCGTGCGGGAACAAACTTCCTGTCCGGGAGCGTGTGCACCCCTTCCTCCTCACCCTTGAAATATCCCGGCAATGCCATCTCCGCATGCAATCTGAAGAATTTAGGACACTTCCCATCGCTCCTTGCCTGTGCGGCTGAAACTTCAAACTCATCTCTTGCATGCTAGCTTAGTTAGCGTCCACTTCAACCAGATTCTTAAATAAAGTCTTTTAACCTGTTTATTTCTATGTACTATTTCGATATAATATTAAAAAAAAAATTTAAAAAAAATAATCTTGTTTGACTATTAAGGCCTATTTTTTCCAGAACTCCCAAATCGTACCATTTTTTTCAGCGTGACTCCTCAGAGGAACAATGTGGGATAGATTAGGCGGGCCATTAAGCCATCTTGTGAGAGCGAGCGAACGGCGCAGCAGCACAATGCAAGCTGTATGTACAGTTAATTAGCAGAAAATAGCGCAATGATTGGCCGCCGTCACGTTTGATGAATGGTTTCTTGTTTGGCATAACGATATAATTGCAACGCTAATAGCGAGCAGGCAACAAGGGAGACGTTACTGGCGGCCGGCTCCTCCTTACCTTCAGGCCGCTCTGCACCAATTTGTGGATGTCCAGGAAGGGCTCCTTGAGCAGCTGCAGGTCGTGGGTGAGTATTCGGACGAATCCCTCCCGCTCCAAGACAAAGAGGCGCTGGGATCCGTCGCCGCAGTGCACCGCGGCCACAGGCTGCCGTAGACCACTCAACACCTCCTGGGCACAGTAGCAGTTGTGTTTGTGTTTCCTGGGCAATGGCGGAGATACAAGAAGGGCAGACAGAGGAGAAGGTAAAGAAATAAAATGGGGGTGTTTGATATTCAATTGCATTTTGTGAGGGAAAGGCCCTTTGCGAACAAACTTCGGCACAACGCCGAAGATTTAACGCCCGAGTCGGACCCGAAAATGAAAACAAACTGCGGCCACAAACCTGCTGATATCTTCCATTTTCTCATCTCCCAAGTAGTTGGAATCTTGGCCCTGCGCTTGCTTTCGCTGAAAATCTGGAAAGCACAGGCCTGCGTCTCGTCGACCGTAGTATTGGCAGAACTCGTCCGCGTCGGCCTGGAACAATTCTGCACAAATAAAATCAAATGAAATACGGGCGGGTACATTTGATAAAGCGGGCAGAGCGAAAATGCAACGAACGGGCGTTTGCTGTCGACTGGAGGAGAAAGACGAGGAAAGCGGTGGACAGAAAGCGGCAAAAAGATACGATATGTGTTTGTTGGATCAAACCAAAGCGCAGAGAAAAAGAGACAGCGGGCCAAACCAAACGCGTTTTTCTGGCTAAAATTGCAAGGAGGAGAGAGACTATAATTTACACTGACATGATTTTGGCCAACGGCGAGCGTGTTTGTGCATATCGAATAATGAATTGCCGACTTTGCGAAAAACATTTATTGACAATGTACACCAGCTGTCAGTTTGACATGATTGCAATGCGGGCGAGCGAGAAACCGAGACCCTTTTGGAGATTGGAAAATGTTTGGCCTTCGGTATATAATAAACAGGACGGAGCGCGTGTTTAGGATATTAATATTCTCTTTAAAACAAAACTATCACGTATCAATCTGGGAGGTCGATT
Source organism: Syngnathus acus (assembly GCF_901709675.1). Taxonomy (NCBI): domain Eukaryota; kingdom Metazoa; phylum Chordata; class Actinopteri; order Syngnathiformes; family Syngnathidae; genus Syngnathus; species Syngnathus acus. The sequence continues at coordinate 2,308,404 of NC_051087.1, forward strand.
GGAGAGCCGCGACCGTCGGTGTGAACCGAGAGGTGACCTGAAAATCAAGGTAAGGAGCGAATTCGGATTTTTGCCACACCGCTAGTTTTTATGCACCGTATCCGTATTGCTCTTTGAGCGCAAAACTGAGATCTCAACCACACGCTTAAAAAAACAGGACTGGCACAACATTAGTCTTAGTGTGCAGTACCTCTGGAGCCCCCCTAGCCAGTTAAAAAACAATCTTGCCAATTCTGTTTCCTTTGGACGGTGGGGGGGGGATAAAAACACAAACAGGGTCCCACCCCGACCCCCACCTTTCATGTGCCACTGCGAGGGCTGACTGCAGCAAAAAGTGGAGGTGATAGGATACCCCCCCCGAACATCTAAACACAAGATGGAGATCAAAGTGGCCCAGGAACACAAACCGCCCACCCGCTTGTGTCCGCAGTTATCTTAAGCACGCTGGCTTGGGAGCTCGACTCAGCTCGGGCAAGGGACTGCATGGGTAAGCGGGAATGGTGGCGGTAGGAAGGTGGGAGTGAGAACTAATGGAGGGGAACACAAGTGCTGGCACGACGTAAATGATAGCCAAGGTTTCCAGGTCATCCTTCTGTACAAATGGTAATGACGCGGAATGGGGAGTAAAGTCGACTACAAATTTCCAACTTCTTTCCAGCCTGTCCTGATTTTTAGATTTGCCTTGAGGCAATTTCACAGAATCTGTGCAGAGGTGGTTTTACTCCCTTGGCACATAGGGTCAACTGTACATTAAAAATCATCTCCAAATTAGGCCAGCTAAGGTCACGAGTGAGCCGAAGCGGCAGCACTTCTGGGACATTGTGATTTCCAGAAAAAAAAGAAGTGAATTTTGAATACGTCATAATTAGGACATGTAAACACGCTGAGATATAACTAAAAATGAAAAATTATCAAATACATAAACTGATGAATAAATACAAAAGAAGAACCCACACAAGTACAAAAACAAGATTTGAACAGAGCAAATGAGCGAGTGAGAGGCAGCGTGACAGAGAGAGCGAGAGAGAGAGAGAGAGAAAGAGAGAGAGACAGAGCCTTGTCCATATTCGTGGCTCCCCGGCGCTGAAGCTTCCATCTGGTTATCTTCCAAAGGCAACCTGGGTGGCCCGGCCCAAGTACTTGACATCTTGATGCACTTCAGCAGTTTTACATACACACTGGCTTTGTAGAAAAATAAATGTGTCATTCGTCACCACATATGCTGATCTGTGGCCCGTGGAGAAGGCGCACAACACGGGGTGGGAGAAAGGGGAGGGGGGGGGGGCTCGTCTTTTCAGCCTTTTTTTTTGGCTTTGACTCCCTGAGCCCACATGTGTGTCAGCTCCCGGGCAGTAACTCGCAACCAACCGCGCCTCCTCTACGCGCCATGAGCTAATGTCGCAGCATGTGCCCGCCAGCGCAGACAAGGACGGGTTCTGTCGCAATGTTTGATATTTTGTAGCGTAGGCTATTGGGTCATGTTTTGGAACGCGCTAACCTGGGAACTTGCGGAACTTACAGACTCACTTGCAAAAGTTGATCTTTGGAAAAGTGGTACCTGCTCATAAAAAAAAAAAATTATGGGCAAACTGGAACATTTAGCATCTTGGAAATTTACAAAAAATGAAAAACTATATGTTACAAAAATCTCACCCCAAAATTTATAAATTTAAATATCACTGAGAAAATATTTGTAAAATTTGGCAGCAGTTTCTTGCCCTATGACTCCGCTCACTTGGGCTTGTGTTGATTTTTGTTTGCGCTCGTCATATTCGTTTGTTTTTCACATCCACCTGCGCCATCTTGGGTACCACGCTGATGTCAGGAAAAAAAAAAAAAAAAAACACACAAATTTGTGCGCGTGTGTGGTTGTGACAATCAAGGCCGGGACAACATGTCCGTGTTTGTCAGGCTAATCAAAATAAGCTGGCAACCGAAAAGATACAAGGGCGTTGAAAAGCAACACAAATAAAAAAAAAAAAGGGCGGACAAAGTAGCAAACAAACGAGGGGTGGTCATCAACAAATGAAGGTGAGGTCAGATGAGGTAAAGCGCTGGATAAATAAATCCGCACGGAACATCTGACCGACTCGCGAGTGAATCTTACAAGGTAACCAAACAAAGGCGTGTGATTCAGAGACGCCCGGCGGGGATTATTTACCCGGTACGTGTCCCCGGCAGGTGTAGTAGAACTCGCGGCAGAAGTCCTGGCAGAGCCGAGGAAGGTCGGGCTCCCTGTGTGGCATCCTGCCTGGTTCCGACGGGTTGAACAACACCTGCGCGTTAGGGGAGCAGCGCGCACACTTGATCTCCTCCAGCAGACGGCCGCATTCTGTGTTGTTGGTGGAGAAGATCTGGAGACCACACACACACAGACACACAAAGATGACTGATTAATGTTTAGCGTTGGAAAAAGGCAGCTTTGCCTGTTTGCTGTCTACACCCTGTTCCAAATAATTATGCATATAAGATTGAAGTGAAATAAACATTTGAGCTTTCGTTTAGCTGGGAAACTTCTCGTTTGTTATTCCTTCTGTCCGTTCTATTACATCACTTTGTGTCAGCTTTGATAATGACTTTCCCAGATGAGCTTGATTAAAGGGGAATTGGCGGTTCTGCAAAAAAGTATACGAGACACTTTAAGTGGACGCAAGTTAGGTAATCGAGAAAGACAAGTCAAGGTACAAGTAGACTAATAAACGGAAAGATCATGGTGCCAATAAGCAATTGCGTTGTTCTTGTTTTGTTTTATGTCCAATGCTAACATTGTCAGATTGTGCGCTAAAGAATGCGGGAAAAAAAAAAGCACTCAGCTAATTGCTACTAGTAGCCAACCCCACATAAAGTTACACAGTAAATTAGGCCGTCTGGAGCCAAATATCCTTTTTTTTTTTAACAACTCGCAGCCACGCGACACGAAGGAAGCAAATATTACAAGCTCGACTTCGGGAGGCGGGTCGTTAGTAGCCCGGGAGTTAATCCGAAAAGAAATGAGCGGGATTATTTATGTAGCAAATTAGCTGCAACCAAACACAATGTAATCTGGTCTGGGTCAAGAGCGGTTGCCACTTGGGCAAGCGGAGGCAGAGCAAGGCTGGCAGTACTTTGCGCCGTGTGAGGTCCATGTGTAAACACAAATGGAGAGATAGACAGCCACATCGTTCCCTCTCGCTGCTATCAACAAATTAGCAGTCTGTCCAAATCAATTAGCTGCAAGGACCCAAGGCCAGAAGAAGGATGCCTATCACGTTTGCCTGATTACGGAACAAAATGCCACTGAGCCGTGTTTAGCGGGGAAAAGGTAGCCAGACCCGCCAGAGTCGTCACATGTTATGACAGCTAACAATATAGTAGTGCTAGCTAGCGGTTAGGCTGCTAGCTCAAGTGTGACATGGAGCTATAGATGTGGTCAAGGTTAGAGCAGTGTTGAATATGTTTTCTGTGCTTATTATTTTCCTACTTTTATGGCCATTAAAAATGTAAAAACTGAAAACATAGGCTGTGGAGTTAATAGACAAAAAAATGGTTTCTGTTGCCTTAGAAGGAAAGCTCAATCCCCGCCCACGTGTTCCTGCGTACGTCCCGCAGCGTGGTGGGCATGCCTGCCTTCCCGCTCTAGTAAATTGCCTCGTGATTCCGAGTGGCGTGAGCTGGCAAAGGTTCCACTGCGAGTAGCATTCGTGTGCTCTCAGCCGTACGCAGTGTCCATATGTTGCCGGGACCGATGCCAAATTTGCGTCCTTGCAGAAAACCAAACAAGCGAGGCTTTATGTTTGTGTCCTTTTTTTTCTTGATGGTAGTCAAACAAAAAAAAAAAAATCAATGACGTGATGTAGGAAAAGAAATGAGGCACTGGACTAATATTTTGGGGGAAACGATGCCGTAGATATAAACATTTTGAATGCCAACCTGTTCTAATGTGTGATGTCAGCATATCACACACCTCACTACACCTCATTTCCATCGCCATGACGTTCGGGCATTTGAGTTTTTCTGTTGGAGCACCAAGTAAAGACCCAAATCGCTAGGTTACTTGCTTCCAACAGGCCAACTGACACATTTACTCAGAGATGGTGATGAGGACTTTGATTTCTGTGACTTGTCACGTATTTGAGTTGTGGTACAGACGGACTGCCAAGTTTGCCTGCAACGCAACTGACTACAAGATTTAATTATGCACAATTTAACATTTGAATACTATTGTTCCCCCAATTTAACCAAATATGATCCCCTTTGCAGCACTGTTAGGCTACGCAACCACTCGTTTGAAAAGAAACACTTGTCATTCAGTCAGTGGCAGCAGCGATGTAGGCAACTCTTAGCTCCAACAAAACACTTGTCCTCGGGGGAATAGGTGTAAGTTGGTTGGCAAAAGAGGAGGGGGACACTCCCAAAGGCATTAACACTTGGCTGGAAGGAGAGGTGTGGAGGGAGAGAGGGGCGTGATGTTCTCCAGCTTCTCCCATTAGTGAAACCAACAAACACAATGGCCTTGTTATTCTTTGGCCATAATCAGAATGGGCTCCGTGTGTGGGCAGTGTAACTGGGAGGAGAAGTCGACTCTTTCAAACCCTCTCAAGACCCTCCTCTCTCTCCTGGCTTATTTGCATGACTTGAGGAAATTAAATGATGCGATAATGTACCCCCCCCCCCCTCTCACTACCCAGCGCCCCTTGAATGATTCCAGAAGTGGTTTTACATGCAAATATTGGAGAATGACACATTTCAGTTCGTTTTTGACTCACCTGCAGATAATAGTCTGGAAATGCAGTAACATTGAATGGTTTTAAAGTGATATAAGCCAGCTCACGTTCCTGCTTTTAAGTAAAAAAGCTGGGCGTTCAAAAACGACATTTTTTATCGCTTATGTTATGTTGACTCACCTAATTTTGGGGGGGCTTCGCAGACTAGTCTGGAAAAACTCCGGAAAAACAAGATAAGATGCTGTCAGTTATTAGAAAGTGAAAACGCCGAGCGGGGTTGGGTGCGTTCGGGAAAGGCACATTACAGCTTCGGTTTTTTGGCTCGCTGGTTATTTCGCGTCACCGAACAGTTTGTAAAACTTCACTCAACTGCCAAAACAACAGATGAGACACCCATAAAGTTGTCCAAGAGACATAAAGTACGTTGCCAGGTGACGTTACGTGAAAATCGCAGCGTGAGATGAGGACGCTGGAGGGGCATTCAAGAACAGAAGATTAAACAGGCGTGCGTATGTTTTTGACTCACCCAAGTGAAACCAATTCAGTCACTGGTCAGTAAAACCTCTCCGGACATGTTATATAACATAAGAAGCGCGGAGAGAGACAGAAAATCCATTATTGACGACGTTACGAAGCCATTTAGCTCCCGTGTCGCATACTTTCTACGACGTGAACGTGTTGGTGGGGGACATTCAAGAACGGCACAGTTGATAAAACTTACTTGGTTTCGAAGAATAGCCCGAGAAACTAACAAAATAAACGACGAACCGCGGTCAAATTGTTAAACATAAGTTGCTGCCGGGTTTATTGTCGCTTACCTTGCTCCCCGGAGTGAAGCCAAACCGTGAGAGCCGTCACCAATGGCAACAACCGTGCCGACGCGCCAAGCGGCAGGTAACGTAAAACGGTGCCAAAGTGACGTAAACAAAACCTTTTAAAACATATCGTCGCACACAAAAGTCGCTTTACGGTACAGCCGGAAGGCGAACCCCCCACCCTCGAAAACCACAATAAAACAGAATGACGAAGGTCGTAAAAAGCCCCCAACGTCGCTCTTGTAAACCTTACCCGGGCATCCCTGCGGTGCGCGATCTGATACGCGGCTCTCCTGGTGGGACAGCAGGACACTCGCGGGTAGAGCCGGTGGCAAACTTCGGCTCCGCCGCCGGTGGTGGTGGTCGTGGAGGTGGTCGTAGAGCCAGCGCCGCCATCCAGGAGCACTTTCCTCTCCCGCTTCTTGAGGCGCTTGGGCAGGCTGCCGTCGTAGCAGCGTCGCCTCCTGGCGCTCAGTTCGCTGCCACGCTCGGGTCCGAATTTAGCGTCCCCGCACTCCCAAACATTGACAGCAATGGCCAGCACCAGCACAAATTGCAAGTGCTTCATTGTTTCTTTCTTTTTTTTCAACAACGTTAGAAAGAAAGAAAAAAATCCAAAAAGAAAGATCCAAACAAATAAATCCACAATACTTCCAAAAAAGGAGGATGCACAAGAAAATAAAAGCAATTTGTTATATTAGAGCACTATTTATGTGGGCGTTTATTACGTTTACGAGTACAAGCATGCTGCAGGTGTCTGCCTCCTAATAATAATAAATACGAGCTGTTTCCCAGAAAACAGCAAAAAGATGGCAATTTATCCACAAAAGCAGAGCCCGGGCGTCCCTTACAGATGACAATAACAATGATAATCCCGCAGTGTGTGGAGGCATTGAGGAAAAAAACAAGGAAAAACGACAGTAAAAGTTCCTTCTTCTTTCGTGCAAGTCCTCAGGAGCGCTCACATGTTTTGCTCGTGCGCTTTCCTCCTTTTTAACCAGCGCGCGAGAAGAGCGCCGTGACGTATATGTTCAACGGGGACGCGCGTAGCGCGCGCGCGCACACACACGCACACACGCCCCTCCACACACACACACGCTTGCACACACGAGGTCGACGGTCACCTGTCTGCAGGGAAGAGTGAGTGCGCGCATTCGAAGACACACGGATTCACACTCACATGCACGCGCGCATGCGTGCACGGACACACGCAACGTAATAGTCCACATTTATGATGATATAGGGATTTAGATCAAATCAGTCTATAATTTGTCCAGTAGGCTAGACGGCAATACTGACCTATCAAGAACAATTAATTCATTTAACACACATTTGCTATGATAGTTATTTAAATGCATGGGAAATATTGGAAATGATCCTTTCCTGGGTCAAATTGGAACATTTCAAACAATGAAAAAGAAACCTCAGTTTTAAATTTAAGGATGAATGGCAGGGGCCAATGGGGGGTCTTCAGGCATCCACCTGCGGGAGGTGGCAGAGCCAAGTTCACAAACGTACGGCTTCACCAGAGCAAGTGCCAATGACAAAGCACCTTCAAGAATATCGACCAATCGCTTTGGACAAGTGACTCCATTACTTGGCATTTGTTTGCCCTTGCGTCTTTGTTCATCTTGATACCACCCTCAACGTGGGACGAATCCCCCCTTTAGTCACCCCACAGCCATCCAAGAGGTGAACACCGTGGCAATTTGGAGAAACAACTCCTGCAATTTTTTTTGTTCTTAGAGAATTGGCACCTGTTCTTACTTGGGGGTCTCGTCTTCCAAGAAGGGGGTCCGCTTTGATTGTGGGCAATTATGGAAATGACCGGCTATGAGGAAGATGTCCCCCCCCCCATGGTCCCTCGACCTTCTGCATTCTTTACATAGGCGGGCTCATTTCAGGGCCACACAGTCCTTTTACTTTTGTTTTTGAGGCGGCAAACCCCTTTAGACACCCCAATGTGGCCATCCTTAAATACAAATAATAACCATGGAGAAATAAAAATGATGTAAATGTTAATCTCTATTAAACCATGTCAGGTCGGTGCACTTTTTTTTAATATGGCGCACCCCCAAGGTGCGCACACCTCCATTTGGGTAAAGCCTGTTGCAGACGGCGCAGAAAGTCCGAAGCTTCAGTTTGGGAGTGAGCGACGAGAAAACATGTGGGATGCAGATGTGGAGCAGAGGGGAGCACATCTGCTGAGAGATAGATCATTACACTCACACACACGCGCAGGCACACACACACACGCACACACACATGCACACACACACACTGAGCAATGTCTCTTGTCTTGCAAAACTCTCAATTTCCAAAGCCGTCTCATTCCTGGTTGTTGTCTTGCAGTTTTATTGCAATTGCTACACGTGAAAGAATTCCAAAGCTTCCCTTCCGCATTCCTTTATCAGCCAATAGCAAATGCGATTATTTCTGCTGAGTGCCAAAGTGAAGGGTTGGGGGGGCTTATTTGTTTTGATGTTTTTGGTATGTTAGGTATTATACAAAATGGACACATATTTCATGTGTATAAAATTAGAAAGCCATCCAATCAGCTGCTAGTTTGTATTAAAATACAGCAACGACGAGGCACTCTAACCTGCTATGATTTATTCGTAGTTTTCCCCAAAGATTTCATTTGAGTTTTTATTAGTTTAGTATGTTGGGATATTTCTGACTTGAACAAAAAGCTTCTCATCACAAAGCCAAGTTTCATTCCCTTTTTATGTCTGCTGGGCCCGTTGGGAAATTCTCCAGTGTGACCCTGTGAGGACATCCCGGAAGTTGCCGCTTAGTTTGCGGCCACACGAGGATCAACACCACAAAGTCGGCACGACCCCAGACTGAGCAAATATCCCCGTTGTGATCCTTGCCTTCTTCCATTGTTTGCCTCATAACTCAAACGGATGACAGAGCAACCATTTGTGCTTTCTCAAAAACCGCAAGCGGAAACCGCCAAGCCTCTGCGGAGTCGGCTCGTCCTTTTTTTTGTTAGATGGTGTGAACAAGGACAACAACAGAAATTGATTTCATATTTAAAATCTCAACTTTAAATATAATTTAGTCAAATAATAGGAAGGAAAAAAAAAATCCAAATAAAATAATTGCTGTGCGCGCCTCGGCCTCTTGAGGCAGTGTGGTGCGACGCAGTGAAATTTGGTCTATTCATAATTTTCAATAATTAAAATTGAAATCTGGATGACCAGCCAAACGACGCCATCTATATTTCCACTTTGTCTAACTTTTAGCTCAAGATTTATTTGCGTCGTCCTGAGTTTGACACCAACCGCATTCCGGCCTTTTCCGGAAGCCTGTCAGCATGACATCAGCGAGCGCTCGTCCCGCGGCTCGGCTCCGAGCACACAGCAGCATTGTGTTACGCTCGCAACTTGGTCTTAACGTTTGGCAATTGTCTCTGCCTGGAGGCGTCCGACGCCACGAATAGCCTTTAATGAGCCCGGACCATCTGTTTATGAACGCTTTGAGGGGGTGCGGTGACGCAAAACGGGATCCAGTAGCCCCCTTTTCCCCCAGCTGTGTGAACAGTCCACAATACAGCAGGACCTTTAAACGCAACGTCATGCGCGCTGAGTCAGCCCGGGCCGCCTGCCCGATGTCAACAGTCACTAAATCAGCCACTCGACGCGCTGGACCACACCGGCTTCACCTTTGGATCCTTCCTCCGTACCACCCTGGAGTGTCCTCGGGCCGTGTTTGACTGAAGCGTACACACGGTGTGACTAAGCCCAGCCACCCAAGGACTGCCCGGCACGCTGGCACGAGATGTTTGGGCCTCAGTACAGCGCAAACGCGGAAAACGGAGGTTAGGGGGTGGGAAGGGGGCGTGTCGGAGACCCCTGGGAAATGGCGACCCGGCCAAGTTTCCACCAAGCTTGGCTTGCGACTCTACGGCGGGATGGCCGACCATGCTGTGGCACTTTTCCCGGTGGAAGGGTTCAACACCCACTTACTTATCCAGGAAAGAATTAAAAACCCACACTTTTCCTGGTGAAAGGGTGCAATAGCCATCATTTTTTCGGTGAAATTGTTTAAGACTCACACTTTTCCTGGATTAGCATTTTTATTAGCTACATAGTTTGTAAATCCATTAGTATGCCAACTAACTCCTTTGTTACTTTTATAGTTAGAACAATTAGCACATGCAGTTGGTTAGTTAGTTAGTATGATTACTAGCACATCCCTCTGAGTTTGTTTTTGTTAGCATGATTATTAGCACAGATCTTTAGTTAGTTAGCTAGCTAGTTAGCATGCCCTTTAGATAGTTATTTCGTTATCTTAGTGTGTTCATTTCTTTATCTTTTGTCAGTTTTTCAGTCTGTTAGTAAATTAACTAGTTATGTCTATTTGTTGGTCCATTTTTTTGGTTTGTATGATTCTAGTCCATCCCATTAAATTCCACTAATCATTCTTTTCTGGCCTCTCTCATTTCTCCCCTGTTTCCAATTGCTGTTTTTTTCCTCGTCTTTCCTCATTGAGATTAAGCACCACCGCCGTTGACCAGTTGGGCGCTGTTGCTTGTGGCTAACTGCCTTTGTAGTGGTCTGCCTTTTAAGGAGGGGGGGCTTCCTCTCCGGCCGCAGCCTCATAATAGAAAACCAGAGACCAATCCCCCTCTGGCACATGAGACGATAATGTTCAGCTCAGCAATGACTTTGCGGCCACTTGCTGGTAAACGCTTCCATCGGGTTATGCCGATGCCAAAGTATTATTGCCATGGCCACCGCCCTCAAATTGCCAATCTATTGCTGAAAATGATTTTTTTGGGGGTGTGGCTAAGAGTCTTCAAGGGCATTAAAATGAACGTGAATGACTCCCAAACTTAAACGCGCAACGTTGGAAGTGTGCGGTTTAAAAATTTCAGTTAAAGGATGTTCTCAGTTGAATCAACCTCCTCGTGGTTCTATGAGGCTAACGGAAAGCGATTTCTTTTCCTCGACTCCAAGGTGGTCCCGGGATGGCGTTTGTCGGGATGATTGATCTGAAGGCTCGTCTCCGCACGTTTCCCATTCCTCCTTGGACCTTCTCTGATTTTTCTGACTTTGCGGTCGCACGTCAAAGCCCAGGTGACGCCGCCCCCGCGCCGAGATCGTCTTACACCCGGAATTTTCATACCGCGGCTTCGGGGTCACCGCGGAAAAGGATTTGATGGAAGCTTTGACGCGACATCCCAACAACGTGCCAGATTTGCTACCGCTGGGCTTCACCCCCACCGCCGCTTCTCATCTTACTTTCACTCAAGTCTGACGTCAACACCTTTCATGATTTATGGCCGGCTCTCGCCGTTATTGTTACGATTATTCACCGTGCGTCCACCGACGCTCGACAGGCTTATGCATAATGCGCCTTAATGTCTCCTCCAGGAGGAAAGGTTCTCATTAGGACCGGGGAAGGGTGGGTGGGTATTCTGAAGGTGGTCCCCTCGCTGAGATCGGAGTCGGTTTTTGAGCATGTGCGCAGGTTACCAGGAGGTTATCAGTTCAAACTCCAGTTCACTTTCACAGTCGCAATCGTTCCCCTTTTAAGAAGAACGTTTCTCCAACTGGGGTCTGGACGACCAAGCAGTCGCTTCAAACGGGGTCACTGCACCAAGTGACAGCATCTGACGGGAAGTGTCGTCGTCCTCGTCGCAATAACACAAAACAGTCAGTGACCGGAAACACGCATCTTGTGGGAAAAGATCACGTCGTTGAACGACAAGGGTACACTGGGACAAGGGTGCAAAAGTCTCGTTTATCTGCGGCTAATTGCGAGCCCGTAGGACAGGACCTTCCTGTGGACACATTCCACATGCTGATAGCAGTGCAGGACCACCAAGGATTGGAAGAAGACATCTGTGCTGGCTGTACAAAGACTCAGATAAAATGTTTTTCCGTACTATGTCAGCAAGGCCTTGATGTCGCTTATCTGCCTTTGCCTTTCACACGGAACCCAGCCAAAAAATGACATTGGTGACACTGCGTGCACTTTCACACAGAGACGTCTGTCAATCAAATAAATTCCAAAAATTAGGGGTGGTTGGTCAACAGAGGGCGCTAAGGTGCCTACCTAGCTCATTATAAACTAAATCTGTAAACCAGCGTTTCTGAATGTGCTTCTGAACTTCAACGGTGGTCTTCAGCGAACAGGCGTGACGCAGCTTAGACATGTGGTCCGCTAATACGTTGTAAAAAGCGAACACTTGAGTCAGACTTTTGGCAGTCCAAATACAAAAGAAGGAAGCAGAGTGGAATCAATCAGCGTTCCTCAGAGGCCGCCGTGTCTTTGATTAGCGCGGCTTGTCAAGAGTTTAGAGGCCGAGCCGGCGTGTGTTATTACAATAAAGTCCTGACCACCAGCAGGGTTAACTTGACAGGCATAACCATGGAATGATTGGCAGGTCATCTTATAAAATATTAGTCGTTCAGAACTTCGCTTCGTTTTTTTAAGCGGGATGAACGCGCCAAGATGTATTTCCAAATATTTGCTCTGTCGTGCGGACAGCGAGCGGCGCTGCGGTTTTGCGCTCGGTCACGCCGCAAGTTTGATTGCGCCAGCGCTCCCCGTGTTCCCGTTGTGGGACATTAACGACGTACGCGAGGAATACGATGCACCTGTCGGTTGGCGCGAGATTGCGGGGACGCAAAATGCTGATATTTTGACACTAATAGTTACAACTAAACAAGCTAAAATTACAATTTACATTAATAAAGCTAACTAACACAATGACAGCAAATATGTCATTTAATTTCCTGATCTGATATAAAATTTTTGGGCCCTATAATTAATCTTTTTATTAAATCCACATCAGACCAAAAGATAATCTTACAGGATCATCGTATAAAACAGAAGATAGTTGATTGTCTGACAACCTTGACCTGGAAGGGCCAACTGGGGCCAAAAACAGTCTTAACTGTCCAAACGTGTTCACCGTACCTTTCGCAGTTATCATAAAACAAAACCATGTGGCTGCGTGAAATAAATATCAGTCTCCGCTGAATCGCGGATGAATTACTTTACAAAGCGAAGACGCGACGATGAACGATGAAATTCAGAAACCTGCTTTCGACTTTGTGTTTTCGAGGCCAACATTCTACCTTGACACGCGGCCGCTAAATAACGTAAACAGATTATGCCAATGTTTAGCAGGTTGTTTGGACTGGCCGGTAAATATTTATTGGGTGTAGCGGTGTTCGGAGGCATGCTCATGTCTCTGGGTGAGGGGCTTGCTAAGGTGGTGAAGTCATTGCCACCGTCCCGTCATGCTCACTCGTGACCCTTTTACCATTTAGGGGGCCCTGGCCTGATACCGCTGTTATTGACCCAGAGGCCATGTGTGGCATGTTTGGGGTCTGCGGAATATATCCCCAGCTTTAACCTATACAAGCCAGGCAATTATAGCCGCCAAAGGCCAAACAATACAATCCATCAGCGGGCTTTGCCGGGGTAAACAGGAATAGGCGGCCCATGTCGGGGTGTAAACTCGCCATCCCGGAGAAGCTAGGGGTCAGCGCAGCTGTTTGATTGTCTAATTGGGGAGATAGCAAGAAAAGCAGACGTGTGCACGAGTGTGTTTGTGTGCCGAGACGCCTAATGAATTGTGTGTTTGCGCTCGGGACCCCACACGCCTTTGTTTATTTGAACGCGGGCTAGTGTTTCGGAGCGGTTTTATTCCACTCCTTCTCATATTTGCCACTTAACGCACGCCGCCGAGGAGTGGCACTCTGCGTGAATCACACGAAATGGTGACACCTAAACAAACGGTGGGTTTTAGTTCCATGGCGGCCACCATCCAAACAGGCGTTGCCAAAAAACAAGCGACGGGCTCGACGGAAGATTGGTGGCGGGTTTAGCGTTGTTTAGCGGTGCTGCGACACGGTTTGGGTCATTGAATAGTGGCTAAGAGCCCAGCCGGACCACCGGGAAGGAGGCCCTCGCCCCACCACACCCCCACACTGGCCCATCAATCACTCACGTACACATAAGCAAAGACGGATACAAGTAAACACAGCCTCATCCCTCCAAGTTAACATTAGCGTAGCTACCGCTTGCTAGGCTCGCCTCATATAAAGCACCTAGCGATTTTTTTGTCTTGATTTGTTTCCAGCCCATTCCAGAACATGTACAGTCCGAATAATTAGGTGAACCGAAATGAGGTTGAGGATCTAAGACTAAAAGCTACCCAGCTTCAAAATTAACAGGTGGATGAAAGTTGCTGGCCCAAGAAACTCAGTGAACTAGCAAACTTGTTCTTCCATAACATTTTTAGCGACAGATCGAGATTGTGACATTAAATTAAAAAAAATAAAAATGGAATCAGTTCCGCTACCAAAACTCAATCCAAGTTTCTGTTCATATTTCAAATCAAATTTTACATGTTCCAGATCCAGATCTTACTGAACAAACAACAAAAATTCATTCAATCCAAATCCAATCAATTTGTCCAAAACACTAAGTGACACCCCAACATCCACGTTACCAAAATGATGGGAATCCTGATTCTTCATCTAGATCCAGTTCCGGTAATTACAATACTGCCTCTCTGGAAGTGCAAATCAAACATTTGGATTACTATCAGGCAGAATCATTTGGATCACATGACCTCAACGCATCTCATGCCATGCTTCTTGTTTTTAACAGTCTAAAATACAGGAAGTATCAGCACACACAGTGGTGGCAGTCTCTTGAATTCCTCCCAACACTTGCCAATTCTTCGCTGGTGGTGCTGTGATAGTGTTTGCTGAGAATCGTTCCTCCTGAGTCTTTCACTTGTCTCACATGCTTCAATGCGAGGCCTTATTGCCCACCCAACTCGGTTATAGGGATTCTCTCTCTCCCCCCTAAGTGGGTGGTCCTGCGGGGTATGGCTGAGGCACAGGTGGAGCATTGTCGGGGTGCTCACAAAAATACCCCCCTCCCCAACACCACCACACACTTTGTAACAAGCTCCCTCATCCTGGAAAGGTGGACACCAGTTTGGCACAGGGCTTCCTTCCGCCTCTTAAACACCAAACATGTTGACGTATACAAACATCATAACCCCCCCCCCCCACCTTCATTTCACATTGCCCCCCTCCTTAAAAGCACTCCTGCGCTCCGCTACAGTAAATAATTACAGTTCCGCTCCATGTGTGTTTTCTAAAGTTTACACGGAAGGTTCAGTGCACCCTATCAGTTGTTTGGAGCCGGGCGAAACCACCGGTACCATGTGGACATGTGCGTAGCACCAGGCAAGGCTAACCAGGGGGTGGGTTGGCGGGATCATAATAAACAGCAGCATAAAGAGGGTTCTGTTTAAAAAAAAAAAAAAAAAAAAAAGGGATGGGTGTGACCCCCCACTGTACTAATATCCCCTGGCCTACGAGTGGAGATGCTGAGGTCCGGTGTGAGGGTCTCCACCTGCGCAACAGAGTGATTTATTGTTACAAGTCCTGATAACAACACAATGACTGGGCTGTGTTCTGCATACACCTGCACGAGAGATGCCTCACCATTTTTTTTTGGAACAAGGTGGCAATCAGTCCGATGTATTTTAGGGCCTACAATGGGACTTTTGTTTTTCTTTTTACTGTCTTGAAAGTAAATCGTATATGGAAGGCGTTTTCAACCAAGAGCTATTTCTTGAGTACTGATTAATGCAAAGGGCATACACATTTGTGAAATAACACATTTGCGCATATTAGCGTAATGTTAAATCATGGCTAACGTAGCCATATTGTGCTAATTGCTTTAGCGCTTTTAGCCAAGTTAAATAATATCTCGCCAAAAACACCCTCAAAATGGTGTTTTCCTCCATTTACTCCCCAAAAAATGTCTAGTGACATCCCTAGTGAGCTATTTTTAGAACAGAGGCTATGGGCACCATGTCGTTGACCCGTGATTGGTAACCAAAGCTAACCATTCCCTTACCATGAGAATTTGGGGTATTAGTAAAGTCCTCTAATTCATCAGCTTGTCATGTTACTTGGTTGACTTTTTTTGAAACACGATAGTCTCGCCGTTGAGAGGCGTCGGCGTCTATCGACTCCCTTGGGCGGCCACACATTTGCGTCTGAACTTTGCCCCTCCGTCCCCCTGCCCCCGTGACCTCACCGGTGGCGCTAGGGGCTGCCATTACCTGGAGATTGTATCAGTCGTTAGCTTGGAGGGGATTCGGAGGCCAATGAGCTCTCTGTGAAACGTTAATGTGGAAGAAAAGCTGATTGGATCGAAAAAAAAAAAAAATGTCTAAGGTTCCAGAATGTCTTGAAAGCGGCGTTCATTAGTAGGGCCGGTTAAACTTTGATGACAGCAAATTGGCCACGGAATAGCGTTTAGCGCTTATCTAAGAAAGGCCCTTGCCTTTGTGAAGCATTTGGCTTTTATCTGCGCCATCATTGCACGTTGTAAAACTGTCGCTGACGCTTGCCATTCCCCGAGTGGCCAACGGAAGGATCTGGCCTTCGCAAACGTCTGAGCGGGAAGTTGCGCGAGACATTTGATGATGATGATGATTCGAATAGACATCGAGTCGACGGGATGTTGGACATTCATTTTCTTGTGACCCCGGCATATTTCCTCCATGAGATAGAAACATTTAAATTTATAATAATGATGCCAATATTGATATTGGAACAAAAAGTATCGATACTGGCCTCGAGGGTATTTAATTCGGCGCAATTGGTGCTTGTGTTTGCGTATACACTACTCAACTCTTTGGACTCAAGAACACGCTGTACTTTCTTGTGGCTAAAGAATGTACAGTTAGCTCTAGGAATCCCGTCATGAGCCCTATGAGTGTTGATAATGGAGCTTCGGGGACACAAATGCAGCTGACAGTGTGGCTAATTTGGAATCCAGGCACAGTAGAGCACAAATGTAAACGGAGTATTATTATTGGACCTGTTTTCAAATTGCGGGTCAGGGGCTCGAATGGGGACATTTGTTTTGAGATGCGTGGTGAGAAAGTGGAGTTCTGACGTGAAGATGAGACTTCGTAACTAAAATGACAGTCACACACCTGACCAGCCATTGAAAAAGTATCAGTAGTTCAAGGTTAGCATAAAACAAAGAGATTCACACGTGTGGTGAAAGCTAGCTGCTAGCTTCACGCCAGCAATGAGAAACACTATTGGCACACGGCTAACAATTAGCATACTCCTCCGTTGTCGTTTTCTGATTTGCGGAGGTCTGACACTCCCTGACTACACGACAAAACATCACGCAGACAGCACTCATGCAGGTGTGCCTAATGTTATGTCCGACGTGTGTCGAAACATTTATCCCGTTATTGCTCTCCAACGCCCACAAACTACTTTTAAAAACGTGACTGACGTTTTTACCGTCAGTCTGCTCGAGTCATTTTTTGCATTAATTGGTGTATCCTGCAAACACACACCCGCACAAACATACACACACGCACACACACACATTCTCAGCCGGTCCTGGTTAAATGTTCCCCAGACAGTGCGCAATCCATAGACGGCAGCGCGCTTCCTCCTTGGCGTAAGTCGCTGCTCGTCTGAGGGATGAGTCTGGCGAGCTGGGTCCAGACGGAGCGGGAAGCACCCCCCGACGATGCTCAGGAAACTGATGTTACTAGCAAATGTTTGCTTTATTTTTCATCGGCTGCATGGATTTGTTTTCCCCGTACCTCCCCGCAAACTCCTGACCGTCTCCACCTGTACGCGACTTTCAAATATCTCACAGGTGGTGGAGCGACAAGCAAATTAACCCCCGGGCCTGGAGTTTGATCCCTGTTCTCTATTGGGTTGAAGTCTGGGGAGTTATGTCAGTGACAGAAAAAGAAAAATGGTTCTTAAAGCGGGAGTATATTTCTGAGAGGTCAACACCATTTCACTGTGTCTTGTGTTAGCGTCATCTGCTGGATTCGGGTGGGCATTGCCCCATCCCCAAAAAAAAAAAAATCTCTGTAGCTCAGAGTCAACCCCCGATCTCCTGTATATTCTTCCCTTTTCTGCCTCTTGCTGTTTTTTCTTGGGGGGGGGGCTGTCGGGCAACCTATAACAAGGGTCCGGGGCGGGGGCCGAGCCGTGTGTGTGTGAGCAGCCCGCCGTCGTCTTCTTCTTGTGTGGTCCGCCCGGCCAACTTTATGATTTATTCAGCTAAAGGCAGAGGAGCACGACCCCCAGTGACCACAGAGGGAGAGCTGCACGTGGGTTTAATGATTTCACCACAAAAATGTCTGCTATGGCTGCGTAAAATCCCCCCCATCAATGCTGGGGAAGGGGAGAGGGGAGCACCACTACTACTTGGAAACATTTTTCTTGTCCCCCCCCTTTGCATTCCCCCCCTGAAATTTTGCGTCCTTTGTCACGCATTCCTGCATCCGCCCTGTCTTTCTTCGTCCCCGCAGCCGCTGGGAGATTTCAGAGGCATTATTGAAACGCAGAGGATGATGTAACCAAGCTTTTAGGAACAAGCAGAGGGGTTAGGAATAATAGAAGAGGGTGGGTGTGCAGGGGGTGTGAAATAGTGAGGGGGGGGGGGTTGGCATATTTGTCTCCCGCTTGTGTCCAGTTTTTCTGGCGCTGAGGGCTTGGATGGGCCCGCGCTGATGTCATTCGAGAGGATTTGCGAGCATTCTTGACGAGGAGTCAAGATCGCAGCGTGGGCCTAATCACGTTGCGCAAGACCGCCCCCCCCCCCCTTTCGATCCTCCACCAGCCCCTCGGTACGTTTCGCGTAGTGCGTTTTAGCACGCTGCTTGGATCATTCGGTACAGTGAACTGACATTACACGCGCGTACAGTCAGTGACTGTGCCTTCACGAAAAAAATTCTGAACCCAGATCTCCGGCCTGGACCACAAGTCAAATGTTTGGGCTCTCGGAGCACGTCTTCATGCCACCTGGTAGAACCTCCAACCGAGAGGCTTAAGGGAAGACGTCTGTCTGGTATGAAAACCCCGGCCCCGCCCCATCTGTCTCAAACTCATATCTTCTTTTTGATCCCAGATAATCCTCCCCCCCTCCCCTCCTGCAACCACCACCCACCCCCCCTGCTAAAATGTACATACATATGTTTTATGTCAGCCTTAGCCACCGCGTCTTCCCACTAGCATGCCGCATATGTACAGTAAATCACAATGCAAAGAAAACACTCGGGGATTGATCGAGGCCCCGTTAGGGCTGCGGTCCAAGCTCCCGGTTTGGCCTCCACCGCCATGACGTGGGTCAGAGGTGGAGGCTGAGAAAGCAAAGAAAACCAGGAAAATCTCCTTTTGTTCCGGGAATAATTAGAAAATTGTGAGCGACGGCTCTTGAGGTTCTGATGAGTCCATTCAGAACCCCAACCCTCTCGAGCGTACGTCATGGAATTGGGTCATTCCCGTGAGATCCAAGTGTGACCTATCCTGGCCCGTTTTTGTTTTGCGTCGACTTCCAGCCGCCATGCTGGCGAACGGGTCTTGTGCTAATTAGCCGTGAGTCACCGCCACAGAGACACGGGGGCCTTCTCGGATTTTTGACGTCACCATCTGATCCACGCACGTTCTCTTTCTTCACCTCTGCTGGCGTTATTTCGGGGTCTCTACGCAAGGGAAGCTACGACAAACTGGACTACGCTCTCCTTTGCGTTGTTTTAGCGCGCGTCGCCAAAGTAGATCGGGTGTTTTCTTAGCACACGGATGGTTTGACCGTGCACTGTTTGAACAGCTGTAATGAGAAGAACTTGGATAATGACTGGGCTGAGCACACGGCCAGATTGGCCTGGAATGGAGAAATGATTTAGAGTGGAACACGAGCGCAGTCAGTTAAAGTCCATTGCCTGCTGCTTCAAGTGTGGCGACCTGATTCTTTCTGTCACATCACATTTTTCTAAAGAAAACCGGCAGGTATTTAGAATATATTGTCGCTGTTGGGTGGTAGATACAACTAATCTCCAAGTTTGGTCAATTTTATTAATTTAAAAAAAATAATAATTATGGTACGTGAGACTGATATTTTTTTTTTTTTTTTTTTTTTATAGATTATTAGCTAATCTTAAGTGTTGAATTGTCAAATATATCTAGTGAACAAATCAAAGTAATGTTAATACCGCTGGTGATTTTTCTTTTCAATTTTGAAATATGTGTTAAAATAAGAGGTTAAGTACAAATTATTGGGAATTCGCTATTCAATTAAAAATATTAAAAAATATATGAATTTTTTAAATAATATAATTTGTAATATTTATATTATAATTACATGAAAAAAATCATGTATTTAAAAAAAGGGCATGTTTTTAGAATAAAGATCATGTCAAAAACACTGGACAGGAAGTTGAACACAAACCAAACAAAGAACACATAATCTCCCTGGCAGAGTTAACAAATGTCTATTTATCCACCCGTAAGGAAGGGGAAAAAAAAAAACTCAACTCTAATCCCACTTTACACGCCGCGACATAATGACTGGCTTGTACGTCCCCAATTTCACCCTTGATTTAAACACACAGCCATCGGCTGTGGAATTAGCCGCGTAGGTGGCAAAACGGCATGAGGCCCGACTGCCCGGACGTTTTCATTCAAACTATAATTACAACAGATGACTTTTTTTGTGGCTTTGCCAAAATGAATGCTTCCTTTCTTGGTGATAACTAGAAGGTTCCGAGGCTAGCGTCAGTTTATATTTGTGCCTTGACTTAAGAGTGACCCAACAGAAATGCTTTGAGTTCCAAGCTGTCTTTGGTTGTTTTGCTTTGAGTTGTGAGCCAAAAATTGAAATATTTAGCGAGCAACTGGAGAGAAATGTGTTGACATCGCTGATGCACTTTCATACGTTGACGGAACAAAAGGTCAAACACAAAAATACAAAATTTGTTGGGAATATTTTTTTTTAGGCTAATGCTAATTCCGATATTTTGAATTGAATTCCGTTAACCGATTAATTAAAAAAATGCATAAGGAATAAAATAATTTATTGATCCCTTGATGCTTACAACAATAAAAATCAAAATATTAAGTACAGGCAGAACATCTGACAATACTAAAATAATAAATACAATTTTTTTTTTTGGGTGGAGTGTCTTTGGCTTCTGTTTTAATGCATTAGTCTGTAAAACAAAAAAAGAATTGCTACCAACCAATAAAAACCAATTTTTAACACCAAGTATCTCCTTAGGCTGCCACCACAGCGTCGCATGCGCCCACAAAACGAGCTCGTGTGCACCACGCTGGCTATGACAACACACCCAAGTAGACCGCACCATGCGTGTAGCAGCTAGCTAGCATTTACACCAGGGTGGCTCACAATATTTGTACTCCACCCACCCAAAAAGAAAGAACAGAAAGTAATTAGCATGCTGTTCATCAAATTGTATTTATTCCCACATGGTCAACCGCACGTAAAGTGTTTGCAGAGTCAAAACAAAACGCTAAACGCTTCCAGATATTTTCGGGGGTTCCTTTCGAAAAAGAAAAATGAGTGCAAATTACGGCAGGCTGACATCAAGACATAAGGTGTGTACATAGTTGAGCTATAAATAGCATGTACAGTTGTTTTGGGGACAGTGGCAGGGTGTGCACATTTAGCTAACACGATTAAACAAAATCTAATTTAAAATTAAAGTTGATTGAATTACTAAAATCAATATTTTTGTCAAGAATTTTTGAATTAAATTAATAATCCGGATGTGAAATCATTACCAAACGGTCCACCTGATCCAGGTGTTCCTAATGTTGTGACCTGGCCAGCATGTACACCCTTCCTTCCTTCCGTGTGAAAGGGGCAATACACATCAAAGTTTTTTGTTTTTTTTGGGGGGTGTCAAACAGTGTGTGATATGGTGAAGTGTGAAGAAGAGGCCTGGCCAGTCATGTGGAACGTGTGACATTGGAGCAGCGTTGCCGCTACACTTCCACTTGCAGACATGGGTCAGCGGAAGGTGTGTGCAAAGCCAGGTGGTCCCGAACAGGTAACCTAACCCGTCAAAACCTTGCGCCTGCAGCTGTGTACCCTCAGGAACATGAGCTCGTTTGATGTACACTGTGAACTTCCTCGTGCGGGCCATTAGCATTGGGATCACCGATGTGGTATTCTCAAAAGTGTGCAACTAATGTAAAATCCACTCAATAAACCGGTTCAATTCTTTTCATGGTCAAAATCATAACTTGTCACTTGTTGCTAGGCAGAATGTATGGGGCACAATTAGGGATGTCACTAGCAGATAGTTTTAGAATCAGTTATTCTATCGATTTATTCGATTATCTAAATAATTGACGATTAATTTGATCATCTCGATTAATTTTGACAGATCTACAGAGATCTATTTTTGCTCAGTTTATTGCATCTGCTGAGGCAAAAAAAAAAGAACCACTGGCCAAGTTTCAAGTTTTGGACTTTTTTATTTTTAGCAAAGAGTACCAAAAGTGTGGCGACGGGTGGGTCGGTAGTCACCGTGCGTAATAACGGCTTGTCATTTTTCATCAACATTCCCCACCATGCACGAGCCAGAGCCCACCGCACCCGAATGCATCACTCGGTGTTTGCAGGAGATGATGACAGTCAAAATGCACGAGACTCTGCGGGAGAGAGCGGCGGACCCTCATGTGGGAGCCCACCCTCGAAATCTCCGCTACCCCCTTCTTCGGGGCCCACTTAAATGAGATCTAATCAAAGGCAGCTTGGCATCGTGGGCGGAAAGTAGCCACAAAGTTGAGGTTGCTTGTGAGGGGGGACGTCGGCCGCCCACCCTTGTCGTGTTCACCAGGGGCCAGAACCGGGAGGTCCCCGTGAAACTTAGGACAGGGGCCACACACCAATCGATAATTTCCAACCTAGCAACTGACCCCGGTGTTTTGGTAACCGAGCGTTTATTTACGTGTTTGAATCTGGCTCGCTTTTTGGTTTGGCTTGATACGGTCAAATGTATTTAGGAAACAATTTCTGAAAATGCTGCGCTTCGCGTGCGTATGAATGAGTCAGCTGATCGGACATCTTAGATCGAGTGTGATCACCAGCAGACCGTTTTCATTTGTCAGCCGGGTGGAAAATCTTAAACGGCAACGATGACAACTCGAGATACAGCTGACGAGGACATTAAAAAAAAAAAAAAAAAAGTCCACTTATGTCTTCTTAATGTGGGAGCCAGATGGGCAAAAGTGGTTTCAATCTACATGAAGAAAAAAAACCTCATAATCAGACTTTTCCTGACTTAGGCCAGATATGGAGAATCAATCAGGTTCCGAATGATCAAGATGATTTTCATGTTTTTTTTTTTTTTGGTGTGCAAAAAAGCAATGGGCAAAATCTGCCCTGAATCATTGCCAGCAGTTTGGATGCTCGCAAAGAAACAAACATGTTGTGAACGGTCTCACTTCCTGACAGCATGGCCCTTTTCTCACCTTATAAAACTTGTTTATCTCATATTCACCCCCCCCCCCCACACACCCACACAGTAATCATGATTTTTTATGGAAAGAATCTCGACCCTTTTGATCCCCTTTTCCGCGCAACAAGTGTCACGCCGATGGCAAAGTGTCAGACGTTACACTAAATCACTGCCAACAATTTACAGATCAGGGAGGGGAGGGGGGGGTGAATCGGGAGAAAAAGGAGGTGGTCCGGCAATGCGTCACTGATCCCGGAGCGCTTTCATCTCTCTCCGATAAGTGCCATACCTAATCAGGTTAAAGCAGCGCATGCCGTGGAAAAGGGGAGAGGAAATTCCGGCCAAAACGGTAACGTATCTGTTCCGCTCTCATGCGTCGCATTCCACCGGCTAATTAGGAGTAAATATCTGACCCCGGAGAGAGAAAATGTCCACATTAGTCCAAAGTGAGGCAGTCGGTGTGGTCCATCTGTGCTCCCCGCCCCTCCCTCCCCTTTCCTCACGCTAATTTGGCGCACAGATGACAAAAAACACTGGCCCGGTCCTCATCGGGCTCCGCCATTAGGCCTCATCATGGCTGACGGGTTGTTCTCATGCCGGATTATCCGCCGCCGACAAAGACCGGCGGGTCACGGCACCGCTTTCACCCGCTTCGGGGGGCTTTTTTAAGCAATGCTGACCCGCCATCAGTGATACGATGGAGGGCGCTTAGCTGTTCCTGTTCTAGCTTGAATGTTGAGACTTTTAGTTCCAGGGAGATATTTACCAGATCTTGATCCAGCCATTAATATTTTTGTCTTATATTCAACTGAATTTGAAAACGTATCAGTGCTTATAAATTGGCCGGTAATTTTCCGTAGTAGCGCACCTACGGAAAATTACCGGACCTTCCCGGCTTTACCAGCTAGTAACGAAAAGTTGCCAAAGGGGTAAAAGTCAAGTGTTAACAATAAAGAGCGGAACATTTTACGGTGTGACAGGACAATACTTTTTTTTTTTTTTTTAAGAGTGTTCAAGCATCTGCTTCTTGAAAGCCACACATCGGCCGTTGGCCATTCAGACATTCACGCTTGACTTTTACTCAGCCTCCAGCTTCACTTGACGTTTACGTTCCCTCACTTCATTGTTCTGCCGATATTTACGCTCCGTGACTTGTCTCTTTGAGCGCCTGGCGCTTTTAATTTTATTGCCTATTTTTTCTTTTCTATCTCGCAGGTTTTCCGAGAAGATGTAAAACCTTTGTTATTAAGACCACAGCAGGCTCGGGTTGAATCACGAGGAGCTGCTGTCGGAGTTCGTAAAATGGTTAGTTGGCCCACTTTAGATCTCACTGCTTCAATTTGAATGATGCTAACAGAGTTGCTGTCCACAAAAATAAAGATACGCACCTACAGCTCGACCCCTGGTGCTGATGGAGGAGGTCGCGATTAAATTACAATGCTTGGTATTCACTGACTAAACTATGCACACGCAGGGAGGTCGGAAAACGTGAAAGGGAAAGTGGTCTTTTTGAATTTTGTCAGCCAACGCAAACAAAATCAGTCATGGCTGCCGCGCTCGACCCTTAATGATAATCAATATCCATATTCTCATGAATATTCCCATATACAATCTGGAATAATTCCACTCGTGGTGCCTTATGGAAGCTCCAACTTTACACATCTGTGCACCTTCTGTGGTTTTTTTTTTTTTTTTTATACGTGTGTGTGGATACACATGACACACACACACACACACAAATGTTCCTCCACACAGGTGGACCCCCGACGTTGCAAATAATGTGTCGGACACGCTTCCTGTACGTGATGCTCGACAAGGACGCGGATAACACGATAATATCATGTAATGTGTGTTTCGGTAAATGGCCGAATTTTGGGGGCAGCTGCATTGCCGACCACACACACATTTGACGTCGCTCTATCATTTACACATTAGACTCTTGAAAGGAGTCCAGATATGATCAAGAGCAAAAAAAAAATAAAGTCTCGACCTTTGCTTCACCTTCAAGCCCCGCCCCCTCCCCTCTTTCAACCACACATGAGAAGCCCCACATCAATCGTGTGCAGTGTCCATTTTGACTTACCAAATAAGGTCCCTTGGCTTCGTAAAGCGACAAACACTCACAGGATGACGCTTCGGGTCAAGAGCTCCCTGAAACGGAAAGATTAAAGCACTTGAGGACGCTGGATGCTCTTGTCTCGCTTTTATGACAGGATCTTCAATACTGTATATTTCGTAAGTACGGCGCAAAACAAAGAATTAAACAAAGTAGTAAACGGGTCAGCCAGCTAACAAGCATAGATATGAATACAGTAAATATTTCAAAATATCAAGTCAATAATAAAATAAATATTTGGTGGCATCTCCTCTATCCGATTTCAACTCCAAGTCAAAATCAAGTGACGACTGGAAAATACCAAAGTATGCGATGAATGTAAAACTGTGTGTATGTGCGGGGGGGGGTAGTTGAGGAAGGGGTCAGAGGTGGCCTGGTGGGGTTCTGGTGCCAGTGGGCCTTTACCATTGTTCGGGTTTGACGGAACCCCGAGGGGGCTTAAAGTATTGATGCTCAAGGTATTGCCTTCACATTTAGTAGGGGGATAGAAAATGTGTGTGTGTGTGTGCATCGGGACCCCACAAGGGGGCGGGTGAGGAAAAGTCATTAGAGATGATATAAGGCCAAAAGGCAGGAAATTGATTAAAGGGAAAGAGTGACCAGGAAGTCTGTCAAGGCTCTTTGTTTCGGCTTCAATTAAAGTGAAACGTCAAAGTGGTATCGCTGCATATGGTGTGTGTGCGCGTGTGTGTGTTGTTTTCATCCATCGGATCTTAGCCGACATAATATAATTGCCAAAAGCGTAGTTTGTTATAAATAATAATATTAATATTAATAATAAAGCCAAAGCCTTAAATACTGATTCAAATACTGATTACATTTCAGAATCATCCAATTATTTAAAAAAAATATGCAACAAAAAACTTATTTTGGTCTCTTAAGAGTTAGAAGGTTAATATTTGACTTTGTACAATATTTAGCAGTTTAATATTAGTTTAACTTTACAACAGACATGAAAATCAGCAAAAATCGTCTGTTGCTGAATTTGACATCTTTTGTCATATAAAGGCGAAAACCGGTTGCCGGTGCGACTGATGGGCGAACCAGAACTTCTCTCCACAGATGCGACGGGCAGGAAAGGCCACTCCGCAAATGCTCCCGGCGCAATTCAGACGCCTTTTGTGCGCCAGAAGAGGAGAAACGTAACCCGCTGTTTAGCGTTCCTCCTCCTCCTGCTGCTCGGAAACAATCGGGGAGGGTCTCGCCCGGAGCCGGGTCAACAGAATGGGCTGTGAATCCTGCGCCTCTGAATCCGCCGGGTGGGTGGTCCGGCTCGCTCACACACATAGAAACTCTCTCCTCCTCCTCCTCCTCATCTCTCCACAATTAGCTCATCCATTGGCCTGCGAGCTGCTGGTGCCTGAGGCTGGCCATAGTTGAGGAGCGGACCCCCACCATGAGGATCCATCCATGTACCCACTTTGGTGACACAAGGGAACCAAATTTGGAAACTTGCCATCAGATTTCATATTTTATAAATATATTTATATAATCACATCACAACTAAAAACTTGAGATTTTTTTTTTAAAATGATAAATATTTTTTAATTATTAAAAAAAAAAGACATGGTAAATGGTTGTTAAATTAAAAAAATCAAGTATAAAATTCTTCGTTTTGAATAGAATCATAATCAAATTTTGCGAATCAAAGATAAGCACACTTTTTTTTTTACTTAGCCCCTCTGGGTCAAACTTCACTGGCTTGTCCTAACCCTAAGCTACAGCGACACCTAGCGAGTGGAAACCAGCACTAACAAAAAAAGTACAATATTAAAAAAAAAACATTGAAAAAAGTTTCAGAAGAGCTCAAATTATATCTAATAAATATAATGGAATCTTTTAATGCAATCTACTGAAAATTCCGCAACGTGGAAGTGCCCCTGAAAACAAAGGCGTCATTAGAAAGTGAGGAAATAAAAGTAAAATCGCGTAATAGCTGATGGCTTCCTGTGGCTTGCAGCATTTTGATGCAAGACAGGATGTTGCGTGCAGT
Organism: Syngnathus acus; assembly: GCF_901709675.1. Taxonomy (NCBI): domain Eukaryota; kingdom Metazoa; phylum Chordata; class Actinopteri; order Syngnathiformes; family Syngnathidae; genus Syngnathus; species Syngnathus acus. The sequence continues at coordinate 2,335,339 of NC_051087.1, forward strand.
CTGCGGCCTTCATTCTCTTTTTCACTTCGGTCTCCTCCACATTTGCAGCTCGAGGCGCAATTATACACTTTACCACATATATTTATTTATTCTTTATTCTTGACTTGCGCCATGTTAGCCTTTGCGCCGTCCTTGGTTACGCTGGGTAAGTTTGTCGGTTTTAACAATAGTTAACAATATGGCTAATGATGTAAATATTATTTTGTTATTTTTTATCTAGAGTGTGTTTTTTCACATGTTCTATATATATTTATTTAAAAAAATAAACATTCTATAAGACTGTTAGAGAACACAAATTCATATTAAATATTGATGAGTAATGTTCATAGGCTGTATTGTATCTGATTAATGTGTGATGTGTATTTTTAACAAATTGAAAACAAATTTGAATACATTTTTGGGTATTTTTCATAATTTGATTAATTTTTAATGGGCCAGGTAGGTATGCATTTTAAAAAAAAAAATTTTTAAGATATGCTTTATTTGAATGAAAAAAATATTGCAAGATTTCCAATTTTTCCATTTATCTTTTAGTGTATTTCAAAGTGACTCTTTTTTTTCCCGCAGGCTTTGCTTTGGCCTCGCTCGCGGCATCGCAAATCACTCCCGGCTCGACGACAGAATCGGAACGGCTTAATTTCACCACGCCTGGCACAATGTCAGAAAACGGTCTCATCTCCGAAACTATGGGAAACAGCAACAAGACCATTATGAGTAGCACCATGAGCTACATGAACGCCACCACGCCTCAGACGGATCTCAGAGGTTTGCAAAATATCGGAATAAAATGCTGAAATAATGACTTTATTTTTGTAAGATTATTTAAGCACTGTATGTTGATGTAGCTAATGGCTAACCTTATTGACCCAGGTAACACAAGTGAAGGCACATCCAACGAGACCACGCCTCCACCCATGACCACTCCTAAAATCTACACCACCAAAATGACGGGAAGGCAGAATGACAAAAGTAAACAATTTTCCTCAAATATGAGCCACTCATAAATCAAGAACTCCAAAATTTGTTACGACTGACGTAAAATATTCAAAATTAACAGGGAAAAACGATTATTTTCAGCTACGTTCTTTTTTTTCCCCAAACAGGTACCACCACAGCAAAGCCTTATGCTAGAAGAGGCTACGACACCGCTGGTGAGTGGACTTCAGTTTTCTCCAGCGTATGTTTAAGTGAAATATGTCAATTATGAGTGTTGTCATGAATGTTACTTTTTCCCCCCCAACCATCTTTGTCCCTCCAAGGCATCGTCATCCTCATTGTGATCATCGCGGTCGCTATCGGATTGGGGATCGCTTGCTTCATCTCGAGGAGGCGAGCAAGGGTTAGTACAAGAGGGTATAAAAAGTCCACACACCTATGTTTAAATGCCATTTTTTGTGATTTAAAATAAATAAATAATAAATAATGTAAAATTACAAAAAAAGTAGCCCTTTTATCTCATTAGAAGAAAGTTGCATTTTTTTCTTTTTTAGAAAAATCTTATGAGAACAAGGTAATATTTTTAGAGAAAGAAAAGTCTTCATTTTTATAATTTTAATTTTAGAATTTTATTTTTGGTGAAAAGTGTATATCAGAAATAAATCATTTTTTGAGAAATTTATCAGAATAAATCCTAATTAAGATGAGTTTTCTTTTTAGTTTTTTTTTTTTGTTGAAAACAAGGAATAACATCATCTTTTTTCTTTCAGCGCTACGCTGTGGACTTCTCCTCAAGAGTAGACGAAGCCAGCGTCCCTCTGAGCCCCGTGGAGCCCATGTTGGCCAATGACAGCGCGCCACACAATGGTGGGTCGACGCTATCTTGCCTTCTGTTGCTTTTCAAATGAGTCATACAGCTTATCGGCCGTAATAAAAAAAATTTCATCTCTTTTTCTTGTACCACAAAACCTGGCATTTGACCGGGGGGGTGTAGACTTTTCCTATTCATTGTAAATGTACTTTCCAGGCTTGCAGACATTTGAAAGGTCAAAAGAAGAAGAAAAAGAAGAAGCAACAACAAATGTGGAGGAAGACGAAGCAAAAGGTGAGCGAGTGACTTTTGTGATGAATTAACTTCCTCTGTCTTAAGATTAAAAAGGGAAGTGAGGTTACGCTACAACAGTTTAGTCCACCTTGTTACAAAAGCACATATTTTAACTTGAGTCTTACAACTTAATTTCAAGAAAAAAAATATTTTTTCCGCACATAATATTTGGAGTTAATTTTCACAATCCCCACTTTATTCTCGTTTATTTTAGCTGAGGCTGTGCTATGCAGTAATCCCGTTGACCACATGAGGGAGCCTTTTGACAAAACTGCTGCTTACGCTTCACTCTTGAAGTGACCACAATTCAGGGAAAGGTTTTATCTTTATATGCTGTTGCACATTATATGAGATTGCCAAAGACATTTTGGACATTTTATATTATAAGCAGACTCTCATTCTTATATTAGAGCTTTCTTCCTTTGCCCTTTCAACACTGAGTTAACATTCACCGGGGTCATGTTTGCGCTTGCCACACAGCCTGAAGGCAACATTTTGTCTCCACGGACAATGTTGATGACCACTTTGGAACAAGAAAAACAGTTCTCACGAGAAAAAAGTCATTAAAGCATGAATGGGATCAAGTGGACCAAAACAATTTGGAATAAGGACGCAATTTGTGTTTATTGTCCCCCTTGTAGCTGAAGCTGAGTCGGCATCGCTACCCGAAGATGACTCGCAGGACAAAGATGCCAAAGATGCCAAAGATGCCGAGCCGGTGAAACCCAATGACCCAGACCAACAAATGTCCGACGGGACCGTGGAGGAGAGTCCAAAGAATGAAAACAACAGCAACAATTCTGACATGACGCAGAGGAAAGGTCGATCGTCCGACTGAAATGCAGCCGTCGAATTATGCGTTCGCTAGCTAATTGAATAGTTGCTAGGAAAAAGCACCCTGATTGTTCCGCTGATTAACCTCACATTTGTCAGCAGATTTCAAATCGTCCACCATTTTTTGGGAGATTTCCCTCAACAGCCCGGTGTGAGGATGAACTCGCTTGCTCACCGATCTCCACTAAACATGGTAAGTCACACAACTTAATGGTTTGTCGACAATGAACAGCTGTTCCCTCGTAAGGGGAGGGCACTTCCCGACCATCCTTCCCAGCCGTGCTACGTAATTATCCAGCCTCGACTGCCTATCCCGTACTTACGTTACTATTTTATACGCTACAATAACATTTGTTTGCCGTAAAGTGAGCAGTAAGATCCTTGACCTGTCTGCGACCCAACAGTAGCAACCTAAGTAAACCTCTTATACGCTTCAGAGTTTTTGTCCGTGGAAGTCCAGCAATAGTTTTCCCTCGACTCAGACGAGCTGTCAAACATGAAAGCCCCGCGGTGCTGATGGGAAAATAACACACGGCGCTTCCCTAATTGTGCCACCATAGTTTAGGACTTGTCAGCGAACAAGCTTTACTCAACCATTGCTTAAATCCCCCATCGAAAATGATTAAAAATGTGGGACAATTCATTAATGTAATCAACTGAAATATTTAGCGCAATTGAATGGCTTTTAATGACAAATTATTATGTGAAGCAATTTATTTTTTTAGCATTGTGTGCTGAGGGAATGTTCCAATTTGCAGGCTATTCTTGCTAAGACGTATAAATCGCATCAATGGTGGCGTGGTAAGATTATGTCAGCTAGCTTCTTGCTCAAACCGCTGTTTCGGCGCGGAGTTCAAAGTTCACGCTGGAGGCCACATAAACTTGGCCACGGTGGAAGGTCAGAGTGGGGAAAAAAGCAGGTGATGGCTGTGGGACAGGACGCTTTCACATTGCTTTCATTCTTTCTTTTTTTTCCCAGGTTGAGAGACTAGCGACTGCAGAAACAAAGAATTTTGGTTGTGATAATAATTTGGGATTTTTTCTTTTCTTCAAAATAACTCTCTTCACATGAATGTTGCGCTTTATGTTGTTCCATTCCTGGAAGTGAAACAGTGTAGTCATACTTTAATATTCTAACATGTAAAAAAAAAAAGATTGAAAATCAGATTTCTGTTGTTTATTTTATTATTTTAGTGAATTTATGTGAGATGAGAAGGAATCTGTATATACTTGAGTATTCCTATAATGCTGTAGTAGCAAGCATGTTTTTTTTGTTGCTAGTAAAAAGGACATTTCAATTTGCATGTGTTGTGTCATTAATTTAATCTGTTGGCTAAAAATCCCCGGGGGTGCGCAACGCACCATCCTGTGGGATTATGTATCATCTTTCCCGTGAGCAGTATTACATTTCTTCGCGTTTGATTGCGATCCAAAGGTTAAAAGCAGCTTGTTTCCATGCGCCAGGATCTCAGTCAATCCGACCGCAGGATGCTTGAATCGGCTGTGGTGGAGCAGGTGAAAATTCGGAGGTGCGCTGGTGACGGATGTAGCCCGACCACAGTCACGGCCGGCCCGCATCGAAGCGGAATCCAAACCTCTTCTTCCTGCCCATCCAAACATCTCCGGTCACAGTGGCCGTCGCTATTTATACGCCATGTGCTGTGATTTATCCCCCAGCGCTAACGCTAACATATCCACCGCACCGGCGCACACCTTTTTACCAAGCGGTACACACAGCTGGACCCGAGCGTCTTGTCAGAGATGCTCGTGGCAGATAAATCGAGCAGTCACACTTAGAATCCAGTGAATGACGGCTGAAATGGTGCGCTCAAAGTGAAAACATCAATTTTAAGACTTTGTCAGCTAGCTTAGCCTGTGGAATGCACCCGATTGATTTAAGGTCACTCTGCGCTGTTTTACCTTGAGGATAATTAAAACAAGCTATTAATACCTCAGCAAACCTTGTATTATTTTTAATTTGAGTATACTTTAAATCAAGCTAGCTTTGAGCATAATGCTAACTTAAATGTGATCATGGTTGCTATGAGGAACTAACTAAAATAATGCTGATTATTTTTTTATCATTTAAAAACAATTTAAAATATATGATTAAAATAAAAAATAGATATTATAAATTTAAAAATACAATTTAAAAATGTACAGAAATATGTTAGACAATTCTTGAAAAAAAATCTCCCCAAAATGACAATAATTTAAAAAATTCTTACTGGTCATTATGCTTTCAAATACACTACAAGTTACCATCCAAATTTACTTCCGTCATGTTGGGAATGTGAGCAAAATCCAGGAGTGAGTGAGTATAAATAAAACTCTTGGTGTGTTTGTTTCTATAGTTACACTCCCCACCCTAGCAAGCTTTTATTTCCGTCCGGTCAAGTCAGGAGGCTGAGAGATTTATTTTAGAAATGCGTGATACAGAATGCGTATGGCATTTCGGCTATTTGGCCCGTCTTTTAGGCCGACTTTTCCACAGCATTGCCCCCAATGGTTTGCCTAGGACACCGTTTTTATAGATTTACAAAATTTACAACGTTCATCTCAATTTGCGCTGTAAAATTCTAAGAGCCCTATAATAAACACTCCTAAAAGTCAAAGAACAGTTTGAACTACTCACGCTCATCCCAACACCAAAATATTATCCGTACAAGGTGGCTCGGTATTTTTATCTGAACATGACCTTGTGCACCATATTGAGTTCACACGTATGAACGCAATCAGGATGCAGAAGCTAACGCTAGGCTAAGGCTAATTTGTGTATTCTGTTGGCCATGTTTTTGCAACATTGGGACCGGTCGTTTGGTTTTCTCCCACCTGTTCCAGCTGATGCCCGATTATGAATACTTTTTAAAGGCACGAGCGGCAGACGCTCTGGTGCCGGGACGTCCCAATGACATGACCCTACTATACCCCTCGACCAAGGGTTAACATCCAGGTGCACGTAGGCAACTTTAAGGTATTGTTAGCAGCAGACAATTGGTTAGCACACATTCCACGTACTTGCTTCCTGCACTGACAACCCCCCTCCCTGAATTTTTTTTTTAAAGACAGAAGGTGGCCTTCTCTTGGTTGGAGGAGCACTTTCACAACCTCCTCCAATGGTCTTTCTTAATTTAGCTGTGGGGGTAGGAGACTCTCCCACAGCCCCCCTCCCTTCCCCTGTGCTGACAGGGGGGAGGGTCCAATGAGGGTCCCTGTCTACAATTTCATTATTACCTGCACAGCCCCAGCAGCACTCATCACACTTGTGCGTCTGTGTGAGGACGCGGCAGCAGAAGAGAGAGTACCAGAAGGTTTTATGTTTTCTTTTTTTGTGTAGTTGAAATTGTGAGGGGAATTTTTGTCTATATTAAGTGAAATAACAAAAGCAGTGGACATGGCAGCTAGTCTGCAAAGTTCACACTGGAGGTGCCTCCTGTTTGTACTTGGCATGTGTCTTGCCTCGGCTCAGCCTTTTAACCAAGCGCACCTCTACCAGTACAAAGCCGGACCTAACGAAGACGACATCATCATCGCCAACAACGGGATCAGGGTTCCATTGGGGAAAGCTGTCTTTTTGGATCCCGTGAATGATTTGGTGACAGAGGTTCAGCCCGGAGATCGCTGCCACATAACAGTTTTGGACAATGACCCATTAGCTCAGAGACCGGGGACGCTGACCCCCAAGAAGTTCCCGTGTTCCTTCGCGCCCGACGAAGTGAAATACACCCATTTTGGGTCACGGAGCCCCAGTACGGACCGGGTGAAGCTACAGCTGCGCTATGACTCCCAGACCAACACGGTGGTGATCCCCTTTATGTTGGAGGTGGAGGTTGTTTTCCAGCAGCTGGAGGTCCTTACCAGGAATATGCCCATTAACGTGGACAAGCTCAATGGCGAAAGCGGGCCCATCGACAAGAAGGCATTGGAGTTTTCCTACGAGGATGGTGTCACGCAGTGCAAGATCGCCACGCTGGTCGGCGCCGGAGGCCTCCCTAGGTATGGCACGCTTATTAATAACCCCAAGAATGGGCAGATGGTCGACTGCGATGAATTTGTGAAGCTGGGCATCCGTTACAAGCACACGGCTAAGACCAATTCACCAAACAGAGACTACATTCCCATGGTGGTCGAGTTGCAGGACAACGACGGTAACACGATAATGCAAGAGCATTTCCAAATGATGGTTCGGATCAGGGAGGGAGCAGAAAACACAGGGCCAAAACCCAGCTTTGTTTCCATGATGATGATGGAGGTGGATCAGTTTGTGATGACCGCCATCACCGGTGACATGCTGGCCGCTGAAGATGTGGAGTCCGACCCGGACGATTTGATATTTAACGTCACGTCACCACTGGGCCCCGAGCAGGGTTACATCATCAGCACAGATGACCAGCACATGCCCATCACCTCCTTCTACCAGCGGGATATTAAAGATCTCAAAATAGCTTATAAACCACCTTCGGATGACTCCGAAGTCGAGCGGATCTTCCAGCTCGAGTTTGAAATTGTTGATACGGACGGTGCCGTGTCTGACACCTTTGCGTTTATGATTGTTGTGAAGCCCATGAACACCATGGCTCCTGTGGTCACCAAAAACACGGGGCAGCTCTTGTTTGAGGGGCAATCAAGACCACTTTCCAGCTCACAGAATTTAGAGATCAGCGACGAAGATAACCTCGAGGATGTGAGGATTACCGTAATTGACGGCCTGAGGCACGGTGACCTGAGCGTGCTTGGGGGTCGCAGGAAATTTTTCACGCCGGCTGATTTGGATGCCGGAATTGTAGTGTATCAGCACGACGGGAGTGACACCTACAGCGACAACATCATTTTCCGAATGACGGATGGGAAGAATGAAGTTGAATTTTTGTTTCCCATCACGATCGTGCCAACTGATGACGAGCCGCCAATCATTAATGCAAACACTGGGCTGGTGCTGTTCAAGAATGAAGTCATGCAGATTTCTCCATTCATCCTGAGTGCCACGGATATCGACTCGGAAGACTCTACCATTAAGTTCATCCTGGAGCCTCCTTACTCTGATGTGGGGGAGTTCCTGCTGCGGCAAGTGGAGCCCCCCTCCGACCCCTCCCAGTGGAAGTTCAGTCCGACGGATGAGATGTTTGAGCAGGTGGTGACTGAATGGTTCCAGCAGGACATCATGGATGGGAAGCTATTCTACCGCCATGTTGGAAGTCACAGCACCACCACCGTCATCGACCAGTACGTGTTCCGGGTCCAGGATGATAACGACCCACCCAATCTGTCCGGTGAGCAGTTGTTCACTGTCAAAATCCACCCTGTCGATGACTTGGCTCCAGAGCTCTGTCCTGGTACCAACCTTCACATGATGGTCAAGGAGTATGAACTGACGTACTTCAAGAAGTTATTTTTATGCTACACCGATCTAGACTCTGACGATCGAGACTTAAAGTACACCATCACAAAGCCTCCGACTGACACGGATGAGAACAACCCGGTGTTCTTGGGTGAGATTGTACTCACCGACAACCCAGATGTTGTAATCACAGAGTTCACGCAGGCCCAAGTCAACCACCACAAGGTGGCGTACAAACCCCCAGACCAGGAGCTTGGCATCACTCCCAAAGTGGTTCAGTTTACATTCATGGTGGAGGACACGTCGGGAAACACAGCAGATGGACTGTTCACCATTTTTCTGCAGCCGGTTGACAACAAACCTCCGCTTATTACCAACACAGGGTTCAGTGTCATGGAAAGCGGCTCGTACGTCATCACCAGTCACAATTTACATGCGACAGACACTGACACAGAAGATGAAAACATCTTTTTCACGGTGAGCCAGGTTCCTAAATATGGTCGGCTGCAGTATTTAGGCATCGATATGTCAAACGGCGAAACGTTTATGCTCCAAGACATTGCGAACGGCCGCATGACTTACATCCACAGTGGCGAGGAATCCATCAATGACGTCATCAAATTGGATGTAAGCGACGGTTTCCATGAGGTGCCAATCAACATCAAGATCACCGTGGACCCGGTGGATGACGAGAGCCCCACTATCATGCTTCCCACCGGCGTGGTGGCCTCGTCCATCGACGTGCTGGAGAACGGCGCCACGGAAATCACCAGCAACGTGATTCAGGGCCGCGACGAAGACACGGACGACCTCATGTTGATGTTCATTGTTGAGGAGCCCCCCAGGCTGGGTGAAATCCTCGTCAACGGTGCCCCCGCCGAGAGGTTCACACAAGCCGACATCATCAACGGAGCCGTGCTGTACGTGCACACCTCAGGGGAAATCGGGCCGGTGAAACTACACGACTCCTTCAACCTCACGCTGTCCGACTTGTCCGACCAGTGGGTGGTCGGTGGCAATAAGGTCCAAGGAGTGACGGTGCATGTCACCATCTTGCCTGTTGACAGCATCCCACCGATTGTTAGGGTTGGGGGGCAGTTTGTCGTGCTGGAGGGTGAGAAGAACGTAATCACTCTGGACCAAATCCAAGCAGAGGACATCGACACAAACAGCGAAGACATCCTCTGCACCATCATCGTCCAGCCTTCATCCGGTTACGTGGAGAATATCTCCCCAGCTCCCGGCTCGGAGAAATCCCGGGCGGGGACGGCCATCACTGCTTTTAACATCAAAGAAGTTGCAATCGGGCATATCTACTATGTCCAAAGCATTCATAAAGGTGTGGAACCTGTGGAGGATCGCTTCACCTTCCGCTGCTCGGATGGCGTCAACTTCTCCGAACGACACTTCTTTCCGATCATCATCATTCCAGCCAATGACGAGAAGCCGGAAATCTTCATTCGTGAGTTCATAGTGATGGAGGGCATGAGTTTGGTCATTGACACGCCCATCCTGAATGCAGCCGACGCAGACATCCCCGATGACGACTTGTACTTTGAGATTGTCAAAAACCCCACACACGGCACCATAGTCCAACAGCTCAGCACCGGCACCATCCTGGTGGACAGGTTCGACTTGGAACAGATCAAGGAGGCCTCGAACATCGTCTACGAGCATGACGACTCCGAGACCAAAGAGGACAGCTTTGTCATACGGCTCTCGGATGGGAAACACTCGGTGGAGAAGAAAGTGCTCATCATGGTCATTCCGGTCGACGATGAGACACCCAGGATGGCGATTAATGACGGACTTGAGGTAGAGATCGGCGAGACTAAAGTCATCAACAACCGGGTTCTCAAGGCTACCGATCTGGACTCCGAAGACAGCACGCTGGTGTACATCGTGCGCTACGGTCCGGGCCAAGGCTACCTTCAGCGCATCAGCAAGTTTGGCGACGTACTCGGTAACATCACCTTCGGCATGAACTTCACGCAGGATGATGTTGACAAGCAGCTCATCCAGTACGTGCACACTGGCCAGGAAGGAATCCGAGACCTGCTTAAGTTTGACGTGACGGACGGCATCAACGCCCTTATTGATCGCTACTTCTACATTACCATCGGAAGCATCGACATGGTCTTCCCAGAAGTTATCAACAAAGGCGTGGCCCTCAAGGAAGGTGGCAAAGTTACGCTGACCACCGATCTCCTCAGCACCAGCGATATCAACAGCCCCGACGAGTTTCTCAGTTTTAGCATTACGAGAGCTCCGAGCAGAGGTCACCTGGAGTGTACGGACTACCCCGGCGTTCCCATTTCCGCGTTCACCCAAATGCAGCTCGCCGGCAACAAGATCTACTACATCCATACATCTGACGACGAGATCAAGATGGACAGCTTTGAGTTTGAGGTGACAGATGGCTACAACCCGGTATTTAGAACTTTCCGGGTGTCTATTACTGACGTGGACAACAAGAAGCCTGTCTTGACGATTAGCAAGCTAATTGTGGAGGAAGGTGAAACCAAGCTCATCACGCCGTTCGAGCTGACAGTGGAGGATCGTGACACGCCAGACCACCTGCTGCGTTTCATTGTGACTCAGGTGCCGGTGCACGGCCAGTTGCTTTTGAACAACTCCCGGCCCATCACATCATTCACCAAGCAGGACCTGAACGAGAACCTAGTCAGCTACAAGCACGACGGCACAGAGACCAACGAGGATAGTTTTTCCTTCACAGTCACCGACGGCACCCACACGGACTTCTACGTGTTCCCCGACACTATTTACGAGACTCGCAAGCCGCAGATGATGGTCATTCACATCAACACGGTGGACAACGGCGCGCCGCAGATCGTGGTTAACAAGGCGGCAGGCTCACTCAGGCTACTTCCTTCAGGCCACGTGGGCTTCCTGATCACCAGTAAGGCTCTGCGATCAGAGGACCGCGACAGTCAGCAAGATGTCCTCAAGTACATCGTGTCGGAGGCACCGCAGCACGGCTTCATCATGAACTCCGCCAAGGGCAACGACAGCATCATGACCTTCACGCAAGGTATGAGCGCAAGCCGCCATCCATTTATTCTTAGAGAGGAATTCTTCACAGACCCACGGAGCTTGCTTAGTGTTTCCAAAAAACTTGTAAGATAACCATCTTGAAATTAGATGTATTTGTTCAAATGCATTTGCTCTGAGGGCTCACATGTTGTCATAATATCAAATTATCTGCTTGGGGCTCTGTAATTTGAAACCCGGTGAATGTGGCCTACATATTCTTCTTCTGTGACATTTTGTATTTCTCTTGACACGCTAACCTCCGCGTGCCGCCACCAGCCGACATCAACGACATGAAGATCACCTACGTCCTGTTGGATGGAACCAACGCCACCAGCGACATCTTCTACTTCACCATTGAGGACAATGGTAAGAATTTCAATCATTACCTCAATGTTTTTTTTTTTTCTGAGTCTGACCAAAGTGTTTGCATCACAAAGACTTAAGGCAGTTGGCCGTGACTGACACCCGATATAGAACCGTCGTCTTACTTTCAGGCCCACAGGAGGCGGGTTGGGGCTTGGGTCAAAGGGCCACGAGCTAAAAAAGAGACAACGACTGAGGGACAGTAGAGGGGCCTGATGTCTTAAGAATTTTATCACACGACCTTTTTAAGCCCTGCATCCATCCACCTTGACGTTCCGACAAAGTTGAGGCACTCTAGAATTCATCATGAAAATTCTCTCATCTAAGCAGACAAATATATTTACGAGTTTGATTCAAATGAAATTAAGCACGATGACTTTTAAAGTCACAGTATCCTCTCTATGTATTGTAATTCAAGCCTTCAAAACGGCATTAATAACCATACATAAATTATATAGATACTATATATATATATATAGCACAGACTGGGCATTAAAAAAGTGACAGGTGGCACTCGCTAGTTTAGCTACAGCTTGCCAATACAAAACAATTCAGACCTGTGCTGGAGGGAAAGTTGAATTTTGCACGATTTGGGTCCAACTATTGATTCATTTTCTTTTGAATTAAGGTCTAACGCTAATTGCTATACTGTCTACCATTAGCTCCATGGCTAATTTTCACTTACAGCAGCCATTGTGACAAAATAATGAAGACCTGGATAATTGGACACCTTGACACAAATAAACACAAACATCCGGCAGACGGAATATAAAAAGGGTCGAAGGCATTTCGGACATGAACGGACACGCCGATGGTCAGCTCCGAGCTCCAAAGATGGGAAACGCAGATAAAGTCTCCAACATAGTTCAAAGAGTCAGAATTGCCATGCTAGAATGTAATTGGTGTAACATTAACTTTGATAAACACAATCCCTCGTCAATCATGTCGATACCTTCTGACTATTAAGTGAGGTATTTTTATTAGGGCGGAGATGTGTGTGGGCGTAATCCCCTCCGGCAAAGTGTACCACAAAAGTCGTAAATAGTTGCAAATACAAAGTGGAGCATCGTCCATCCCATGTGAGGCGAGCAAAGTGCCAAAGGCTCAAAGTCCTCCTTACTTTCTGACATGTTGAGACATTTCCATGCCCTTTTCACTTGCAATTTTCAAGCTGTGGAGTGGATCATGTCTCCGGGTCCCTGACCTACATGCATAACTGGATATATGCTTGTTCACCATAGCAACAAAGCAAGCCACAGATTTATGGCCTGCAGAAAAATCATTGAAGCACCAAGATTTGAGTTTAATTCAGTTGATTTTTGGTTTATTTTCTTTTAGATGTAGGCTAAATTTGTGTTTGAATTTTTTATTTTAGTATTAATTATGTCTTGGTCTCCAATAATATATTTTATATATTATTTGTATATTTTAATATTTTATTTATTTTATGACTTTTTAAAAATATATGTACAGTATTCGATCCAGCTCTTGAGATATTGGATGTCATTTTCCTGTGCAGTTGTTGCTAGTGTTATGGTCTTGCTCGGGTTTGGTTCTGCAGAGGGTTCAGGGAGGTTCAGAGGGGTCCGGGGATGGGTGTCATGTGATCACCAAAAACCTGTATAGGAATGCACTTCCTGCGCGACTCTGGGGCCTCAGACAGAGCAAGGCCTGGAAGTTGAGTGAGGGGATCCCCTTTCAAAGACCCTCAGCACACCCCCACCCTACTCCCTATTAGCTCGCCCCCCTCCCCAAAAGTCACTCTCTCCTAAGATCACCTCGGGGCCATTATTCTTCTTCTTGTATTTCATCATAATTTCTTCACCTTTTCTTGCCTCTCGTTACGCTCAACTTTCATCCTTCCTCTCCGCGGGCCTGATTTACCGACGGTGAGGCGTCGTGATGAATCCCCTCCGGGTTATTCTTATCTGCTCTCATGTGGCGCGTGGCCCGGCCAACTTGTCACTGAGACGCCACACTTGAATCGCATAAGTCGCATTTCCTTGATAATCATCCTCTGTTATTTACTGTATATATGTAGGCGACTTATAATTAGTACAGTGAATCAATAAATATTTGTTCCAAGCTGAAATGCTCACTTGTTGCTAGGCAGAGTTTGTAGGCCATAATCATGGGTGCTGCATAATCCAATGAAAAAAAAACTGATGACTAGATTACTTAGGAAGGGCTAAGGGCATTGTACCCTTGGATAGAAAGTCATTAGGAAAAGGAGTAGGAAGATGCAATTTTTTTTTTAAGCCAAAAATCCAGCAGGTGAGGCGTTCTTGTTCCTGCCTCACTTGTTGCTGAACATCAGTGCTCTCCCTGACCTCAATGTCCCCCTGCAAGCTATACTGTGGTGGCAATATATCGTGGTGGAGATCTAAGAATGCGCCTGGCTGCAGGGAAACTGTCATGTATACGGAAACGCGAGACACTTGTAATTAAAGAACAGAACCGTAACATAACCTCGAAATAATACGACTACAGTGGCATTTAATGAGGATAGATGAAGACGCATAAAAATCTGACTAATGCTTTAAGGAAAATATTGGTGGGCCAGCCAGGACATCTTTCATATTTTATTCGTGTTAAAGCAACAACATATCACAATTTAAACAAATTCACATTACACTAGCATGGCTAATAGCAACATAGGAAGCTAACTAATTAGCACAATACCCTGGTGGGAATTCTGTCACCGGGATGATCAGATCCAACTCAGGGGTGTTGCGAAACGCCACAAAAGAAGTCAGGGGAAAAAGAGGGGACCTCCTTCTGAGTCCCCCCCCCCCCCCCCCGACCCCTTAAACAAATCGTGGCCCACCCACACTGCTCAGGGAGCTTTGGGTACAGCTGTCCCTGCAGTGTTTTGGTTCTGCTCTGTCGTCACATGGTAGAATGGCTGTGGCCTCCTTCATTGCCGATGCAGGTCTACGCTTGAGAAAACTTTTTTCCGCCACTGTGTGAAGTTGGCGCAATGATGACCAACTTTATTATTGCAAAACATTTTTATTACTGTCACATCACGACTATTTTCTCCTCATATTCTTTCTACGTTACTCCGTACAGTAAATCTATGGCTTATTTTGTTGCAACTTCATTGACAAAAGTTTTCCTAAAGTTTGTTAGAACAAAAAGTGTGTCAGGTAGACTGACCAAAAATGAGCCTCAGTGTTGGTCCTGAGTCTTTGGCTCCGTTGTCAGTGTGAGCAGTGATGCGCAACTAAAGTGAGATGACCCCCCCCACCCACCTAACCTCGCGGAACCAAAGACACCTCTGACCGTGACCCATTTCACATCAAAAGTAGAGAGTCACCCGGCTAGTTATCTCACCGGGTTTTTTTTAGGCAGCAGGGCGAATAATCTTCAACATCACCCAGCCTCTCGGTCACTGGTTGTAAGGGATTACCTCCCCGAGTCGTGACATAGTTTTAGGTATTTCCCTTGAAAAACTAAATCCTGTAGCTGTAGCTAAAACTACAAGTCAAAAAAAAATATTGACAAAGTTTGGTGAGATTATTGTGAGAAGAATTTCTGTATGTTATACTGCCCCTGGTGGCCAAGGCATGCACACCAGAAGGAGCACCACAATGCGCATCATGATGCCCAAACTTTTTATAACACGGACGGAAGATCTGTTCTAAGGAAATGAATTAGTGATCATTTCATCATCACAAAACACCCTTTTAAAACTTGTCGTCAAAGTAGCCTAGCATTTTGGCTAAGAGAGGCTTTCTTGTGTTTTTGTATCTATAGGCGGGAACAAACTGAAGCCTCAGCCGTTTCGACTCAACTGGGCCTGGATCTCCCTGGAGAGGGAGTACTATCTGGTGGACGAGGACGCCAAGTTCCTGGAGGTGACGCTCAAACGCCGAGGATACTTGGGGGAGACGTCGTTTGTCAGTGAGTTTCACCAATCAAGAGTCAAGTTGAAATAGTTGGAGAATCCTGTTGTCATATAAATCCTGTAAACTAAAAAACTATTAATGACTCCCAAATCCTTCCCCCGCAGGTATCGCCACCAAGGACGACACGGCCGAGAAGGACAAAGACTTTCAGGGCAAATCCCAGAAGCAGGTCCAGTTCAACCCTGGCCAGACCACCGCGTCCTGGAAGGTGAAGATCTTCACCGACCAGGAGTTCGAAACGTCAGAAACCTTCCAGATCCAGCTCTCCGACCCAGTCATGGCTGTACTGGAGTTCCCGGACGTCGCCACAGTGGAGATCGTGGACCCGGGAGACGGTAATATAGCAGAGATACATTAAATCCGTCCACGGAATTGCTAATTGTTTGCTCTTGCAAAAACAGAGTCGACCGTGTTCATCCCTCAAGCCGAGTACAAAATCGAGGAGGACATCGGAGAGCTGGTGGTGCCGGTCCGACGGTCCGGAGACGCCAGCCAGGAACTCATGGTCGTCTGCTCCACTCACCAAGGTAATTCTCGTAAGATTTATCTTTAATTCTACAACTTTTTTTGGAGACTCCATAACTTTATTTTCCAATCTGCAGGTGTCCCATATATCAAATAATAATTAAATAATATTTGATCATTCATCTTCCCGTCCAGGTTCAGCTACGGGCACCATCCCCACCTCCGTGCTGTCCTACTCGGACTACCTCACGCGTGCAGAGGACCACACGAGCGTGCTGCGTTTCGACAAGGACGAGCGCGAGAAGCCCTGTCGCATCATCATCATCGACGACTCGCTGTACGAGGACGAGGAGAGCTTCAACGTCACCCTCAGCATGCCCATGGGGGGCCGGGTGGGTGCCTCCTTCCCCACCGCCAAGGTCACCATCTTGGCAGACAGCGACGACGGTAAGCGTTGGCATCGGAAAGTTTTAAATCAAATGAAAATTCTCTGTCACCCCATCAACAAACAGCATTGTGTCTAGCTCCGCCCCCAAGAGCAAAAAATGCTAGTTAAGCTTATTCTCAAGGTTAACCACTCAAATTTCAATATTCAGTTATAGTTTTCTTTGAAACTGTATAATGGGATAAAGATTAAATATGATCCACGTTATTTCGATACAGCCATATGACAAATTACCTCACACTATGCGTGACAATAACTCAGTATGGCGGCCACCTGTGATTCTACAAAGCTCCCATTTTGCTATTTCGGGATCCAGACGCGATCAATGAACCTAAAAGATGTTCAGGCGGCGTCCGCAAACCCCGGATTATTTCCATTCCCTAATGGCGCTATTTCCCATCTAGCGCTTTCTCGCATTCACGTTCAGCGTGCAGGAACAAGATAAGAATAGACACGTGCTCATGTCGGCTTAGTAACTCAGACGCGAGCGCCGCCTCCTGCTCGTGTGAACTCATCGGCACTGAGAGGAGCTGAGGGGAACGCGAAGGGCATCGTTTTTGCCCGTACAATGGAACTTTCTGTATAAATTCCCAAGAGAGAAGAGAATTATTAAGAGAATAATTTCCTTTTAAAACAACAAACTGTTCTTTGAACTCTCGAAACTGTTCAACTTCACTCCCCGACGGTCGCGGTGAAGGGTTATCGGCGGATCTCTCGAGAACATTGTTAGTGTGAAGAACTTTTTCTTTATACGCAAGTGATGAGAGATAAATGGATGTTCCTGGAGTTGGAATTCCATGGCTCCCTCCCCCGCTCCATGTTGCTAATTACCTACTCCATCATCGAAAAGCAGGATGAATGGCGTTCGGCCATGTGTGAAGTACACTCGCTGCAGGTGTATCGGGAAAATCTTTACAGGAGTATGTGAATTCTGACTTCCTGTGTGGAATGAAAACCACTTCCCTTTACCGACGACTATTGTTGTTTTTACAACCAGGTGACAGCTGCAACGATGCTCTACTGACTAACAAATTCAAATTTCACAAGTGGGGAATTTGCAAAATTGTCTTTTTGACCCTTAAAGACTACCTTACTTTTCAAAACTTGCAACTTGGTCAAAACAAAATAAGAACTAATGAAAAATCTAAACCCATGATCACATTGGAACCCTACTATTTCCTGTTCCTGCAGAACCGTCTCTGTACTTTGGCGAGCCCGAGTACATGGTGGATGAGAGTTCCGGTTACGTGGAAGTGAAGGTGTGGAGGACGGGAACCGATCTCTCCAAGACGGCAACCGTGACCGTTCGCTCCAGGAAGAGCGAACCCGTCTCGGCGGAAGGTTAACGTTTACCGCCACACTTGGGGATCTCGCGTTACCACGACAACACTCATATGTATAATTCACGCAGCCGGATTGGACTATGTGGGCATCAGTCGCAACCTGGACTTTGCCCCCGGAGTGACCATGCAGACGTTCAGGGTGACCATCCTGGACGACCTGGGTCAGCCTGAGCTGGAAGGACCGGAGACCTTCGATCTGGTGCTAAGAATGCCCATGAATGCCGTGCTGGGGGAACCCAGCGCGACCACCATCACCATCAACGATACCATCACGGACGGCAAGTCTTTCATATGTTGAATCTTGGCAACTTCTGACTCGAGTCTCCGACCTCTGGCGGTATCCCGGTATGACCTTACAGTGACAACCTTACTGTCGTTACAGTACCAAAGGTTCAGTTCAAGGAGGGTAGCTACAAGGTGGACGAGGCCGACGGGGAGGTCAAGGCGATAGTGTACCGCAGTGGAGACGTCGGTATCTGGTCCACGGTACGCTGCTACACTCGGCAGGGTACCGCCCAGGTGATGATGGACTACAGCGAGAGACCCAACACCAATGACTCCATTATCACCTTCCTACCAGGTGAGGAAATATCCTACAATATTTTCACGAGCTCACGTCTTGAGTTCCAAGCAACTACTTTGACCACCCGTTCAGACAGAATACGAGTCAGGCCTGAACTTGTCTCTATTCCTTCAAAGTACATTGGCAATATATACGACAATGATTCCACTTCCTACCTCCTCTTAGGTGAGACGGAGAAGCCTTGCGTAGTCAAACTGGAAGACGACTCGGTTCATGAGGAGGACGAGGAGTTTCGCCTGGTCCTCGGAACACCCAAGAGCAAGTCGCCGTATGGAGCCTCCATCGGCGAGCAGAAGGAAGCCCTGATTAAAGTCACGGACAACAAAGACAGTAGGTCACCAAAAACGTTAGGAACAAATCGTTTAACAGGTGAGCTCACTGGTTTTAATCTCTACGTCTTTAGAGCCCATCATTCGATTCTCTGAGATTAAGTACAGCGTGCGAGAGCCGCAGGTGAAAGGCGGCATGACCCTTGTCAAGATCCCCATCTTGCGAACCGGCGACACTTCCAAATTGTCCGTGGTGAGGGTGCACACCAAGGACGGGTCGGCAACCTCCGGGGAAGACTACAACCCTCTGTCAGAAGGTGAACGCACCCAACTGGCCGGTGTTATCAAACTTAACACGAGTCAATGGGTGATGAAAGCTGACATTATTTTCCATAGACGTGGAGTTCAAGGAGGGCGACACGGAGCATTTCGTGGAGATCGAGATTCTTTACGACGGCCAGCGAGAGATGAGGGAAGCCTTCACGGTGCACATGAAGCCCGATGACAACATGGTGGCAGAGATACAGGTGACGGCGCATAGCTACAAACGCACGAAAATAACCCGGCAACAGCTGGCATTGCTGTCAGCGCGCCTGAACCGCTATACCTTATAAAAAGGCTTTGGAATGAGACAGGAGGTGGGGCAGGGGGGTTAACATTAGATGGAGCTAAAAACAGAATGTAAGCCACCGCAGAGAAATAGCCCAACTAAATTCCACGTTCCATTCTGGCCTGCATAGTCTTTATAAAAAAAAAAAAAAACATCTGGAGCCACAATTATATAATACACAGTAAATAGACAGTCCAAACATCCAATACAAAAATAATTCAGAGTTACGAGTATTTATTTTGACAACTTTGCCTGCTCTGGCTAGATGAACAAAGCCATCGTGTACATCGAGGAGATGGACAGCGTGGCGGACGTCACGTTCCCGGCGGTGCCGCATGTGGTTTCTCTGTTTATGTACGACGATACATCCAAAACCAAAGACAACCCTAACCCCATCAATGGCTACCCAGTAGTGTGTGTGACGGTAAGTATGACGCCTGTTTTGTTTCGGTACCAGGATGCTATGCTGCTAGATTGTTAGCATGACTTGTTTTCCTGTTTTCAAGGCCTGCAACCCCAAATATGACGACTTTGACAAAACCGGATCCATTTGCTCAGCGGAGCGCATCAACGATACCCTCACCCAGTACCGCTGGCTGGTCAGCGCCCCGACCGGGTCCGACGGCGTGACCAGTCCCATGAGGGAGGTGGACACCAACACCTTCTTTACCAACACCAAATCCATCACCTTGGATTCCATCTACTTCCAAGCCGGGTCCAGAATCCAGTGCGCCGCCAGGGCCTTCAATGCCAACGGGGACGCTGGTTTAGAACTTTCCAGTCCCATTGTTGTGATCAGCACAGACGAAGGTAAGTACTGTAGATGTGAAGAACGTAAGCCTGCTTGGAGGACGTCTAGTTTCTCAACCCTAACGTCTTTACAGGGATGTGTCAACCTCGGATCCAAGGTACCGTTGGAGCTGAACCTTTCTCTGCCAAGATCCGCTACACGGGCCCGGATGACCCGGACTTCCCCAACCTCATCAAGCTGACTATCAGCATGCCCCATATGGATGGTGAGGGAAAACATGGAGGAATCAATATACTCGTATTCCCCAACAAGTGTTTTTTGTTTTGCCAAGTTATCGAAATTGGTATCTTTGTAACGAGAGACAAGTACGTTTCGTCTGTAAATTATTTTCAACCAAGTATTTGTATTCCCAACAGGCATGTTGCCGGTCATCTCCACGAGACCGATGTCCAATTTCGAGCTCACGCTAAGCCCCGACGGCACCCGCGTGGGCAACCACCGCTGCTCCAACTTGCTGGATTTCAACGAAATCCCGACAGGCCACGGCTTCATCACTGACGCAACCAAAAATCCCGAGATCATCGGCGAAACGTCGCCTTACCAGTACAGCAACGCCATGCGCTCATCCAACTCTCTACGCTTCTACCGGAACCTCAACTTGGAGGCCTGCCTCTGGGAATTCACCAGTTACTACGACATGTCAGAGTTGTTGAATGATTGTGGTGGCTCCATAGGCACTGACGGACAGGTATGGAAAAAAAAAACTATTGGCAGAATGTTGTTCAAACCGTTTAGTGGTTGCAGTTTATTTTGAGCTGGACAAAATTCTGTTTTCCAAGGTCCTCAACTTGGTCCAGTCCTACGTCACCCTACGCGTGCCCCTCTTTGTGTCCTACGTCTTCCACTCCCCCGTGGCCGTGGGTGGCTGGCAGCACTTTGACCTCCAGTCGGAGCTCAAGCTGACCTTCGTGTATGACACGGCCATTCTCTGGCAGGAGGGCATCGGGAGTCCGCCTGAGTCGGAGCTTCAGGGTATGCTCTGACGCTACTCTCCTTAGACATTTCCACTACAGTGTTTGCTTAAACTGTATTTAAAACATCTGCAGGAGCCATGTACCCGACAAGCATGCGCATAAACGAAGAGGGCCGCCTGGTGGTCAACTTCAAGACAGAGGCCCGCTTCAGGGGACAATTTGTTATGACTCACCCAGGTAAAACATCAAGTGGTCGACCTATAAATGCAGTCTCCTATTAAATTACCCTACATCCTCCCTTGGGTTATTTCTGGAGTTCCGCATTTGTGTAGAGTAGAGGGGGGTTTCCGGCGTGAAAGTACCAGGTGTCATCCGAGCAAATGTCAGCCAGCGTTTACAGTCCAAAAGGCCAAGACAATATAAAAGGTCAGGTTATAAATATGAGCGCTTTAATGCTATACATGACCCTTTTTTAGGGACCGGCGTGTCTTCCATGGTGATATGCGCCGACCACCCTGGCTTGACGTTCACCTTGGTTCTGGTCAGGACCGAGCCCACCCACAACCAGCCCATGCAACAGTGGAGTTTTGTCTCCGACTTTGCCGTAAGTTGAATAAACACTAGAATTCTTAAACACAAATGTTAAATACCAATCATTTTGCAAATCCTTCAGGTACGGGATTACTCTGGGACGTATACAGTGAAGCTGGTCCCCTGTATTGCATCCCCCAACGGAGAGTTCAGCAACCCTCCTGTGTGCCATCCGAGGGAGCCTCTGACTTTTGATATGGACATTCGCTTCCAGCAGGTACATTTCCGAATTTTGCTAACCTAGTACAATCATTTCAAACATCAAAATGAAAAAAATAAGATATAAATATTTATAACTTGGAAGCTAGTAAGGTACACTTGCTAAAAGTATCGTTCTAACAACGGGATGAGCAATCAACAGAAGATGGCGAAGACATGCTAATTGCTAAGATTGCTATGTCATCGTGAAACACCGGAATTAAATGAGTACAATTGTTACAAAAGTCTGATTGGAACTGCATTAAAGTTGAAAATCGTCTAATTAAAGTAGTTGACAGTTTGATAAGTGTCTGGAGAGGAAATTCTACGCATAATAATGAAGCATTTAACACACGTACCTTTACACAGGACCGGAAACCGGAAATGAGTTACGCCTCGTTACGTTGCAAAGTGCGCCCACCGGGAGGAAGAGTTTCTAAAAAGTAGTACCGTGTAAATTAGATAATTATAACATCACTAGTGTTATCTTTTTTCACAATACAGTCGTGAATTTTGAGTTCGACCATCGAAAGTCCACAATGAATGTTCTTAAAATGACATTACAGTAGATCTCCATATGTGTTTAATTTAGCTTTGCTAAATCCTCAAATTACGTCATTGAAGTCAAGTTATTTCGAGACTTGCTTCCCTTTATGCGAATTGTAAAATGTGATTGTCCTCTTGAGGTGAGCGACCCAGTAGCGGCCGAGTTCAGCCTCAACACGCAGATGTTCCTCCTGTCCAAGAAGAACTTGTGGTTGTCTGACGGTTCGATGGGCTTCGGGGAGGGCACCGATGTTGCCTTTTCAGAAGGTACAACACTCCCATCTAGTGGATTTTAACCAGCATTGCAACTGATGAGGCCTTACAATGAACATTTCTGGTCTTTGTAGGCTCGTCGATCTACGGCCGCGTGATGGTGGACCCGGTGCAGAACCTGGGTGACTCTTTCTCTTGCAGCATTGAGAAAGTGTTCTTGTGCACCGGAGCTGATGGCTACGTTCCCAAATATAACCCCACCAATAAGGAATACGGCTGCCTGGCCGATTCCCCTTCTCTGCTCTACAGATTCAAGATCCTGGTAAAGACCTGGATTCCTTAAATGTTCTCTTTCTTGATCAGGGTCAAACTGAAACGTTTCTTTTTCATCATGTCAGGACAAGGCCCAACCTGAGACTCAGGCGACAGCATTTGGCGACGTTGCTTTCGAGGCCACATTGGCTCAAGACACGGCTGGAGCTCTGCCTTTAGTCAAACAACCAGGATCTGATGGCTTCACCCTCTCCTCAAGTCCACTGTTCCAGGTTCGGATGGTTCTGATGTAGAAAATCGACATCCAAGCGGACGTTCAATTCAAGCGTGTTTGTGTGACATGCAGGTAGCTGCAGGCCGGGAGTGGTACATTCACACCATCTACACCGTGCGCTCCAGGGAGAACGCCAACCGTGGCAAACGTAGCGCGGACTCCCTCCACCACAGCATGTCTTCCGCCCTGGGTACCGCCCTCCGACGTCAGCGCCGCGCCAGCCCCGCAGTCACCCAGGACATCGGCGCCGACAACAACCGTGGCACTAACCTCCAACACATCGCCCTGGATCGAGCTGACCGCGTGGTGGTCAGCCAGCGTCAACCCTGGTCCCCGAGCTTGGAGCGGGAGTATGCTTTCGAGCGCCCCTCGGTGGGGAGCTCCAGCGGGGAGGCTCCGGACAGTTCCACCCTGCCCATGATCGTGGGCCTGGTGGGTCTGATCCTCCTGGCGTGCTTGATTGCCACCGTCGTGGTGTTCCTTTTATGGCGCAAAAAGAAGGAAAAAAGCCAGTTCCCGCCCTACGCCAGCTCGTCATCCGCCGCCTACAACCGAGGGCCCACCAGGATGTGGGGCGGCTCGGATAGTTCCGAGGTCTAGTGGAAGCCCCATCCAACGTTACCACCCCCCCCTCACTGACTAAAGTAGTCTCTTCCACCAATGTGCCTTCATTTCCCAACTTCATTTCCTAACACTGAAAACAGGAACAGAACCACTTTTCTGAGGCCCGGGTTTAGACCTCAAGGTTGGGTCGTGTTGACGCTGGTTTTATTAAAAGTTAAGTAAGCTAGCATCCCAAAACATCATTATTTGAATCGCATTTTAAAGCACACACGTGGTTAAAACTTTGGCTAGCAACCCAAGTTAAAAATACTGGCGATTCTCACCGACATACAAAGATCTTCAAATCAGTGAAGATGTATCACTTCTATTTACTTTTTTATCATCCAAGGCTTTGTTATCATCTAGCAGCTTCATAGGGTAAGCACAAAAATACGCAGACAGACGCAAATAGGTAAAATAGTGAAAAGGATGGTCACTGTACATAATGTTGAGCATTTTTGGGTTAACATTTGCTGAAGTTGTTTGTAGACGTGCGTGAAGGCTTAATTACGGGGCATAAGGTTCCCCACCCTTGGATATACTGTCGTGGAATCGTGGGTGACCGCAGTTGACCCTTTTTAGCCGATTAACTTAAAAAAAGGCCCCTCCCCTTTTATCTTGTTTGCAATTGCATGAAAGGCAAAAAAAAAAAAACGCTAAGTGTACGTAAGCAGCTCAGGCAGCCATTATTTTAATGACATGACAAATTTCCTACATAACTGTTTTTTTTTATGTTTATTATTATGGCATTTGTGTTTCATTGACTTGGAATGAATGTTATTGGAAAAGGAATGTTAATGTGATTGATGATTGTTTTGTCACCACACACAGTCAACGTTTGTAGATATCATAGTTTCTTTTTGCAAAATGGAGAAATTCATATTTTTGAATAAAATTGTTGGGATTGTGGTTGAAGCCAGAAGCTAAACCATCTCAATGTGCCAGATTGAAATGACATTGTTTCTTCTTATTATGGTCTTCAACTCATCCGTTTTGGAATACCGGATAATACTAAATAATATACATTTAGTTTTTCAAAAATTACTGCACCACAGTTTCATTTTATTAAAAAAATGGATATTTATTGAGACTACTTCACGTGGAGAAGGTACACTGGAATGTGGTACCACTGACAGGCATAAATACAATTTCCATAAAGGACTAGTAGAAAAACAAAACCAGCACAGCTGCAGTGTTTTAGTAAATGAAAACAAGGCAGAAAAATCTCGCTAGGAACAAATGATACAAAGTCTATAAGGATGTTTGACACCATTAGCGAACGCACGCAAAAACGATCGGCTCGGCTAACGATGACGCGCTGTACACACGAACGAGGCGTTGTTTACAACTTGAGTTTTTTCCGACGCCCGCGACTGTCCGAGGTTCCTTCCGGCTTCCGTTTCTGGGCCTGAACGGGAGAAGAAGAAGTGATTAAGGACTTCTTCTGATGAGAAAGAAACATCTCGGCTGCCAACGGTTCCACTTACCGAGCCAGTCTTTGGCCCCCTCTTCTTCTTCTCCGCTTTCTCCCGCTCCTCCAGCTCCATGTTCTCCCTCTCGATGAGCGTGATGAGTGTGTTGCATCGCCTTTGCAGCTCCTGCAAGCGCGCACAAGTCAGCAAGGACGGCGAAGAAGCGGACAGCGAGAAATGTCCGCTCACCATGGCCGTCCTGGACTTGAGGAACCAGTCGAAACGGAACTGGGGCGAGTTGCGGATGCACTGGCGCAGCTCGTCGTACACGCTCTCCTTGTCGAAGCCCAGTTTGTGCAGCATGCAGATGAGGAAGCGGTCCTCCTCCTCCGTGTAGTTCTTGCCCTTGTTGGTGCCGTAGGAGATGCGCAGCTGGTGGAAGGGCGCCTTGTAGCGGCCGATCTGGTTCGAAGGAACATTTGGAGCTTGTCACGCTTGACAGCAGTTTTGAATTGTGAAACTAATTCAAGTTCCGCTTGATGACGAACCTTGGAGTCCAGTGCCTTCTTGATGCTGATCCTCCTCTGGATCCTGGCCTCGCCTCGCTCAATCTGAGCCATGATCTTCTCGATGTCCTGGAGCTCGTTGCAGCGCTCCCAGAACACAGCTGGGGGATCACAGCGCAGGAGGACGTCACGTACGTAGGAAGATGGGGGCAACAATTGGAGTCCAAGCGCACATTACCGGAATATTCCATGACTTCCTCCGGAGTTTTCCCCTCCACCTCTCTGGCGATGTTCTCGATGTCATCGCGTCCCCACTTCTCATTGGCTTTGATGAATTGGTTGAAGTCGCGTTTGTTCCAAATGGTGAATCCCTACACAAGATTAAAAAAAAAAAAAAGATACAGTTCATGTTTGTGGCCAAAGGATAAAAAATCCCAGAGTCCAAATCCTTCCACCTGCTGCAGAAGATTCTCCTTCTCCTCCAGCTCCTCCTCAGTCAAGGCTTCGGCCTCGTCGATCTTGGCCTGCTCCTCCTTCTGAACTTGAGCCGAGTTGGGCATTTCCGGGTTGCGCGGTACCTACGAGGACAAGCTCACGTGATCAAAAGAACATTTGTCAAATCGCAAAAGGTGTGCGGAGCAAGTAAGAAGATGTACCTTGTAGCCAATTGTCTTTCGGTAGAAGAGGATTTCCTTTTCAAGGAGCTCGAAGAGACGTGGGGGGAAGAACTGGAAGTCTTGGACGTTGGGCTGCTTGGGCGGACGGGGAGCCTGGAGGCCCAGAAGGATGAACACAGTTTAGGACAGGACATCATTTTGGTAGCTACACCACCCTAGGACAGGACATCAATTTGGTAGCTACACCACCCAAGGAGGAACGAAAAGTTTTTTTTTTTCCAGCCGCAGAAAACTACCCACCTTGGGGGCTTTGGGCTCGCTGACTCGAAGAGCTTCTCTGAAGTAGGCGTCCACGGCGTAATTGGCCTTCCTCTCTCTCTTGGGCGGCTCAATCCAGTTGGTGATGACCTGAGGAGGAAAGCCAGGAGGTGGAGATGAACATCAAGGCTTGTTGTTGTTCCCACGGTGGCTCTTTTATACCTTTTTCTTCTCTCTGTAGTCTTCTCCCTCAAACGTGTAGACGCTGGTGTTCTCCGTGTCCATGGTGAAGTTCCTCAACGAGCTCTCGCCCAAGGAGGAGAGCTTCTCTTTCATCTCCATCGTCTGGTGGCCGGGTGATCAGACGTCAGGCAAAAAAGTCCGCTGCTAAGCCGGGCGGCCGAGCTTGAAGCCACGACTCACCTTCCTCTCGCCCCTCTCCAGGATGGCGTTGATGTCGTCGTCTGTGATCTCGCTCTCCTTGGAGGCGAAGACGTGCGTGGCGCCGTGCCGAATGATGGACAGCATCTCGTCTTTGCCCAGCTTGTTGGCGCTCGGATCCACAAGTCGCCCTGGTGAGATGAAGAAACAGCCGTGATCAGTGTATGGATCCAAGCTGATGTTTTTAGCTGGCGATTCATGTACCACTAGAGGGAGCCATCATACTTTGAGAATCATTAATCACAATTTTCTTTGCATTAAAGAGTATTAGATTTTTTTTTTTTTTTTGGCGATGCCACGAACTAGCCTGCTAACTTGAAAACAAAACAAAAATGTGTCGTACCTTGCTGGATGACAATGGAGTCCAGGCGCAGTTTCATCTCCGCCCTCTCCACAATTCGCTCCTCCACCGTGTTCTCCGTGATGAAGCGGAAGACGCGCACTTGTTTCAGCTGCCCGATCCTGTGAGCTCGGTCCATGGCCTGGAGGTCCACTTGAGGGTTCCAGTCCGAGTCATAGAGGATGACCACGTCGGCGGTCGCCAGGTTGATACCGAGGCCTCCAGCTCTGGTGCTCAGCATGAAGATGAACTTGCTGCTGTTGGGCTCGTTGTAGGCGTTGATGGAGATCTGAAAAGTGCACCCCACGTTTTAAAGTCACGACATCTTAAAAGTGAAAGCAACGCAGTCCGTTAGCACCGCACCTGTCTCTCTTCGTGCGGCGTCTGACCGTCCAGGCGACAATAGCCGTAGTTCCTCCACATGCAGTAGTCCTCCAAGATGTCCAGCACCCTGGTCATCTGGCTGAAGATGAGCACGCGTGAGCCTGGGGAGAAAAAACAAAAAGCCCACACCCACCATCTTGTGAGCGTTGTGTCCTGCTGTACCAAACTGCACCTCCAACTTACCCTGCTCTTTCATCTTGGGCAGCAGCTTGTCCAGGACCGCCATCTTGCCGCTGTTGACCACCAGGTGGAGGTCGGTGGTGTACGGGGGTCCAGGCTCGGCGCCGTCGAACAGGTACGGGTGATTGCAGCACTTGCGCAGCTGCATGAGCACGTTGAGCAGACGCATCTTGTCCATCTTGCCGGCAGAGTTCAGGATGTCGATGTCCTTCATCAAAATTTTGGTGTACCTTATGGAGAGATCTCGATCAGTGTTTTTTCCTAAATCTATTTTTAGCAACCAACTATCAAAAGGCTTCTTACCATTCTCGCTGCATTTTACTGAGCCCCACATACATCTTGATCTCCTTCTTTGGGAGTAGCGTTTTCTCCACATCAGCTTTTATGCGACGCAGCAGAAATGGGCGGAGCACCTACTCGCAACCATATGATAAAAATATTGAGAATATTCTTCAAAATAAGCAAATCTTTTGAAAATATTCCCAACATACCGTGTGCAGACGCTCCACCAGTTTCTGATCGCCCAAGCAATTGTTCGTGTCAAACCAAGAGTCAAAGTCCTTCAGGGGACAAATGCAAAAAAATTAGGGACTGTTTTTATTATGATTCAAAGATTTGGGAAGGTCACACACCTCTGACGAATTGAAGACGTCTGGAAGCAGGAAGTTGAGCAGGGCCCAAAGCTCGTGCAGGTTGTTCTGGAGCGGCGTACCGGTCAGCAGCAGGCGATTGGTGGTCTTGAATTCTCGCACGATCTCAGACAACTGCGAGGAAATGTGCGTTATTATTCGAGGAGCCTCACAGGTAAAGGACGAAGGCAGACGTACCTTGGATTTCTCGTTCTTGATCCTGTGGGCTTCGTCGATGACCAGGTAGCGCCAGTTGAATTTCTTGAAGACGGCCTTTTCTATGATGAGCATCTCGTACGAAGTCACACACACGTCCCATTCGCCGGGCAGTAACACGTCTCGGATGAGAGCAGTCTGAGAAATGGAGGATGGAGATTCAGACTTTATTTTCACAGACAGTGCTATTTTTTGGTGTCATTTGAATTAAAAAAAATCATTTTTCACGAGAATAATGTAATTTTACAACAACATAAAAAAAGTCAACTCTCTTGACACTAGATTAATTTTCCCTTCACCCTTTCCAAACAACATTGGTAAAATGGCAAACATGGCTGACCCTCTCGTCTCTATCTCCGATGAGGCAGACTGCGCGCAGAGACGGCACCCAGCGCTTGAACTCGTTCATCCAGTTGTACAAGGTGGACTTGGGCACCAGCACCATATGCGGCCCAGGAATGTTCCTGTAGTGCTTCATGTAGCCCAGCAGGGAAATGGTTTGGAGGGTCTTTCCCAAACCCTGACGGGAGACCAATCGGTAGAAATGAAGTCACGTCTCAAAATGAAGTGATACATTTGCGAGAAAGGCGCTCACCATTTCATCGGCGAGGATGCCGTTGATTCCGTTCTCGTACAGAGAGATAAGCCAGTTCAGACCGCGCACCTGATAGTCTCGCATCTTTCCTGATTTGACGTCTGCACGGGAAGGTAAACGCTTGATGGACATACTTTCTTCCTTTCTGTTTCTAAAGAGGCAAGCGCTTACAAGATGGCGAGTCGTCAAAGCGGGTGCAGACGTTCGTGGTCTTGGTGCTCTCGCTCAACAGCTCCTCGTCTTCTTCTTGCTCAGTGCGCCGATGACGATTGCTGAGAGAAAAGCATGAGGAAACAGAAATTGGACTTGGTGCGATGTGGAACGCACGCATGGTTTTACCGGTTACTGGCAAAGCTAAAATGTTACTTAACTAGTTGCCGTTATGATGGATTTTTGATGGCCACAGTTTGAGCAACTTCCACTATTTTCTACTTGGAAAAAAATGTACTCACTCTCCAGCAGACAACAAGTTCTGCTTCTCGTCCTTTTTAATGCGAGGACGCCCCGGCTTCATCTTGAGCGGGGACGTGGGAGTCTTCTGTGCGGCCGGCTGAATGAAGTGAGCAAAAAGCTCGGTTTGCTTCAACAGGTAGTCGAATCTGTTGGTACGGTCCGTTTTCTACGGGCACAAAATATATATTTGGATTATTCCTTGGACAACAACAAAAATATTGTAATTTTTGAGTAGGAAAAAAAAATCCTTACGACTTTCTCTTCATAACCTGGAGCTTTGGTAGAGGACACATCTTGTCCATCGGGTCCTGCATCTGAGGACGACTCCTTGCCAGCATCCGAGTCAGACTTTTCCTATTTGAAGAAAAAAAAAAAAAAAAGATTGTTTAATCAGATTGTTCATTAATTTGCACACTCCCTGAACCCAGTTTACAATGACGACATAAATTTTCCATTTTATTTAGAGCATTCCAACATTTAATTTTGTTAATCACAAAAACAAAATGCCCGAGGCAATGCAGCAATGGCATCACCTCGGGCTGTCATTGGAAAGAAACAAAGGCGAGCTTCGGTGAAGTATTACTAGGCCCAAACGTGTCATAATTAAGAGTGTTTGATTCCTCAAAGAAGGAAATAAGCGCGTGTCGCAACGTCCTACATTTACGGAACGGAACAACAATGGCTTCGGCGGCGCTAGCAAGTTGAGCTACAATTAGCTAGCCGCGAGCTAACTGACGCTAACGGTTAATCAAGTAGAAGTCGGTCGTGGGAAGCGTTCAAGTCAATGGAGGATTATTATAATGTATATCGATACACTGGAAGACACAACCATGTTTAAAAATCAAAACAGTGTCCCATTCCGAACCGTTTTACCTCGGCTCCACCGGCTTCAACTTCGGTCTGCTCTTCCCGCTCCGGTTCCACGCAGCTTAAAATGTCCGACATGTTTTACGGCTATTCCCTCTTGGGCTGGTCCCGTGTAAGATGGATCTATTGTGGATTTTAGGGACAACTTTCTCGCCGTGTTCTGGTCCTGTTCTGTTGGGTCTGTGGAATGAAAGACACACCGGTCAGCGCGAGTGGTTGCTTTGCTCCTCCCGAACACCCGCGTTCTCGGCGAGAGTTTGCCGCTCAATCGCGAGACTTGACCATGTAGCTTTCATCGAAATCGGAAATACCGGAACGCACACCGAAGATGAACGTGAATGCATCGCGAAAATTGAAAATACAATTTAATTATTTGTTGTTGTTGTTGTTGTTGCTATAATTAAACAAGATCTAAAACTATGTTGCATATATTTCTATGCTTTCCTGGAGTATTTAGAATAATACATCATTTATGACAACAGCTGTGAAAGAATCGGGAAAACTGAAACTAAAACGTAGACGTCATGAATCATAAACGGGGAAAAAAAAAACTCTCGTTTTTAGTCAAATTTAAAAACGCAAAAACTACATGGGATATTTTTTTGTAGGTTAATTCACGTATAAACTTGAATTTACAGGTAATAATAATAACAGGCAATGCAAAGACCACCAAAACGGACGTTTGCTTTGGGGGGTCCTTATTGCTTGTCAGGCGTGAGAGAAATGACGTAGCCGTTGTTGATCAGCTGATTCCGGTTGAGTGATTTCACCAAAACTACAACAGAATTTACCTGCGAAACGAGATTTAACACCAAAACGGAGCATATCTTCTTCAAGTCGGACACTATTGACATGCTCCATTTGGGTATGGACGTGTTTATTCAGAGCCTATGCCCTCCTTCTTTCCCATTCAGGGCGTATTAGCTTTTATGCTAAGTCAGTGGCTGCCGAGAAACATCACACAGCTAACGTCAAGCCCTTCAAGTTGCTTTGTTCGACGCGGGGCTCGTAAACAAATGTATATATATTTAAAACACTTACTAGCGGCGCGGTTCAATGTGGTTCCGGTGGTGATCAGATGACGGATGTATTTGTACTTGTGTTTTAAGCGGTGGCTTTGCTATTATGACGATACGGCTACTGTCAAGGCGCTCATGACCGATGGACTACCGTAGTGAAGAAAAAGGTGGAAAACAAGTGTGATAACTGCACTTTAAGTAACTATAGATGATGTTTGTTTTGTTATTAATGTGTTTGACTTCGGTTGTTATGCCAAGTTGACGTGTCAACGCCATTAACATCGCTCAAAACTAATAAAACAGCTGTAATACACTGTACAGTAATTCTCAAACCAAGTGGCAGTTTAAAAATATCACTACATAATAAACATCATTATAAAAATGTACTTAAATACATGTTTAAAAGCGAGCAGTAGTTCAAGTTAAAATGTGAATGTTCTGCACTTTTAGTCAAATACAACTGAACTCCATTTGGAAAGTAAAAAAAAAAAAAAATACTGGATTATAAAAGGTTGAATGAAGCAGGCTGTACACATACCCAGAAGCGTTATTATATGTCACATTTTAAATGTGAACATTTATTTGGATTTAAATGAGTGATTCTTTGTGTCCATCTGGTGGTAAACTGCATTTGTCTTGTAACATTATGAAATTTGTCAATTTTACTTTACGGCTTATAACATTTTGACATCTGTCGACTTTCCTGTTCGTTTTCACTGTGAGCCATTCATCGTTTGTTGAGTTATGTTAAGCTGCAGTTGTCAGATGCCACATGACCAATGAGGCGTCCCGCTGGCTTTGTCTCTCACAGGCCGCCATCATGGACAAAATTTTGGAGGGCCTGATCAGCTCTGCTCACACGCTTCCGGTGAAGAAGGCCATTGTGAAAAAGGTGGTGGAGGCGGCAGAGAAGGACGTGGCGGCGGAGGAGTGCCGGGCTCTGTTTGCTGCCACGACCCGCCTCATCCTGCTGGGGGAGGACCCCTTCCAGAAGCAAGTGAGCAGTGGTTTGTCATATAGTGATCAACTAGATTTTTTTCTTTTGATATCTGAGGTTGATTTTATTTGAAGCCGTCTTACATCAGAGAGCTTCACTTGGTCGGTCCAGCCATATTCTTGTCTTGCAGAAAAAATATGCTCTGTCGCCATCTTGTATTAAAAAGCAATTATAAACCTTTTTATTTGTTACTCAGACCCCTCGTGACCTCCTATCCTCTCTCCTCAGGTGGGCTTCCAGGTCCTGGAGGCGTACGCACGCTACCACCGCTCGGCGTTTGAGGCGTTCTTCACCAAGGACTTTGTGCTGGGCCTGCTGCAGCAGGGCTACGAGCAGCTGGATCACAAAGACCCCGCCGTGGTGGACTACATCCACTGCGGCTTGCGGCTGCTCATCAGTTGCCCCGCCGTGCTGGAGCTTTTCGCCGTGGTCCAGGTGGAGGTGCTGAGGATGGTGTGCGAGCGGCCCGGGCCGGCCGCGTGCGCCCGTCTCGCCTCCCTGCTGTCGGACTTTGTGCAGTGCGTGCCCAGGGACAAGGGCGGCGTCCTGTTCTGCCAGCAGCTGGTGAGGACCATCGGCTACTTCCACTGCCTGGCCAACCAGGAGCAGGAACTGGGCGAGTACGTGGCCCAGGTCACCAAGGTCAGCACGTTGCTGCAGAACATCTGGAAGGCCGAGCCGGCCACGCTGCTGCCTTCCCTACAGGAGGTCTTCGCCATCATCTCTTCTACGGGTGAGATGATTGATTCAGTACTGCGCCCTAGCTGTCTGGAGGCACTTTATTTTTGTAACATTCCGACTTATATTCACTATAAAAACTTACTGTCCTCCCCACCGTCCTACTTCAGACCCAGCGTTCGAACCGTCCATCGCCTTGGCCAGTCTGGTGCAGTACATCCCGGTCCAGATGATCACAGTGCTTATTAAGAGTCTCACCACAGACCAGAATGTCAAAGACGCAAACATGACCAAAGCACTCTGCAGGTATGTGGAAGTATGATACGCTCAACATGACGCTTTTGGATGAAGGCCACATATACCCGTCGTGTTTTCTTAGGATGATTGACTGGCTCTCTTGGCCTCTGGCCCAGCACGTGGACACCTGGGTTATCGCTTTGCTCAAAGGCCTGGCCGCCGTTCAGAAGTTCACCATCCTCATAGATGTCACTCTGCTCAAAATTGAACTGGTAGGTCTTGAGATGTGCTCACGTTATGTTTTAGTGGGATTTAACGACTACCATCCTCTTGCAGCCGATAATGATTTTCAACTTCTCACACAGGTGTTCAATCGTCTGTGGTACCCCATCGTGCGACCGGGGGCCCTCGCCGTCCTCTCCCACATGCTCCTCAGTTTCCAGCATTCTCCCGAGGCCTTCCATCTGGTAAGCCAGTGGTCACCGAACTACGGCCCGCGGGCCGGATACGGCCCACGGGACCGTTTAATCCGGCCCGCCAACCCTGAACAAATTGTATTATTGAACTTTTTTTTTGTGGTCATTTTGCCTGCAATGACTGCGTTTCCCCAGTAGATGGGGAAGCGCTCGCCTGCGCATTTACTACCGGAAGCCGTGTCAGAAAGCTCGGTGCAC
The DNA here is from genome assembly GCF_901709675.1 of Syngnathus acus. NCBI lineage: Eukaryota > Metazoa > Chordata > Actinopteri > Syngnathiformes > Syngnathidae > Syngnathus > Syngnathus acus. The sequence continues at coordinate 2,369,521 of NC_051087.1, forward strand.
ACTCACAAGTGCGTGTACGTACTCAGTAGTATGGACATGGCGCACTCGCGCTCTATTTGTATCAGTCCCGAATTTAGAGCGTGGGCTGTGACGACAGCATTCTTGTAATTCGCGCGCTGAGCTTTCAGATGCAGTTTTGCGCTAAAGCCACCCACAAACCTTCCCCTGGAATCCTTCCATTAAAATGAGTCGCCCAAGGAAAAGCAAGGTGGACACAGTGCCGAGCGTTTAAAAGAGAGTGGCCAATTTGGCTCGACGTACGCGACGTGACGTTCAGCCACATGAACGTCAACATCAACCCGTCACAGATCGAGGTAAACGGACCAACACCTCGGATCTCGCCTAAGAATTGCCACAACAAATTTTACTCCAGACTATGACGCACTAGCAAACTTTAACAAAAAAGACAGCGGTGTCTACAAGCCTACTGGAACCTACAAAAGGATTATAAGGAAGGAACACAAGAACTTTAAGAGACTGCTCATATGTGTCAGAGAGATTCTGCTCTGACAACTGAGCTGAACTTTTATCTGTTAAGATTGTGCATGGCACAACAGAAAGTTAATGTTCCATGGCTTTTTTTTCTATGAGGAACCCAGAGAGAGTTATTTAGTTATTATTTATTTCCTGTTTTTTCTGTGAAGAACTCAGAGAGGGTTATTTAGTTATTATTTATTTCATTAATAGTGTTATTATTTGTTTCCTGACTTTTTTTCTGTAAAGAACCTGGAAAGGGTTATTAAATAACCGTTATTTGGTTATGTGTGGCTTTCTGGAAAACAATACATTTTTTAAGCTCCCCTACGATCATCACACTTTTTCTGTTACAAACTGACACCGGCCCCCCATCAGAGAAGGGAAAAGTTATGTGGCCCTCACAGGAAAAAGTTTGGGGACCCCTGTGGTAAGCCATCTAACCTGCCAAAAAAAAAAAGACGTGAAAGGGACATTTTTCTATTGTCTCCCATAATCATCTGTTGCAGGTTATTCCGCACGTGGTGCATCTGGTGCAGTCGCTGCAGGCCGACGGGCTCCCCACCAGTAAAGCCTTCCTGCTGCAGTTCAGCGAGCTCGTGCACTGCATGATGTATCAGTATTCTGGATTCCCTGATCTCTACGACCACATTTTGGAAGCCATCAAGGTAAGCGAGCGTTTTTGTTGTTGTTTTTTTTAACTTTGTCAATATTTACTACATAATTAAGAAAATATATTTACACGTACAAGCCAACACTATACCCGGCGAAAACTGACCCAGGAACATGTTTGAACACGAGAAGAATTTTCAGGTTAAATATGCATCTCATGCCGCCAGGATCTGCCGAAACCAAGCGAGGAGAAGATCAAGCTGGTGCTGAATCAAAGTGCCTGGACGTCCCAGTCCAACTCTTTTGCCTCGGGACCGCTGAGGCAGGTCGGGAAGTCCGAGACTGGCAAGACGGGCTTGGTCAACCTGGGCAACACCTGCTTCATGAACAGCATCCTGCAGACGCTCTTCATGGCCACAGAGTAAGTCACCAGCCATTTTTTATATAAAACACTTGACTGCCACACTCAAATTAAAAAAAAAAAAATTCTTTGATGTAAGTGAACTTTGTCTTGCCTCAGTTTCAGACGACACGTGTTGTCGCTGCGCCTGAACGGTTGCAGCACGCTGATGAAGAAGCTGCAGATGCTCTTTGCTTTCCTTGCACACACTCAGGTTTGTGTTAATGGAAGACTAGAACGATCGTGGCAGCTGGAAAGTGTGGCGCAATGTCTTTGGTTCCCCCCTAGAGGGCGGCCTACGCTCCGAGGAACTTCTTGGAGGTGTCCCGCCCGCCGTGGTTTAATGCGGGCTCTCAGCAGGACTGCTCAGAGTACCTCCGCTTTCTCCTCGACAGGTACGGCACGTGAATTTGAATTGAAGAGCTTCTCCCAAGTTTCTTGACATTGTCTCCCGATACCAAGGTTACACGAAGAGGAGAAAACCATTCAGGTGTTGGAATCAAACAACCCAAGTGTTCCCACCGACGCCATCGATGCAAGCGGCAAAGAAGCGAGCGCTCCGACGTCCCCCGAAGAAGGCGAAGCTCCCGCTCCAAAAGTGGACGACAACGACAGACGGACCTTGATTGAGAGGACTTTTGGCGGGAAACTCGTGACGGGCATCCGCTGCACCCACTGCGACTGCGTCTCCGAGAAGGAAGAGCCCTTCACGGACCTTTCGCTGGCCTTCTGCCCCTCGCGGGGTGCCACCAAATCCAACGAGTCCAAAGCAAGTTTGCCTTTTTAATATCAATTATTCACACTCAAATCAGCAAGTTTGCCAAATTTCTGCAATATGGTAGTTTAGCCTCTTTCACACAAAGACCCAGACAAATGACTAACCTATTAATTAAGCTTCTTTTGCACCCAGTTTGCCACTTTCACAGAGGCCTACTAGCCAAATGACATTTAGCAATTTAGCCTCCTTCACATGGAGCTCAGCCCAAATTCCATAAACTGTTTCCGACAGAGATTCAGCGAAATGATAGCTAATTTGCGATTGAACCTTTTTCACACAAAGATCGAGTTGAATTAACACATATTAGCGCTGAAACGTTTTGTCTCTTGTCTTCCCAAGTCGGACGAGTCCAAAGTGGTTTGCCAGGGTTCCGTCAACGGCGGCAGCGAGACCCCTATGCCGGGGACCAAAGACCAATCCGGACACGTCCACGGCCTGCCAGAGAACAACGAACCTCCCCTCACCGTGCCCGACCTGGTGGACTACTTCCTAGCTCCGGAGATCCTGGATAAGGACAACGCCTACTTTTGTGGCAAGTGTGGCAGCCTGCGAAGGGCAGAGCGGACCCTCAAGGTGATGTCAGCCCCCGAGTACCTGATCCTCACGCTGCTACGCTTCGCTTACGACGCCAAGTGCCACGTCCGCCGCAAGATCCTGGACAACGTCACCATCCCGCCGCGCCTGCGCCTTCCCGTGCACCGTCCCTCGGTGACTTTGCCGGCCCCGCCCCTACAGCCCGCCTCTTCCCCGCCCCTGGTGGATTCCCCCGAGAGCAGCGAGAACCTGGCCAAGAAACTCAAACCCTCCCGTCGAGACGAGGAAGTCCAGTCGGTGCTTTACGTCCTCAGCTCCGTCGTGATGCATTCGGGCGTGTCGTCCGAAAGTGGACACTACTACTCCTACGGCTGCGACAGCACAGCGGAAGGGGACGCCGTCTGTCAGGAGGACTTGAGTCAAGGGGAGCAAGCCCGGCAGGGTCCGAGCGGTCAAGGGGGCGGCAGCTCTGTGCCCACCAGCGACTGGCTGCTGTTCAATGACAGCAGGGTGACATTTGCCTCCTTCCAGTCGGTGCAAAACATCACCAGTCGCTTCCCCAAGGACACGGCCTATGTGCTCATGTACAGGAAACAGGAAGTGGCCGGGCAGGCCTCCATTAAAGGCCCGACGGCCAGCGGAATAAGGCAGAGCGCCGAGCCGCCGTTGCAGAAAGAACTGCTGGATGCCATTATCAAGGACAATAAGTTGTATCTACAGGTAAAACCCAAAGCAATTCACACAGAAATACAGCAAAGCCGTATATTCTTGATCCTTGATGTAAAATGAGACTCAACTCTCAACTTCTAGAGCACTTTAAAACAACTATTGTTGCATATAAAAGTGCTGTGTAGGGAGAGAAAATCAGTCATACAATAATAACACAGCTGCAGCGATATCCTGATTTAGCTGGGTTTTGCGTAAAAGACACAGATGAACTGTTTATCGAGTTAAAGCTTACGTTTCTTCTCCGTGTCGTGAAATGATGCCGTCTTCTCCAATTTACGCGAGACGAGAGCGACTATTGAGCCGCTCAAGGGGAGTGAACATGGAACGCCGAGCTTTACACTTATTCGCATTTCACACACGTACTGTGGCGTTGGCGATATACAACAAACGTCCTCAACAAATCATCAAGATCAATGCTGGATAAACAGATTTGTTTCGGTTTCGCCTTTGAGTCAAATCCCGCAAGAAGCCAGGCAGTAATTTCACGAGCCACTGAACCGTCCTGAAGCAAACCGCCACTAGAGGGAGCTGTCGGTACGCCTCAACTCTCTTTCACATGTTTATTTCTCTCCACAGGAACAAGAGCTGAACGCTCGGACTCAGGCTCTGCAGGCGCCGTCTTCTTCCTGCTCCTTCAGGCCCAACGGCTCAGATGACAACAACCCGCCGGGGAGTTGCGGACCGTCTGGAGGGGGAGGGGGAGGAGGAGGGTTTAACACCATTAGTAGACTGGTCTTCTAAAGCTAAGCACACAATGCTAACAAGAGCAAGGGTGGGGGGGGGGATCTTTTTACTCTCCTCAGAGGGACAAATAAAAAGGTATCAAAGCTGTAACAGGTGGAACGGTGCAAGTGGATCATGTAAAAAACAAAGATGGATACATTTAGCTGTATAGCAACGTTAAGAGGTGTAGACAGCTTTACAGATGCCAGCTCTGCAGGTCCGTTGAACAGTGGTGCCTTGAGATACAAGTGACCCGACTCTTTCTTTTCTCCAGATATAGATGCTGTCATAACTTGAAAATTAAGCATTGAGTGGTGGCAGTCAAATTCATTCAACTCACTCGAAAAGCAGCCGGAGTGCTTCAAACTGTAATGCCACTCCCAGTCGACATTTGCAAACTAAACATAAAACACGTGTGTTTTTAAAACAACTAAATAATGTGACCTAATGAATGGCTTGTTAGCTTTGTCGAAGAAGCCGCCTATTCAATGTTTGCACCATACAGTATATACAGTACTGCCTCCTGGTGGCCAAGGTGGGGACAGCACAAGGAGCAGCGTACTGAATCGGATTGAAGCAGAAACTAATAAATTATTTACTATTCTTAACTAAATACTTATTTAGATGTTATTGTGTTTTTGTTTCATGCAATGTTACTGAATCCTAGCGCTTATTGATTTGTTTTGGGGGGGGGGGGGGGGTGCATCATTCGCATTTCCACTCATTTCAATGAGGAAAGATGATTTGACACAAGCATGTGTGGTCCTGGGATGGATTTCTTATCTCAAGGTATCACTGCATTATGCGCTGAGAATATTGCCCACCCCTGGCAACAAGCACTGAAAAGCTCCTTGAGGACTGAAAGTGTTGTACACTGTTCAACTATTTTTAATTTATTATTGAGATTTTGTTTTGGTGAAATTTATTTTCTTTCAATTAAGGTTCAAACAAAAGAAAAATATGCGGTTTGAACCATGCATTATGATACAACTAGCAGAACCTCCAAGGTGGAAAGCAAGACTGAATCACACAGGACTTTATTTGTAATTCTAAAAGTTTGCTAACTTATTAGCATGTAGCTATGTTCCATTTTGGAGGTTCCACTTCTCATCTGCATGCATTTTGATCATTGGCGTGTTTTATTTTTCCAAGCTGATTGATATATTGGGCATTTGATAACTTTAATATCACATATATGCAATAAATCAATTTGTCTTAAAAAGGTGCTCAATTTAGTTGAATTGAAAACAACATACGTACACAATATGTCGCTTTAGGTATATTTTAGTGGGCAGCCAGGTGAAGATGCAGGCGGGCATTGTAACAACTGGGCTTGCTGTTTTTGCGTCACTGGTAATTAGTTGGGTCTCATTTCTTCATCGATACCCCTCCGGCTGTTGTTGTTGCTGAAGAAGTGATTAATCATGGTGGCTAACAGGACACATTCTTGGGGGAAGGCGTTTAGCATCACAATGGCATTCCAATAAGATTCTTCAGATGCCTGAAAGCGGGGAGATGCGACATACCCCTCTGTAGTTAATATCAACCTTGCAATTTTGTGCTGAGAACAATCGGAAATAATTTTTGTGTCTGATAAGTGAGGATGCAAAGGATGCATTTATAAAAAGCAGGTGTAATGGGATGAAGAGGAGAAGTTTATTCTGAGCCAGTATTGGTAAGGTACTGATGGAAAAAAGCAGGTAGGCAAAAATGAAGGATGTGTAAGAATGCACAAATTAAAAAGCAGGTCTGAGGAAAGTCAAGGAATTCCTTGTCAGGAGAAGGTGGGGGGTAATGCCAGGGGGAAAAACATCAGGTATGGGAAGGAGATGGAAAAGAGGTCACAGGAAGGAAGGGAGGAAGGAAGGAAGGTAGGCAGAAAGTAGGTTTAGGTACAACAGAGCTAATCTCCACTTGAAACAATGCAAAGTTAGCTAGCGTTAAGGCCTTCAACTTCCGGTTATGACATTCACAATAAGATTCCCGTCAGCCGATGAACAGGCGAAATTACGTGTCGGACTTTCACACTGAAAATCCGTCGTTAATTGACAATTATACATAGAATACGTGCCATAAAAATTAAAATGTTCATGTCAGAAATGACAACTTTAAATAACCACGATAAATAGACTTTTAAACTAGCAAATGACTCGTCCGCCCTACTTCTGGTAGCGGGTGTCAGCGGAAGCTTGACGCTGCCATGTTTCAGAGAAGGAGGAGGGCGACTTCAGGGAAAAGACGGAGCCACCCTGTCAATCACAATTAAGAAACCACGGCAGGAGTAAACTGGTAGGAAAAGCTCGGCCGGCGAAGGCACTTCATTCGGGGCTTTTTGTTGTTATAGCTCTTGGTTACGGTGGCCCCCCCTTTCTCCTCCTCCACTCCAGCACCACCACCCCGAAAACTATGAACCGGCGCGGCGCGACGGGACCTTCGCGTCGCGTCCCGCCAACCGGGAATCACAGCACTTTTTCGAGCTTCAACTACTAAACAGAACTTATCACGGTTCATTATTGTTATTTTATTTTTTTGGAGGAGGTATTTGTTGGAAAAAAGCGTCACCGAGGAGGCTGGTTCAGCGTTTATTTCGACTCCCGACAAGCGACTTTCGAAGGACTAACTGGTAAACTATGCCCCATTTCGAGGACACACATCAACAACACCACAAAATGACGCTTTTCACATGAAATGCGACCCATACACGTTTTTTTTTTTTCTTTAAAAACAACTATTGAGTGCTCGATTTGTTGTTGTTTTTTGTTCCCAGGCACAAGAGGACACTCCCAAAGGGCTCCGGAGAGCCACATTCTCTTACCGAACTCCCAGACGGGGAGAAAGCCAGCGAGCAGCAGCTATGAGCGGGGGAAAAGTGGTGTGTTCAGGGTGGCTTCGAAAGTCTCCGCCGGAAAAAAAGTTGCGACGTTACGTAAGTGCACCTTTATAAATATAACCATTTGTTTTTTATTACGGTTAAACTCTTGTTACAATTTACGTGGCGCGTTTAAACGACGTGTCATGGCTTGATTTCCTCGTGTTTGATTTACCCGAGTTTGCATTGCAAATTTCTTTGGATTACTGGTACTTGAAAGTAGCACGTTGTTGTTTACCTGCTGGTGTTTACCTGGATCACCCCTAGAATAAGTTCATTGACCTTTTGTTTACGTGTTCACTGAATGGAATACAACGAGAATACGGTTTAGTGGAAGGAAGTGGTTTGCTTGCCTGCTGGTTCTTGACTGCATTGGAAGAGTGAAAAGAAACAATGTAGTGATTGCAGCATGCATCTCAGATGCACGGCAAGCTAAACTCAGTTGTGCACGGTGCATTCTGTTCACGCTTTTTAGTTGCTGTATACTTGTAAGTTCCCGGTGTTTCCTCGTATTGCACCACTGGTTTGTACTGTCTCACTCGAAGGCAGGAAGAACAATAAAAAGTCTCTGGATTCCTAAAATACTTCCACCTTTGAGCTCCGACAATCAGTGAGCAAAGTCAAAGCGTGTCTGATAGCAGCACATAATGGTTTTTTAAAAAAAAGAAACGTTTTTATGAAATCAAATAGGTCTTAGGTCAAATTTTGAAGACAGGTGGAGTACAGCACCTGTATGAAAGGTGCAAGCCGGTTTTGTCTGAAAGAATAAATTAATAAATAATAATAAATTATGACTGGTGTTAGTAAATGTTAGCCTTTCTCTGAGCCAAGCAAAGATGACAAGCTGGCAGGCTGCGTCACCACTGAAATTATGTCTGATCTGGCAATTTGGTAGCATTAGATGCTTTAACTTTGTTCCCTTTTTATTTCTCTGGAATATTATTTTAGTAACCTACTGCAACCTCACTCGCTTTTCGTTCCATTTTTTTTTCGACCATCACAGTCCGTTGACAACCACGTGCCACAGCTGTGTTTTACCTCAAAGTATGTCATAATAACATAACTTTATGGTACGGTTGGAATAGAGAATAATCAAACTAATCTCTTCATCGAGACTTACGCCTAACATATGTTACAGTTTGTTGTTTTGGGTAACAGTTGTCCACCGCAAAATGGTGGCGCTGCAAGGTAAGCAAAAAGCTCGAGATTAAGCGAGGGATTCATTAAATCAGCTTAGCAAGTGGAACATAGAACAAACAAGCACTTTTTGTTGCCCCCCCCCCTCCCATATCGACCTTTCCAAGTGCTTCATGAGACGAACAAGCTGGCAAAGCAGGATGCAGCTAAACAGCGTTAGCCTCTCTCTTAGCCTAGCCAAAGATGACAAGCTTGGCAGGCAGGCCGCGTCGCCACCGCAACACATCCATTTGACGTCTGTGAAATGGATTGTGCCGGTCATTAATAATTGAATGTCCATTACAAACAAATATCTATGAATTATTCATAGCGGTGCTGCTACAATTGTTATCCTTAGCCACCCACTTTTGGGACTAGCGCCCGTGGTGATGGACACCGGGGTATCAGTTACACGGCTCTGCGTTTTCAACATTATGACAAGCAGAACACGTAATAGCGGATCAGGCTTTTATTTGCCAGTGCTTTCTCCACAGAACTGGTTGAAAGTGGGATAAAAGCTGTAAAACTTTCCACACAGAGACATAGCATCCTGTAATTGTATAATTGAGCCATATTTGTTTTGGAGATTGGAGAAAGAGCCTTTCTTTTTATAGAGAGCCTAGCAAAGGCGGGATACTTATGTCACATTTTCATGCTGTGACACAACAAACCGCAACTTAGATTTGTGATAACCTTAGAGGTGCTTTCCCAATTCATTTACTGTTAGTACCTTGCTGGGGTTGACGTTTGTGCCAGTGTCAGGTGGGATGCGTAAAGCTCGAGACAATCGCCGTGGCAGGTTACGAGAAGTGACTCAAGTGTTAATCCCCGTCCCGATAGCACTCTGTCACTCCCTTCCAACACGAGAAATTGGCGTCGGCACCAACTGTTGTGACATATAAAGACTTGTCGACAATTGCCACAGTAAGGCAGGAGGGCTTAGTGTTGAATCGGGTGCTACTCGTTGGGCAGCAACAATTGCTTCTGGAGAAATGACTTCTCAAAATACATGAGACAGTTGCCATGACAGGGCGGTAGAAGTGACAACTGTTAAACCCTGTGCTGGCATCATGGCTCGGAGACAGTCGACGTCAATATCGAGAGAAAAAAACAAAACAGACTACAGAGCATAAAGTTGATGTTAACAGAAATAATATCCTTAAGCTGCTTTGTTACAGAACCGATAGAATCTCCCAAGACGGAAATTGTGTGGTGTCACGAGATAAAATACTTCTGGACAGTGGCGCTTTCAATAACGACGCGAGAACCGAGTGTCGGGTTGTGCGGTGTGTCAGGTGTTCAATATCACACCCCGGCAAGGTCTCAAGAAACCAGTTACGCGCCACTGATACTACCTCCAAAGACGGAAATTTGCCAAGTTGACTTTGACCTCTTGCCATCCTCGCAAGTTCCGATTGTGCAGAACAGTGACGCAAGAAAATCACGTTTTAGGAGAAATATGATCATGAGATGCCGGTCGATTTATCAAGGCTCCCAAGCCTGATGAGTATCTGTACAGCTAACAATTACAGTCTTTTTCAGAGCAAAATATGATAGGCTAAAGAGATTTTTTTCAGCAACTTGGCCGGAACACTTTAGGAAAAAAATGAATGAATAAATATCCTGTCTGATTGGCCGGTTTGGGGGGGGAAAAAATCGTCTCGGTGAAGTCAGGTCAAATATATCATGTGCATTCCCCAATTGCTTGTAAAAGCAGGGGAAACTCCTTCAGTTCGATACATGTGCCGCGCCACAATAGCTATGAATATCCTAACGGGGAGGATGGAGAGAAAGGGATGAGAAAAAATACAACACGACCTCTAAAGCAACACCATGAGCCGGCCTCCGCAGAGAGCAGCTCTCTGTTCTCTTCTCCTGCTTTTTTCTTTTTTTTTTCTTTTCTCATACCCCGTTCCCAGCGCCTCTTGGCAGGCGGCGGCGGCAAGGAATGTGAGCCTGTTCTGTGCTCCCATCCTGCTCGGTCAAGACTGTAGCCTCTTTTACTCGCAGATCATGCACAATTGCTGCATCATAGTCTTTTTATACCCAACCGCAAAAAGCAGGATTTGTCTGAACACTTTGACAGAGACAATGAGATTCTTAGATGACATCAGCACAAGCGTATGGTTTGATTTGTAGTGACATGGCCGGAGAATTGAGTCCTGTGGAAATTCCTGACCTGGCATCAGGGAATAATACCCTAACAAGGTCTGTCTTGGCTCCGATACTGTCTTGATGGGAAGTGAGTGGTCGCTGATAAATTGAACACCCTAGCCTTGGCGTCATGGATTAATATCCTTATACATCTCTCTTATTGCTCTGATAATACTTCAGACAGCAGAAATGTATCTGGTTGACCTCAGCGAAAGTACTTGTCAAACAGGGACAATTGTCTCTGGCGCTAAACTTCAGATCCCTGTGCCCGGTTTCACAGAATAATACTCTTAACAACTATTTTATGGCTCTGGCTAGACCTCCAAATACAGAAAACTGTCCAGTAAAAGCTTGTCGACAATCCACCAAAAAATCTACTGTAACACGATGGAAGACGTGCCAGGGGTTATGGAACACCCTTACATGCCTCTGAAACTTTTACTAGCGGCAGAAAATTGATGGAATCACAATCATCGCAGAACACCCTTACGCAATCTATCGGATTCCCGTCAGTTTGGTGGTATTTATTAAGCCTTGTCAACATTTGCTGTGACGGGACGGCAGAAATCAGAGCATCAATTGCTGGGCCAGGTGTCAAACTTTGGAATACCCTTGAATGTCTCTGATATGGCTCTGTCAGGGCTATCCTTGGACCAAAATGAAGACATTCAAGGATCATTGTAAGGATCTGTCTGCCCTGCCATACGATGCAACGTGTGATTGTTGTTTCTGTAGCGCAAGGGATAGCGGAGCCGCTCCCTGGCGCCCCGGCGAGGCTCGGCCGCCCCTTCCTGTGTGAGACGCTGATGGCTACCAGATGGCGGGTCAAGGGGATAGGAGGAGGGGTCTTAGACTCGTTGTGCTGCTTTGCTGCCTGTCCGTTTTGGGTGGGCGTGCGAAAATGAATTTGCCTAGATCGAGGACAATTAGCTGAAGAGTCAGGCAGAATAGCAAATACAAGGGATGAGCGTTTCCTGAATGCAGGATAATCAGTGATCAATTTATCTTGATTGAGTCTTGAACTCACTCACCAGACCTCCACTAAATTTAAGGGGTCCTAAAAATGCCATTATGGATGAGGTCCATGACTGATGTCATCAACAGACTGGATCAACTAATCCATAAAGATCCAAAACTCTCTGGCCGGATCATCAAATGAAAAGATTTGTAACGCAGTAAAATTTTACAGTGTCGCTTTGCCAAATTCATCTAAAACTGCCGTCCATAACTCAACAATATGATTCTTCTTAGAGTTTTGTTGTCCTTTTCTGTGTGGCCCGAAACTCTTTTGTCTCATCTTTGTAGTGGTTGCCAACTTTTAGCAGAGGAGGAGACTGCCTCACAATGCTTGCTCGGTCAGCCTCCTCCACAGAGAAATCTGAGAGTTTCACTGGGCAGGTGTTTTCACTTTGTCACACAGAAGACTTGGAGAGAAAAAAAAAATAGCCGACGCACAGGTACAATAAATGCAAAAGCAATCCAGGCAACTTCTTTTGCGGAATCCCAACGCTACTTTTGAGCCCGTCCTAATAAGGCTTTCGATGTTCGAAAAGCCAATCCATGAAGATAGCATAGAACCTCCAAAGCAGCAGGAGCCCAGATTCAAACCTCAGAAGCGTGCACCGCACTCCCCCGCCGTGCCTCCCGGTATAGTAACCGCTCTCATTTAAAAGCGTTCAGCTGTCGTTACACAAACACTTGCGCACAAATACAGCTGGCCCTCCAGCTATGTGGCACCGTGAGATCTGACCCTCGCCGCTGTGTCTGCAGCCCCTAATATAGCCCACTGCTGTCAGGCTCGCACAACCCACTACACCCGTTGTGCGCCGGCCAACACGTGTGCGTGTTTGTCGGGCCAGAGCAGCGTCGGAGATTGAAGGATGGTCGGCGCGGAGATCCCACGTGAAATATCGCCACCGACTTGTGTAATTTCCCACTTTGCCGTGAGTCAGACGCACAGGAATGGTCGCGGTGGGCTAATTGCGTCTTTGTTTGTGGTCGTCAGAGCAAATTCGGTCACGTCGTTCAAGCGGCGCAATTTCCGACTCTCGACTGACATGGTTCTGATATGGCTGCGTATAATTTTTTTTTTAATTAGGCCTTTATGAAATGCAAATAAAAATTGTATGCATACCCGCCGCAATTTCGTAAACTAAAACTATTTAACCATCGTCGGCCTTTGCGGAACTAAAATCTGTCACCTGTAACCGTGACGCAAGCAGATAATCCCGTTTTAGTTTTAGGGATCCCCCTTCAGGTTGGAAATACAGCTCTGACTTCAACGAGTGATCCTGTTGTGGCTACCGTCCCTCTTATTGCATTAGCATTACTATGGTGCTCCATGATATCTTTGGCCTGGCCTCCAGCCCGTGGACGCGGTTCAACCCGCACGCATGTGTACTGTACACACACATATAAACACACACACACACAACTGCTGGGAAAAGACACAGCAACGCTGTCAAGACTCCGCCTCCCACGCATTTGCAACCTGATTAGAAGCTAAGGCGCTGGTCGACCTGCTTTGCTTCGTCCGGAAGACTTTGTTGGCTCGAAACCTTCCCTGGAACTTGGTTTTGGATGACTGGTGTCTCTTTAGAAACCTTCACGGTCTTTTGGCGCAGTTGGATAAACAGCAAGTTGATCAGGTCCATCATCCAAGCACTGAACTGAAGGTTGGTCAGCTGTGTTACTTGTGTAGTGAACACGTCGTTTTAATCGCTTTTGTCAAGGGACAAGATTTTTATTGATCTATTGACCTAACGCTACAGCTAAAGCTACGTGAACAGTGCACGTTTAAGATGTAGCAGTGCTTGAAACAGGTGAGGTAGATACCTAGCATCGTTGTTGGATTTCATTAGCTTGTGCTAGTAAACATCAAGATGAGTTTACAATTCTTGATCTGTTTGATTTTCGAAAGTAAACAAGTGCTTATCAATCGATCCTTTGTGTTTGCTAAATCACTGGTCCCGGCTTGTTCTCCAATTGGCAGTTCAAAGTGGGAATGGTCATTGCGCAGTTGTTCACGCAGAGAGCATTTACGCCATCTCCACCTGTTGGTTCAGCTCACGCCCCCTTGACCTTTCCTTCTCGAATGATGTGGGACAACCTTTAAGCCGGTACAAGATGGCTGCCGCTCCCTGTGCTGGCTTGTTTTCACCGCTGGATATATGCCATGTATTTTGGACTGAGCAGTTTGTATACATACTGGATCTAGACCTTGGACTTGTCAGTTTGGAGATGGATGGATGGATGGATGGATGGATGGATGGATGGATGGATGGATGGATGGATGGATGGATGGATGGATGGATGGATGGATGGATGGATGGATGGATGTGGAGGTAGATAGCAATAGAGGGTTACATGCTTTATTCATCCCATTGAAGAAATTAGATTTGGCGTTCTTAGTATTGACTAAAAATCCAATGGCGAGCCAGACTTTGGCTTTTGAATTTCTTTCAAACAATTTACTATAGCAGTGCATACGCGTTTGCCCCGAGACTCCACTTTTGGCCCGAGACTTGATTTCGTCAGTGGTTACAGCCAAAGCAGGATCGTGCCGGGCCAAAGGAATGCGTGGAATCCCAACCGCACCGCTTTGACATGCGCATGTGACTCGACTGGCGATTTGACTTAGCCGGGCCGGGCAGACAAGACCGAAGTTTCAAGGTTGCAACTTATCTGGTGTGGTGGGAGGGAGAGATTCTGACGGGAAGACGCAACAACAAACGGCGAGATACGGCGGGAATGATCAACATGTCCCGTGGTTGGACGGGACTACCACATAGGCACGCACAACCTCCTAGCCATTGAATAGGGCTCACTGTGCGAGTGACGCGAATTAAGCTCATCCAGTCTGGGAATGACTTTCAGCAGTGATTCCCATTGCTTAGACAATGGAGTGAAAGTAATATGACTTTGGCACTTCATGTCAAGGAACACAATGTTTCTGTAGCAAGTTGTAAATGTTTCGCCATGTGATGAGGATTTCTGCAAAAGAATGCGTACGTGTGTGTGGTGGAGAAGTGTGCATTATGGACACGCATGTGAATCTGCACGTTTTGACCCTTCATGTCGTTTTCCGCCATGCAGAGTAAAAGCTGTCGATTGGTGGCCTGATTGTAAGCCCGGCTGCCACGAGCTAGCCCAAGTAGCTTTTATTTTTTTAATGTTGGGGACCACATTGTGGGAGGAATAATTGCCTCATTCAAGGAGATCTTCCAGAACACTTCCACCTCCATCTTTGAAGCCGCTGTGTCGGCCCAACTCCGACACGTCAGCTAGGAAGGCTACGTCTTTGTCGTTTTGCCTCGTGACATTGTCGCCTGCTACTATTAGCATACGAGGAATTCCTCGCATTCTCCCCGCACGTTCCCTTTCAACTGAAAGTGAAGCGGTATTCGTCACAACAGAAAGCGGCGGCGGCGGAGAAGGTGTTGCCCAGTTTCAGGGGACTTGTCTGCAGGTGTGTCGTGGAAAGTTTAGCAGAGGAACAAGCCCGGGCACGCTCTCGGGCCTCGCCTCCTGAAGGTTCACCCAGTGACGTCTCGTCCTTATAGCTGAACAGACATCAGGCTCAGAGGAATCAGGCAGCGCTCTATCTCCAGCTCCATTTGTGGGAGTGGACGGGCCATCCGAGAGAGAGAGCAGCTAATTAGATCAGCTCCGAGGAAACCTCTCACTGACTGCCAAATGTGATTTGTATTCCTTTTCATTGGACTGATTGGATTAGACTTTTGGATTTGAGATCAGTTAAGGCTGCCACACAGAGGATGGACCGACCAGGTCAATAAAGGCAACAATGCACAAAGAGAATAGAAAATGGATGGCTGTTCTCGCAGCCACAAATCAGTCCGTCCGTCCATCCATCCATCCGTCATCCAATTTTATTCCACTTTTCTGGGGTTGTGTCACCTTGGCAGGGAAATATAGACTTCCATCTCCCTAAGATACTCCATCCAACACTTCCAGGAGAATCCCAAGCTGTTCCTTGGCCAGACGGGAGACACGGTCTCTCCAGCATGTCTCCTTCCAGTCGGATGAGCCAGGAACACCTCACTAGGGACTCGTGTTGGCCGCTGGTATCCGGAATGTTGTTCTTTGGATCTCAAATTGAAAGAGAAACCGAGAGATACTCCTAACAATAGGAATTTAACTTTGACAGAAGATCAGCGTGGAAAACCTCTAAATGAGGTCTTCTACAGGCAGTGTGAAAGGTCCTGGAAAATGTCCAGGTCAACTCCATCCTCCATTCCGTCCGTGTCTGCCGCACCTTGCGTGCTTGTCATTGTAGACCATTTGAGTCTTCTGCACTAACGCTGATGGAAAGTAGGCGGGTGCAGTATTTGGCACGTGGGTGTCGTGTAGTGGAGTAGCACCTTGATATTTTTGGTCACCTATTCCGTGGGGGGCGCAGAGGGCCGGCCGGCCGGCGTAGGTTTTGTGCTGGAGTGTTGCACGCGTTGCACGGGTTAGGGTGGGCGCTTGTTGCCAGGGGAGGCGGTGTGTGTTATTTTCAGTCCATTGTGTCTACTTCCTGTGGGTCAGGGGTTATTGGAGCAGGGTGTTGCAGACTGGACAGGAGTAAGAAGAGGAGGGGAGGGACGTCAGTGCGCTCAGCAGGAAGCACGGGCACACTCGACAAAAAAAAAAAAGGGGGCTGGTCGGCGACTCGCTCGGTTTGCGCTGCCCTTTTTCACTCGGATTATGCTTCAAATCCAGGCAACGTTTTTGTGAGATAACCAGTAAGTGATTTTGTGTTTTGTCTTGTGTAGCGACTCGTTTGGACTCCTTCATCTGCCAAGTTGTGAGGTTATTCTTTAACCCCAGTGTGGAGTGCTTGAGCCAATTGACAGAAGAAATGTTTTGACCCGTTTCAAAATAAGCACCGTTCCGTGTTCTATATCAAATTGATCTAATGAAATTATCTGTTTCCCATTCATGCAACGCGACCATCGACTTTTACGCCTTGTTTATCTTGGTTAGCGCGTGGCCGGTCTCATGCGGGCGACCTAAGATCTCGGACACGTGAGTGCCGTTGAACCTCCTGACACCGGAGGCAGAACTCGTCTTGCCTCAATAAATCCGGTCGGCAACTACCATCTTCAAATATTGATGCGCCCGTGTCCTTCAAGCCATTCATTTTGGTGTGGTATTCAAAATGATTAGCCAATACCTTCCCAGAAACTTTAACCTCTTCAAAATGTATCCAACGGAGCATTTTACACAGAAGCCAGCAAAGCAGGAGATTGCCTCACATCAAACGGCATCCCGCAACCACACCATGAGTCATTTACACCCAACCGGCTCTGATACCAGGTGACTGTTGCCGCGTGGACTTCATTCACGCTGTTCAGAGCGACCGAATTCCAAAGTCAGACGGTTGCTGAGTCCATTTTGATGTTGTTTATTCCATAGTGGCAAATTCGCCGCAGGTGGCGTGACGGAACTTTACAAAACCGAAGAATTGTAAGGTTGATTTTTTAGACCCCCGATTCTCTGAGTGTCTTTTGCACAGAACGTTTTATGCTGAAATTTAGAACGTAGCCGAAAAAGGGCCGAATGTATGAATGCGTCTTATCAGCTTTGAGGGTCACTTGTTAGCCGTAGCGTTTAGCTAAGCGTTCCAAAGATAGCCCCCCGACTGTCCCCCGCTAACGCAACCACGGTGACAAAAGGAGGCAAAACAGGAAACTTTTTTTCAAGTCTGGTGTGTGTTTGAGTGAGAAACAGATGAGCAGGAAGATAAAAAAAAAAAAAAAAAATGCTAACAACGTGGAAACCTCCACAAAGGGATGTTATTTTGTCTTGTGTGTGTTTTTCCTTTCCTCTTTGGCTCTTTCACAACCTATGTGCATGTTTCTGCAATTGCTGCAGGGGTACTGGGAGTGTGTGTGTGTATGTGTGTGTGTGTGGGGCGAACACCGTTAGCGCTTAAGGGCCGCTTTCGATGCGACGACGTCGGCCCGCGTTAATGTTTAAACCGGAGTTAATCCTTTACCCTCACGTCGAAGCTTTCTTGAGCGCCTGGAGGATTTTCGGGCAAGTCACCGGAGGACCACGCACCGAACAACACTGTCACACTTCTCCATTTACGTTCTCTCAGTCTTCCCGTCACTTTCTGTCCCCTGCGACCAATCTACTGAATGATATGGAATGATGACATGACAGTGAGGTACCCAGCCCCGCCCCCCCCCCCTGAGGTCTTTGTGGAGCGGCCCCGGTTGACAATTCAAATCAATTTGCATGCTTTGGTACTTTGGGAGCTGGATTTTCTTCTTCTTGACAATTGTGGTAAGCAAGATTCGCATTGAAAGATTCATCAGGATGCGAGATTGACACTTTTTAATGTGAAGTACTGAAATGACATTTCCCACCATGTTCCAATATTTGGAACTTCACTTGTATCTTAGGAACAAAAAAAATTTTTTGACAAGGGCAATTTGCTTTTTATGGACATTGTATTCATTTGAGCTCCGGAATACTTGAATACTGATTTTTTTTAAATTCAGATTTTCCCCTGCACAGTTTTGCTGCTACGAGGCCACTTTTCAATTTCAGTTAATTTTGAGATAAAACATGATGCAACTATGCTCACTCAATAGTCAAGTCATAATTACAGGAAATATTCATACCAAAAAAAAAAAAAAAGGTCATTTGTTTGGCTTGTTTTGAAACAGTTGGCACTTATTTTCTGGTCAGGTGGTTGAGTGAGAATTTCACAGCTGCACATGAAAGGCAGGGCGGGTGTTTTGCGGCTGACTTGAGGGCTCATGTGCAAGATAACAAGTTTGTTTTGATCGCGGCGGCTTACCGATCCATACATTGTTGATGCAGAGAAACCCAATCCCGGTTGCCGCGGCGCCGTCTCTCCGTCGTAATCCGAGCCGCCGGCGTTCACATAACCCGGGCCTTTTTATGGCACGTAAACAAACACACACGTGCGGCGTCTTTGCGTTACACGCCGGGCAGATGCCAATTTATTTCTGGCAAAAAGCAAGAATGCACGAATGTGACCTCGGCAGAAATATGCCAGGCCGCATAGCGCCAGTGCTGTTTTTGGGCCAGGGGCCAACTGCCTTAAATTGCTCTGCCAGCGAGTGCACCAAACATTCCGTTTTTAATAAAGTCGCACATGATTGGACTAATATTTGCATTTTTAAACCGTGTTGACCCCTTTTATTAAATGTACAGGCTAAAAAAAAGATTTAATGTAAAAAAAACAACAACTGAGTATTCTTCCATTGCTTAGTCTTTTTATATTTTTTAAAAATAGATGTCTTCTCACTTTGTGTCTTGCGGAACAAGTGAGATTCTCGCTCTGTGCTTTGCTGACCCTTGCGTGTGGGAAGATGGGACGCGAGGACGTGCGATTATTTTTTTGTGCTCAGTTCAACAAAGATTCACTCTTGTTTTCTCTCCGGCAGTCGAGGGATTAAGGATGATATTCCACACGTTACGAAGATTTGACGAAAGCTCGTTATCTTTGTTCCTAATCAAATGTCCTTCAGGCGTACGTTTATTAGGTTGTGGGGATGTGCTGATGACATCCAACAGGAAGTCGGGTCATCAACTACGTGCTCCCTCCCTCTCGCCGCTCTGCTCTGCTTGATAAGATTTGAAGGTGTAAACAAATACTGCACCACGACATTGTTTGTTTGACAGACACGGAAATCAAGACACAATATATTTTGAGTTTGGTATTTTTACAGAGGCAGTTATAAATCTTTGTAGGTGGTGTGTCAATTCATTATTTTCGTGCTATTCGCAGCAGTGGTCCGTCGAGGTTGGCCCTGCATTTCCACGAAAAATCTCTTTTAGCAGATCAAAACGTTTGAACGATTGAAAAGTTGAAATATTAACAATTGCGGCGCACATCCTTCGTGAAAATCCCATCCGGCCTCCAGCAAACGGAGGACGGGGTGGGGGCGGGGCGTAATGACGCGAGGCCGAGTGGCCGTTGCACTTTTGCCCACCAGTTAACTGCCCCGCGCGGCGCTAGCTAGATGTAAAAATAGCCAATGCGCGCAAGAATCCCAGTCATGTCGCGCAAACAAAGACAGATTTATACAAGCGGCGGCACCGAGTACAGACGAGCTTTTGTCGCCGAGAGGCCGCGAGCGCCAAATGTGACGCTCTATCCCCCCCCCCTCTCCTTTGCAGAGCGCTCTTTGTTCCCGCGCAGACCTAGTGACCTGATAGTCAGGCACCGTACGTACTTGTTTACTGCAGTCAAACCGGATTGCTGTGTCATGGAAATGCTCCGCGGCTGCCATTTAACGCAAATACAGCGTAACACTCTGCTCCATGACGCTGGTCAAAGCACTTCCAGCCTATTTTGGTGTTTTGGTGTCATCATGATTGGATCTTTGTGTGGCTCTTTCCGGAATGCAAGCCTTGGCTAGAAGTAGGAAGTATAACACAGAGATAAGTAATGAGATATTGTCTGTCTACTTGTGTTGCTACACCAATACATGTGATCAAATATTCCACCAAATTTCTTTAGCATTGCACAAAAAAGAAATATATTCCCACGGGAACAACTCGTCCACATTTTCCTCCACCAAGCACAGCATGAAACCATTACTGACACACTGTGGATGCTCTCTTTAATTTCCTGCATGGATGAGATACAGATCAAAGCTAGAAATCAAATTGGCAAAATGTGGCCTGGTGTTTTTGCCTGCTGATTTTAACAAGACCAACTCTGATGATTTTGACGCCTTTTTACTCATTCGCCTCATGTTTTGTTTTTGTTTTTTAATATATCCCAACAAAAATGAGGATGAGTCAGTGCAGGTCATTTGCCCACAATCCAGATGGTCTGGTTACTCCGTTTTTTGCTTAGTGCTAAGTTGCTAACCGTGCATCATTTATCGCAAAGCTTAGCAAATGCTTATTTTTATTTAAAAAAAAATTTCCCCAGGCTACATTCCTACCAGTTTAAAAACCCAGCGTTCTTCCCATTATCGCTCTGACACACGAGCTTCAAATTTAAGAGCCCGCCATGAGCGATTAGCATTTAGTGCACTTTAGCTTGCATCCCAAATGCACACCCAAGCCTTTTATCAATGCCATTAAATGGAAGATATTGGCACGAGTGCTCAGGTGTGATGATGAGATGTCCATGTTTAGTTTGATGGACTTTCAGGGCAAGTGTTTCGCTAGCATCAAATTGTCAGGAAGTTCGCTTGTGAACCGCACCACCACAAAATGCCTCGTTGAATCATGAGCCCCCCTCCATCATTAATAATGTGACTCAACTCAGTTGGCATCTCCCCCCTGACCCTTCCTAACCTCAGACCTTCAATACCTCCTCTGTTTGCGCCCCCACCCCCTCGGGCTGGAGGAACTGGGTGGGACCAGTGGATGTTGTCTTCCTGTTTTTCATCCTATCAGGAGAGGAGACTGTGGAAAAGGGGGAAGAAAAGTTTAAGGACAGCTGTGATGCCAGGAAAGGGGGTGATGGGTGGGTTGGTTGGGGGGGCGTATGCCAGTCCCCATCCTACTTGGTTCCATGCTGTCCCATTCCCAACTCTGAGACAATGCCAGCTCCCGAGAACTGAAGTTGGCACCGTATTTAGGAGGATTGATCTTGAGTTCTACCGCCAATTATGGAATACACGGAACAGGATTGATGCTGGTTTCATACTCATTAAGGATTCCTCACTTGAGGTATGTCGGGACACTTGTAGCAGCATGGTGTCATTGTTTTGGTGTGTTTTTGTGGTATTTGGTGGTCAATCAAAGCTGCTAACTTCAAGTATAGCTTGGTCCCGCGCTTTCGCCCCCTATAGGCGAGGCAAGGCATACACAAGCTAACTCAATGGACATCGCATAATTAAGTATGACCTGTCATAAAATACAATCTTCAATAAAAACCGTTAGAAAGAAAAGTTTGAAAAGCAGAGCAATAAAAAGTAGCTGAGGTCTGTTTCTGTGTGACTTGTCATCTTCTGGAAATAAACAGATGGCCCTTCATTGTCATTTTGCAGTCCCACAGTGTGTGTGCTTTGTTGTGTGTTAGACAGTGTCACGCTATTTACCGCCAGCGATGGGAAAACCCATGTGACGACTTCAGTTTCACAATACTTGCAAGACAGCGTCGCAGGCATTACGATGGAAATCTAATTTGTAGTTAAAAGGGGTTTGAGTCCGCATGGGGAAAAAAAAAAAAAAAAACGATGTGAAAGCCCGCAGATGGACGAGCGTTTTGAGCTCATCACCAGCACGCTCGCGCCCGATCTGTCTGTCATCTTGAAGCAGACTGAGCCTTGGCAATTTCAATTGCTTTTGAATTTTACTCTTCATCATTTGATTGACAAGAGAGTTGAATAACATTTTGCATTTAGCACCATGGCTAACTGAAGGATTTGATGTTTTGGAAACATCCACTGTGTACTGTATAACTGGAGGACTTCCTCCTGTGGGCTCGCTTTTTTCTTTTTTTTTCTTTTTAAATTCCAAGTGTTTGCCACCAATTTGCATAACAGCCCTTCCAACCTGTCGTGTCACTTTTACTGGAATTTCTTACTCCCCAGCATTAACCTTGTTGTTTTGGTCATCTCCATTGCCCGGGCCGCCTCGCTGTAACCTTAGCTCAATGTCCCCTTTGCATCCCCAAGCGGGTAACTTGACCTAAAATGGCCGCGTCATATGCCGGAGGGCAAAGCGAGAGACGCTCTCCTTTCTCCCCGCAAGATAACAATAACACAAATGTTCCTGTGTGAGGTTTATACTACACTAAAGCAAACGGGAAATGTTGATCGTGACCACAGTAAGCAATACTGATAACTGTGATATGAAAGGGGGAAAAAAAATGGGAGGCATTAAAAGTTTTGGTGCTTCCTCGGACTTTGGCCGCCAGTAAAGTTGCGAGGGTGTTCTGAAAGCTTGTGGCCGAGTCTTGGCCTGCTCACAAAGAGAGACCCCAGAAGAGCGAGAGAGAGCGTTGTCCTCAAGGCCCAGCACTTGTCGTTCCCAAAAGCGACAAATCAACAAAGCTTGTTATTAAAATTCCTCACACACAGTATGCGCCGTTATCTGGCGGATCTCTATGTTTTCTTCCGTAACGCTTCGGCTGACTTTGGTATTTAGTGAAGCGGTCCTGGCCTCATGTTTGTGTTTCTTTTGTTTTGTTTGTTTTGTCATTGAATTGTAACGAAACAGTCTGCCTTTGCCACCATTGTTCACTGGCAAAATGACCTCTTACAGCTTTCATGTGAACTAGTAATTAGCCACTTTGACGCTGAGATTCTGCAAAATGGCAGAATTTAAGACCCGCCATGTTTTTTATACGTCATCGGTCAGATTATTGGATGTAGTATTTCAAACCTGGTTACATGAGGGTGTGCACACTTTTGCAACTACACTTAATTTTGACTGCCCCTCTTAATTTTCTTTATTTGTACAAGTCGTGGGCCGGATTATTGGATGAAGTTTTTCGAACCCGCTCACCTATTTTTTTATTTTTTTGCAGGCATGGAAGAAGCGGTGGTTTATGCTTCGCAGTGGCCGTTTGACAGGCGACCCCGATGTGCTGGAGTACTACAAGAATGACCACGCCAAGAAGCCCATTCGCGTCATTGACCTGAACTTGTGCGAGCAGGTACATTTGCTCTCCAAATACATATTTTTTTTTATCCCCCATTTATTTCACTGCGGCGCTTGTTGGTAAATCTTGGACGAAACCGATCCTTAGGTGGATGCCGGGCTGACGTTCAACAAGAAGGACTTGGAGCACAGCTTCATCTTTGACATCAAGACCATCGACCGGGTCTTCTACCTGGTGGCTGACACGGAGAAGGAGATGAACACGTGGGTTCGCTGCATCTGCGACATCTGCGGCTTCAACCCCACCGATGACGGTACGGACAGACAAACACGAAACGAAAATAAGAACACACATGTACACAAGAGAACAATTCCGGTGATATCGTCGGTTTAAATCATACTATTTTATGGACGTCATCTTTTTTTGACAATGTTGCTGGTTAAAAATGGCCGCTTTCAGAGAATGAGACGCTAGCGACAAATATTCTCGCACATGGTGTTTCCACGCAGCATAATCGCGATGACCGATACGAGACGACGGGATAGAAGTAACGGCGGGAGGTGTGTGACACGAGCGAAATATTTCATTTCCTCACACACATCAAGAGCACTGTTTGACCAATAAAGGGTTCGATAACTTAATTTCCTGTTCCCCGTCGCTTCTAAATATCGTTCGTACAGCAAGATGATTTGAAATGGTCACAAGATGAGAAGCAATGAACTGAGAGAGACATGCTAAAATGGCCGCCGCCCTCTCCCATCTCTTTATTTAAGAGGCTGCCAAAGCTGGCCAGCAGTCGGCCATCGGCGGCCCGGTCGCGGACACGCCTCCGCACACGGCGCTCGGCAACGCGATGGGCCCGGCGGCGGCGGCCGCGCTGACCGCCGTGCCGCCTCCCTACCAGCCGGTCAGTGTGCGGCATCTGGACTCCCAATCCAGCACGGAGGAGCCCCAGGATTACTTGTGGCTGGTCAACTGTGAGAGCAAAAAGCCCGACGCCAACAGGTAAGAGTGACGTTCTTCCCCGCACTGCTTCTCGGCCCTGCCCACCTTTCTTCATCCCTACTGGACCCCCCCGCGTAGCTCGGTGCCGCTTCGCTCGTCTCTGGACGGAGACCGGGAGTATTTGCTCCTGGAGGAGTGCGAGAGCAGGACTCTTCCTCCTCAGGCTAGTCTGTGAGTGGCCGGCAATTCAGCTTGAATGTGCCTGCCGTGTGCCGTGTTTGACCCGGACCAAACTAAAACATCTTTCCAAAAACCCCCGGAAGGTGTTTGTCTTCCATTTTGAAGCATGTTTTGGAATTAACCAAAAGCATTTCAGTGTGGAAAATGGAGCTTGAATTCATACATTTTTACGATGACTCCACAAACTCAAGGGTCCATGTCCTGTCTCGTCCTCTCAGAGCCCACACCGAGTGCTCCAAGTCCACCTCCTCCGAGACGGACCTAAACGACAACCTCCCGTCCCACCGGACGCCCACGTCGTCCACGTCGTCGGCCAAGCACGGCTCGCAGAACGGCTTCTTCGCCGGGCACCCGGCCCCCGCCTCCGCTTCGTCTCTGTACGACTCGCCGCCGTCGCGGGGCGCCTCCCTCCGGAGTGACAACGGCCTCTACCACCTCCCGCGCAGCTACTCTCAGGTAGGCTTGATATCTTGACATACAAGTGCCCACTTTAATGTGTGTGTCCCTATCAGGACACCGTGCTTCTCCCCAAATCGGCCTCGTCCCCCACGGCCCACCCGGACCTCACCGGCGACGGGTCAGAGGTGTACGTCTTCAACACGCCTTCGCGGAAGGCCTCGGTGGAGTCGCAGATCCGCAACCTGTCCATCAGCTACGACATCCCGCCCACGCCGGGGGCCAACGCCACCTACCAAGTCCCTCGCACCTTGTCTTCCTCGGAGGGGGGCGGGGACGTCTTACCCCCTCCCAGGCCACCCAAACCCACTTCCGGACCACCGCCACCCCCCGCCGAGCGCTCTCCAACAGACACTTATTACGTGCCGCGCTCGGCCTCGGAAACCGACGGCAACTACTGCGTGCCAACAAGTGGCGGGAATAAAGCGTTACGCAGCAACACGATCGCAACGGTCGACTGTTCGCGCCTACGCAAAGGTTTGCATTGATCAGTTCTTTTTTTATTGGCGGGGGGGGGGGGGGGGGGGCTCACTTTTCATCTGTGCTTTAACGCTTTGGCAAATGTGTTCAATTTTGTATAATATTGATCATTTTATGTATTTTTATTTTCTTTTAGATTTTGGTTCCCAGGACTGCTACGACATTCCCAGATCATTCCCGTCAGACAAGAGCTGCTCATTCGACTTCAACGAAAGTTTCAACAGCTACTTAGTGAGTTGTACAGCTGCGCTGACCTGCGTGGTGTTGGCAGGTTAAGCGCTCCAAAAAATAGTTACAATTGACATAAATACGCGAAGCTTGAAAATCGTTGTCTTGTAGAAAAACAAAGGCATGGTACCCGTGGGCAGCCAGTCCTCCGAGGAGGTGGACCAGAACTACGTCCCCATGAGCGCCAATTCCCCGTCCCACCATCACTCGGGCAGCTTTTCGGAGCCCGTTCACGAGACCAACTACGTCCCCATGACGCCCAGCACCATGGAGTTCTCCTCGCTGGGCAAGCAAGTGCCGCCGCCCGCCCACATGGGCTTCCGCTCCAGTCCCAAGACGCCGCCGCGGAGGCCCATGCCTAGCGACTGCCAGCCGCCGCCTGTGGACCGAAACCTTAAACCGGATCGCAAAGGTAGGCCCGTGACTTACAAACCGGGCTGTCTTGTCGCTGTGGTGGTACCGCCAAGGAAATATAAATGTAATAATTCCAAGTATTCAAGTTGTGCTTACATTTTTTAGAAGGTAGGTGAAGATTTATCTGGCACTTTGGAGAGCTAACAATATTTCTAAATAAACAATAAAAGGTCAATTCACCACGATATGACCCCTTAGCAGAAACTTGAAGGTACCACCACTGTCTGCTGTTTGCCGGGGCGCTTGCGGAATGCCGACTTTGCAGTACGCGTCGCTGACAAGCCATCACTGTTAGTCGCTTTAACCAATTTGTGCACCTGCTTGACTGTCCGTTCTTAAAGCCATGAGTAGCAAATGCACTAACTTGCCCATCTTGAATTATTTTGGACCTCCGTGACATCCTCTTAAAACCGAAACACACTGAGCTCCTTGTCAAAGGACTCTTGAACCCGAGGCACCCTGCAGACTGTTTATGGGGTTACGCGGGATGCATTCGGAGTGGTCACCTTCCATCCCCTTTGTTTTGCGCGCGTGAATGGAGCGCTTTGATGAGCTAGCTCCTAGCGAGGGGGAATTACCATCTGGGCTAAATGCTGAGTAACGGGAAGGGGGGTCAGAGAGGACATGGAAACCAAAGTCCAATATGGAAACCACAGCGAGGAAACGGGACTTGGCTAGCCTTAAATGTTACATCCGAAGAGTGTGACGCTCGCATGTATTGACATTTTTGCGCCAAGGAAAAAAAAAAAAGGCATCTTAGCCTGTCTGAAGAATTTTCTTTTGATAGAAGTTATTTATCCAAAACATTACAAGTTGTCAGTCTTGCATTCGCACCATGAGCGTGTCAGTTTTTTTTTTTTTTTCTTGCCGCAACACGCCTCCGAGGACTCTCCGTGCTTCTGCACAGCTCGTCATGCATGCACAGCTGTGATGTCAGTCTTTGTGTGGGAAGCTGTGTGGTGCATGTTTTTCATGAGGGAGGGGGGGGGCTATGTGTTGTCATGGCGATCATAATCGGACGGGGAGGCGAGCTGGGCAGCTTTGCATGGCGGGGGAGTTGGCATATGATGTGATATAAAATGATTACGTCTTCTTTCGCCAATCAGGTCAGAGTCCGAAAGTAATAAGATCAAAGGGGGTCGGTTTAGAGCGAACCGACTCCCAAACTGTAGGCGAGTTCCCGCGGGGACGACGCAAGGGTAGGTACCCCTCACTGAACCCAAAAAGTCCTCTTGACTTCCTCTTGACTCTTTTTGCATGTCATCCTGGTGTTTGGGTTCTACTATTGTGTAAGATAATGATGAAATATTAGTGAGTCACATGCTATCATGACACATAAGGCACAAAATATGTTTATTTAAAATCGACCACCATTAACCAGCCACTAATGTTGCCTTAGTTTGTTTTCTATGACAAGAAAGTTGTCCATCGTGACCCGGTTGTGCGTCGTTTCAGGTAAACCCGCTCCACTCGAGATCAAACCACTGTCCGAATGGGAGGAGCCCTGCACGCCGGTCCGCTCGCCCGTTACCCGCTCCTTTGCTCGGGAGTAAGTGTGCAACAAACTTTTTTTTTTGTTCTTCTTAGTGGTGACTAGAACCAAGGGTGTGTTCACATCATTTAGCCAGTTAAGACTCTTAAAAAAAGATTTTTTTTGTTACTCAATTATATTACATCATCAATTAATTGTTGAACAAATAAACCTCTTCAAGTTGAAGAGATGACACCTTAAAAAAACCAACCTGCATTTCGTCTCCACTAGGTGGCTCCACTGAGACGACTGTTTTTACTCGATATCCTCATTTGACTCAAGTTTTTTTAACATTCACTAATGGCGTATTTTTATTTTTTCGGGACACTTTCCTCCTCTATTTTGGTTGTTAGTGAACACATCCTTTTCCACAGTCCACTCAAGTAGCCACTAACCTTCCATGCATTCATGTAGTCCGGGGGATCCCCCCCCCCTGACGCTTATGTAACACTCGAGCGGCGAGCTCTATTTCCGTGTTGAATGTCGCCGGGGCTCTTGTGGGCCCCTGTATTTGTTTCTCAGTGGTGTGTTTGTGTGTAAACATTGTGAATGCCGCCCAGTCTCTCTAGGTTCCCCATGCCCGCCCGGCCCCCGTCGGTGCATAGCACCGCTTCCAGCACTGACTCCGAGGACAGTGATGAGAATTATGTAGCCATGCTCTCTAATATGAAGAACCAGTCAGATGAACCAGTATGTAACACACAACGATGCATCGTACTCTCAGTTGAAAAGTTGAAAAAGGTCATCTTGTCATACAGTGGTGCCCCCCAATTAATACACATTTGACATTTAGCATATACATAAGCACATAATGTTGATCCACCATATTGGACCTTGGTAAATTTTTTAAATATATTAAAATTAAAAGATGGAAAGAAAAAAAAATCTAAACACAAAGCGGAGCTTAAAATGGCTGTCCAAATTGCAGGCCTTCCGGTGTGATTGCGTAATAGCCATTCCCTATCGCACAGAGGCCGCCCGTCTCCCACTTTTCGAGTCCCTGCTCATCTCCCAAAGCCAAATGACCGGCAGCTCCAGACGGACTCCTCCTTCCCCCCCCCTCCCTGCTGTTTTTCTACTTTACTTTTCATTCTCTATTTCTGTTCCTCTGCTTTTCAGGTTTTCAGTTCTCGGAAGAAATCTGCTTTATTTATTTTTTTGAATGTCTTTGAATGCGCCGTGAAGTCGTTTTAACCCTTTTGTTGGCCTTTTCCAGCCACTCACCACCTTCCTTGCTGCGCCGTAATCCCTCGAGTTCTTCATTTCTTTGCCTTCATTTGTTTTACCTGCTCTTCTCCTCTTTCCTCCGCCGCCCCCTTCCTCCTGCTTTTTTTTCTTTCCTTTTGCGTAGAGAGGAGTCCTTCTACTGCACGGTCCCCATCACCCCCATAAAGAGGGAGGTGGAGGAACTTGACACCGTAGAGGAGGTGAGCAGGGTTGCAAGGCTGGAACTTGCCACGGCCACCATTTGGGTGTTTGTTGGATCTTGAAGTGGATTTTTTTTCTTTTTAATTGTGATCGGCGGTTTTAGCTGCACGTCTGTTGGTTGGTCGGATTAGTCACCATCTTAGTTCTAATCACTCCACCCTACATGTTAGTTTTCAAATTAACACAAGGGCAAGGTCTGAATATGTCGCGTGCTGTCACAATGGCGCAAATGTCATTGTAATTGTTAGACTGCAAATGATTTAATAAAAAAATCTAAATGATCCTAATATTACAAATCACATTCCACACATTTTCTATTTGTAGTTACAATGGAACAACCAAATCTGTTTAACTTAATTGTGTAATTTAGAGCAATTTTATGCTCAAATTTCTCAACAAAACAATTTTTTGTTGTTATTGTGACAGCACCAGAGTGAGTTTTCCATCACTGTAATTGCCTTTTTCCCTCTCGTCTATCAATCAGACTATCTTTTTTTTTTAATTGTGGCTACAGAGCACAAAGCTGGGCCCACCGATGACGGTCGACGGCGGGAGTAGCCCCATGGTGAAGCCTAAAGGAGACAAGCAGGTGGAGTACTTGGATTTGGACCTGGACTCCGGCAAGTCCACTCCACCTCGGAAGGTAGGTGGTGTTTATGTATATGTATATATATATTTTTTTATCTCTGTGCTCACCCCCCTCTTTCCTATTTCAGATGAAGAGCAACGGCTCCGGCATGGCGGCATCAGATGAGCGCGTGGACTACGTGGTCGTGGACCAGCAACGTACGCAAGCCCTCAAGAGCACCCGCGAGGCCTGGAACGACGGCCGCCAATCCACCGAGACGGACACGGCAACCAAAGGAGCCAAGTGACCTTTTTTTTTTGTGTGTGTGTGGTTATCACAACCGAACTCCACGCCCTTCGCGGCATTTCCGTAACCACTCCGCCATCTTCTGGTTTTTGCACTGCCGGCGGGATTTTGCGGAAGTCGGGGGAACGAGCGGACCGGCCACGATCGTTCGTCAATTCTTACTAGCAGGGGTTTCTGTCACCACTAGTTGAAAGACGCTCGTCGTAAACAGCGGCGGGAAAATGAGCGGCGTCAAAAAGACGGAACTTGTCAACCGGTGCTTCGGTTTGAGTTTCGCTTGCGGTCGGAGTCCGTCGACGTGTACAAAAAGTGTTATGTATATACATCGGAAGACGTGTTCTTTTTATTTGTTCAGAATATTTAGCATGTTTGACTCGGAAGGTGCGCAGATTCTGCAGGGTAGAATCCTGCTGGTATGGTGACGACGCACCCGTCCGTCGTCCATCATGGCGATGAGCGGACGCATTCACTGTGAGCTTTTACAACATCGCCGACACTTTTTTTTTTCTATAAGTTATGCGAAAGGTATCAAATAAGTTCCGAGCGTCGAAATCAGGTACGCGTACTAATGACCTGTAAAAGTCATCACTAATTTATTTGAGCGTCGTATTCTCTGTACGTAGAATGTTTCCACGGTCCATTCGCCTCATTTCTGAACCCTCTTCGGTTTATTTCAGACTGGTTACTATCGTCAGGGACACAAAATGGCCTTACTAACCTGTGAAATATCCCAAAAGTGTGCTGTCTAAGCTGTACATATTTTTTGCCATTGATGAAATTTAACATGTACCTTTTTTTAGAAAACAAAAACGTGCCTACTAAAAAAAAAAAAAACGCCTTCATTGGATTTTTTTGTTCCCCCCGCAGTATCTTTGTGATTATGGGATGCCAAGTGGATGACATCTTTTTTTAATCTTGCAAGAAAAATGTACAAATTTCCAAGTGGACTAAATAAAATTCAAAGTCAAGTGTGTGTGCTGTTTGTGTTGATAAATGTACTTTTCACACAGTTTGGACGGCTACCACAAACCATCATATTTATTATTAATATCGTATTATTCTCTACATGTTTTATCAGACATGACCACTAGATAGCGCTGTAGTTTGCAGAACTGAACACCGCCTTTGTTGCTGCTCTTGGAATGCTCCTCCTCCAGGCTGAAATGTAAATACGACTCGAACTCTTACCGATACGATTACTTTGACTTTCTTAATGGTTCAACTATATCACATCTGCATTTTGCTGTGTCATGTCTGCAGGCTCGACCGTGCTCATTATAATTTAATGCTAGACTGCACCCAATAATAAAACTGCAGTCTAATGCCATTTACGTCGATGCGTTGACCTTAAAAAAATGCAAAAGAGCTGCGAAAATTAGGCTTTAAAAAGGAATCAAAATTTATGCCAAAATAATTTGAAATGATTTCAAAATGCCAGAACACTTGTGACCTCCAGGTGGCGATAATGTCCACCATCTTCAGTTTCTTTGCAACGATGCACCCGATTACAACGCTTCTTCCGTTGACAATTAAGTCCCATGAAAACAGCATGTAAATATAAATAAAGACAGAAAACGGATGAAAAAGCAGCCATATGCTAAGCTGTCACGCTCTCATCTAACAAAGTGACGCCAAATGTTTAGCAATTCCATTTGAGCGATCCGCAGGGGAACCGCGGGACATCATAGTCCAATCTGCTCTATGTAGCTAAAGTGACGGAGACATCTGCGTTAATCACGTTTGCTTTGTGGGGACCTTGCCAAGAAAAAAAAAAAAAAAAAAATGACGGCTCCAGGAAGGATACGCAGTAACAAAGAAATGCGAGATTAGAAAGTGTGCACTGTTGTTTTTTTGGGGGCATTTATTAACATCAGACTTTAAAAAAAAAAAAATCTAAAACAGAATGAGCATAAAGTTGTGCCATCATGTCACTGCTATGATTGTTTTACTTATTAATAACCTTGCAAATCTGATAATTGTTCCTTTGGGAGTCTGAAATGAGATTTGGACTACGTTTAGTTAAAAAAAAAAAAAAAAAAAAAAAAGCTCGATATGATTACTCGATTTTTCAAACACTAGGCGAGAAAATTTGATAATCCATTTGTGGTCGATTAATCGATCAATTTTCACACCTCTCGCGACATCACCAGCAAAGATTGATGATTAGTTTTAAAACAAACTCCTCCTACTGCTTGATGAAGAGCGCCGATAACCAGTCAGCAGCATTTGGCTTGTCTTGTTTTAATGCATTTCCACGACGCGTTAATGGAGACCACGACGCCGGCGCCGAGAACAAAGGTCCCTCCAGAGGCCCATTTGCCCTGCATGGCCTAATTGGGCTGCGTTGCGCCGTGGCCAATTGATGCGTCCTCTGCCGAGGACACTTGGAACCAGACCAGAACTAATACTAATTAATGCTCAGCTAACGACCCGTCGTAAAGAATGGTTCCGGTTTCTCTTTTTATGAGCTGCTCGGTGGAGAGCAACTATTTTCATCGTCGAATCATCTTTCACGCTATACTACAATTCAGGTCATTGCTACAATTATATTTTTGTTACGTGTTCCATGAGTGACTCTAGTCATCTGCTCTCCTGGAAAGAACCACTTCCAGGATTTCAACTTGACTTGGCATCATGAGCCACATCCCTTGACGATGCTAAGCAGTTGGCACCAGCTAGATGACTTGACTTTTCTGTTTTTTTAATCCCGCCAATGTTTACGTTTGCCCGTGATTTGAACTCGGCTTTACCTGCCTTTTATTCATTTACTGCACCGGCTTGAAAGTGGTCGTGCTCGACTCATTGGTCGTCTTTGCAAAGTGGAAAACAATAGGTCGCCAGTTTACAATTAGAAATTCCTCCAGGATTATTTTTTAATGAAGAATTCATAATCAAAGTAACACTTTTGAGACAAAACTTATTATGGGAAAAACGTTTTTAAATTAATATTATTTTTTAGAAATCAGAGTCTTGCCTAGGACTGAAGCGCATCCAAACAATATTACAGCAATGACCAAATACGTGCTTATTCAACCAAAACCGTTTGAGACCAAAAACAGCAGTTAGCCCCTTTGCCCCAGGCTCACCTTTTTTTTTTTTTGTCAAATATGCAATCAGCAGCCAAATGGGATATTTACTTTCAAATGACATCCCTGGCGATAACCTCGCCAAAGTGTTCTGTTAAAGCACTTTAATGAGCTTCCCGTGGCGTTTCCTCAGCTGCGGCGTTGGCATTTGGAACCGTACCACTTTAATGAAGACAAACTTGTCTGCCCTGCTCTAAAATTTTAAAATGGAGGGGGAAAAAACACCTATGGGACGTCTGGGAGATTCATTTAGCGCCTATTGATTAAAAAAAAAAAAAAAACTTTCCAGAGAGTGAGCATGTTGGAAAAGCCTTCGATTTTTCTCGCTAGGTAATAGTGTCCGTACTCACCAATGCGCAACTTCTATTTAAGTTGTATAATTGGCACTTTAATATTTTGTGGCTTATTTTAGAGATGGGGTGACCGCGTGGGCCGAGCGAAATTTGTTTGCAGATTTGTGCAAACTTTTCATCTTATAGCATTTCAAAATACTTAAAAAAATTATCTATTTTTTATGACCTAAACAACATTGGTTATTGATGAATTTTCTCTGCCATGATTCTTGTTTGGCATCTCTCATGCTGACATAAAATCAAATGCCCCGTCAGGAAAAAATTCAAAGTATGACCTCATTCAGTCACGTTTACTCGTTACCATCGCAGACCGCGAATGCGATCGTCATCACGTAAGCGCTTCACTGCTCGTTATGGCGACCGGGGCCACCCTGTGCCCTGCTGTGGCTTTTATTTTACAAGAGTGTGCATCCAGCTGCGCTTCAGGCCAGCGCTGGAAAAAGTCAACGACGAAGCATCGTTTAGAAAATGGAACACGGTCGCTGCTCGCCTCAAGAGGAACTGAACTGAAATGAACTGGCTGCGAGGTTTTAACGAAAAGCTGAGGTCTGGATTATCAAATGGTGTTCATGTGACCAAAGTAGAGTGCCGGATTTGGCCCGCGGGCCTTGAGTTTGGTACATTTCCAACCATAAAGATTGCATAAGCCTTCGGTCATAAATGTATATCTTAACACAACGTTTAAGTTTATGGCGCTAAAGTGAAAGTCGTACACGCGACCGAGTCCATTGGAGACGAGCGAGCGGCGAGCGCTTGTCTATTAGCGGCAGATTTAGGGCCGTCGCTCCGCAAGCGTAACGCGTCCAAGCGGCCATCAAAGTGAGAAAGTGCTCGTTGGCGCTGAGATAAAACCTGCTCGCCGTGAGATGGATGTGCCGCGCCGTCGCCTCAGCCCCGCCTTTTAGTTTCTTTGCGAGGTGGCTGAAGGTTTGGCTTCCGACGCTCCATTGCGTGTTGCTGGGTTCTGTGTTAAAGACCGCAATGGATAACGAATCTTCGAATCGCTGCGTGAAAAGATCGAATTACTGTGGAAATATGGTGGCAATCCCGTTTTTTCAGATTTCAAACTAAATTATAAGAAAATTACAATAAAAAATATAAAAGTGGGCGGCTCGGTGGTGCACTGGGTAGCACGTCCGCCTCACAGTTAGGAGGGTGCGGGTTCGATTCCACCTCCGGCCCTCCCTGTGTGGAGTTTGCATGTTCTCCCCGGGCCCGCGTGGGTTTTCTCCGGGCACTCCGGTTTCCTCCCACATCCCAAAAACATGCTTGGTAGGCTGATTGAGCGCTCCAAATTGTCCCTAGGTGTGAGTGCGAGTGCGAATGGTTGTTTGTCTCTGTGTGCCCTGCGATTGGCTGGCAACCGGTTCAGGGTGTCCCCCGCCTACTGCCCGATGACGCTGGGATAGGCTCCAGCACGCCCGCGACCCCCGTGGGGACTGAGCGGTACAGAAGATGGATGGATGGATGGAATATAAAAGTGTTAAAAGCCCGCTAATAAATTGTAGGATTCCGTTTTTTCGGTTGTAGTCACAATATCCCGTCTTGGCTGCTGAATAGCGCCACTGAGGTGGACAAGGGTACTGCAGGACAATTTGTCTGACACAACACAACGATTATCTTTCATCATTTGTCCCGGCAATCTTTGCCAAACTGTTCTGCAAAAATGTAAATGCAAACATGGCACCATAACGGGGACACTTACACCATCCCCCGAGTCGACAAAGTACAAATCCCCCCCTCCCACCCTCATGAATACGCATGTTCTCATGGTTTATGAGGCCAAACCGCAACCGCGCTCATTCATAAACATCCAGGTGTTGTTAAAAATAGCACACACACCAGGGAGTCGATCCTCACCAGCTTCTTGCTGTTGTGTTTGCGCGGGATGGTATGCAGCACAGTCAATACTATTTCCATTTTTCCAATTAGTTTGTTGTTGCGGGACTCGACTGTATATGTCTCGAATAAGTTGTTGTTGTTCTGCTGCAACTTCCTGAAAAGCGCGTGAAGACCCATGCTAAATATACAGTTTCTCAAAAAGTCATTTTATTGTGAGAATAAAGTTGTCAAGAAAATAAATTCAAATGCAATTTGATTATTGGCTTAAGTATAATCTAATTTCCTGGAAAAATACAACTTTCTCTGATTTAAAAGAATTGTTCTTGTAAAATGATGACCTTCCAGGAAAAACTTATTTACACTTAATCATATAAGTGACAATTCTCATATTATAAGTCAACATTGACTTTGAGTGTTTATGTATAAAAATTCCAGATGTCTAAAGTTTAATAATCATATGTAAGATAAAAGAATTGAAAGTGCAGTCCTATCGCTGATTGGATCTACAACGCATTTCATTGCCGTGTTTGTCTTTGAAAAGGGGAACTTGCAAAAGTTTGTCACTTTTATTTCCCGTTCCGACATCCTCTTAAAAAAAAAAAAAAATCAACCTCCTTCCTTTTGTTTCTGCCAGTGTGCACATTTGTCATCAGGCTACTTTTTTTTATCTGATAGAAATAGATTGTGTCCTCTGTTCTTATTTGTCAGTGCTCTGAGTTTCTCTCTCTGGAAGTGCCCACTCTGGGCAACCACTCGCTTTTCAATATGTGACCTATTTGACCCTTTATTTATTTATTTATTTATTTCACCAAAAAATTGGCTTGCTTTATAAATTCAGTTATACAGTTAGTTTTCATTATTATTATTATTTTTTACTGATTTCTTATTTTAGTTTGTATAGGTTTTTGTGTTAGTTTGCTTCGATTTGTACTTGTATGACTGCTAAGTTTATTAAAAGCACCTCAAATGCATTACATTCCAATCCTATTTCCTTTCATTTTAACAAACAATATTGTGCTGTGCTTCTTTTTGAGCTCTAAATAAGGGTCTTTTTATTTTTATTTTTTTTTCTCCCCCTAGCTTGAGGCAGAGAGCAGCATCTCTGCAGACACTCATCCATACATAAACATATGGTATATTCCCTCTGTCATTGAAATTCATGAGGAGAGGAGGGAAAGAAAAAAAAAAAACCCGGCCAATATTTCAAGAGCGGGCTCACAAGCGGCGGGCTATTTGTAAAAGCTGCTCAGATGAATACACATGAAACAAATGTTAACTCTGCTGACAGGCTATTAATAAAAAAGCCGCCGTGTTTGATTTAGAGCACAGGCCAGGGAATAAGGCCGAGGAGATAGCGGGGGATGGAAGCGGGCGAAGGGAGCTGATGCTTTATCTTGGGCTAACTCAAGGAAAACGACATTGTACCTACAGTGAGATATTTGGCGCCTTCAACCTGGGCTGCAGCAGATATGATGAAATTCCAACACTGTCCGAGGGTTAACGTGTCAAAGATTCCCGACGTACCGCATTTAACCGTAACATCACAATTGTTGTTTTATTTGCAAAAGTGGCCGAGACACCTAAGATGCCGCTTTGCCAGACGGACACCGACTTTTTTGCAGTGCAGCCTCGTAGTCGCAATTAAAGGAACGGAGGTATCCTCTGGCCTCCATGGGGGCTCATGTATGCGAGTGTGTGTATCGCCAAGATCTCTCTCGGGCAAAGGGTCCATCTTAGAAATTGGACAAATTAGGTGTCCTTCGACGGGCACTGCTTTTGTAACTTTGACTCAAGTCAAGGTAAATTCATTAAGCAAGTTTGGTGAGAGTACAGACTTGGCACAAGAAATGCATGGGGGACCCAATTATTATTCCTAGCCTCCAAACAGGATTTACTTTGCTCCATATATTTGATGCTACCGTATTGCTGTTTCGAGTCAATAGTCTTGAATGACGCCCTTTGCATGTTTTATCAACATTGACGACGCAGCAGCCATATTTGTTGTGCCCTACTTGCTCCTTGGAGATGGTATCATCACACCACAACTCATTGGAGTCATACCAAACCATTGCTTTTGATTGTATTACATCATTCGAACTCAATTCTAGATGATTTGCCAATTGTACGGTTCATTTGTTGACCACATCCAATATGGCGGACATCACTTGGCCATCCGGTTGGCAACTCCGATATAATTTGTTCTTCCTCACTTGGCGTACCGTAATTGGGCCTACTGTACTTGTCTAATTTAGCCAATCAGTGCACTCTAGTGCCCTCTATTGACCAGTTGTCACCGACCTTCGGATTTTGTTTTTCCAAATCTGCCATCACACTTAGTCTTTAGTCTTTACTCAGCCACTCCTTGTTCTCATCTTCCCGTTGAGTATTAATTATACTTGAGCACTGGAGGCCTACCAGATTCTTCACCAGACCTATTTTTTTTGTAGTCCCGCCACTGAGCCTCTTGTCTCCCACAGCAGCCTGGGGCTGATCTAGGATGTTCCGCTCGGTTTTCCATCGGGGAATTCGACGCAAGACTGTCTGCTGCAGTTTCGCTGCATTGCCTGTCGAACTTTTTATTCTTCTTTTTAACTCCTACGGCGGTCCTAACATGTCCAAATTGGGTGGACGCAACTTGACTCTCCTCACACTGCAGAAAGTTGCATTTTTAGCATTAGCATTTAGCATTTTTTGACAAAAGGGAAAGCAAAGGAAAGGGTTTGATTATTGTTGGTTGAAATAAAATATTCGTAAAAAGATCAAAATATAGAAGTTAGATTTTCAGAGGCACACGGAAGTGAGCTCCAAGTAACCTTTGGACTTTTCCTCCACTTTTCTTTCTTTTTTTGCGGAGAGAAGGTGAAGACTATGTCAGATTACAATAATTTTGACCAAAACCACTCAAAAAGTCAATTTGACCATGTAAATCAAAGTTCACATCCGCCCCATTTCCGTTTGCAAAGTGGCTTGCCACTATTTCAAATGTGGTAAAGTGCGAACATTTTCCATGAAGTGCTTTCAGTTCAGTCAGTTACGTTTTTTTTCTTTCCCCCTCCTCAGGAGTAAGTCAATAACTGCAATTTCTCTAGGTTCAAATGGTATCAGCGATTTAGTCTGAACTCAAGCCAAGTTAAATAATTACAATGAATACTTGTTTTTATTTTTTATAGCATTCTTCGCACGGTATGTATCAACTCCACTCGCTCAGTGTTTTGACGTAAAATTAATCAAGAGCAGTGAATGTGTGTTCACATGACAAATATTTGCTTATGCAATGGCCACTAATGAGAGAGGCCCTGTGTACTTTTAATGAGCTTCCCCTTTGTTTTCAGATCATTAGGACAGCGGAAGCTAAATTGGAATTGCTATGTATAAATAAACACAAGCGCAAGCATTGGGGTTTGTATGATATAAAATCTTTATAATCCAACAAAGAAAACTGGTTAACAAAAAAATTGTAATGGCCGTAATAATATTTAGAGAAAAAGTCATAATCCTAACAGATGCAATCTTGTGAGAAAATAATCGAAAACTAATTGAGCATTGAAAATTGTATTTTGGGGGAAATCGTCACTTCACAGGATTTAAAATAAATTATAGTTGAAAAGATTGCCTTTTAGTATGGCCTGCTTCCAAAATAAGTGGCAAGGTGTTTCTCAGTGAGACTGGCGTGAAAGCAAATTGGAAATACAATCTATTAAGGAGGGATGATGGATTCGGTGGTGTGCAACTCATGCATCAGATTTCACTATGCACTTATTCATTATTATTTCCACACAGGACAGCTGGGCCATAACTCTTTTACACACGAATGGAGAAAACAAAATCACACGCACACACACAAAAATAGAGATCAGGTCGGGCTTTAACGGATGGAGTGTAAATCTGCTGGGCTGTGTAGTTGTGGGTCACAATAGTACGACTATCAGTGTGTAACCTAGTTACAACAAAACAACATATAAAGGCAAAAGAATGGTGGACATTTTAAAAACACCAGAGATGAAGACAATTAATATTGAAATTAGAAATAAAAAGTCGTTTTCTATAGGTACTAAAAGAACATGAGACTTGGGAAAATTAGATTATAGAAAGTTACAAATTTCAATATTTTTATTTTAGTTATTTTGTTACAAACCTTGATCATAGCTATGGGAAATTTTTTTTTTTTTGGTCGCACGCACACACATGCATACCGTTATATGCGGTTATATATACCGGCTTGCTATCTAGTTAAAAAGATAGCTAGCTCAAGTGAACCAATCAGATGCCAGATTTACTAAACAGTACCTCGTTACTAGGTCAAAGTGACGTTTGATTTTTCTATCCTCTGATTGGTTGAGTAGAGACTGAAGCGGGAATTCTAATTACATTCAGAAGCTGTTGAGGAAGGAGGAGAACTTTCTTTCCGTTTCACCGTGACGGTGTTTTCACCAACCTGAGTTCAACGGTGGTCCACTGGCTGGTGAGGTTATTGGAAAAGTCAAGATTCAAGGATTCAAGATTCAGGAATTTTTATCGGCCATGTTTGAGCGTGCCAAACAAGGAATTGACTTCGGTACATCTCGACCTCTGTTCAACATTTAGGTGACTAACAACACTCAGGACATGTGCGAAATATTAAGTCTTTTACCTTCTTGTTTAGAAACAAGAAAACAAACAAGAACATTGACGAATCAATTCATTTTCTATGGGTCTGGAAAAGAGAAAATAATGTCGGTCACAGACATACGACGCGATTGAAAGGTAGGTCAAAGTGATGGATTCTTCTTTTGTTTTCTGTGACGTTTGACATAAATGTGATTATTAGTTTACTCATCGTGGTCAGGAATGAGATGGCTCGAGTTGACTCTGCTTTTGAAAAATCTAAAGTTTAGAAACCATAGATCAAATGGTTTTACCTTTCACATAGGCTCCACAAGGGGGCGCTAATTCCCCATTAAAATGTCAATGATTTGCACGTCATACAATTGTAATTAAAGTAATTTATTTTTGCTGACTCCACAAAGGAGAAAGATGTGGACATTTTTTTTATTGACAGAGTCAAGGGTTCCGTCACAAGATTCCTATTGATTTCTGGACAATGCCCGAGTGAGCTTTGAAGTTTATTTTTTTTTCCAGAGAGACTAAAAATGTTTTCACGAGTGCGACCGAGACTCATCCAGCTAGGTGCTTGATTGCTGCGATATCAGGAACTCGAACGAGGGTGACAGGGTCGCACTGACTGTATGTGTTGTGTTCTGCCTTTGCCCGTTACTTCATCCTGATTCTATCACCATGCTGTGGCTCATGTAGCAGTTATTTTCACAGGAAATGAATGCAGGAAAGTCAAAAAGAAAAAAAAAGCTTCCATTCCTTTTATATTCTGCTTCAAGACCGCACAGAATTTCCGAGCGTAACCAAAGAAAAGGGATCAATTAGTCCAAATCCAAAAGCTTAATAATAAAACCATTAAAAAGATTTGCAAGCTCTTAAATGAAATTACCGGAGGTCCATTTTTTTATATTTAGAAATGTTTTCTTGCTACACTAACCAACATATTTGTTCCTAGGAACAGCACAAAGAAACGTCACCATGATAAAGACTACATTTTCTCAAACCTTGAAGCCCTAAACGGATCTCAGAAAAAAATGGTGAGTGGTAGATTTGGAAGGGCAATGTCAGCACTGGCTTTATCACTGATGAGCAGCATATATATTTTTTTTTTTTTTTGAGTAAAAATGACACTTTTCTCAGAATAGTGGCTTTTACCCCCCACACTCTACACTTTGGTGTCCTTTCTAGTTGTTATGTCCCGTCCTCCATCAATGTCTTCTTGTTTATCTCCTCCAGCGGCGTGCACTGCAGACAGCCACGATGCAACCGCGGCCGCCTTAATGACCAATCTGCCGGCGTTCTAATGAATCCCGCATTGGACGGGTACGTACTGTATCTTCTCTCTGGATGTTCATTTGTCATTAGATGCAGAGTACAACACAACCCTGAAAGTCAAACAGTTACTGAAGTGGAGAACAGGTTTTGAACATATTCATGTAAAAATG
Source organism: Syngnathus acus (assembly GCF_901709675.1). Lineage (NCBI taxonomy): Eukaryota > Metazoa > Chordata > Actinopteri > Syngnathiformes > Syngnathidae > Syngnathus > Syngnathus acus. Next base: position 2,410,441 of record NC_051087.1, read on the forward strand.
ACAATAGTTGAATGAATTCAAATCAACATCACAATGTTGTTGGATTTTTATATAATCAAAAACAACAAAATGGTAAGAGTCATTTTTATATGTGTATACTATTTTTTTTAAAAATATAATTTAAAATCACAGTTCTATGGTTATCATCACACATGAAGTCTTGGCGCCTATGACAAGAAAAAGCCAATTGACTCACTCATCCCTTGCAGTGAACTGGGTTGTACTTTTGAGCACTCAAGGCATCCCTTGCCTAATTGAGAGAAAGCCGAGTGAGTTGCCCCCCGCCCCCGCTCGATATTACACGCCCCCCGCCCTGCCGTGTCTCCGCAATTTGCTCAATCCGTCTTCCCGCAACTTTCGAGATCGATGAGGTCTCCCAGCACACGTCTTATTGTCGGGTCTGTTAAAGGCTCCGGATCGAGTCTGGAGACCACCGAGGTTGATCCATTTGGACTTTTGAATTATTTAGCATTCTCGTACACGCGCGTCCGGAGTCAAATGCGCAGCAGCTGGGAAATGACTTTCCCCCAATTAAATTGCTGTTTGCCAAGCAAACGTGCGAGCGAAAGGCAAAGAGGAAGTCCTGTGGCGTTGTCACTTTCTGTTCAAACTGCACAAGTCGTTCCCGTGCGATGACACTGTCAACATTAGCTCAGCCGCTGTTAAAAATCTCATCAGCTGCTCTGTATGCAATGACAGCGAATCAAATATTAAAAGTGCTTGGGCGTTTTCTATGTCAAATTCAGGCAGATGTGTGAAACATAAACATTTTGCAGGAACAAGAGTTAGCTTTAGTTAATGGATTGTTAAGAATTTGAAAAACTCAGCTGTGATTGGTCGTTACCTGTGATGTCATTTTCAGTCGACAGCAAGTGGCAAAATGGCCGCCCCTTGACATAGATACAAATAGTTGAATTTTGCTACATAATTCATATGACACAATATTAATCAAAATAGTGCAGCTGCACTCCACATCGTCAAGAACATTTCGAAACTTTTAATTCAGTGATACTCTCACCAACCACAAGAGGGAGCTTGTGTTCCGCTAAAGTCACTTCACACATTTGTTTTTCGAGAACCCCAAGTGAGCTCTAAGGGAGTCTACCTAACATCCACTTGGCCACGTAATGTCGTTTTCCTCGTTTCCTCTGGCTCAGAAAGCAAAAATCTCTCCTGCTGCAGGTAAGGGGCCTCCCTCCCCGCTCTTTTCTTTCCGCATACTTTCCGTCGACAAAGTTTTCCATTAAAAAGAATTCCCTTCAGTCGCTGCAGCAGTCGTACATCAAGCCAGTGAAAATAGTCCTACTTTTTGTGTGTGCGCACTATACACACAGCACGTGTGTGTGTGTGTATAAAAGAAGCCTCTACGGTAAATATCAAGGCTATGAATACACACGCCATCTATTCAGCTGACCAGACTGAATGGACCTCTGGCATATCTAGTGGGTTCTTCAAAATCGAGTCGAATTTCTATTACTGCGCAATAGCTGAAATTTTTTATTTATTGTTTGCGCACAAATAGTTGGGCCCTCTCGTCAACTATGGCGAAAACACAACCAAGTACATTTTTTGTTGTTTTTGTTTGATTTCGCTTGGAAAATCCAAAGTCATTCTTGTGAAAGTTTTATTGACAACCCACGCGAAGCGATTGCGGTGAGAGCACTCGAGGCAGCTGTGAAAGGTCTTGAAACAACATTGCTATACCGAGCGAGAGTTGTTGGACTTGAAACAAGATTGCTCCGGTACGTCGGGTTGATGGAGTCTCCGGCGTCACCAAGCGCTGCTTTTATCAAGCGGGTTCCTCTCGGCACTCGAGTGTGCTTTCATTGTTTGGTTTGCCGAACGAGCAGCTGCTTGCCTTAAACGAGTCTGTTGTGCTGCAGAGGTGGCGCTTTATACTTGAGCGCAGGCTTTATTTCGCAAATATCGTCAAAGCGGGCTTTTTAGAATTAAGCATTGCAAAATTCCCGTAACAACAAATCATTCAGTCCGTTCCATGTATGTTAATCGTGTTTGGCATGCGTCAACGTGACTGTGCTGAAAAAGAGGCACGCATGGAAGAAGATGGGCAAGGAAATCCACTGCTTACCCATGTTGATCTATATGTTGCTAACCAAAACAGCAGTCCGAGTCACAACGAGACTGCTGTTTTGGTTAGCAACATAGATTAACATGGGTAAGCAGTGAATCAAAGGTGTTTGTAACGACTCGATTTTGTCTTTTCATCGCATAACACCGAGGAACCGACACTTTGCTAGTGTAAGGTCGTCAGCGTACAGCTCGTATATTTCCCGTCCCCTCAGAAGACGCAGCCATTCGTGTCTTAACTGCTTGCAACAAAAGTGATCACACCCCTGAGATACCTTATAGAACCTCCAGTGAGCAATATAAGAGCAATAACAGCAAATTCCACACATCTGCTCCCCATTCACACCTGAGACCTTAGTAGCAAGTTACCATGGAGGTAAAATTGCTAATTGGGCCCAATGTGGACATTTTCACTTTGGGGTTCTACTCGCTTTTGTTGCCAGCCGTTTTGACGTGAATGACTGCGGTGAGTTTTCAGTGCACAAAAGTAAATTGACTGACGAATATTTATTTACGTTACTTTGTGGCATGATATAGCTTTGAAAGTTGACCTCATGGATGTTTAACTGCGTTGCCGCCGTTCAATATTCTCTAAGGTCTGCATCGCGATGGTCTTATCGAGAAAATCTGTAGGCAGGGGCGGACGCGAGCCGGGTTAAACGGCGCGCCTGTTTTAACTTGACAACCACGCAGGTTTGCAAGCCAAGTGATGGATTGTCACGTCGGAATCCTCGTTTTGAAAAGTCCAGCGCGGCCATTCATCACCGCTTGTCCTTCTTCTACTCAAGGTGTCAATTGAGCTTTGCTTGGAGTTTTAGCAAGTACACATTGAAGCAAGTGTCAGAGTTCCTGCAGTTGTTAAGTAGCAAAACAAAAAGAAGCCGGCTTGTACTTTTTTTTTTAATTCTTTTTTTTATTTATTTAAACTTTAGCCCGCCACTCCATTAACACAAGAACGTTACGCCGTCAAAACGGAAACAAGCTCTTAATGGAGCCTTTTTGGTGCTCTCTAAGCGCTCCAGACTACTCAATAGAAAATCCTACCCATGCTGTTTTACAATAAAAAGAACTCTGCAAACAGAAACATGATTTAGAGTTCCCGGCGCGTTTGAAGAACCTTCACGTTTTTTACTATGGCACTATACCTCCCTATTGATTAAATAGCATTTATTTGAGCCACAGTGTAGCACGCACTAAATCCCGGAGTAAAATTAGTCTGGGCGACGTGTCGGCGGTGATATAAAATCAATTCTGGACCCCGGGGAAGAATGTCTAGAAAGGTAATGGTACTATTTTTTTGGTTTGTTTCTTTTTCTCACCCACTCTGATAATAAATACACGAGACACATTGTCTTCATTAAAGCCGCTTTGCTTTTGAAGCATGATCTTGTTTACTATTTTAAACAGTGCTGTAGAGTGTGTGGACTTAAGTGCATATTTACAACATTAAACATGACTTTGTGAATAATTAATAGTGTGAAATGGGATTCTAACGGCTCCCGCTGTTTCCTGGACTAAATCAGAGTTGGGGGGCGGGGGGGGGGGGTTAAGATGGCCACCGAGGATTGGTGTTTTTTTGTTTTTTTAAAAGTTGTTTGATTTGATGATGAGGGGGATGGACGTTGGTGGGGGTCTAACTTTTGGGGGTGTCTCCTTTATCGAGCTCACCCTTTTTCCTCTCGCAAGCAATTTGCGCAAGCAGAAGATGATAAAGTGCAGGGCGCGACGTCAAAGGCGCGTTCTTCAATCAGGCGAAAATGACTCGTCGGCTGCGTCATTCCCGAGTCGTTTTCACCACCGGCTGTCCATTTACGATCCCTATTAGGCCCACACGAGCCCAAATACATTTCATCTTCGGCGTTACGAGTGCTTTTAGGCATTGAGGATGAGAGATGGCAGATGCCCATCATCAGAGGATTATATAGTTAGAAAAAATATTAAATGAATGTTCAGGGTGATTTAGTTCTGCGGACAAATTGCCCACAATCATCATTTCAACAAATTTATGAACACCTCATGAAAAAATGTGGTAATCCTTTTTTCAAAAAGCGAAACTACTCACCTTTGACAAGCAGGCTAATTTTTTTATACAATGCCATAAACATGGCAAGTGGCTAAGTACTCAGCCCTGAGGGACTCCACCTTGCTAAGCTTGTATTTTATTTCTGTTGCTTTGCTGGGAAAGTGACTTTTATCCATTCAGAAATTCCACGAGCAGCCATCATGGCCGTGCCGTAACCCCGCCTCCACTATCTTTTTTTATTTTATTTTTTATTTCCTCTTAGGTGAGCCCCACTTCATCTGTTATGACGACAAGCGCCTCAGATCATGAATTTGTCTCACTCGAACGGTAATTGCATGCTGGTTTGTGTGGCTTGTTTTCTGAAGAGCCAGCCATTCTTAACGAAAGCTAAGCCGGTGCCTCGGAGCATTCACTCCAATCGCTCCTTATTTAAAATGGTTTCACGTTTACTTTTACATCCGGATCTCTATTAGCTTGTACAGCGCACGTCCTCTTAGTAGCTTTTATTGATCAAATTCAACAACTGAATGACCGATTCCTTAATGAGGCTGGTGACGCATTCAGGGACTCCTTGTGATTTGATGTCTTGAGCCCCCCCCCCGCTTGAAAGAAAGCTTAACCTCTCAACACAGTCGTCATGACGATAGCATCTGGATTCCCGCACCGAAACACGGTTTAGCGTTGCCCGCGGATGCCACGTCAGAAGAATGAAACAAGAATTCTGATGGAATAGATCATGTTAAAGCTCTTTGTGATCCCTTAAATGTTATCACGGATGGTCTGGATTAGCATTAATGTGCTTGTGCTGCTCCAGTGGTGATAAAAAGATGTTTTGATGCCAGAGGTTTGCGCTGAAATGCAAGAAACAAAAAGATCCCGGTCATTTTCAGTGCAATACAATTATGTAATAAGCCTCCAATATTTAATATTAGTCTCCAATATTTAATATTATACAAGTATGGAAGGGTGAACATTTCAATCGGAAGGTCTCAAATTTGGGAACCTGACAACTTGCCCTGCGGAATGTTTTCAGCCTCGTTATGGCCGTTTCTAGGAACCCATCAAAATTGCCTCGTTTTAGAGATTGAATTCGTTTTGAAACTTTAATTGCTCAGTGTAGATGCAGCATGGCGGCAAAGTTTGATGACTTGCTGTAAAGCACCCCAACTTGACGATTTCCTCAAGTTGCTATCATAGTCTGTAACATCTATTAAGGTAATTTCGCTATGCTTTTTCCGTGGGAAATCAAAATTAGTCTTACATACATTTCTTTTCCCCCCTTGAGGGATTTACTTGTACAAGCATCTCCTTGTCGTCCATTTGGTATTCTTTTCCCGGGTTGTTGGGAGTGAAAAAATAATTATCATTAGCTCTTCATCCTTATCTACTACTCATTTTCCCTCTGCCATTAGCCTTGTCGCTGGGATTTAGCCGATAATGATTTGGTGCGGCGGTGTAAAGCTTAATGGCTTCGCTTTATCTTCAAAGGCTTCGGGTCGGCATGTCGTCGTTGCTTAGCAGACAATTATGAGGCCCCGAGCTCTTACTGGAGATGATGATTTTCTGTGCTTGTGTACAGCTCAAGCTTGATTAAAGTGCGGCTAGCACAAGTTGCTAACATAGCTAGCCTACGGTATAGCTCGACTCTGTGCTCCTTGTTGTGAAACTGCGCAAGGAGATGGACTCGAATGGAGTCGCAGGAGTGACCAATCAAATGTTTTGCACAAAATGTCGCCAAGTGGCTAGTTGCTAGCGTAAAGCCTCATCTAATTTCTCTCTCGATGTGCTCTGCTAATTGTAGGGTGAAAAGGGTTTGAAAGGGGCTAAGTACTCAACCCTGAGGGACTCCACATTGCAGAGGCCACCGATTTCTGGCCATTGTCCGAATAGTCCGAATGCTGTGTTCCGATACTTTGTACCTGGCAGCCATTTTGTATTTTTTGTGTTTCCATGCTTCATGCAAATCACTGTGTGCTCCTTACCGATGCGCCATTCATTTTTCATGCCACCTCCTCCAGCTGCCGCACTGTATTGTTCACCTTGTACTTTGACCCCTCCACACCACTCTCCCCTTGCCTCTATCGGTAGAATCGATGGCATCGATTCCGCCGGGGTTAATGGGTTTTGCCGCCAAGGTGAGCTGGATGCACTTTAATCACGGGAGATCTTAAATATTTTATCAGCATGAGCCAAAAGGTTTCCAAGATGGGAGTCGGCGATGACAGGGGAAGGAGGTGCCTTGGTAGTGCATCTCGCACGGCATGCTAACAATGGGCCGGCGTTTCCGCTTCAGTGGCTTGCTCGGGAGATGAGAGAAGAGAAAATAAGAGTGGAAAGAAGAAATATAGAAACTGTTTCTCTGGATTATTTTTAGGTTTCGAGGATAATGCTTGGGGATGGAAAACATTCGCTGACACAAAGAGGAGCAAATGGCACAAGTACTATCGTTTGTTGGCCAAATACCTGACAGGCAGAAACACTGCTCGAATGGGCTGTCGGTCAGCAGGTTGCTCAGTTGGTCGTTGACGTGGTCGGCCAGTTAAGGTGTCTTCGTTAGCTTGACCTGTAAAAACCCTTTTACAATCGTCCAAGCTATAAGCGCTTTAATTCTCGAGCTGTTTTTCAGGTGCTAATATTGATTGATTGATTGATATCTTTATTTCGAACATCCAAAACAAAAAAAGAAAAACAATAAATAACTAATAATAATAATAATAAACAGGCTAGTCGCAATTTTTGGTGTCTTTTAAAAAGGTAAAAACCTTTTGAGATGCTTTGCTTTGTCGCAGTGCCTTTGTTCCACTGCGCTGTACACTCAAGGCACAGAAGCGAGAGAACAACTACAAACAGGGAGCCTATGTTGTCTGCTAACTCAGAAGTCACTTTAATGCACCACAACAGTTCGACTTGTTTTTGCCAGTGGTGAATATTTTAACATCAATAGCGAATCATACTTCTGCTCATCTTTACCTGCAGAAAGGTCAGTCTTGCATTGTAAAAGCAGAACAAAATGCTGAAGTCTCGGTTTGTTAGTTAATTAGTTGGTTGGTTGGTTGGTTGGTTGGTTGGTTAATTAACTGGTCAGTTACTTGGTCGGTCTGTCAGTAAGTCAGTTAGTTGATTTGTTAATCAGCTTAATCTTGGTCAGTCATTCAGCTGGTCTTTCACTTTCAGTTGATCTGTTAGTTAGCAGGTTGGTCAAATAGTTAGATGGTTTATTAGTCAGCCAGTTAGGCTGTTTGTCGATTGGTCAGTACGGTGCTGGATTGGTTAATAAGTTGTTCAGTCAGTCAGTTATTGAGTTATATTGGTTAGTTGGTTTAATTATAGATCGGTTAATTATCAGTCAATCAGTTGAATAGTTGGTTATTTTTGTTTGGTTTGTCGGTTAGTTGTAGTTTGTTGTTTAGATTTTTGGCTGGTTAGTTTGTTAATTATATTGCGTGTGAGTTAGTCTGTTAGTTGGTTGGGTCAGTGAATTAGGTGGTTAGTCATTTAGTCATATACATATATTGTGTACACGTTTTTCCACAATGGATTGTACAAAGGTGCTATACGAGGTATTGTACGCTGGAGCCGTCCTCGTGAGAGTACAGCAACAAGCGGGGAGCCTACATGTTGTTTACCAAACAACAAGTGACTTTAAAGCTGTTTTTTTTTTTTTTTTTAAAGGCAGGAAGATGCTTGCCGTCTCTGCTACTTGTGAATATTTCAACACCGTCACCACCTCTCCGACAGGAAACCGCACCTGCCCTCAGCTCATCTTGTCGCCTTCCCTTCCTGCAGGAAATGAAAGTCGGGCACGCTGGGAAGTTTTTCCATACAGAACCCAGAAGGAGCCACTTGCCAGTCTTAAATCGTCGTCGCGAGTCATTACAAAGGTCTGGCCGTGATTGCCAAATTGGATTAACATAAGAGGACATTTGCATGAGCTCTTGTGCGCTGCTTTTAAATCTCACACCGACTCTGATTGTATTCGGCTCTCTTTTGTTCACGGCTATTATGAGGAAACGCAATGATTCTTTCAAGAATTGACTGCCGCATGATTAGTCCCCCACCTACCCGCAACCCCCGCAAGTAATAAAATAGGGGCAACAAAAATGTATCCTTGACATAGTGTCAGCCTATAACTTTGCTTTGACGATGCAGATTGTATTCTAAGCTCGTTTTTCAGCTGACGACGACGCTGTAAGGTCTGAATAGACATCTTGGTTGTTTATTCGTTCGCGTTTGCAAGGCCCACAGCATCTCGTTTCATATCTGCTGTGCATATTCGGCATTATTGATTCGTGACATCGTCTAGGAATCGGTTTGTTAGCTTGTCAGTAAGTCGTTAATTTGGTAGTTTTATCATTGGCCAGACAATCTGGTGTTGGGTTAGCCAATTAGCTTGTTGGCTGCTCTATTGTCAGGTTAATTAATTGGTCGGTCAGTCTACTGGTTGGTTGTTGGTTATTTAGTCTGTTTACTATTTAGATCACTTCCCAATTATTTCATGTGAATGGTTATTTAATTAGTTAGTTTCACTGCTTGTTCCATCGCATGCTGTTAGTAGGAAAGAAAAAGCCACAAAGTGACTGATCACTGAACTAGCTTCTAACATGTGACTCTGTATTGTTGTTTTATCATAGCGAAGTAGTAGTTGGCGGCAAGCGAAGGCCTCCTGCTGGCCTGCAGCATCAGTAGATAACGACAAAAAAAACCCAGCAGCTTCGGATGGAATCGGCCGGCGTTTCGACCTTAAGCGTTTCCTCCCTGCGAGAGGTCTGACCTTTTCCCATAAATCTCAGCGCCGCGTTGATCCCCGAGAACCGTGCGCGTTCACGTTCGGCTTGTCTTATCTAAAGGTCCGCCTGACTCATCTGGCCGGAGCGCTTGTCGGCGTGTTTGTCGAGCGCTAATGCAGTCGGACTGAATGGGTCTATGTGGAGTTACTGTACCCACGTAAATGAGAGCTGGGAAGTGGAATGTCAGTCAGAGGAGCTCAGGCCTCTGCCAAGGCCAAATTCAGTTCAATGACAAGAAAAAAATGTATCTTTCAAATAGAAAACTACCAAATTTATTACAACACTTGATAGCAATACACACACAGTCCGCTATGAATCAAGCTAAAAGAACTTGTAGCGTTAGTGCAACCATGTAGCATTTTGTGTAGCTTCTAATGGTTCTCAATTGCTTTGTGGAGGAGTTTAAAGTGGGAATCCATTTCCCACAATAGGCCATGTTTATTTTCTCCGTCACCATGTACTTGCACTCGTCTCCATCTGCAGCGGGGTTTTCTATCGATTTTGCCCCAGTCCTCCTCTTTTGTCGTCAGCCTTTGATAAGACAACCTTGGCCTTGAAAAGAATCTGAATTAGAATGTTAATGGACGGACGTTTCCATGAAGAGGAAGATGGCCGCGTTCATCCTGTCGTGTTTGCGCCGACGGAGGCATGATGAGAAGTGAGGAAGAAGCCTCTTTGTACCGAGTGCCATTTATCTTCATTCAGGGAATTCAGCAGCAACCGAGACCTGGACCACAGACCTCCCCTATGTAAACTATGTACCGCTACGATTGTGATGGGTAGCTTGGGCACGTACTGTTCTGTAAACACTGCGTGAGGAATAATGCAGAACTAGAAAAAAAAAAAAACCAGCCACTTTTTGTCAGGGTGGGAGATTGTGTAAAGAGCCCATTGTTTTCTTAGAGGACTGACCTATATTGTAAGATATGACATTTCATCACGGCGTGAGGCGGCGGTTCATTAAATCGAACACACTCGCGCACGTAGACACACAAAAACAAACTTGATTGAAAACGGGCATCGATTTGGCGGGCTCTGTCGCGTGGTGACCTTGGCGGGTGCATGATAACAAACGCAAAGACAATGGCGGAATGTTGAAGAAGACAGTAAGAGGAGGATGACTGCTTGCAGTGTCTGCGCAAGTAAATTGTGTGCTAATAAACTTACAAAACACATTTTATGACTGACTGTATAGCTGGCTACCTAACATCGTAGCATAGCTAACGAGCCACTTGCGAATCCTTGACAGATTGACTGGCTGATGGACTAAACAAAAAGTTGACATTTAATCCATGAAAATACGACTGATTGACTGATTAGGCCCTTGGCTAACTATCTAAGTGGTTGGATGCTTGGACTAGGATTACAAAAAAGAAAAATACTAGAGAGTTATGGGGGAGTGGGATTTAGAGTGAGGCAGACGGATGACAGAAATCAGAGGGAACGTGTCTGCATTCAGTAAGGAGGAGGAACGGAGAGTGTGTGTGTCTGTGTGTGTGTGTGTTTTTGGCACTGCGTTGTCGTCTAGGTGCGCTCAGGCAGCCTGAGATTAATGGATAGAGCAACGTATCGCACATAACATCAATTCTGTCCTGCTTTTTCTTTCATTCCCAGTCTCGCTCCCTCATCACTCTCCAACTCCCCCCCCCCCCTCCTCTTTTCACTGGTCCCTGGCTGGTCCCTCTCCTCCAAAAGGCATCTCGGATGCTGCTCGAGCGCGGTCGCAGATCGCTATCGCCGTGACGGCAGCTTCCCCGTCAAACTGCGTCGTCAGTAGGAGGTGTGAGGGGGGGGGCAAACTGGAGTGGACGGCGGTGTTCCGCAGAGGCGGCTGGAGAAGAGGTGGAGGATCAGAAGGGGGAGCCGGGCAGATGGACGGCGCTCGGGAGGCGGGATACTGCGTGGTTGACCTGAAGGAGCTGAGCGGCTGCCCCGGAGACGAGCTGCCTCATGTGACCGGTGAGCCAACCTCCTGCATTGTGGTTGCTTTGCCTCGTCTCTCCATCATCCGGCTCCTCCACCTGTGCCTTCCACCTGTGTCCTCCACCATCATCGCACCGTTAAGCATCTCTGCCGATTGATCCCTTTCCAATCTGTTTGCGCCGGCAGCAGATTGTTTTCGAAACCCCTTTAACACACGCCAGAAAGTGCGTGTGTGTGTGTTTGTTTGCGTGCGTGTGAGTGTGTGTGCACGCGTGTGTGTGTGTGCGTGGGTGTATCAAAAAGAAAGAAGATACAAGTAGATGTCCCGGAGAGTAAACAAAAAGTTGACAAGAAATGTACTTAATGAGTCAGTGGCATATCATAAAAGAAGAACAATGAACATTTCCAGTAAATGCCTAAAAGGTTTCCTGGAATTTTCCTGTTTGTGGATTGCCGTTAATTGCAATTTACATGAAAGTTATTTAATGTAGACCCCCCCTCGAAATGTAGGTCGACAAAATACCGTATTCGAGGAAGCTCCTCAACTGACACCAACAAAGTTCCGTAGCTAATAGTATCGAGCCTTTCCTCAGGGCCATCATATTTATGTTTGGCGATACGGAAACGATCCAAGCAAGTCCTAGGTGGTGTCGTAAATGATGTGAGTCACGTTTGTGGCCTCAAGCAAATGTCTGTTCATTCTGATAAGCATGTTAAGGTCCATCTGAGGTAAAGTGGGCGGGGGGGGGCATCATAGCTAAACATTATTGAGCCTTTTTAAAACCCTTTGGGGCCAACATGTTGGGCAATGCAGAATTGAGCCAAACGAGTCGTGTTTAACAAGCTGCTTCATGTTGGTGGCATGGCACCCTGCCTGCTCAAGTACGGTTGGAATTTCGAGTTTCGCTATGCGGTCGGAGTCAAAAATCAAAAAAGCGGTATGAGTCTTAAGTGTGGGAAAAGAGCAGGCCTTGTCATTTTGGCCGGCCTGCTATTTGCTCGAGTGGTTGCGTAGAGGGAACCTTGATTGGTCGAGTGCTGTTTGAACTGCTCAAGTGATGAACTCTGACATCAGCCCTTCCTGTTTTCCTGCTTTCTAAGTAACTAGCAAAAGATTTTGTTTTTGCATAGAATATTTATTTTGTAAAATACTGCGACATAACCGGCTAACAAAATTTTCCCTCTTAATCCACACGTGCACAATTTAATCGGCGCACGCGAGCGCGTTTTGCATTTACGCACCCATGTTCGAGTCCACATATGTGAAAGCGCACCTTCACCCTGTCACATTTGCGGATGACATGTGACAGGTTCGGGAGTGGAGCGGTCACCCCGCTGTACCTGCGCTGCGCCTTCGTTTTTGTTTACCCAAGCAAAGCAAAGGGAAGCGCGTAATTAGCATGTTGCGCACGAGAGACAGCCTTGACAGGCCCCCATTATCGGTGGCAAGGTGACATGGTTTACCTCCTCCTCCTCCTCTACGGGGACAGCACAGGAAAGCGGGTGGAAGTTTATGGCAATTTTGCACACCGCCCATCACGATGTTATGCTAATTTGCTGAAAGCTATTTATAGCAGGATTAGCCTGAGTTTTGGCACTTTTTTGTTTTTAGTTGGCAACAATAAATGGTGGTATTGTGTTGTACGGCTTAAATTGCTACGGTAGATAGCAATTGTATTTAGACAATACTTTTATGTATATAATAAATCAGCATAAAATGATTAGCTAACTACTACAAAGTGACAACGACTTAAATTTGTTACTGTTTTTTTCAGTTTGTGTATATGTTCAAAGCACACCATACGGAACGACTCCAGTATTAGATGCTTAAAACTGCTAGCTAGCAATGATGTTTTTGTCCGTAATCGCTAGCTCGCTCGTTAGCCAAATACTTAAAAACATAATTTTGTGCATCACTGCCACCTACCGAGAGTTCCAAGCTAACAAACAGACAGCTTGCGGACTCGTGTGCTTTCGGCACGTGGTGAAATAATCCACAGCTTTGTGGGATTTGTACTCGCTGGCGGATTAATCGAAATGGGTGACGTCTCTCCCGTGGCGATGTTTGTGGTCTGGTGAAAAGTCGAACGAATGCCAGCAACATCAAACTTCCGCGGAGAGCCATCCGTGCACGCGCCTACGCACACACACGCATAAACGTGAATTATTAATATCATCTCCAAAGCAAATAGCATTGGGAATATAAACAGGGCTTGTTCAGAGGCTAGGGCTCTTCCATGTAATATGTATTCATGAAGATGCTAAAGCCACGGTGAGGGCTTTATCAAAGCTTTTTGGAAATTGCTTGTTGTTCCTATTGAGCCTACGGTATACGGAAGTAGCTTGACTTTTTTTTTTTTTTTTTTTTTGCGGAGTCAGGTATATTCAGCACTTCAGTGCAGCTTTCACACCCGCAGAATAGAATACTTCCACGCTTGTCATGAAAAGTGAAAAAAAAACCAGAAGACCCTCTTGAATGTTGAGAACTGCCTAGATTCATAGATTAAAGTGAATACAACACAAAGTTCATACTTTCTACGCCAATGAGAAGAATTCAGTGCCCTTCACCCCCCCGCACACTCCCATGAGCGAAAGGCCAAAGCTCCAAGTGAGATTACAATGAATGGAAAGGAGGTTAAATGATCACCTGCTATGTGCCTCACTAGTGGACCAAGACATCCACCCACTCCTTCCCGAATTCTAATGAATCGCCCTCACCCATGTGCAAATTCTGCCAATGGTGCCACCTGCAGACAGGGCTTGATAGATGTTGCTGTTCTTCCTCCAGGCCGACGATGAAAAGTGCACCGCAGCGGGCGATGCACACCTCATTTGCTTTTGGGGGCCCCCGCGGGAGCCGCATCTGCATGTCGCCCTCTGCCTCGCCGGCCTCATTAGCATATTCATAATGGCAGCGGATATCGATTGTGAGCGCCGCACCTGTGCCACTTGTCTCCCCGCACATCCGCGCCGCGTTCAGCTTTGTGATTGTTGCCGATCTGTAACGGATTTAATTATCGTAATTAGGCATCCCGCGATTGGCTTGGTCTGGTTGATTCTTAGCATGGAGTGTTATTGTGCAGTGCAAAGGGGGAAAATGGAGAATTGTATAAGGCTGCTGGAACATCAAGTACAAATTTAGCCAATTAACCCGTTCACCGCCGTTGACGACTAGAGATGTCGTAGATTCGTTTGAACAGAGCTGACAGTGAATGAGGTTCAAATAAGACAATCGGAGAAATCCTTAAAAATGATGTGGACTGAAATAAGACGATATAATTGGAAAAAAATAACTCCCCTAACAGTTGATCATATTATAGTAACGGTACAGTACAGACTGGAAAGTTGCCCAGGCAGGACTACCATAAATCTCCCGCAAGACATTCCACTCAGAACTTCCTAAATTCCTCCCAAATTGTCCTGTTCAAAACAAGACTCTCCAAAATCACCAGTTACTCCCCCTAAAATTGACCGTTTGAAATAAAACTCTGTAAATTCCTCAAAGTTACGATTGAAATAAGACTGACTGATTGCCTGGAAGCGAAACAAACTGCCTTTTCGCAAAGGACTTCCTTTCATTTTGTGTCTGCAATATTTTAAGCCGACCCAAACGTGTCATTACAGATAGCGTTGTAGTTGTGTATCGGGCCTCCCAAAAACGCCACAAATGATTGATGTCGCCATTCATTGTAGATTATGCAAACACGTTGCAATCTGGGTGAGTGTCAGCGCGAGGCTTTCTAGTTATCCATTGTCCTTGGGGGCTTCCGTTGCGGTGATAGCTGCGGGACCGCGCGACTCATCCGTCACCGCCGCTCTAGCTCATTCATCACGTTCACAGTCGGGCACACAAACCGACAGAGGAAACATCTGCGCTGGATGGAAAATGGCAAAAATCCTCTTACGGGACGTGCTCGGACACAATCGGCCTCGCCGTGGCTCATCGGCTTTGCTAATGGACCGCGGAGATTCTGATTTTTACCGAAGTAATTTGTTTTTGCGAGTAACGTCTCTACATTTTTTTTTTTTTATTATCAAAACGTAACCTGCCTTTTAGGTGATAGAGCCACTTTGCAATATTTACGTGAACACCGGCACTGAGTGACACAGACGGGCCAATTATCTCTCCATATAAACTTTTTTTTTTTTTTTTTTCCTTTCGGCCGACTCTCGGCTTTTCAGTTGCTCGCGATGCGGCGTGTCACGTTCGCGCCGGCGCTGATGAAACTTTGATAAGCTTCGATGACACGTTGAGCTGCGGCAGCAGAGAGCCCTTCAAGCTCGGAGGGCTAAGATGCTGCCAGATGTCAGGCCCACGAGAGGGATTGTCACTTGAAACTGAATTATTTTGTTTTTTTAGAACTCTCGCCTACGTATTTATTTTCTCTGCTGAGTGGCTATTAAAAAATGAGTTTTTTTTTGCTTCTTTAACTTTATCTTCTTCCTTTCTCAGGTGTTTCTTGCTCTCCCAAGATGCCTCAGGTGGAGTTTAGTCTTGGTAAGCACTTTTTTTTTTTTTTTTTTAAATCAAGGTTGCTTCATTGGATTCAAAGAAAAAAATAGGCCCATTTTACTTGAATCAAATTCTAAATTGTGTTGACATCGTTTTTCACATATTCATATAATTGTTGAAATTGATCAAATCTTTAGGTCATTTTTACAGCCATAGTCGCTACAATCCAATCTTTTTGGGTATTAAATCTTTTGACTTTTTCATTGATAGATATAATTTTAACCTTGTGAAGCTGATGGATTCATTTAGTATTTTACTGCAAGGTCAATAAATCTCAGAAGTCTCCTCTGGCATACAAAGACAAAAGCATTGCTCACATGTGGTTAAAATCTGATAAGGAACTGAAAAAAAAAAAATCACTAATGGACTGAATTGAATTTCTAAATTGGTCACATTGAATCTACCCTTTTTCTGTTTTCTTGACTGTGATCATTTAAGCACCAAGGTCTTTGGAGCTGGTGCCCACAAACACAAACAAGGCAAAGAGAACACTGTTGTCATAACGATGAGAGGCCGTCTTGGAACTTTGTTTTGTGCTTGGAGATGCTCCCATTCATTTTTTATTCCACCGGAGATGTCGGGAGTTAGACAGTCCGTAACAAAAATCTGAGATGAAGAATGTTGTTTGTTTATTTCCTACTATCAGAATTCTACGGCATATATTCCGCACAGATTTTTATTTATTTACTTACTTACTTATTTATTTCATTTCTTTTTATTGAATAGGGACAATGCACAGATGTCTGGTCAAGTGTTATTTGAATCACTTTTGAGTCAAGTCAGTGGAGTATGTTGTGAGATGCAATTTGCTCCCTTCCCAACAACAGCAGCACTAAACAATTACATTGTATATCGCTATCAATAGTTGCATTGATTGGCCTCAAGGTTGGTTAACTCCTCACTCTAATTAACTCTTGGAGAAATAATTTGCCAAATTCTTCACCCGTTTATTTGTGCAGACCGCGTTGTGACTTTGATTAAATCCCATTTAATGAGCCGATTACGCAAGATCACGTGTACATTTTCTTGCACAGCACTTGGATGTACAGTACACAACGTGCCAGTGTGTCGCCACGCCCTAAAAAGCAGCCTGTAATCCACTTTCACATCAAAGCACAGTCCCCCGTCATCATATATATAATATATGTCCCGTTTTTTTTCGTTCCTTTCAGGCCTTGGCATTTCCTGTGGTAGCATTCACAGCATAAGATTTTGTTAGAAAATCGTCGGGGGGTAACATAAGATGGGCAATTGTAGAAGCGGTTTAACATCTTTTTAAACAGTCCAAGCGTCTTTGATCATCTTAGGTTAGGTGGATTAAATAGCACTTTTCCACAGTGTTAAATGAATCTTGCGATTAGCAATAGATTAGTAATTAGCATCCCTTTAGATACAACAAAACCCTGATTGGTTTGTTACGATCAGCGCGTGACAAGCTGATAGGATGTCGAAGGTCACATCAGCCAGTCAGTGTATATTTGTGTATTTTTTTCCCCCCTCATTAAATTTTTTTTTTTCTTCTCGTGGATTTGTAGGATATTTATTGAGGAAAAATACTAAAAATGTTTAAGACTAAATAATTTTTTATAAATAAATTCTGGATTTGTAATATATTTATTGAGAAAAGTACTAAAAAATATTTAAGACAAAATATTTTTTCAGAAAAAAAAGTAGTCCCGTACTTCAACGTGGTCAAGGTTTCACAATACTTCTTAATTCATTCGTCATTGCACCATTTTGGTCATGATGGCATCAGCCGGTTGTCCTTCAGTTCACCAGCAGCGCCATTTCATTTCTTGTACCTTCAAATGAAAGGCCGACAGGGATGAGGGACAACCTCATACACTTATTACTTCACTGCCTGGGCGCTCCTGTTGGTCGTCAGCCTCTGATGCAATTCCATTTTATGACTATTCTCTCGACTGTGTTTTGTACAAACAAATATTGGGCCCACACTGAAAAGTAAACTATATTGCTCTGTAAACTATATTGGCCTAATATCTTCCACCCTCCAAAGAACAAGCATTTTATTTTTAAGAAAAGGTTTTTGAGAGACTTTTTAAAAGAGATACCGTAACTTTGAACTAAGACAACTATGTGTCTCTGCCCATGTGTAGCGTGCAACGACCTGGTGACTTCAGGTCGAGACGGGACGCCCAACGCGGTGGTCCACGTGGCTGTGGTGGACCCTCATAAGGATCGCCTGGTCTCCCACGCCTGCACCGAGGTAGTTGAGGTAAGGAAGTTCATTGTTGTCGCTGGTATTGCCGTGGCGTTTCCAGTTTTTGAAGGACAAGATGGACTGGACACGAATGTTAAATTATTCAGTGTGTGAAAGTGGACGTGACCAATAGCAAATGAAATAGAAAAGAAAAATAGAGCCAGGCAGTTTTGTCAAGATGTTGACATAATTAGCAGGGAATAAATTTAGACAGGACAGAATTATTTTTTCCCCCTTAATATTGTGATTGCAATTTAATATGCGAGTATATTTGATAACAAACACAACACAATAACTGCGATCTGTATTACAACAATATCCGATTTGTTATCGCTAAATGTTTTGGCCTTCGAGGCCTCAATGCAGCCGTTCCGACTTTCAAATTGCGTTCCACTACATTGCATTGTCCACTTGAATTCAACCCTGCTTCTTTTTATCCCCGGTGAGCTCGACAGCCTGTCTACACTGGGTAGCAGCTGCCCCACTCGAGAAACACACACCCGCTTTTACACACGCACGCACACAGAAAGAAAAAAAAAAAATCGACTCATAGACCGGAATTATGTTCCCGCTAATCCACTAAAACAACCGTCTCATTCAAAGCTGCGTTACGGCTGTTCCCCCCCACCACTCTCTCTCCTGTCAAGGAATCGTGTGTGTGTGTGTCTGTATGTGTGCCTGTGCTGGAAAGACAGGATGTGGTAGGATACTGAGTGCTCACTCTGCAGACACTCGTCTCAGTGCCGTTTGGACTTCATGGCTGCTAGTGTGGAGAACTTGCATTCAGTATGGACTGTTTTGGATTTCCAGGCAGGGTAGGTCCACTCATCCTTTCAATCAAATGCCACGACACGTTGTGTGTTTTCGAAGGCAACATTAGTAGCGTGTTGAGTCCCTTTTTGAGACTTTGGTTGGAGTGTTGTTGGGATGGAGCTGAGTTTGTTTGGTCAGGAGAGTCAACACAACTTGTTTTAGAAGCAGTGCCACAGCAGGTCCAGCAGATGACACTGTTTTTCTTTTTTTCTTCGTCCCAATTTGGGATACGAGTTGACCATGGACAACAACCTCAAAGGTAGTCAAGTCTACTCGTCCACTAATCGGTTTGAGAGAAAGTGAAGTGTCTTCGCGGGCCACATAAAATGATGTGGCGGGCCGCATCTGGCCCCCGGGCCTTGAGTTTGACACCTATGGTGGATAGCTAGCAAATCATAAAATCGTTTTAATAATTGTACTGTAATAATTTTGTAGCACATACAAAGTTCTGATCTCAACTTTGTTATTATAGATAAGTAAAAGTAAAACTAAAAGAAAATCACATTAAAAAGTAAAATGCTAAATAATGCAAACAAATGCTGAAAACCAACTGAAACCGAAACCCTGATTGCCTAATATATTTATATGAATATACTACGTGCCTCATAATCCTCTAGAAATGACTTTGTAGTTTAGTCTACTTTTGTCCCCATCGACAATTTTTCAAAATGATACAAAACCAAGTGGAAGCGAATTGTCAGACTACCACTAACAACCCCAGCTAAAGTCGCCTCCTCAGCTTGTCTCTGTCAGTCTTGCCCCACAAAATCCGCCTAGCAACAAGTGGCTGCACTAATTATTTCCCACTTTAACCCCCCACTGCTTATATCGCCATCTAACTTATGAGGCGGCGGATTTTAACGAGCGCGTGCGAGGCCGAACGCCGCCGTGCGTGTTCGTGCGACATTCCCAGCGTGTCTCCTCCCAGCAGCTGCTTTCTGTTTTGCCGCCACACACGAACGGACGACCGGCTGGGGCGCGATCGATGTATTATGCGGCCTGCTCACTGCGTGATGTGAAGCTTTCATTTGGAAGATCAATGATGGAACGTGCCAGGTGTCTTATCCATTTATCACCAGGCTGGGCTCGGTCAAATGGGAACCTAACAGGGGTTCAATCGACTTAGTTAGGGGGGGGGGGGTAATGAATGTTCTTTTGTTGCAGCTGTTTAAAGGGGTGGGGGGGGGGGGGGTCAGTTACACTTAGATATGAGCAAATCAGAACTAAGTCAAGACTTCAACTTTCAGGTAAGTCTGAAGTCACTGTGGCGAAAATACTCACGTCACGAGTATTCTTTGCTCAGAATGACAAATATCAGTGCCGTACTGATGAGTCTGGTGGCGTTTACAAACACCTCACGCATTGCGGTGTCACCTGAGGATGGGAGGACAAGGAGACAAACTGAAATCGTGCAGCTTTATTCTTGTGGAATTCCCATTTGTTATTTGTCATGTTTTCTTGTAAGAGTGGAAGTTACAATCTTATTCCCTTTTAATCGTACGGCTTATTGGCTGTGATCAGAATGGCGACAGTTGCGTTGTGCATCGTAGTAGCCTTTCGTCGACTCTTCAGTTCACGTTCCTGCCCCTCAATGACCACCTTGACAGAGAGTCGTCTTTTATAGTGAAGCAATATAGCCGGAAAGAAGGAAGATCGAGGTTTTACATTCTTATTTGCACTTCGTGTTTACACTCATCCAAGTTTGTGCCAAAATGATTTGAAACAAGTTGCAAATGACAAAGATCATGCGGCTTTAATGAACAGTTTGACTTGCAATTCTCTGCCCTCTTAGCAAATATGTACCTGTGTATTTATGCATGTAAATATGTACTCATCAGCCGTCCAAATAATTCTGACGGAGATTTACGCTTCAAAAAAGTCCCGTAAGACTGCCGCCACTCAATGATCATTTTACTCATAAGTGTTGTCTTTTATATTAGCTGCTCTTATTCACTCATCATATTTACACACCTATTTATATTTATTAGCGTGCGCCCAATTGAGGATCAGTCACAAGACTGGTTTCAGTCTCCTTTGATGAGACGGCAATTCTGTGGTCAGCATTGAAATGGGCAAAGGTGTTATCGTTAGGGTCATTTTGTTGTCCTAACTTTTCATACAAACAAAGGTGGACCGTGCATCCAACCCTGCGGGACACCTGTGAGAAGTGCGTACGACTCCGAGGGAAGACGAGAGACTCTGTGCGGAGTCCGCAATTGATGAACTGGGGCCACCGATGGCAGCTTTAATTGCGCTTTGAACGAGACAGTTGTTAATGGTTACCAAAAGTCACATGGACGTCTCTACTCAGGCCAAATCCCAGAAAATATCAATCGATCAAAACAATCACCTCGGTCTTTTAGAGTTGAATTTTGAGATTGCTTTCGGCCTCTGTCAACAAGATAGGTAAATTGTTCAACGCAAGAGCAAAGTCATCATTTGATGATCACTTTTTATTTATTTTTTTCAACATTTTTTAATGCTTCTCAACTCAACTACCAAGACGATAGGTTGGATCTTCAACCCCCACAAATCCTTCCATGTCGCAGAAGTCCATTTTGGGACATTTTGCATTGGGGGTTTGTCTGTCGTCACATTCACGGATCCGCACAGCGCTGGCCTATGTCCCCTTGAAGACAGAGAAAACACAACATGTGATTATTCTTTTGAGTGGAAGCAGTGAGTTGTATTTACAGTTCTTCAAAAAGTGTGTGTTGGAAAATTCTAAACTCAGTACAAGGAAAGCTTTTAGTTTGAGTGGTTTTGTGACGGATATTTATACTTTAAGAAATCGGGCTGCAAGAATCACTCTTACAGAAAAACTAATAAATATGATTCTTTTTGGACAATTGCAAAGTCCCCTCGAAAATGAAAAAAATGTGAAACCATACAGATACTCACCTAAATCGTCTCTGCAGACTTGGCCTGGTTGACATGTTTCGGTGTGTAGAAGACACCGTCTACCAAAGGGCAAACAGCTTGTGCATGTCAGAGCATCACCTGAGGCAGGGAGGGTGGTGTGGTGGAAAGGAGACAAATTTTAATTTTATTTATATATAGATATATATATATATATATAATTGAAATAAAAATATAAATTAAAAGGGCAGCTCGTGGTGCACTGGTTAGCACGTCCGCCTCACAGTTAGGAGGGTGCGGATTCGATTCCACCTGTGTGGAGTTTGCATGTTCTCCCCGTGCCTGCGCGGGTTTTCTCCGGGCACTCCGGTTTCCTCCCACATCCCAAAAACATGCTTGGTAGGCCGATTGAGCAGTCTGGTTGTTCGTTTCTGTGTGCCCTGCGATTGGCTGGCAACCGGTTCAGGGTGTCCCGCGACCCCCGTGGGGACAAAGCGGTATAGAAAATGGATGGATATATCTAGCCAATTTTTTGAAGTGTTGTTCTTCACTAAATAGACATATGAAATATCTTCAAATAAAGAAATAAAATGACACTCACCAGTTGTGATCAGCATGGCGACAGCAAAAGCCAAGATCAACAGCTTGATTGCGTTGTTCATCATAGTAGCCTGTTGTCGACTCGTCAGGTCACGTTCCTTCCACTCAATGACTACCTAGATGAAAAGTCATCTTTTATAGCTAGAAATGATAGCTGAGAGCTGCTCTTATTTGCACATTGTAATATCAACTTGCATGCCAGTTAGTTATTAAGTAATCAGAATGGCAACTGTTCAGCTTGGCACTTGACCTAAGAACATGATCCTGACCGCCGCTTTAATGAGGAATTTACTTATAAGCAATTATCTGCCCTCTTAGCAAATATGTACCCATCGTCTGGCCAAACGATTATGATGACGGAGTTACACTATTCAAGAAAATTCTACTTCCGTCATTTCTTCCGTGCCGCGGTCTCCAGCTAGGACCTCGCCGCTGTTCCGGGCAATAACGAGTCGTGCTCTTTCACCTCGCAGTAGATATGTTGAGCCCTGCGCTCATTGCCCTCGCCATTCTCGCATCTTGTGCATTTGTTGAGCGCCGATAGCACCTCGCCACCTTCCTTAGGCCCAATTCTCTGCCCTCTGAGCAAACATGTAGCTGACATTTGCTCTTATTGAAGCTTTCATTTGGAAGATGAATGATGGAACGTGCCAGGTGTCTTATCCATTTATCACCAGGCTGGGCTCGGTCAAATGGGAACCTAACAGGGGTTTAATCGACTTAGTTGGGGGGGGGGGGTATGAATGTTCTTTTGTTGCAGCTGTTTAAAGGGGTGGGGGGTTCAGTTACACTTAGATATGAGCAAATCAGAACTAAGTCAAGACTTCAACTTTCAGGTAAGTCTGAAGTCACTGGCGAAAATACTCACGTCACGAGTATTCTTTGCTTAGAATGACAAATATCAGTGCCGTACTGATGAGTCTGGTGGCGTTTACAAACAAGTTTTATTTCCTATTTTACAGTTACAATTAGGCATTTCTTTCTTGAATTATGTCAAATCAGAAGTCGGCTTTCATCTATGCAAAGCACGTCTCCGTGTCAGTGTTTTCTCTGAAGCACTTTGTAATGGAAATGTAATATATCTCAAATGTCAAAGTGCTCACCAGCCCCAAAGTGTAACATTTCTATTTGATCCGCTTGTACTCACCCTTGTTAGCTTTTTGCACATTTGCATCAATTTCCTGCATTTTACACGCACACACACTCTTCGCCGGCCGCATTGCATAACCGAGAATGCATTAGTGTCGGGAAGTGCTGCCAGCGAGCCCGCTAATACGTCTGCGGGAAAATCACATTTGCACACCACAGGAAAGGGGAAAAGATTTGACATCAGGCCAGGAGATAAACTGGCCTTTCATGCCTTGCCCTCTCCCTTGTATATATATATGTGTGTGTGTGTGTGTGTGTGTGTGTGTGCGCGCACAACCGTTTTAGTCCCTCCCTTGGCCTCTCATAATTATCGAACACACACACACACACAAACATATAAACACACACACTCTAAATAGCCCAAATTGGCCATTCCGCAGAGGTCTCTGACCTTAAATGGCCAAAAAGCATCGGGTGCGAGCGTGTGTGTATGTTAGCGTTTGTGTGTGCGTCTGTCGGAGTTAGCACTTGAGCTCATCTCAGTCCATCAGCACCACTAAGGAGAGTCGCACCCGGCCGAGTCTCCCAAGCATGCTGGTAAGCTTGAATGGGATCTATTGAGGGTGCCAGATTCTGACGGTCTGTGTGTGTGTGTGTGTGTGTGTGTGTGTGTGTTGTTGTTGTGCTGAGAGTTGCCAATTTGTACTGTGCCTATGTATTGTGCAATGTGGCGGCTATCATTAATAACACGCATGAAAGCTAGTAAATCAATTTCCGTAAAAACTTGCTTGGGCTCCCGAGGCCACGAATGAATCCATTAAAAGTTGTCCGAAAGTATTTGAACGTCACCTCTCGCGCCATCCGAGGGGGATTGAGCAAATAAATGGAAATGTTCACATAAATGTCAAGGCGGGCCTCGGCTGCTTCTCGCCGTTGTTGATGTACGACGACAAACAGTTGAACGGCTTCCAAATGCGAGGGTGTTGAGCCAAGTGCTCGCCGCAAGGTCAAGTACCAACACACACTTGGTGTTACGTCCCGATGGCACACCATCTCAAATGTGTCAGCCAACTTTTGCATTTCATTTTTACATTCAAGGGTGTGACCAGACTTTCTACGGATTTGTCCGCCAGTCTGTTTAAATGTGAGTCATTAGTAAAGAAACATCCCGAGAGGATCGCCGGCCGGAGACGCCCGGCGGAAGAGGAAGCTCAAATGTAAACACTAAAGTGCTTTGAATTAGTCAAATAGATTCAAAATGGCTAAACCAGAAAAAAAAAAAAAAACGCCTTCACTTTCTGCTGTAATTCAAATCCACACTGGGACAGCAGTTTTATTTTTGCTTATAAATGTTCATTTGTCTGTGTGTGTGTGTGGTGTGGATGATTTATTTGTCATCACAAATCTTTCTGTTCATTTCCATGATTAAAATAGTCCGATCAGCCACGAATAGCTAACCAAGTGTTAGAAAAAGAACATCTGTTGCAATTTATATCGACACTGGGCCAGGAGTTATTGTTATTGTTTTTTTTAAACATCAGTTTTAAAATATTCTATTTGGCGGAGTGTTCCAAAATTACCCCCCCCCCACACACACACACACATTAATATCCAAACAGCTGTCAAAGAGATGATGTCCAGTGTTTGAGCCCCGCGGTGCGTTTAAAGACCAAACGCCGTGGATGCTTTGGCTCCGGCGTAGCAATGTACTTGTCAACATTTTGCTTCCTGGCGTCCATGCCAGCGCCCCTCGGAGGCCCCCCCCTCGGGAACGTCTCTATCTCCTTCTGTTGAGGAACGACTGATCCCAGCTGTTGGCTCGCTCCTCCTGCCAAAAGGCTCCCGCTCGTTGTTAATGGTTACCAAAAGTCACATGGACGTCTCTACTCAGGCCAAATCCCAGAAAATATCAATCGATCAAAACAATCACCTCGGTCTTTTAGAGTTGAATTTTGAGATTGCTTTCGGCCTCTGTCAACAAGATAGGTAAATTGTTCAACACAATGCAAGAGCAAAGTCATCATTTGATGATCATTTTTTATTTATTTTTTTTAACATTTTTTAATGCTTCTCAACTAAACTACCAAGACGATAGGTTGGATCTTCAACCCCCACAAATCCTTCCAAGTCGCAGAAGTCCATTTTGGGACATTTTGCATTGGGGGTTTGTCTGTCGTCACATTCACGGACTCCCACAGATCTGGCCGAAGGCGACTTGAAGACAGAAAACACATGTGATTATTCTTTTGAGTGGAAGCAGTGAGTTGTATTTACAGTTCTTCAAAAAGTGTGTGTTGGAAAATTCTAAACTCAGTACAAGGAAAGCTTTTAGTTTGCAAGTGGTTTTGTGACGGATATTTATACTTTAAGAAATCAGGCTGCAAGAATCACTCTTACAGAAAAACTAATAAATATGATTCTTTTTGGACAATTGCAAAGACCCCTCTAAAATGAAAAAAATATCAAACCATACACATACTCACATGGTACGATTTTGCAGACTTGGCCTTGTGCACATGTTACGGGGATTGGAGTACACGGTCCAACAACGGGATAACAGCCTGTGCATGTCAGAGCGTCACCTGAGGAAGGGAGGGTGGTGTGGTGGAAAGGAGACAAATTTTATTTCTATCTATCTATCTATCTATCTATCTATCTATCTATCTATCTATCTATCTAAAATAAAGCCATTTTTGTGTTGTTCTTCACTAAATAGACATATGAAATATCTTCAAATAAAGAAATAAAATGACACTCACCAGTTGTGATCAGCATGGCGACAGCAAAAGCCAAGATCAACAGCTTGATTGCGTTGTTCATCGTAGTAGCCTGTTGTCGACTCGTCAGTTCACGTTCCTTCCACTCAATGACTACCTAGATGAAAAGTCATCTTTTATAGCTAGAAATGATAGCTGAGAGCTGCTCTTATTTGCACATTGTAATATCAACTTGCATGCCAGTTAGTTATTAAGTAATCAGAATGGCAACTGTTCAGCTTGGCACTTGACCTAAGGACATGATCCTTTAATGAGGAATTTACCTATAAGCAATTATCTGCCCTCTTAGCAAATATGTACCCATCGACTGCCCAAACGATTATGATGACGGAGTTACACTAGTCAAGAAAATTCTACTTCCGTCATTTCTTCCGTGCCGCTGTCTCCAGTTAGGACACGGTCGGCCTCGCCGCTGTTCCGGGCAATAACGAGTTGTGCTCTTTCACCTCGCAGTAGATATGTTGAGCCCTGCGCTCATTGCCCTCGCCATTCTCGCATCTTGTGCATTTGTTGAGCGCCGATAGCACCTCGCCACCTTCCTTAGGCCCAATTCTCCACCCTCTGAGCAAACATGTAGCTGACATTTGCTCTTATTTGCCCTTGGTGTTTACAGGCTTGACACTTTTGTGCCTTAATAATTCTCATCACTAGGCCACCAGCTCAGTGGCCTAGTGGTAGAGTCTCCGCCCTGAGACTGGAAGGTTGTGGGTTCAAACCCTGGCCGGGTCATACCAAAGACTATAAAAATGGGACCCATTGCCTCCCTGCTTGGCACTCAGCATTAAGGGTTGGAATTGGGGGGTTAGATCACCAAACCCAAACCAACGCCCCCCCCCGGGAACGTCTCTATCTCCTTCTGTTGAGGAACGACTGATCCCAGCTGTTGGCTCGCTCCTCCTGCCAAAAGGCTCCCGCTCGTTGTGTGGCTCCCGTTTGGCTTCCTGCCTGTTCATCAGCATGTTGCGCTCGAGGGGGGCGCGCGGTCGTGCATGCGGAATTGTCACCCACGTTGTGTTTTTGTTGTGACAGGCAAACAAGGACCCGTGCTTTTTAACCGGGGTGACCTTCCCCTCGGACTGTCCCGCCACCCCAGAAACGTTCGTCAAGCTGACAGTGTATGATGTAAAAGACAAGTGCCAGGAAGCCGTAAGTAAACTCTTATGTTTGTTATTGACTGGCGGAGTTGAAAGTGATGAAGTGGGGCAGCATGGGCATAAAAATGGAACAAGCGGGGAAAATAATGGGATGGTACCATTTTTATTTATGTGTCAGTATGTTGGGGCGATGATTACATCATGACCCAAATCGTAATTGATGAATATGTGCAATGTTCTGTCATCATCTTGTGATGTAGTGAATGTACAGGTAAGTGGAGCAATGTTATCCGAAACATATTTTCTCAATCACGGCATTGACTTCTATTCACGTGAGTTGGAATGTGATTGGTTCATTTCCAACACAGCCAAATCCCCAATTCTAAGTGGGTGTGCACACTTATGCAACCACATTACCTCTGTTATCTCCCCTCTCTGAGCTTAGGATACATATTATCGGTCACATTAATGGTATAAAATGTTTTGTCTCTTTCGATTTGAGTAGGGGTGTGCACACTTATGCAACCACATTATCTCGATTATCTCCCCTCTTTAAACTGAGGATACATACTATTGGTCACATTAATGGTATCAAATGTTTTGTCTTTCAATTTGAGTCGGGGTGTGTAGACTTTTGATATCTACACTATTTAAGCCCCCACTTCTCGTTTTCCAATATATGATGTAAGGTGACAGGACACTTCCATCTTTATTATTCCAAACAATAGCTCTCACATGTTTTGTCTTTTTCTTGCGTCCAATTGCATCACGTCGGAATGCATCCGACAGATTCAAAGGTTTAAAAAGGTCGCGAGTCATGACTTCCATAATTCATACGAGTCACTTTGAGACCCCTTGCCTTGCGTTTTGAAAAGGATGCGCCTCCCCCGGAGGACATCAGCCGGGACACGTCAGTGGCAATGTCAAAAAGTACAAGAGCGGAAAGCCTTCAAGGGTCGGCCGGGACTTCGTATTCGCACGTTTTCCGACAGACGTTGCGAGCGTTCCCGATAAAAATGGAGCATCTCCGTCCATCCCCAGGCGCCAAAATCTTCATTTGCCATAAGTCACAATGAAACATTCATAAGCTTTATGGTGAGTAAGGACTCCATTAGAGGACCGCAGAGCGGAATGAATCACCGTTAGGCCTCATGGAACACATTTGTGCATTTTTTTGCAGTCGTAGTCTGAAACGAAAAAATGGCAACTTGTGCACATGTATTTTATATTACAAGCAGATGGCGCTATGCTTTACATGCCTCGTACGTTTATATATAGATATATTTAAAAAAAAAAAAGAAATCCACATGCCCATCCGAGCGAGTACTACTGTTGGAGCGTGTCCATTTTTCATTACATGATAAGCAAAACAAAATGGCCAACAGACCGTTAAAATGTGCTCCTGTTGAATAACAGTGACGGAATTGTGGCAACTATTAAAATAAAAAAGTACATCTGCCAAGTGCCAAGCATATGTCTGCGTTACGTCCAGCCATCTGCTGTTTATTGATGTGCCCAGTTGTTTACCTGTCTACCGCAATGATTATATTAGCGTGCGCGCGAGTAGCTAGCTCCCGCCTCCTTTAGCTGAATTGGCTTCATAACAAGAGCACGATGGTGTATTCTTAGGTGCCATTGAATATTCATGCGCAACAACACCCATGTGAGCTCGGCGCCGCATCCAGCCTCCGTTGTTTCTCCACCTCCTTCCTGAGTGCACGTCTTATCCGCCCTTGTCAGTCCCCACCGGAGGCTCTTCTACATTTAGCGGCAGGCTAAATGACTCCACGTTTGTGGACGCGCTCGTTTTCTTATTTCCTGCGCTCAGGTTCCTCGCAGGTTAGTGCCGGGAGGTCCAATGACAATTCGTCCTCCCAAAACGAGGCTTATAATAACTGCTAGCGTAAGTCAGAATTGACTTTATTGTCATTATAAATATTTAATTATTTTATTTTTTAAATATTGTATCAATATAATACTGTATATATATTATTATAATATTGTAAATATAATATGAAATATCACGTTTAATTATTTAAAATAAAATAAAAATAATTACATACATAGTACATAAATAATGAAATACGACTATTAAAATGTTTTTAAATATTGTATCAATATAATACTGTATCTATATTATAATATTGCAAATATAATATGAAATATCACTTGTTAAATGATGGAAAATATAATAAAAATAAATACATACATAGCAAATAAATAAATAAATACGACTATAAAAATGAGTTCCGTTATTCTTTCACAACAATTGTTAACGATGAAGGCCACCTTGCTCAGTAGAACTAAACACAATTCAAGGTAAGTACGGTTCTTTCAACAACTTCCCTAAAAGTACTGTCGAGATCCCCGACTCTTAAACACCTGGCTCTCGCACCGCTGGATAGATTTATTTTTTCCCTTAGCCCCGTATTAGCCCCGTCATTTTAAAATAATCCCTATATTTCACGCCGCCGAGCTTTGGGGGCCATTTCTCTCTCGCTGCTCTCACTCTTGTCAAGAGCGTCATCCATGCAGAACCGCGGCGCTTTCCATCAAGCTTTTTCTTTTTTTGCGACCCGGGAGGGGCTCGAGCCGGCGCCGGCCGACCTTTCGGGTGCAGCCCAAGCTCTCCGACTCGGTTGTTGCGCGGCGACAGAAGTGGAAAAATAGCCTCACCTTGAAGTAGAGATACTTGTGTAAAGAAAGAAAGATTCTACTTGTGTATCTTGTAGTTTTCCACCACATAAGCAAAAATGTTACAAGGTAGTTGCAAACTTCACAACATGAAGATATCTTGCCAAGTCAAAATTTCCTGTCCAATTATGCTTACATTATTATATTCCTCTTTTTTTTTGAGTAAATAAACATCCACAAAAACAGAATCTCTCAAGAGGTGTTTTAGCCTTGTAAGTGATAGATGTGAGTCTTCACGTTTTCCTCTGCCTTGTTTTCAAGGTGGGAGTAGCAAATCCGTTTGATCGGGCCACCGCTGCTCCGGAGTTCCCAATTATAAACTGCTGAAGTATGGAAATCGCAGCGTCGGTTAATCCCGGCCTGTCAATAACGCTGACGTGAGAAAGGGCGGCGGCGGCGGCTTGACACTTTTTGGCACCGACGGACGGCGCCTTGTTCTTGGATGAATGTCAGTGTGGCAGGAGTGGCTTGTGTATCACGCCAGGGGGGAGGGGCTTAACTATTTATTGACCTGGACCCAACCTCCGAAGACACTAAAATGTCCACTTCAAAAATAAATACATCAATAAATACATACATTAAATCAATAAATAATCAAATATCCAAAAGCCCCGCCCCCGCTGAAAGAGATTACCAACCAAATGAATTAGTGGCTCATGGCTGAATTAGACGCTTGGGTTGACTGTAATCGCTTTCTCTTGAAAAGTAACCCCCCCCCCCCCTAATATTATTATGATGTATTTTTTTTATGAAGAAAGAAAAGCGGTTGAGGAAAATCCCCCCTTTCTGCTCAGCTTCCTGTGGCTTTCTGCAGTTTAATCCTTTCCTTTGAGAGACGAGCGGAAAGTGCCGAGGCCGTTTGTTCTGACGTGTGCGCGTATTTTCCATAGCTAATCACACGAATTCAAGAACATGCCAGCTGTCAGCAACTTTGTGCTGGTTACAAGTTGAATTCATTCGGTTGCCCAAACTATCTCAACTTACATCCCTCTGTTTAACACATTCTAATTATATGCTACCAAAAAGTCGAAAAAAACCTAATTATAGGATTTTGGAATTAAATAAGCATTTCCTCTCTGAGAAGTTCAAGTCAAAGCTTTGTACTCTTGATATGACACTCACTGGCGGTGAGCAGCACGGCGACGCTGAAAGCCAAGAGCAACCACTTCATTGCGTCGTTCACCACGGTAGCTTGTCGTTGACTTGTCCCTTGAGGCTTCTTCCGCTCAATGATCACTTGGCTGAAAGTGTTCTCTCTTATATTCGCTGCGCTTGTTTACACAACGTATTTACAGATTTGACACGTTTAGCTTCATTTCTTTTTAGCATGTTCTCATTCGTCTACTCAAATGATTTTAATAGATTCCGTAGTCAGCATTCAAATGATTAGTTAGTAGGGATGCACCGAAAATTCGGCCACCGAAAATTTCGGCCGAAAATGACCCAAAAGTGCATTTTCGGTTTTTGGCCGAAAGACCTAAATCACCGAAACAACACGGCCGAAACTTGTGATGACGTGAGCAAACAGCGCAGCCAGCACGCGGGAAAACGGGATAAGAGCCAGCATGTCTGCGGTGTGGACTGATTTCACTAGCTCAGAGAAAGACCCACGGATAGCGATTTGCAAAACATGCAATGCTGAAATTTCAATCTGCAAAAAGTTTCTCCACGTCGGGTTTAATTCATCACCTGAAATCCAAACATCCCGATCGCCATTCTGAATATGAGAAGAAGGCGACACAGAAAAGGAAACTGACACTGAGCACGCCCACTCCGTCTGTGGCGGACGTTTTTGAAAAGGCAAGTTAAGTTTGTGCATCCACAATTCTTGGTGGATTTGTTGTTGATAAAGGCTATGGTAACCATTGTTTTGATACACTTTTATGTTGTACACACAGAACAAAATGTAAAAGGCACTTGACTTATGCACTTTGTGTTTTTATAAGAGAACATATTTAATTTTACAGTCTTTCAGCAGGCCAGTCAGTTATAAGCCTGTAAATTATTATTTAATGTACACGAGTGGGGTCAAGTTAAACATTTTATTTTTATTTTATTTTTGAATTTTCATTTATATTGTGCATTGTTGTAATGTCAGTGCTAAATAAATATTCTCATACTTTTGTAACTGGTTTATTGCAATGCCTTGATTTTAGTGAGGTTAGTACACATGTAGCCATAAATGCTGTGGTTTTAATAACTGACATAATCATTTCTTTCGGTGTTTCGGTTTTCGGTTTTCGGCCTTGGTTTCCTCATTTTTGGTTTTCGGTTTCGGCCAAGAATTTTTATTTCGGTGCATCCCTATTAGTTAGCATGGACCATTTTGTTGGTATGACTTTTCATTTAAATAAAGATGGATAGAGCATTGAGCCCTGCGGGACACCTGTGAGGATTGCTTACGGGTCCGAGAGAAGACCCTCCACCCTTATTGTCTGCGTAGCCAATAGAGCGCCATTGAGTCATTAAATTCTGTAGCAAATGACAACAATGTTGCCTGGAACAACTCCAAAATTATAAGTGTACCTGTTTTTCGAAATTTTCTGAAGCTCACGAACTGATGTGAACTCGTGATGAATACCCAAAGTCATTTGAAGATCATTATTTTTTTTCAACATTTTTTAATGCTTCCCAACTACGAAGAAGATAGGTTGAATCTTCAACCCCCCACAAATCCTTCCATGCTCTTATTGAAGGATTGTCGCAGAAGTCCATTATGGGGCACTTTGCTTTGGGGGTTTGTCTGCTGTCACATTCAGTCGTACGAGCACACCAGGCCAGTAACTGGAAGACCGAGAAAAGACGACATGTGATCATGTGACTCTTAAAGCTCGCTAACTGCGGTGGTTGTAGCTTGAATGTGCAAGAAACCACCACATCTGTGAAAAAACAACCAATCAGAGACAGATGGCGTGACTGCTGGATGTCAATCCTCAGTCACGCACGGATGAAAAAAAACTGTGTATAGTAAGGAGAGTGGCGATAATTTGGAAATTGAGTTTGTGAGTGGTTTTGAAAAAAATCTGTAATCAATAGGATTCTTTTTTTTTGATCATTTCAAAGTCCCACATAAAATGAGAAAACGCGAGACAAACTGAAATCGTACAGCTTCATTCTTGTGGAATTCCCATTTTAATCGTACGACTTATTGGCTGTGATCAGCATGGCGACAGCAAAAGCCAGGACCAACCACTTGATTGCGTTGTGCATCGTAGTAGCCTTTCGTCGACTCGTCAGTTCACGTTCCTGCCCCTCAATGACCACCTTGACGTAGAGTCGGTTTTTCTAGTGAAGCAATATAGCCGGAAAGAAGGAAGATAGAGGTTTTACATTCTTATTTGCTCTTCGTGTTTACACTCATCCAAGTTTGTGCCAAAATGATTTGAAACAAGTTGCAAATGACGAAGATCATGCGGCTTTAATGAACAGTTTGACTTGAAAGCAATTCTCTGCCCTCTTAGCAAATATGTACCCGTGTATTTATGCATGTAAATATGTACTCATCATCCGTCCAAATAATTATGATGGAGATTTACGCTTCAAAAAAGTCCCGTAAGACTGCCGCCACTCAATGATCATTTTACTCATAAGTGTTGTCTTTTATATTAGCTGCTCTTATTCACTCATCATATTTACACACCTATTTATATTTATTAGCATGCGCCCAATTGAGGATCAGTCACAAGACTGGTTTCAGTCTCCTTTGATGAGACTGCAATTCTGTGGTCAGCATTGAAATGGGCAAAGGTGTTATCGTTAGGGTCATTTTGTTGTCCTAACTTTTCATACAAACAAAGGTGGACCGTGCATCCAACCCTGCGGGACACCTGTGAGAAGTGCGAACGACTCCGAGGGAAGACGAGAGACTCTGTGCGGAGTCCGCAATTGATGAACCGGGGCCACCGATGGCAGCTTTAATTGCGCTTTGAACGAGACAGTTGTTAATGGTTACCAAAAGTCACATGGACGTCTCTACTCAGGCCAAATCCCAGAAAATATCAATCGATCAAAACAATCACCTCGGTCTTTTAGAGTTGAATTTTGAGATTGCTTTCGGCCTCTGTCAACAAGATAGGTAAATTGTTCAACACAATGCAAGAGCAAAGTCATCATTTGATGATCATTTTTTATTTATTTTTTTTAACATTTTTTAATGCTTCTCAACTAAACTACCAAGACGATAGGTTGGATCTTCAACCCCCACAAATCCTTCCAAGTCGCAGAAGTCCATTTTGGGACATTTTGCATTGGGGGTTTGTCTGTCGTCACATTCACGGATTCGCACAGATCTGGCCGAAGGCGACTTGAAGACAGAAAACACATGTGATTATTCTTTTGAGTGGAAGCAGTGAGTTGTATTTACAGTTCTTCAAAAAGTGTGTGTTGGAAAATTCTAAACTCAGTACAAGGAAAGCTTTTAGTTTGCAAGTGGTTTTGTGACGGATATTTATACTTTAAGAAATCAGGCTGCAAGAATCACTCTTACAGAAAAACTAATAAATATGATTCTTTTTGGACAATTGCAAAGACCCCTCTAAAATGAAAAAAAATATGAAACCATACAGATACTCACATGGTACGATTTTGCAGACTTGGCCTGCTGCACATGTTACGGGGCGTGGAGTACACGGTCCAACAACGGGATAACAGCCTGTGCATGTCAGAGCGTCACCTGAGGAAGGGAGGGTGGTGTGGTGGAAAGGAGACAAATTTTATTTATATCTATCTATCTATCTATCTATCTATCTATCTATCTATCTATCTATCTATCTATCTATCTATCTATCTATCTATCTATCTATCTATCTATCTATCTATCTATCTATCTATCTATCTATCTATCTATCTATCTATCTATCTATCTATCTATCTATCTAAAATAAAGCCATTTTTGTGTTGTTCTTCACTAAATAGACATATGAAATATCTTCAAATAAAGAAATAAAATGACACTCACCAGTTGTGATCAGCATGGCGACAGCAAAAGCCAAGATCAACAGCTTGATTGCGTTGTTCATCGTAGTAGCCTGTTGTCGACTCGTCAGTTCACGTTCCTTCCACTCAATGACTACCTAGATGAAAAGTCATCTTTTATAGCTAGAAATGATAGCTGAGAGCTGCTCCTATTTGCACATTGTAATATCAACTTGCATTCCAGTTAGTTATTAAGTAATCAGAATGGCAACTGTTCAGCTTGGCACTTGACCTAAGGACATGATCCTTTAATGAGCAATTTACTTATAAGCAATTATCTGCCCTCTTAGCAAATACGTAGATACCCATCGACTGCCCAAACGATTATGATGACAGAGTTACACTAGTCAAGAAAATTCTACTTCCGTCATTTCTTCCGTGCCGCTGTCGCCAGTTAGGGCCTCGCCGCTGTTCCGGGCAATAACGAGTCGTGCTCTTTCACCTCGCAGTAGATATGTTGAGCCCTGCGCTCATTGCCCTCGCCATTCTCGCTTCTTGTGCATTTGTTGAGCGCCGATAGCACCTTGCCACCTTCCTTAGGCCCAATTCTCTGCCCTCTGAGCAAACACGTAGCTGACATTTGCTCTTATTTGCCCTTGGTGTTTACAGACTTGACACTTTTGTGCCTTAATAATTCTCATCATTATTCAAATGACTGAAGTCATGAGCAGGGCTGTAAACCTTTTCCAAAAACTTGGAGTGACATCAATCAATGTTTTTGTATAGCCGAAGGCGATGCCCTGCCTTCTTTGCAAATATGTACTTGTCATTTGCCCCCAACCAATAATTAATAATATTGAAATGAACACTTTTACAATTGACATGTTCAAATTCAATAAATCCAAAAATTTTATTTTCAACACACAATGCAAGAGCAAAGTCATCATTTGATGATCACTTTTTATCTATTTTTTTCAACATTTTTGAATGCTTTTCAACTCAACTACCAAGACGATAGGTTGGATCTTCAACCCCCACAAATCCTTCCATGCCGCAGAAGTCCATTTTGGGACATTTTGCGTTGGGTGGGGTTGTCACATTCATGGATTCACACAGGTCTGGCCTCTAAAGACTTTAAGACAGAGAAAACACATGTGATTATTCTTTTGAATGGAAACAGTGAGTTTTATTTATAGTTGTTCAAAAAGTTTGTGTTGCAAAATTAAAAAACTCAGTAAAAGGAAAGGCTTTATGCTTTGGTTTTGTGACGGATATTAATAGTCTAAGAGATCGGGCTGCAGGAATCACTCTTACAGAAAAAAACGATTCTTTTTTGGCAATTGCGAAGTCCCCTCTAAAATGGAAAAATATTAAACCATACAAATACTCACGTCGTAGGACTCTGCAGACTTGGGCTGGTTGACATGGTTCAGGTCGTGGAATACACTCTCCACGTATGGGCAAACATCTCGTGCATGTCAGAGCGTCACCTGAGGAAGGATGGTGGGTGTTAAAGGAGATGAGTTAAATTAAATTCAAATGTGCGGTATAGAAATGATGGATGGATGGATAACCACTCACCAGCTGTGATCAGCATGGTGACAGCAAAAGCCAAGATCAACAACTTGATTGCGTTGTTCATTGTCGTAGCCTTTCGTCAACTCCTCGGTTTACGTTCCTTCCGCTCAACTACCTAGACGAAAAGGCGTCTTTTATCGCTAGAAATGATAGCTGAGAGAGGCTCTTATCTGCACATGGTAACATCGTGCCAGTTACAGGATTAGTATGAATTATTAAATAATCACAATGGCAAATGTTCAGTTTGGCACTTGACCTAAGGACGTTTATCTGCCCTCTTAGCAAATATGTACCCTTCACCTGCCCAAAAAATTATGATGATGGAGAGTTAAACTATTCAAGAAAACTCCGCTGTCTTCAATTAGGACACGCCGCTGTTCGATATATTGCGCCGGTTCATCCCTGCGCTCGTTGCTCTCACCATTCCTGCCTCTTGTGCATTTGTTGAGCGCTGATAGCACCTCGCCACCTTCCTTAGGCCCAATTCTCTGCCCTCTGAGCAAACACGTAGCTGACATTTGCTCTTATTTGCTCTTCGTGTTTACAGATTTGACACGTTTGTGCCAAAATAATTCTAATCATTATGCAAACGACTAAAGTCATGAGCAGGGCTGTAAACTTTTTCCAAAAACTTGGAGTGACATCAATCAATGTTTTTGTATAGCCGAGGGCGATGCCCTGCCTTCTTTGCACATATGTACTTGTCATTTGCCCCCAACCAATAATTAATAAATTAAAGACTGGTTTCAGTCTCCTTTGATGAGACTGCAATTCTGTGGTCAGCATTGAAATGGGCAAAGGTGTTATCGTTAGGGTCATTTTGTTGTCCTAACTTTTCATACAAACAAAGGTGGACCGTGCATCCAACCCTGCGGGACACCTGTGAGAAGTGCGTACGACTCCGAGGGAAGACGAGAGACTCGGTGCGGAGTCCGCAATTGATGAACCGGGGCCACCGATGGCAGCTTTAATTGCGCTTTGAACGAGACAGTTGTTAATGGTTACCAAAAGTCACATGGACGTCTCTCCTCAGGCCAAATCCCAGAAAATATCAATCGATCAAAACAATCACCTCGGTCTTTTAGAGTTGAATTTTGAGATTGCTTTCGGCCTCTGTCAACAAGATAGGTAAATTGTTCAACACAATGCAAGAGCAAAGTCATCATTTGATGATCACTTTTTATTTATTTTTTTCAACATTTTTGAATGCTTCTCAACTAAACTACCAAGAAGATAGGTTGGATCTTCAACCCCCACAAATCCTTCCAAGTCGCAGAAGTCCATTTTGGGACATTTTGCATTGGGGGTTTGTCTGTCGTCACATTCACGGATCCGCACAGCGCTGGCCTATGTCCCCTTGAAGACAGAGAAAACACAACATGTGATTATTCTTTTGAGTGGAAGCAGTGAGTTGTATTTACAGTTCTTCAAAAAGTGTGTGTTGGAAAATTCTAAACTCAGTCCAGGGAAAGCTTTTAGTTTGTAAGTGGTTTTGTGACGGATATTATATATACTTTAAGAAATCGGGCTGCAAGAATCACTCTTCCAGAAAAACTAATAAATATGATTCTTTTTGGACAATTGCAAAGTCCCCTCTAAAATGAAAAAAATATGAAACCATACAGATACTCACATGATACGTCTCTGCAGACTTGGCCTGCTGGACATGTTTTGGGGCGTGGAATACACGGTCGAAAAAAGGGCATACAGCCTGTGCATGTCACAGCGTCACCTGAGGAAGGAAGGGAGGGTGGTGTGGTGGAAAGGAGACACATTTTAATTTTATTTATATATATATAATTAAAATAAAGCCATTTTTTGTGTTGTTCTTCACTAAATAGACATATGAAATATCTTCAAATAAAGAAATAAAATGACACTCACCAGTTGTGATCAGCATGGCGACAGCAAAAGCCAAGATCAACAGCTTGATTGCGTTGTTCATCATAGTAGCCTGTTGTCGACTCGTCAGGTCACGTTCCTTCCACTCAATGACTACCTAGATGAAAAGTCATCTTTTATAGCTAGAAATGATAGCTGAGAGCTGCTCTTATTTGCACATTGTAATATCAACTTGCATGCCAGTTAGTTATTAAGTAATCAGAATGGCAACTGTTCAGCTTGGCACTTGACCTAAGAACATGATCCTGACCGCCGCTTTAATGAGGAATTTACTTATAAGCAATTATCTGCCCTCTTAGCAAATATGTACCCATCGTCTGGCCAAACGATTATGATGACGGAGTTACACTATTCAAGAAAATTCTACTTCCGT
Organism: Syngnathus acus; assembly: GCF_901709675.1. Lineage (NCBI taxonomy): Eukaryota > Metazoa > Chordata > Actinopteri > Syngnathiformes > Syngnathidae > Syngnathus > Syngnathus acus. The sequence goes on from NC_051087.1 coordinate 2,448,689, forward strand.
CATTTCTTCCGTGCCGCTGTCTCCAGTTAGGACCTCGCCGCTGTTCCGGGCAATAACGAGTCGTGCTCTTTCACCTCGCAGTAGATATGTTGAGCCCTGCGCTCATTGCCCTCGCCATTCTCGCATCTTGTGCATTTGTTGAGCGCCGATAGCACCTCGCCACCTTCCTTAGGCCCAATTCTCTGCCCTCTGAGCAAACATGTAGCTGACATTTGCTCTTATTTGCCCTTGGTGTTTACAGACTTGACACTTTTGTGCCTTAATAATTCTCATCATTATTCAAATGACTGAAGTCATGAGCAGGGCTGTAAACATTTTCCAAAAACTTGGAGTGACATCAATCAATGTTTTTGTATAGCCGAGGGCGATGCCCTGCCTTCTTTGCAAATATGTACTTGTCATTTGCCCCCAACCAATAATTAATAATATTGAAATGAACACTTTTACAATTGACATGTTCAAATTCAATACATCCAAAAATTTTATTTTCAACACACAATGCAAGAGCAAAGTCATCATTTGATGATCACTTTTTATTTATTTTTTTCAACATTTTTGAATGCTTTTCAACTAAACTACCAAGACGATAGGTTGGATCTTCAACCCCCACAAATCCTTCCATGCCGCAGAAGTCCATTTTGGGACATTTTGCGTTGGGTGGGGTTGTCACATTCATGGATTCACACAGGTCTGGCCTCTAAAGACTTTAAGACAGAGAAAACACATGTGATTATTCTTTTGAATGGAAACAGTGAGTTTTATTTATAGTTGTTCAAAAAGTTTGTGTTGCAAAATTAAAAAACTCAGTAAAAGGAAAGGCTTTATGCTTTGGTTTTGTGACGGATATTAATAGTCTAAGAGATCGGGCTGCAGGAATCACTCTTACAGAAAAAAACGATTCTTTTTTGGCAATTGCGAAGTCCCTTCTAAAATGGAAAAATATGAAACCATACAAATACTCACGTCGTAGTACTCTGCAGACTTGGGCTGGTTGACATGTTTCAGGTCGTGGAATACACTCTCCACGTATGGGCAAACATCTCGTGCATGTCAGAGCGTCACCTGAGGAAGGATGGTGGGTGTTAAAGGAGATGAGTTAAATTAAATTCAAATGTGCGGTATAGAAATGATGGATGGATGGATAACCACTCACCAGCTGTGATCAGCATGGTGACAGCAAAAGCCAAGATCAACAACTTGATTGCGTTGTTCATTGTCGTAGCCTTTCGTCAACTCCTCGGTTTACGTTCCTTCCGCTCAACTACCTAGACGAAAAGGCGTCTTTTATCGCTAGAAATGATAGCTGAGAGAGGCTCTTATCTGCACATGGTAACATCGTGCCAGTTACAGGATTAGTATGAATTATTAAATAATCACAATGGCAAATGTTCAGTTTGGCACTTGACCTAAGGACGTTTATCTGCCCTCTTAGCAAATATGTACCCTTCACCTGCCCAAAAAATTATGATGATGGAGAGTTAAACTATTCAAGAAACTCCGCTGTCTTCAATTAGGACACGCCGCTGTTCGATATATTGCGCCGGTTCATCCCTGCGCTCGTTGCTCTCACCATTCCTGCCTCTTGTGCATTTGTTGAGCGCTGATAGCACCTCGCCACCTTCCTTAGGCCCAATTCTCTGCCCTCTGAGCAAACACGTAGCTGACATTTGCTCTTATTTGCTCTTCGTGTTTACAGATTTGACACGTTTGTGCCAAAATAATTCTAATCATTATGCAAACGACTAAAGTCATGAGCAGGGCTGTAAACTTTTTCCAAAAACTTGGAGTGACATCAATCAATGTTTTTGTATAGCCGAGGGCGATGCCCTGCCTTCTTTGCACATATGTACATGTCATTTGCCCCCAACCAATAATTAATAAATTAAAGACTGGTTTCAGTCTCCTTTGATGAGACTGCAATTCTGTGGTCAGCATTGAAATGGGCAAAGGTGTTATCGTTAGGGTCATTTTGTTGTCATAACTTTTCATACAAACAAAGGTGGACCGTGCATCCAACCCTGCGGGACACCTGTGAGAAGTGCGTACGACTCCGAGGGAAGACGAGAGACTCGGTGCGGAGTCCGCAATTAATGAACCGGGGCCACCGATGGCAGCTTTAATTGCGCTTTGAACGAGACAGTTGTTAATGGTTACCAAAAGTCACATGGACGTCTCTCCTCAGGCCAAATCCCAGAAAATATCAATCGATCAAAACAATCACCTCGGTCTTTTAGAGTTGAATTTTGAGATTGCTTTCGGCCTCTGTCAACAAGATAGGTAAATTGTTCAACACAATGCAAGAGCAAAGTCATCATTTGATGATCACTTTTTATTTATTTTTTTCAACATTTTTGAATGCTTCTCAACTAAACTACCAAGAAGATAGGTTGGATCTTCAACCCCCACAAATCCTTCCATGTCGCAGAAGTCCAGTTTGGGACATTTTGCATTGGGGGTTTGTCTGTCGTCACATTCACGGATTCGCACAGCGCTGGCCTACGATGACTTGAAGACAGAAAACATAACATGTGATTATTCTTTTGAGTGGAAGCAGTGAGTTGTATTTACAGTTCTTCAAAAAGTGTGTGTTGGAAAATTCTAAACTCAGTACAAGGAAAGCTTTTAGTTTGTAAGTGGTTTTGTGACGAATATTTATACTTTAAGAAATTGGGCTGCAAGAATCACTCTCACAGGAAAACTAATAAATATGATTCTTTTTGGACAATTGCAAAGACCCCTCTAAAATGAAAAAAATATGAAACCATACAGATACTCACATGGTACGTTTTTGCAGACTTGGCCTGGTTGACATGTTTCGGTTTGGTAAAGACACGGTCCAAAAATAGACACACAGAAATCGCATGTCAGAGCGTCACCTGAGGAAGGGTGGGTGATGTGGTGGAAAGGAGACAAATTTTAATTTTATATATCGATCTATATCGATCGATAGATATTGATATCGATCGATCGATATCGATCGATATCGATATATATATATATATATATAGAGAGAGAGAGAGATATAGATATATATATAGATATATATATATAATTAAAATAAAAATATATTAAAAATATAAATTAAAAGGGCAGCTCATGGTGCACTGGTTAGCACGTCCGCCTCACAGTTAGGAGGGTGCGGATTTGATTCCACCTGTGTGGAGTTTGCATGTTCTCCCCGTGCCTGCGCGGGTTTTCTCCGGGCACTCCGGTTTCCTCCCACATCGCAAAAACATGCTTGGTAGGCCGATTGAGCAGTCTGGTTGTTCGTCTCTGTGTGCCCTGCGATTGGCTGGCAACCGGTTCAGGGTGTCTCGCGACCCCCGTGGGGACAAAGCGGTATAGAAAATGGATGGATATATCTAGCCATTTTTTTGAAGTGTTGTTCTTCACTAAATAGACATATGAAATATCTTCAAATAAAGAAATAAAATGACACTCACCAGTTGTGATCAGCATGGCGACCGCAAAAGCCAAGATCAACAGCTTGATTGCGTTGTTCATCATAGTAGCCTGTTGTCGACTCGTCAGGTCACGTTCCTTCCACTCAATGACTACCTCGATGAAAAGTCATCTTTTATAGCTAGAAATGATAGCTGAGAGCTGCTCTTATTTGCACATTGTAATATCAACTTGCATGCCAGTTAGTTATTAAGTAATCAAAATGGCAACTGTTCAGCTTGGCACTTGACCTAAGGACATGATCCTGACCGCCGCTTTAATGAGGAATTTACTTATAAGCAATTATCTGCCGTCTTAGCAAATATGTACCCATCGACTGCCCAAACGATTATGATGACGGAGTTACACTATTCAAGAAAATTCTACTTCCGTCATTTCTTCCGTGCCGCTGTCTCCAGTTAGGACCTCGCCGCTGTTCCGGGCAATAACGAGTCGTGCTCTTTCACCTCGCAGTAGATATGTTGAGCCCTGCGCTCATTGCCCTCGCCATTCTCGCATCTTGTGCATTTGTTGAGCGCCGATAGCACCTCGCCACCTTCCTTAGGCCCAATTCTCTGCCCTCTGAGCAAACATGTAGCTGACATTTGCCCTTGGTGTTTACAGACTTGACACTTTTGTGCCTTAATAATTCTCATCATTATTCAAATGACTGAAGTCATGAGCAGGGCTGTAAACATTTTCCAAAAACTTGGAGTGACATCAATCAATGTTTTTGTATAGCCGAGGGCGATGCCCTGCCTTCTTTGCAAATATGTACTTGTCATTTGCCCCCAACCAATAATTAATAATACTGAAATGAACACCTTTACAATTGACATGTTCAAATTCAATACATCCAAAAGTTTTATTCCGTGTATTAAAAGGTCACATTACCTCGACAAAGATCACTCGATAATTTGTGTTTGAAAATAAGTCATAATGCTCCTGTTAATCAAGACCCCAAAAAGACCAATTTCATTTTAGTTTTGCTTGTCGGCTAGGAAAAAATATAGCATCTTTGAGACTCATTAGCGCACACCGACAGCGCTAGTGTATGTGAACACCAGCTGTGTCAGAAAGCGCAGTTGGCCTCCAAAGTCTCTTTTCTTGCGTGGGCGTCGCAACCGACGGCCGCAAGGCTGCTTTCGTTAAATACGGTCGGCGTGCAAAAAACCCCCAAAAAAGCTGATGGCAAGACACGCACGCTCCCTTTGCAATTTGTTTACGCCGTCAAGGTGGTCTGACATTACAGCCGCTGTATAAAGCCAACATCGCTTTATGGGCATCCCACAGGGAAGGCAGCGGAACGCCCGCGCAGTAAGAGCAACTATTTGAAGGGAAGAGAAATACTGAGAAAACAGCATTATTTACTATATTTACACGACCATCCATTATGCTCGACCTTGCTCTTTCAGCCAGTTTGGTAGTTTTTATAGTTGTATTGTACATTTATGGATTTATACTACCGTTTTTTTCCGTGTATAATGCGCCCCCATGTATAATACGCACCCTAAAAATGGCATGTTGATGCTGGAAAAAAGCCTGTACCCGTGTATAATACGCACCCAATTTATTTATTTATTTATTTTTTTTTTTAAGTCCCAATGATCGTCACACACGCAGGGAGGCAATGGGTCCCATTTTTATAGTCTTTGGTATGGTCTTAACTAGGCTGGATGTATTTTTTTTTGTTGGCGTTGATTTCTCCGACTGCCCATAAAGGCACCACCGCGATCAGATGAAAAGAGAGGAAAGTGACGTGCGGACATGTGAAAAAGGCGGCTCTGTATGGGAGAGACGTTGAAGAGGAATAAAAACACCCTTGGAAACCAAAACTTGCCCCTCGTCGTGACTCAGAGCCGCAACAAATGTTTCGGATTTGTGTAGGGTACATTGTGACAGCAAACGAGCAGGTGATCGAGCAAGCGTCTGATACGAGAGCATTGCGTTCGTATGGAGCGTGTTTGAAGTGAACAGCAGAGACGAAAGGAACAAGGCAAAGTGTTGTGAAATAAAATATTACCTGTAATACGCATTTTGTTATTTGCTGATTGTATTAAACTATCACATTCATTGTCAGTCAAGAAGAGAAGAGGACTATTATCCCTTCTTTGACGAAATGACCAGAGCACAGTACAAACACACTATTGTCGGTCAGTCCTGTTGTTGGTTTTGTTGTACCATGATTTTCTTAAAAAAAAAAAATAAAATTTAAAATTTGTACCCATGTATAATGCGCACCCCAGATTTTAGGACAATAAATTAGTTACATTTTGCGCATTATACACGGAAAAAAACGGTATTTATTTATGTATGTAGTTATTTATTTATTTTTTAATTTTCCAATTTATTTATCTATTTTTTTATTTTGATTTATTCTCTAATTGGCTGAAAAACTCATTAGCTGTTTGTGCTCACAGCAATGCAATGAAAGTAGTGCTTCGGCGCTTTGCGTGAACTGTTGGCGGTGGTGTTCGTTTCCATTTGTTGCCGGAGGTTCTTTTTCATTTTCTTTTGTCGATGGTCATTGAATGCACCTCATGAGCAGTCAAATTGAAGTGGCGGGCTATTGGTTTTCATAAAAATCCTTTTCTTGCTGCTATTTTGTAACGCAACCCAAGGCGAAGTCTAAAAGAGCTTGATCCCATCCGACCGGAGACTTTTCGCTCTAGCTAGCCGATGGTTATTTATCGCTTTGGTGTGCTCGAGGCTTGGGGGCCGAGCTCGGCGCGGCGGGCCGGCGTGCACGTTCAGCACCTCGCCAGGCAAAGACGAGTCGCTCTCTCCTCGTAGGCATAGGGCATCAATCGCCGGCTGTTGGGGCTGTTAACCAGCCCTGAGCTGCACCATTGATCTCTGTAATTGTCTCCCACTCTTCAAAGGCAGCCGGGAGTTGGTTTGATCCGAGCTGTTTACTTTCGTAGGCTCCTGTGGACTTTTCTTTTTTTTTTTAAGAAGAGAGCTATCAAGCACTTCAAGCATGAGCAGGCATATTATCGTACCATTACTGTGTGCACGTGTGTGAGAGAGAGAGACTCAAAGCCTCGGGGGGGGGGAGCCAGCATCACCTCGCGGTTATATAAAGACACGGAATTGCAATCTGAATCCTCCCTCTATGGCTATCGAACAATGACAGACGGCTCAAAAAAATAAATAAAATGGAATCACCAGTTTCAAGCAGGAGATGTACAAGGTGGGTCAGAAAAGTTCTATTCCAAAACATGTCATCCAAATCCAGTTTATACCCAAATGTGGGTCATGTGATTTTTGGTTCATCCATTTTTGAGCTGTGCCAGGATAGCGCTTGGCTGCTCAGCCATCACAACGCACACGTGCTCACAATAGCCTGAGCATCTGACACTTCCTGATGGCTGGAACAACCTCTCCACTCACCAGAAAGATTTTTTTTTTGGGTCACTGAAATATCGCTAGTACTCTAAGTACTGTATGCTTTTTTTTTTTCTTTCTTTCCCATTTCAGAGTTATCCACTAAAAGAAAAAGCCAGCCAAATAATACGCCACGACTCTTTGGAGTTCTTTTTAAAATGGTTAACATGTGTTTTGCACTTTCATCCAGTGCTGGTTTGCGGTTTTGCGGGAACCCAAGCAATAAACATAATGAAGAGGAGAATGCTTTCAAGGCTTGTGTTCATGTGAGATATTTTTTTTTGTTTTGTTAGGGAGTCAACTTGATGCCTCAGTAGGAAAATGTAATTGTTCACAGGAGACAAAGCACACCCATATATTCTTCGTTGGGTTCCTCGAAGCTTATATTGTTACATGTTTGGAAAATATGCTGTTTTCGCAAAATAAATTGATGCACATGCGGGTTGCGTCTCAAAGCGTACGAACAACTTTATCTAAGAAACTTTTATTTTTAAAACAAACGACATTCGAATCAATAGCCAGGGATTGGACGGTGTCTCTATTGTCTTTCGCTCTCGCTGCCAAGTCATGTTTGCCGACTAAGAAGAAAGGGTGCCTTGATTTTTATCACCTAGTCTGCACTGGGTTTTAACATTAAGGTTTATGGAGCGAAGAAGAGCGTGCGGCCAGGTATCAGGAGTCCATATCCTTCGCCGAGGCCCGCTCCTAACTACTAGGAATTAGATTTTCTATTTAGTCTCGTCAAAGGACTTCCATAATAGTCTTAGAGTAGCCTCGCATATGCGTCTCAAAGGTCTCGCATCATCCGGCGCTTGGATGGACATCAATTCAATGCTGCTGATTACGAAAACCGAGTTGTGAGTAATTAAGCGGGTAAGAGAGGGCCAGAGGCACTGTTTTTTTTTTTTTTATCACATTAGTTTGTTAATTAGCTCGTCTTTTATGTTTACAAAAACATGTTTGCTTGCGTCGGAAAACAAATGCTATGATCGAGTGTATGTTTTCAATGTTTATGCGTGTTATGTTAATTAAATTCTCTCTTAAGGGAATTATGTACGAGAGACCAAATTTTCTTTATTGTGACAATCCATCGTCTGGAAAATAGAAGGTTAATCTTTGACGTTTATGAAAACACAGGTTAGGTCAAAGACCAAACTGGCTGCTAGTTAAACTTGCTCGCTTCTGACTACTAGCTCAGTTCATTAGCTTGGGTTTTATTCTTGTGTCTCCATGAGGCCAGGCAGCAAGTGTAATGCGTTGTCATAGTAACCCATGTTTGAGTGACTATCTGAAACATTTGTAGCATTTTAGACCCGTTGCTGTTCTGCATGTCAAAATGGCACACATTCTGTACACATGGCAACATGATTATAATAATCAACACAAATCAATCATTTTTCTTAACACTAAAACAAAACTTGAACTTTCTAGCCGTCAGCTTTAATTGACCTAAAATGACATGTAGAAATGACTAAAATGTGACTTGAACTCTAGTGAGTATTTCCGTCCAAAATACAAATACTAAAACCAAGATGGCTGCCAAAACAATATTGGCAAAAATACGTAAATTGTTCACCCTGGACGCAGATTTTTTTTCACCCTTTTGACTATTTTGGGGAGGGGGGGGTTCACATTTACTAACAACCCGAGCAAAGGGCCTGCTTCACTACTGAGTTCCTTTTTCCCTAACATTGTGCTCGAGGCAAGCACTGACAAGCTAAAGAATGTCTGCGCAGGCAAGCAGGGGAACGTCTCACCATCTCAGCCCCTCTCCTAAAGAGACAGAGATAGATATTTAACTTGCCTGCCGTTCCATGTTGAGTAGATTGTACGCAGCGCCGCCACTGCTAGCAACTTCCCATCTGAGGAGGAATCTATAAAGGAGTTCCTCCTGGTGATATCGAGTGAGTATTTAGTGAAGAAAATGAAATATACATTAGCTTTCCGGCTATCCTAGGCTGAGTGTTTCAGCCTTGCTAAAACAAATATATGTCGCTGTACGTAATGAATATTGCTTATAGATCCTATTTTGGGCCCCGACCCTCAGTTTGGAAACAGTTTCCCTTTAGGGACCGTATTTGAGTTTGTTTCGCAACCAAACCGATTCATCTGGGGATTATCCCATGAGCGGTTTTGCACCATTGTAATCTGATTGTTTTGAATTTATCCTGCTTTGACCTACTGAGGATATATGACAAAGATGTTTTATTCATTTTTTTTTCTTACAAATTAATCTTTGGGAACATTTTCTTTTCATTTTAGCACTCATAGATACTCTATTAATGCTTAGTCCTTTATTTTCTGACCACGCAAGGTTTGGTTTGACATTGATTCTCGAGACTTATTTTGTGGCCCTGCTTACTGTATTATTGATCACTAAATTTCATGTTGCTAAGGGAAACTGGCTCTGGCCTTGTGGATTTTAGAGTTGTAGAAGTAATGAGTAAGGCCAGATTTTACAATGAGTAAGGCAACATGTGAATGAACTGAAATGACTTCAAAAAGCCAAAAACAGCAATTTAACAAATTTGTCATCATCTTTGTGTATTCCTCTAGAAAACATTGATGAGCACTTAAAAAGCCTACAAAATTCTCCTTAACCGCAAAATTCAGAGAACATTTTTTTTTCCTCACCCTTTCCACTGTTCCATTTGCGCTATTTATGACAAGTTAGAGCAAGAGACGGTGCTTGAAATGTCACGGCAATTTTGATGCACCAATTCTGAGAACCTCTGGGAATTTTGGTCTGTACCAGCTTATGAAACTCATCAGTCAGAGAAAGACTTCTCTGAGTGGCAAGGTGATGTGTTAAGAGATAATTCAGTATACTGTTTTACTCAAATCTGAAGGCATTATATATTTGTTTTACCAGATTTCTTTTTAATCAAAAGTATTTTTTCCCCTACACACAAAAAAACGACATTCCCTCAGAATCTAAACTCAAACTGATTTTCAGAAATCACTTTGCTAATATTAGTTGTTTGAAGGATTATATTGATGCTAATTAGCTCGTCAATGCCATTTTGCATTATGTGTTAGGCTAGCGTAATTTAGTAAAATGTAAGCATCATGACGCGCATTATTGAGCAAACAGGCTAATTAAGCCGTAAAATGTGTTTAGCATTGACATCACGGCTATGCCGAGATTTTAATATTGCCGTGATATTAAAGTATTGATCTAGCTCTTAATAAAAACACAAATTGACCCCCACCTCCCCCTCCTGCTTCCACAATTGTTGTTCCCCGCTGTCGGCTTTATAATTTATCTTAGGTACCGCATGTATCCTCGCGCTAATTTGCACTCGGATTGGAATCGGATGCCAGATAAGAGTTATCGCCAAATTATTCGAGTGTGCGGACGGGGGGGGTTGAGTCACGGCAATTAAAAGCGGGCTTCCACGATTCAACACGCGATAATCGCACTAAATGCTGGAAAAGATTAAAGTTTTCCACGGTCCAAAAAAGAAAGCCTCACACAAACCCAGGAGGCATTCATTTGTTCCTCGTTTATGTCACATTTGAACAATCTTTCCATTTTTACCGCGCCTTTGATTCACTACAAAGAGATTACACTGGAAAATATCGTACATCACGGATATGGCGTGGTAATGTATTTAAAGAAAAACAAAATCACCATAAAAACCCAAACAGAAACTCAATGAACAAGAACAAACAAGTCTTGATACAGATGATGAAAAACATCCAACTGGTCACATGCACAAATATCCGTTTCAGTGCCTCATTGAAAATATTTCAATGCTGATGATGTTTTATCCGTGACCATTGGTTAGATACCAAAAGTGTCAAGTTGGTGTTTTCAGCCTGGGTTGGAAGTCTTCGCTCTAATGGTCGCCTCTCCAGTTTTCAATGCACTCCAGCTCCTTTAAGTGGGTTTCCACTCATTCTTGGCGTATGGCGTCATTGGCACCTCAGAGTATTTGAGGGTCACGTCGCCATGGCCAATAAAAACGCATTGAGTCTATTGCGGGAGCTTCGAGTGTTGAGTTCTGCTAAGTGATTGTGGAAATGCGTTTCAACGTCTGCCTTGTGTACCTGCGTGGGGTGATATGGGCCTCCGCGCCGGCCGCAGCCTTTGTTCCGACGGAATTACTCGCTAATCCAACATGCCAGCGTAGACGGGTTCAAGCCGAGCTCGCTCGCTGTCACCCATTGTGCTGTTTTTGTGTCAGCGGGCCGCTGTGCCTGTTCTACTTTCGTCATGGAGGCTCTTGTGGATTTTTTTTGCCATCGTATGTTGATGTGTTGCTGTTCCTGCCACCTTCCTCTGTCCTTTCTATGCACCCACTCCTTTGCAAACTTTGCACCAAAGCAATTTGTTAGCCGGCCAACCCTTCAGCAAAGAAACATCAACACCATGTTGACAAAAAAAAAAATCTATCGACCGATCACCTCGCCTTTGCTGTGGTAAACCTACAGTTGTTAACAAACACAGAAATATTGACATCACACTGCCCCTCCATGTGCACAGGCATAGCAGGCGATTCTTTTTCTGTCCGCCGTGTGAGTCACAAGCCCTTCACTCGCCCTGTGTCATTCTTTCGCTCTCTCTCCGTCTCTCGCCTCCCTTCCTTCCTGCCCGTCTCGTCTTCCTCTTCGGTGATGTTCTTCATCCCTCCCTCCCTCCCTCTCGCCGTCCCAACGTTGCTCGTCCCTCCCTCCTCGCTCTCTCGCTCGCTCTGTCAACGGTTTAGCGTTCACTCGCAGCGGAGGCGTCTGCTGCGAGCGTCCGTCCGCTTTGTGCCTGTTGCTTCTGCCTTGACCTCGGCATGTGGACTTACTCTCGCTGAGGACCAACACAGGGCATACCAATCCGGGGATCTTATCTGAAAAACAAGAAAAGGGTTGCAGGGTGTCTTTCTCTGTCTTTCTTGTGACCTCTCCTCTCTATGGTCTTTTTGGCTTGGTGGCTGCAGCTGGGCTTGTGTGCAACATCCCCGTAAGTCGGTTTGCTCCGTGCGTGGACCTTTTCATTGTTTTGATTGTACATGTGCAGATTCATGTGGAAAATGAACAATTTTTCAATATATGTACGTATGGAATGTTCTATACTCCTGTTTCCACTCTCATGGTGTTGCTTTTAGACAAGTGGTTCTCACACTGGGGTCTCCGGACCCCTGGGGGCACGCGAGCCTTCGCTTATCGGCCACAAAATAATTTTCATTAAATTGTCACATCATTTATAAAAAGTGCAGACCCACGATGGTGCAACAAGCAAATAAAAATGACTTTAAACTACTTTAACTTTGGGCCAGTAAAACATAATTCAGACATGCCCGCATTAAAGTGGACGTTAAACCCAAAATCGTCTTTACATCAATATGTTGCTTTTGCCCTCGCTTGTCTAAACACGGCATTCTAATTAATTTTTATATTTGTGGAATATGAGTTAAGCAGCAAAATTCGCCTGTTTTTATCCATCTCAGGGCGGCCATTTTGCCACTTGCTGTCGACTGAAAATGACATCACAACCAATCAGGGCTCAGAAAACCTTGTTCTGAAAATCTGTGCGCATGACTGTGTTATACTGCCCCCTTGGGGCCAAGTCATGCACACCAGAAGGAGGCACACCTGGTTAACAGTTGTCTTCTTTCTTCTCCACTGCAACATTAGCTTATTTTTAATCAGCACTGTCCAAACCATTACTCGTTAGCCTGTATGTGTATTTCCCCCCACATTTCTAACGACTTAATGAGGCCAAGCCAGCTCGTCCTTGTTTGCAGTGAAGGAAGGGGCGCTTTATTAGTGCAGACAACGCCGCTGACACTTCCTGGTATGAATGTGCTCATAATTCATAAATAAGAATCACATGCTGCCTCTGATGTTGTTTCAAGTCACGCGCTAGCCCGGTCTGAACGCTTGTCCTCCACAAGAAGACTGATGAGGTGAAAAGGGATGATGGACGGACAGTTTGGGCGTGTAGTGAGTGGAATCAATACATCTCCAGTCAGACCATTAACTTCTGTCAAGTGTTAGAACTTGGGCTTAGTTAGAATCTAAACTTGTAGTTTTCATTCATTTTTATATTTTGGTCCAGAATTACCTTCACTAGAGGCAAGAGGTTTTTTTTTTTTTACATTTTCATGTGGGTGGGATGAATTAGTGGCTTGGTGCTAGTTAGTCAATCAGTTAGTTAGTCTCACATTAGCTTTTCAAATGTGTTTGTGTCCTTCAAACGGAACCAGTTATTGGTCACAGGTGCAAAGATAGATCAGGAGCAGAGCTCGGGAGCATCATAATCAATCCTCCTTGATCCTGCACCGGAGCGCCATTTGTCTTCCTCTGCGCTTTCTTTCGTTTCTCCTCTCAGCCTCTATCTTCCTCATTTCCCGCCCGTCTGGCCATTTTGATCTCCCACCTGTGAGGGACAGTCTCTGGAGCTTCATTACTTTTAAAGCATTCACGGCGAACGGCCATAAAAAGATGCCACCGAATGGATTTCCAAGATGGACTTGTAAGTAATGGCTACGCTGGGCTGTAATGTTCCAGTGTTATGGCCTGGTGGGGCTGAGCTGGGGCCACATTGGGGCTGGCACCAGGAAGAGAAACACTCTCAAAAGGCTTGTTTACAATCACCATGTAGCACCCGTCATGATTACTGCGTGGCAAATCTCAAGCACTCTCATTGTTTTTGTTCGTGGTGTTTTTTAATAAATACCCCACAGAGCGAGCTAGCCATTTAATTTGCTATTTGACTCAGTGGCTACACATTAAAAGTCTTTGTCACTTAGTGGCTAGTTAGTACAATTGCTAGCTATTAAGTTTGGTCAGTGACTCTTTTTTTTTTTTTTTTTTTTTTACTTAGCTGCCCAGTTGAGGAATTGCTAATTAGTAAGTTAGCTAGCTATTTACTTTGCTAGGTGGCTCAGATATTTTGTAAATTCTTTAGTTCATAATAAATTAATTAAGTGGCCATTTGGATTTGTTGCTAGTTCTGATAGTTATTAGTTAATTTGTTAGTTTAGTTTGTCATGTGACTCGATGAAGAGCTCATTTAATGGCTAGTTAGTTGGCTTAGTGGTTAAAGGGATAATTAGCTACCTATGTAGTTAGCTGTTTTCCTGGTTTGATATTTAGATCATTTGCTGGCAAGTAAAATTCACGAGTAATCAGTAGCTTTGATGAAAAACCTCAAAGACTCTTGTTTTATTCTTTTCACAGTTGTTGACTGACCTTTTTCCTCCAGCCATTTATTTACGTGCGGCCACTTTTTCAGCCTTAAGCGTGTGTGTGTTGAAAGGAAGCCGGAAAAAAGCTCAAGGAGGAAATGATTGAAAGAAAAGGTCAGCAGGCAGGACAAGGTTTTTTTTAATTTTTTTTTTATCTGATGCACATTTGCTGAGCACAAGAGAGACACGGAGAGCATTAAGTTTCAGGAAGCGAGCCAGAATCAAGAGTTAAAAGCGCACAGTAACCACAAATGAAGTTGGTGTCACGCGACTGTTGATATGTCAGAGCAATTTAATAGAAACCTTTATTACAAGCTTGTGTAAAGTTGCCTTAATAAACTTCACAGTTAGATGCTAAAAGGTTAATTTGTTACTTAGCTAGCTTGTTGACGTACCTATTTAATAAGTTATCAACAATTCTTATTTTCAGGGTGAAGTTCCACCATGCCACCATCCAGCCGTTTCAAGATTTAATGACTCCCTGTTGCCGAGGACAGAATGCTGCCAAGACAAGAGTCACTTAATTGGCAATTGTCTTTTTAATTGGCAGGGGAAATTGCGTCTCGTGTGTTAATTAATTGGGAAAAACTCAATAGCGGCTTATTTGTAATGACAATTGTATATTTGGAAAGGTTTTGTTGAATAGAAGCCAGTTTATTCTTCACCAAATATGTCAGGACTTGCTGCCATGTTTTAATTAGGCTGTTTTGTATTCACCTTTGTGTCTGCTGTTAATTACTGCTCAGCGTCCTTGGCACCATTAGGCCAAGGCTTTTTATATGGTCGAGTGTTTTGTTTTTCAACTTCCTCTAAATATGTCTCAGCCCACTTGGTTATTGATGGGCTGGTGCCTCATGCTTCTTTTCTTGACCCACTTGTGAGGCGTCTGCATCACGCTTGCGGCAAAATTGTTTGTGTCCGGGCGAGTCGGAACACTGCGGAGAAAACTAATGATCAGATGTGACGTATCCATTTTGTTGTCCGTCTCGTTCATACAGGGCCGTTTCCTTGGCAGTGCCACGTTTTCGGTGGGCGATCTGCTTCGGGCCAAAGATGAACGGCTGTCCTTGAGTCTCGGGTAAGCACATCTTTGTCACTTTTATTTAAGCGTAAAACGTGTTGGCACTTTCCACTTTGCCGTGACTGGCCTGTGACTTATAACATCGACTGAAAACTCGAGCCTGGTCGTGATTTCGCTGAATCGTCACGTTCGATCATCCGAGACTCATGGCTAAAAGCTTCAACGGAAATTGGGAGGTTGACAGAGGTTACTATGGCAACTGTTAAGACGACGCAACTCCAGCTAAGAGCAGTTGTGTGCTTGATTATGCACAATTCCTGGTAGCTTTTTTTTTTTTTCAGCAGGCGCGCTCCATAGCGAACTGTGGATGGTTTTACATTTATCTGTCATCTGATAGGATTTCACTCCCATTTGTATTGTCGGACCACGTGCAGTGGGGAAAATAGAGCTCCTTTGGTCATTTTCTCTCTTTTGTTCCGCTTTTCATTTTTCGTCTAGCAGAGTGGGAAGACGGGATATAATTGTATCCGTCGCACAAATGACTCTATAAAGAGCCCGCCCCCGATTGAAAATTGCACAGATGGCTTTCGTTTTAATAGCGTAAAAAAAATATATATATAATATTATATTAAATATATTATATTAAATATAATTTAAATTTGTATACATATTTATAATCTTATATTTAATATCATCTAAATTTGTATATGTATATATTGAATATAATTTAAATTTATAAATATATAATATTAAATATATATATATATATATATATGAATAAAAATGATGACCCTTTTCAAAAGATGCGACTTTTTCCTTTGATGAGTCATCGGCGGTTGCTTGACCCACGGATGAGCGCGTGTGAGTCACGGTTCACGTTGACTCAGCTGGCCGAGCCGAGGACTCGCTTTGAGACGGTGCTCTAAATGCAAAGTTACGTTGAGGTGATAGCGCCGCTCAGCAAAGGCACTGAAGGGCGGCTTGATTGAATCCTTTCAGCGGTACCATTTGGACTGGCACTGCTTCATAAGTTCAAGTTTTCCCCTGGTGTGGAGCATATGTAGGAAGAAAATTGCTTTTTGTGTGTTGACACTTAAAGTATATGCCCATACTTCATTCTTAGCTTACATCACAATCTCAAATCTTCAAATAGAAAACGTTAAGACCAACAACACTGTGAAAATGAAAGTGAAGGTGACTTTTCCCGGACAATCTTATCGGCGCCCCTCATTTTTATTAAAAGCATAGTTACGTCGTGCTTGACATTGCGGAAACCGAAATAGACTCACTGGCATCGTGACATTGGTAGGTAAAGTCCAAGATCTCCCCTTGCGGATGCTGTTGTGACGTAGGCAATTGCACCCCTGATTTTATTCATAGGTGTTTAACTCAAGGCTCGGGGTCCAGATACGGCCCACCACACCATTTTATGTGGCCAACGAAGACACATTTTGCATCGACTTTGCGTCGTTACTAAGATTACAAATTGTCACTTTCAAAAATGATAGACATTGCTTGGGACAAATGCTTCGCTCCCAGCGTGAAGACAATGCCGGCATGGCAGAGCGCGCTCAATAATGCATGTTGTGTTTGCACACGGGAGGGAAATGACGTCTTTCGCCTCTCTGCCGTGATCGCGTCGAAATGGTCGGAGCTCAGCTCGTGTCCAAAATTGTGTGCATCAAATAGACATTAGCGTCCGTTTTGAGCAAATGAGTCCCAGGGCGCTGACTCGGCCTCTCGTCTGAAGCTGCATTCCTTCAGGAGGATGATCGTTTCCCTTTTTGTGGTTGCTGCTGTTTTTTTTTTTTTTTTTTCTCACAGCCCTGTCCGCATATTCATGGGAGCTCAGGGGAGTTTCACACCGAGATTCGCCAGCATTTTGCATGTATTATCCTATTGTGTGTGTGGAAACTCGCAGGGGAAAGGCAAAGATAGCCCACAGTGATGGCGGATTGCTATTTTAATGGGAGTTGGTATGTGTGTGTGTGTGTGTGGGTGTGGGTGTGGGTGTGGGTGTGGGTGTGGGTGTGTGTGTGTGTGTGTGTGGGTGTGTATGTATATATATATATATATATGTGTATGTGTATGTATATATATATATATATATATATATATATATATATATATATATATATATGTGTATGTATATATGTATATATATATATATATGTGTATGTATATATGTATATATATATATATATGTGTATGTATATATGTATGTGTGTATGTATATATATATATATGTATATATATATATATATATATATATATATATATATATATATATATGAATGTGGGTTTCACTATCTTATAAATCCCTCATGTGAATTTCGACTGGCTGCCCATAATGTGCGGTAGGCTGTTGGCACGCGTTCAATGTGGCGCGGTTTCCCACAATTATGAAAGTCAAAACCGCTGTACCCCCTCGGTGCCATGCATCGAGAATTGCACTCTTATCTCTCAAGCGGAGGGCTCTCCGTGACCCACTTGCGCAGTTTAACATTTGATTTGGATGTGAATTTTAATACCGTTCAAGTGTGTGTGTGTGTGTGTGTCACAGCGAAGCCACATTATCACAGACCACTGCGTCTGCCGCCTTTCGCCACGGTTCATTCATCTCCCCCCCCGTTGGGTCCGAACATCTCGTCCAAAGTTTAACCTGCTATTGAGGCGCCATAACTCTCGTTCATCCTCACTCGGCACAGAATCCGCCGTGGCTGATCATGCGTAAGCCGCGGCTAAAAGCCTAAAGATGTACCGCCGTCTGATCCAGCGTTAGTATACTTGTGCTTATCGTTTTGTAGGGCGGGGAGTTAATCCGAAACTCAAGTCAAATCATTCACACTGTGGATGAAAAACAGCACCGCCCCTACTCCTCTCACAAAAACTCCAATATTATTATTGCCAATAAATTTTGTTTTTGAGTTTGTGCACCCGCAAACTTGATTCCCTCGCCAAGACTGTCCAATTAACCTACACAAAGGATGGAAATTGATTTCATATTTCAAGCTGCGCACCTCTTTCAATATTTTGACAGAAATGGCACACCAGCTCAGTTTTTCAAAAATAATTGTTTATAAATATAGCCCAATAACCCAATCAAGGCACTTTGAGTTTACCACACAGTCAAAGGTAGAGTAACCCAGCAGTGATGTTTACTTATATAATCTGCATTCATTATTGTCAACAACACTCCCGCCTTTTATTCAATCACAAAGACCTGGGCACATACTCGGAAAACCAAAGCAGTCTGGTTAATTAAACGATCCGAATTCCCCCCCCTCACGGGGGTCGTGTTCATTCACACTTTTTAATTGTATATTTAAAGAGCCGCTCGCTTTTACGTGACATGAATAGCAATGACAGTCAAAGTAGAGAAAAGTCAAAGGGGGATAAATATTGGCTGTAGGAGTCATAATTGCAGAGAGGATCTTTGACCTGTTGAGAGAAGGACGGTTGATTTGTTAAAAGTGCTGTTTCAAGCCCAAGCGCTGTAAACACTCGCACACACAAAAAAAGAATACATTCAAAAAAAAGTGCATACAAATTGTGGCAGCGCGTGAAAGGAAATCAAAAAAGGTTCCGCCTCTTTTACGTTAAAGCTGTTAACTGATATTTGACGATTGTGAGTCTCTTGAAATATTTTTCATTCATTTTAAGTTTGACATCTTTTAGTGAAGCCAATTTCCGAATGTTCATCGCCGTTAATGCACCCTCCAGTGGACAAAATGCACAACAACAGTTCTTTCTTTTTCTTAAACTGACCGGATTGAACCGGCCAGTCGCAGCCCACGATCCCTATATTTGACACAACACGATAACCCATTCTAATCCCCAAAACGAGCACAAACCTTTAGAAACTTTGAACGTTAAACAGCAAGGCAGGATATTATGGGTGACTTCCCCACCCTATGTGCGCATATTTGAAATGGGAGTCAAAAGGGCGGAGCTAAATAAAAGAACGCCAACCGCACTGCAATTTTTTTAAGCCGCTCAAACAAAACTACATCTCACACAATTTGTTGTCATGATTCTGCTGTCATCCCTTGACGATTTTGCTCCATTTATAAAATGTTTTCAATGTTTTGTCCCCATCGCAGCAAATCAAGCTCGAGGAAGAACCTAATGAACGATTGACTCGTCCAAATGGATCCCACAATATCCCCAGCACCTGCTTTAATAAGGATGTTCGCTTTGAAAGCTCTTCATCACGGCGCCCCGTTCCATTCGGCCCAATCGTAATCACTCATAGCGGGTAATTAATGTAGCTTGTCGGGGTAATTTTTCCTATTCTTCCCCTTCGGATGTCACCTAAGTGCAGCTCTGGCCGAGTTAGTTATTTTCATATGCTGCCGGTGAGCTCCGGTGCCGGAGGGATCTGACAGATTATGCAGAAGAACAGTGCGGGGATGAAACAATTTAGCATTGAAGGAGAAAGAGCCAGGAAGTGCGGAGGCCATATGTGCATTTATTCCGAGCCAACCAAGTGCCACTTTTTTTCTCCGTGATGTATGTTGTGCGATTCGATTACCACTTGGTGCTTTTGTGCGCATATGCTAGCTAGCGCGTGGGCATGGCTACAAATTTGGTACAAATGGTTGACAGACTGCAAAATGTTGCAATATGCATGCCAGGCCAGTAGGTGGCGATGTCTCTTATGGTGGAAAACTGTCAAATGGTTTATATTTTGAAACATTAAGAACAAAATGTAGTATCGGGTGTCAAAATACGCTAGTCCGTGGGCGTGGCTACAAATTAACAAAAACAAAGTGGTTGACAAGATTGCAAAATGTTGCAATATGCATGCCAGGCCAGTAGGTGGCGATGCCGCTTATGGTGTAAACCTTTTAAATGGTTTATATTTTGAACCAAATGTAGTATCGGGTGTCAAAAAAGCTTAGTCTCTGTTCTTTTTACATTAAGTCTAGGGTGTCTTGAATTACGCCATGGTCCACTGCAATTCTCGGACAATCGAGTCATTCTGCAGCAAAATGTGCCGCTTAGCGTCGGAGATTTCGCTCTCTACTGCAGGTCACGGCTCTTTAGTTCAATAAAAAACAAGCCCAGGAGATGTCCAATGTAATAAAACTGTCTCGTATGCCTTTTACCGATATTATTTCTCATCTCGGCAATTTCTTTGGACTTTTTATCATTCCTGCAATGTCATTATTTTTTTTTTTATTAGCTTTTGAGCCTTAAACTCAATATTGTAACTCCACACTGATGAATTTGAACAGAGCATATACAGAGAGAAAATATGATCAGAAGTCTAGGACAACCTTACAAATAGACATTATGCCACCTTGGCTATTACAGCAAAATATCTGTTGTGTACACAAACAACCACCCAGTGTTTTTGTAACCAAACTGCGGCACTGTGCTCATTATCCTCAACTCGGGCTAAGATTTTAAATGACAACATTTGTGCGAAGCTCTGCACTCTCCGCGTAGCTCTTGTTGTAATTACGGAACAAACGGCAAGATGCAGCAGCGGGGATCGCACAACGTGGCCAATTAAATTAACCGCTTGAAAGAGGACGACACCGCAGCGGGGACAATAAACGTATATTTTGGACTCAAATATGTCTCATTAGCTCTTTGAAACACGACAAGGACATTAGACCTCTCCGGGATTGGTAAACATACAAAGAAATGAGATTAGACCAAATATTTAGCTTTTAATTTGGTCATTTTTTGTCACAATGATGCGCGAGAGAGCCGTCGGGAGTGTCCCATTTTCGCAGGTACTCGTGCTAATGTATATCCTCCATTTAGAGCGCATTAAGTGTGTTTGTGCTGCAAGCGTGTGTTGAGTAAACACTTGTGACTGAAAGGATTTTGCAATCCGGTAAAAAAAAGAGAGAAAGCGGGCGGCGCCTTCCCAAGTATTGCAACAACCTCCGTAGCCGTTGCTCTCCATTTCTTTTCATACGCTGAGCTGATCACATAATGAGACGTCGTTACTTAGATGTACTTCTTAATTAGAAGTCGTTATTTACATTGCTGAAATCATGTCAGTGTGTCACTGAGGAAATAAACGGGAGTATTTTTGTACGTAAGGGAGTCTTGTTGCACGTTGGCAATGGATTCGGATCCAAATTTTAATTTATTTTTTTATTTATTATTGAATTTGTTTTTTGAATTGGCTTTGGGGGAATTCTGCAAACCACTGAGAGCTATTCTAACGTTTGTTATCGTGTCTTAATTGCAGAATGCTGCATATTTATAGGCGCGCTGTGACTCATGGCATCGTAATGACTCAGTTTGGGGTCTTATTGGGTAATGCTTTGACTTTCCTCATTTCCATTTGGCGCAGCTGTCGCCGAGGTCCGGGTAGCCGCGTTTGCGTCGTTGGCAAAAAAAAGCTTCGGCATTATTCATTCATATGCACGTGTTCCCATTTTGGCAATATATTCTTGTGCTTTGTCATTTGGTTTGGTATGAATTGTAGCGTCAGAGAATCGCCTGTGGCTATTTGTTTTAGCCACGTACACAAATGCAATTGCATGGACGTGACCAATACGCTTAATGAGTTAGTTTATAATTTTTCTGACAAAATGTGCCGTAAATTGTCCCTTCAGGAAATCTTGCCTATTGGCGAGGCAAAAACAGTTCTTCCATTGTTATCACCGCGTACACAACACTATTTGCATAAAGTCTCCGTTCCCATACCAGGTTATATTTTTCCCGTAAGACATCCAGAAGGAGCCTTTGCGGAATGCTGATGAGCCGCCTTGTCTATAGTGATAACAGCCAAGCCGTTAAGAGAGGAAGCTCCGCACCCCGCCGTCTGTAACCCGATTTTCAAAAGGCGCATGCAGCTACGACTGACCTTTCTTATCGTGTTCCCGCAAGTGACAGAGAGACGAGGTCCCCTCGAGGGAGACTCGGCCCGAGACTGGCCGGCTTTCTTATCTGATGTTTGGGCCACGCCGCATCATAGTGCGCTACTTTACGATGCTGCAATTACCTCCACCAAGTGGCGACATCGCAAGGTGAGAGGCGAAGTTTTTATCTCTTGTCGCTTGGTCGCTTAGGTAGTTACCGTATTTCCTTTAAAAAAAAAAAATGGCCCAAGGTTGTAAAAAGTACCAGATGGTTATTAGAGGTAAGGAGTTATTTACAGAGTATTTACATACTTTGGAAATTTCTCTCTGAATTTGGGGAATTTTGTTACGGGAAATGTGAACTAAGGATTTTTTTTTTTTACCTGTTTAATTCATATTCCACATTAAACAGAAGACTGTGTTTCGACTGAATAACATGCTAGCATCACACGATAGCAAACAAAAACGTGTCCTAGCACTTAACACAAATGTTAAACTGCATCAGGAAAGAAGCAGAAACAATCAAAGTTGGTATAAACCAACTTATTGTAATATATTTGACAGAGCAGTTAAGTAAAATGCTACATTAGCTGCTCTCGTGCTCGCTTCCATCTCATGCTAGCTTCCATTTTTTATACGACCGTCATTTGTGATTAAAAAGTTTCCAGGGTTTGTTTAATGCTCTCCACTGCATTATGCAATCGATGGTGACTCGACTATATTTTGGTTTCATCAGCCATGCTGTCAAGCCGGACTGCACTGAAAGCATAAAAGGCCGTTTTGGTATTCAAGCTCACTGTTGTGATTTGGATGCCTCATGCTTTCTGTGATTTTTCACGCTCTTTGTGATTTCTCACCTTAACAGCTTGGTTGAAGCCGTTTTTATTTCTCCCCTTTCAGCGTCCCTGTGGATAATGGGACCTACTGAGTGTGTTAGCACAGTATGTTATGGTGTGTGTGTGTGCGAGCACATTATTTCTCAAATGCTTCTTGTTCACTTGCTTCACCTTCAACAACGCACAGAATCACTTTTCTGCCCACCAAAGTCAACACGTGCCCGCTCGTTCAAACACACACCAAAATAAATCTTAGCGCATACACAAACCCGCTTGGCAAGCAAACTGCTACGTTAGCTTTGTGCGCTAGCCGTCATGTTCGCAGTCACTCAACCAATATTGACCGCTGACCCCTCCTCCAGTCACTCCGCCCTAATACTCACTCTTCCAAAAGTGTCTCACTTTAGGTGAATCAATAGTCTATTTGTAAGAGAGCCGTTGTTCCTCGATTAATGGGATTAGCTGTGTTTGAGTGTATGCTGATGAGCGAGCAACTCAATAAAAAGAGCAGCGACTGGCCGACGTTGTTGCAATCTTATCCCCGTGCCTCCCGTGCACAATAAAAGCCGAAGCACAACAACAAGCCAAACGCAGGCGGACGCTTGTAAAGCACGAGCACATATTAAAACCCTTTATCAAGATGCTCGGCCCTTGGAAACGCTAGTCGATAAAAAGTCATTTGCTCCGATGTTGTCTTGCTTTTTTATGAAGTCAAAACACGCGGTGGCGGTACTTGTTTTTGGGGAGACAAGCTCGACTATGGACGCGGCGTCGCAGGTGTGATGAATGAGTCTTTTGTGTGCACTCCTGGAAGACATTTCCCCGACAGCTCCACATAAAATTACCTCTGATGTTGACAAAAATATAAATATTTGCTACAGATTGTTTTGGATGGCGACATAAAAAAAATACATACATTAGACCCACTGACGGATAAATCGTCTTTGATGTTCTGGGGGGAAAATGCAGATATTAGGTTAGTTGAAGATTACATGGCTTGTGAAGTATACTCAAACAAAATGTTCCTGGCATCTCGAAGGCCATTACTTTTCAGGAAATAAAATGCGAACGTAGCATAAGTTTCCTTTTGCTCAAACCACGAGACGACTCTGACTATAAATCAACTTCGATGTCTTTGGATTTGCGCCGACGCGGCGGCGAAATTGCTTTCATCGGCACGGCGTCTCATTTTGACTCCTCTTCATATTTGCCAACCGTCACACTCGACCCTTACCGCGCCTCCACTTGCCAGTTAGCTCGTTAGCGACCGTGTCAGGTGTTTGCGCTGCTTGTTTCTTTTTTTTCGCGAGCAATTACAGCACCAAAAGCTTTTTTTTTTACGTTTATGAATAATTAGGAGACGTCAGTGGCTTATCAGCGGCAACGTTTACTCTCCCCGCTCACTACAGTTAAAAACGACTCATCTCTCCGAATGCGGCACACGTCCCATTTTCACGTGTCGCATCCATCGCTAGCTCGGTTTAACCCCGCGTAGCCTTTAAGTGTTGAAGATGTGAGGCAGTGAAGGTCGCCGGCCATCATCTCATTGGATTGTCATTGATCGGCACTTAGCTCGAAGCGCCGGCCCCCCGGACGAGACTGTAATTGTGGCGGTAACATCGGGAAACATTGCACGTTTTATTCGCCAGAGCCCTCCTGAAACCGCTTTCTGTCTTGGATCGACTCCAAATGTCTCGATGGATCTGATTTTATTGGACTAATTCAGATCAGTTGAGAACGGAGAGAGCTGATTGGTTGGTTCAAAGGGGAGCAGGGCTGATTAGAACACAAAGAAACTAAAATAAACCCTGTTATCCAACGCGTTGATCTGACTTTTAGACTCAATCAGGCTTTTTTTTTGCAAAGCGCTTCATCACTGCTGAGTCATACGTCTCCGGTCATCCTCGCTGGAGCGAAAGCTGGCATGCCGCATTACGCCGCGTCTCGCATCTGTCCTCAGTGAAAGCCGTCCGTCGCTATATTTAGCCCACGCGAGCAGCGTTATATGGGTCAAGAATCGAAGCGTACACCCCTTCGGTGTTAGCCTGCACTGCTCCAACTTTCCCGTCTGTGCTGCATCCCGGCAAGCTGTTTATTCCCCCCCCGACACTCCCTTTCCTCAGGCGTCATTTGTCGTCAGGGACTTTTTTTTTATCCTCATAACTTATCGCAGGTTGTTGTTTTGATCTTCATATCCTCGTGTCGTCCTTTCATGCGCTTGGCCTGAAAGCCGCAGCATCCGTCTGTGATTTTCCGTTCATTCCTTTCAGGGTCACGGGAAATGCTAACCTCGAGGACATTTTTTTTTGTTGTCAGCTTGTGTGAAGCTGTGGTACACAAAGTTTCAATGCGACGTGTTAGGTTAGATTAGCTTGTTACGTTACATTTTGCTGAATTATGTCGTGTTACATGACGATATATTAAGGTTTGTTATGTTACCCCGAGTTATGAAGCTTCCCGTTACATCACGTTGTTATTTTACCTGCCGTTGTTTTGTTGCGTTTCATTACAGCGTCTTACGTTAGTTGCATTGTGTTGCTGATCATGCTTCGAATTGTTTGACCTTGGCTCATTCTAATTCCAACTGCTTCTGACACCCTCTCCATCGTCTATTCATTTCCCCTCTTTTGTAAACGTGAAATTTAATTATTCAACATTCTGTGAGCTGCTGTTGGACAGTAGAACCAAGAATCACGCTGAAACTTCGAATCCTTCTGATCATAATGTCAAGGCAAT
Source organism: Syngnathus acus (assembly GCF_901709675.1). Taxonomy (NCBI): domain Eukaryota; kingdom Metazoa; phylum Chordata; class Actinopteri; order Syngnathiformes; family Syngnathidae; genus Syngnathus; species Syngnathus acus. The sequence goes on from NC_051087.1 coordinate 2,474,127, forward strand.
GTTGAAACGCAAAAAAAGAAATAGAAATAAAACAGTTGATTACAAATAAACAAAGTCAGCCATTTTGGTTCAAATGTATGCTTTGTACTTCTGTATCGGCATAGTTTGATCATTTCCGGAATTCACCATGACAAAATATGAGCGATGTCGCCTTCATGGCTGCTTGTGGCTTAACGCTGTTACACTGAAGACCTTTCCCTGATAAATATTTGTCCGCCGGCGGTGCTCACGTCCTCGAGTCATCCATCTGAGCAACATTGTATCTGTCGCTTTTATAAAGGTGTGTAATGAAGTGCTGCCATGAAACAGATTGTGGGCCAAATAGATGTTTAAAAAAAAAAAAAATACGCCCAGGAGGGAGGGGGAGAAGTGGACATTTATTACAACCTTTACACTCACTATATTCTACCAGGAAGGGCGTGCCACAGCAGTCTGTGAGGAAATTAATGCGTCTCTACCTTTTTTTTTTTTTTTTTTTTACGTAACTTTCTTTTACAATGTCGCATTAAAACAGCGCTAAATCAAATCATGTTCGCCAACTGGAACGCTTTAATTTCCTCACGTCCGAGTACCTCCCGCCTCCAGGTGTTGACTCGCTGTTTGGCTGCGGGTCAAAAATGAGCCTGCGTTGCAAGTTGCATTAGACGATTGAGGGGAAAAAAGAAGTGGGGGAGGGGCCAGCCGGAATGTGGGGAGTGCATCCCCCCCCCCCCCCCCAGATTTTCGCTATTACGGGACACGTGTTAATCTCGCTTCCCTCTGTGATGCGCATGACGGCGCCTGTTCAAAGTCAGGGTGACTTTTAGCGACAAGTTTTTCGGGGAGATGGTGGGTGGGGGGAGTAAACACTGTGACAGGTGTCTGGCGAGCCACGCTGATTGGATTTATAAATGAAGCGATGTGATGAGGATCCAACAGAGGCATCCGGGAGACGACGAATAACACAAGTTTTTGTGTTTTGAACCCTAACCCGGCCTTGATGGGAGCATCTGAATTTGCCAACGTCCCTTTCCTCATCTTCTCCTCTGCTCCTGCCCCCTCGGGTGCAATCGGGTTTTCCCTCTGGCCAGCCAAGATGGATTATCTCTGAGAGCATCTCTAATTTGACTCCATCGCCATCCCTTTCTTGTCTCCCGTCACCCCCCCCCCCTCCTCTCTGATCACCGCCCGGCTCCCGATATCTCTCCAAGCGAGCACATTAACAATCCTCCTCGTTGCCCGTCCAACACCTGGGATCATTTTTCTTGATTCCGCAGCGTGGGACTTTACGCCAATACCGTGGATTTTCTATCAGCGACTTAATCGAACAGGAAGGGTGGGCGTCGCGCTCTGAAATGTCTCGTATCAATTTGGTGTCCGTCAGAGCGCGTCGCCTGCGGTTATTAGACGGCCATTTGGAGCGTTATATGGAGCACGCCCTACCCGGGCCCCATTAGCTTCCCTATGGAGGCATAAGCAGCATGCCAGCTCTGAGAGTCAGAGTCTTAATTAATAACGGCTCAGCACCCTTTGGCAAAGGTATCCTAACACCTGGATGAAACACAGTGGGAAGATTTTCATTCAAAATACCAATTTAAAACCGTTTTTGAAATGGCCTTTTTTTTTTTTTTTTTAAATATTTATTTATATTTGATTCTGTTCCCTTCAGGTCGTCAGATGGTGGCTACGCAGCCGGAACAGTGGTGGTGAGTCGACTGAAGATGGGTGAGATGGAAGAAGCGGAGCACATCACCACTGACGCACCATCACAGAAGGTACACTTGTTGATGCTACGCGTGATGCTAACGTCACCACTGTTAGCCCAAAATTTCACTCAATTATTCAAATTTATTTTTGTTCAGTAGAAAATCCAAATACATTTTTCCATAGCTGCAGCCTTATTTATTGTGTAATGTTTTTTTTTTTGTTTTTTAAACAATATAGTCAATTTGCAGTGTAATTTTCACACACGAGCTAATTTTTTTTAATGCATAAGAGAGCAGGGGCGCCACAACGTTGACAGTGGCTCAAAAAGTTTCCGGAAGGCTGCCTTAGGTAATAGGAGCTCATAATGCGGTTCAAATCCACCAACGAGATTACAGAACCTCCAGTGCAGCCTAATGGCGATTTGCAGTGCGTGTGTGTGCGCACTAATCTCCTACAAAGCACTCGCCTGCACTCGACAGCGACCATCACGGGAGTACCAGAACCTTTTCCTTTAATTCCCAATGGGATGTCGGCACACCAGGAATGACATCGTACGTACTCTTCCCGATTGCACATGCTCGGTAGAGGCCGCCATTTTGCCCCCCCAATGAACTTGTGTGAGGAGTTTTAAATCAGTGTCTGTTTTAGGGAACCTTGCGGTTTTCTTGCCGCACCACACGGCATGGCTCTTTTGTGTTGTGTGCCGTGTACACATGCATAATTGGCCGAGGGCTTCTTGCACGGCCGACTGACTTTCGGTCGTGCCCACTCGCCTGGCTGGTGAAGGAAGGTTCCCTGCCAGGCTCGGCAGCGTCACTGACAATCTGCCCATGTCTCCTTGATGAATCTGTCGCCCTCCGTGTGTGTGTGTGACTGTTGTCGCCGTGGAGATGAAGGGAGGGAGATGATAAAAACTGAAACGGAGCGCGGGCTAGTGAGATGTGCCACAGTGCTGGTTGTGTGTGTTGCTTTTGCAACAAAAGGGAGGGATGACACCAGTATGACTTTCCTGCTATTTTAAATATCTTTGCCTTGGCTGTCTCATAGCAAGATTCATCACGAAAAAATGGAGTTCAATTATTTCAACATGCAGACAGAAATAATGACATTTATTAAATCGCAGTTTTTTTTGGAATGACTGAGAACATTTCACGCTTGGTCGGTTTGCGCATTTCTCCCGAAGATGAAGGAACCTCGTAAAAAAGCCTCCGTTCACCTTTTTGATCACGAGCCCATGAAACACATGCTTGACAACGATCGGGGCTCTCGTAGTGCTGTGCCCCCCCCCCTGCTGCTTTTCTGGCGACAGCTTTGCTTGTCTAACCTTGTTCAATGAGTCGTGCAGCAAGAAAAATGGCCGCTCGTTGTGATTTGTGTGGAGAGGAGACGGGAATGAATGCGTAGAAATTGGAATCATGGTCTGGCATGTGAGCAACTAATTCAGGTAATTTTATTGACACTTTTTCTCATAATAGCTGACTCGGATGGATTTGAAAAATTCCACTCGAGGGCACGTGGTGCGCACCGTCCCGTAATCCGTAATTCAAATAAAATGTCATGAATAAAAATAAATAAAATAAAACTTAAATCAAATTTAAATAAAACATCAATAAATACGTTCCATAATCATGCACTCACAGCACAAAAAGAATGAATGACTTCATCAGCGGCGCGCTGCATGTTGCTAAGCGCAGTGTGAAAAGAACTTTCAAGTGACAAGGCCAACGACAATAGCGAGTTGATCACGACTCCAGCCGCGTTCGCCGCAACGAGCAGTCCGAGGCACACGCCAATCAGCGAGGCCTCAGCGGGCGGGTTAGGTGATTGCGCAACGAAAATGCTTCCGGATGCTTCTGTGTGAGGGTGGACATTGACAGCCAGGTTCATGATTGTTGTATTTTTGTGTTCTTTTCCAGTGTCCCTTAGTGTGCGAGTCTGCGTCTCATAGCTGCGTCGAGAGAGACCACCTCTTGACAGGACCAGGTACTCGCGACCATTCATTGCCAAAATCTTTCGACATTATTGTCTTTCAAGGAAAGGGTTACTTGAACCTCGGTCACCCTTGAACTTCCCCTCGTTTTCGCTGCACCGCAGTTTCTGTTCCTCACACCTCTTAAGAAAATGACTTCTCGAGAACCCCCCCCTCCCCCTCCCCTCAGGCTCACTCTCTTCTTGCGCCTTTCAAAAGTAATAAAAGTGGAGGACTAAATTGCATCACACGCCTTCCATCTGGATGAGGGAGCGGCGACTGCAACAGGCTGCGCATGTGCAGTGAATAATAATAAATAAAAAAAGGCAGATAGCGGCACCATGACAACCGCTCTCGACGTTTTGACACAACGGGGCGTGCGACCTCTTCTTATTTCACTTCCTCGCTGCTGATGGAGCAGCTTTCACTCTTTGCTAAATGTCACTTCTGGCCCAAAACAGCCGTTTAATGGAATAGTAAATGATGGAACTGGATCGTTTGGCCCCAAAGTCAATTACCTGAAGGGCTTTGAAAGGCCACCTCGATGCTAATTGAATTAATAGCAACATGGTGACACTTTGATGAAGAGCAATGTTCAAAACAAGAAGCAAAGATTTATGCGCAGACATTTAAAAATAAGTTTGGAGTTGAAAGGAAAACCTTTGTGAAAAGTTTTTCGATCGACGCTGTTCTGAGACGTAAAATCTATCAGCGGCGTCTGTCACAGTAGCGCAGCGTGGAATATTTTTGTCAAGGCACGGCGTACCTCCCATTTAGGGTGACCGTGCGTGTTTCGATGCCTCCAGTTGTCAACGCAACATTTCACAGTGGCCGACTTATTGACTGATTCGCTGTCTGACTGCAGCTTCGGGACGCCGAAAGCGGCGGTAAACGGCGTTTCAAGGCGCGCCGTGCTTCCTCGCCTCCTGCTGCCGGCGCGCAGATAAGAGCATTAGCTTCCTCCGCGCCGTCGACATTTGCACTGACGGAAAAGATGCGCCGGAATGGAAATTGGCTTAACGGGGGAGCGAGTCGGTCAGTTTGCGCGTTGACAATGACTCGACTGTTGCGCAATAAATGTGTAATTAAAATGGAGCGAGTGAGGTTTGTCTTTTTCTAGATGAATGGCAGCGAGACGCAGCTATTGATCAACAAATTGCATTTTTTCTTCCTTCTCAACTTGACTTTGAAGGATTCAGTGTGCCGGCAGTGCTTTCTGTCTTTTATCTTGAGTCATGTCACTTTCCACACACTAATTGGTGGCTTTTGTCACTCGTTAGCCTGAATGGCAACCATTGGTTGATTTTTACCTAGTCGTCGTTCAATTAAAATGTTAATGCAGCGCTCATCGAGGGTTATTTTCAAACAGAGCTGCTGATTGATGATGGCATATATGTTATATATTTTTTGAATTGAGTTTCAAATGACTAATATTTCCAGTTCTTCAGCTTCAGGACACAAAATGATCCAAAGTGGCGCCCAGTTTTATCTCTTAGCCGGTCGTCAAATTAATCTGCTTGCTCAGAATAATTCATCAAAATCCACAGGTGCCCAGCGAGTCGGTTAGGAAAACAATCCAGCGATTTATTATCACAAGTCAAGTTGAAAATGCCACTCGCTAGGCTTTGCTTAGCGTACATGTCAATCATTCTGGGGCCGTCCAATTAATTAGTACTCTTGAGCCGTCGGGAAACGACAGCTCACAGCATCGCTAATTGGTCGGGTTCATCGTTTGCCTATCCGTTCGTGCAGTACATGTCAATCATTATATTGACTAGTTATCATTAAATGTCACTCATCTTTCTCACTAATTGGCCGTCCCTGACTAGACATCGGTCAATCTGCATGCGGGGCCACGAAGCAATTAAAATGGAAATGCTTGAGCGTAAGGACAATGTTTATCTTTCTTCCCACAAAAGTAGACTAAGATGAATCGGGGCTTATCTGCGGACGTCGCGGCTATTGATCATCAAATTGAATCCGTCCTTTGACTTTGAAGGATTTCGTGGCCCAGCAGCGCTTTTCATCTCACGGGTCTGCTTTTGATGCTTTGTTCCGCAGTGTTCACCAACCCGGTATGCAAAGTGTACAGGTTCCAGACGGCGGACAGCAAGTGGATGCTGGTGCGCGAGCAAATGGAGGAGTGCACCTTGTCCTTCAGCATCCCCAAGCAGCTGCTGGCGCTCTACATGCAAGAGGACATGAGCCGGTGAGACGCGTCACATGACCGCTTTGTAGCATCACAACACAAACGATTCGCTTTGATTCAGCGGGGATTACGATTCGATGTTTTGGTTTTGAACGGGTCACTTCCAGCTCATGTCAAGTTAGAACATATCAAGATGAGAGGCAGAGATTAAAGTCTTGGTGTGAGGCCAGGTCAAGACCAGACGAGTCTCCTTCAGGCTTGAATAGGGTTAGTCACAACAGATCATTTCTCCATTGTCCCGTCGTCCTTGGCAACCTCGCTTCATTTTTTTTTCTGGTCACTACCTTCTACTCGTATCATAACAAGACGGATGAAAAATGGCAAAAAAAAGTCATGCGGGCAGGCGTTCGGTTGATAATCGTGACAGAAGAGGGCCGACTTGATTCGTATGGCGCAATCAAGGACGATTTTCACAAGGACGGAAATAGTATTGCAAGCATTATGGTGGCTTTTGTGTAGCCAGGTTTCTTTACAACTCACTCAACCTAGTTTCACCAGAAATACACTTTTTATTGTCAAAAATATTAGAACAGAGTATGTCGTAATGGTTTAAAAAATGTTTTTAGCAAAGCATGTCGGCCATTTTTGAGGACTAAGTTGCAGTTTGTCGGCCATTTTTGGAGTTTATTACTATACATAGCAATTGGTATTAAAAAAAAAAAAAAAACCAGCCGTGCTAAATTCTTAAATAGCACTTTCTGGTACCTGCTAATAGCTTTAATTCCACGCCTTCTTACACCGACACTAATATGTACCAAAATAAATGAATGCTTCTGTTTAGTAATACTAATAAGAACCCGTTTTGAGGACTTCAATTATTTTTGTCAGCAATAATGTCATTAAATATTCTTTTGAACCCTGCATGGATCAATTATGCTACATTTAGAGTTGAAATATGAAATATTTATTAGTTCCTTATCGAAGTAACGCAGCACACGCGAGCACAGCAGGCTTTAGCATAAGCATGACCTCCATACGTAATGTTTTTCTCGCTTATTTGCGTACGCCGGCTGTGATGTGCTTTCCTTGCGTTGTCGTGTATTTTGAACGCACGCAGGTGCCAGTTAAGATTCATTAGGAGCTGCTTCGTTAATGATAAAAAAAAAAGTTGTGTATTTATAAACAGCGCTAATGCGTGTCAAGAGCGCAGTCATGATGTTTGCCTTTTTTTTTGCAGCTGTTGTTTTTTTGTTGGTTTAGTTTCTTTGGTTGGCATAGTTTCTGTGATCGATTTAATTCGAGGTCATTTTGTTTCTTTGCTTGGTTTGGTAAGTAGTGTTTGATTTGTTTATGTTGACTGAGTTTTGGTTGAATTCGTTTTTTTGGTTGGTTAGGTTTCAGTGGCTGGTTTAGTTTTGGTCGGTTTGATATTTGTGAATGATTTCGTTTTGGTTGGTTTAGTTGCTAGGTGGTTTTAGACTCATTAGTGTCTGTTTTGTTTTGTTTTTTTGGTTTGTATAACTTTTGTTTATGTTTTGGTTTTGTCTGGTGTGTTTGCTTAATTTCTGTGGTTGCTTTGCCCTGTTTTGTTTCAAAAGTGTGTACAGTATTTCACTCTTCATTTTGCGCTGGATTTATTGGGCAGGCGCACAACGCCCCTATGTAATTAAAATTGAGCCCGCACGATAACCGAATGAAATAAAGGAAGGCGCACAGCAGCCGTACGCTAAATTTACGGCGCCATTACGGCCAAGTGACCTTCATCAGACATTTTATATCATAAATAAAAGCTGTTGGAGACTGTTTTAGGGCTCGCCCCAGTAGATTACCATCACAAATTTTGAGAAGAGTGAGGAATGAGTCGCAAAAAGCCCATTTGATGATTGGCAAAGAAATACAGCACTCACATTTTTATAAAGAATAAAAATAAAAACTGGACATTTGGAGGCGTATCGTCGTCTCCATCCACCGGCAGATTTGATTGATAATGTCAGCTTTCCAACATGCATATCATATTGTTCATCTCTTGACCCTTTCCTCAGATCAGACAATAGCGCTCTGATTAAAAAGAGCGATAACCCGCAACGCTCTCCGTCATCCCTCGGCCTTATCACCCCGAGCAGATGTCCCGCTTTTGATTTGATCCATCGGATCATCAGGCTCATCTCCCATGTGCACTTTTAGTATATCGTCCAATATTATCTGACTATGGCTTTATTTTCAGAAAAAAAGCGACACAATGCACAGCTGGTAAGGATATGAAAAGTATACTCATCCAGTGGGGCCACCTGCTTGTAAAAATTATGTAAATCAGAAATTGAAATAGGGCCTGGTTTTTTTTCCCTTTCATTTGAAGACCAACATGGCGCATTAAACATTTATGAGGCATAATTACAGAAAATTGGGGCTCATTGTCATGAGAGCATATTACTGTTGTACAACTTGTACTCGTGGCTGGTTTCATTCAGAGAGCCCTTATTAACGCAGTATCGTTGCAATTTTAATGGACGATAAATTGCTGCTGGTTGGTCCCATTATGTCTTTTTCATGCAAAGTTTTGAAAGAGGCTCTCGTTTGTTTTTTTGGTTTATTTTTGGTTGGTTTAGTTTTGCTTCTTTTTGGTTGGTTTAGTTTTGCTTGGTTTCATTGGTTTAGTTGAGGTTGTTCTCGAGAGTTTAGTTTGCTTTTATTTGATCATTTCCTTTTGTTGGTTTGGTGTTTAGTTTTTGGTTCATTTTGTTTAGTTTGAATTTGTTTTTTGCTGAATTTCTTAGGTTATTTTTTTGTTGGGTTTACTTTTGGTTGAAATCATCAAATTTAGTTTGGGTTAGTTTACTTTCTTTACTTGGTGTAATATCTTTGGTTGTTTAGTTTTTGTAGTTAATTTAATTTATTTAACTGGTTGAATATGTTTAGATTTGATTGGTGTGTTTAACGTCTTGGGTTGGTTTGATTTTTTTTTGGCGGCTCATTGGCCTTATTTTTTTTTATTGGTTTCATTTTGTTTTGGATTTTTTGGCTGGGTTTAGTTTCGCTCGCTAGAGCTTCTTTGGTTTATCGCTAGCTGATTATGTTTTCAGGCATGACCTTAATACTGTATGTGATCACATTAGGGATGCCTCAGCTTGCAAGGGAGATCCAGTAATTACAATTTGTCAAACATAACCACGATTATATCACGTTAGTATTAGACCCATTTTTACTAATCTGGAACTCCACTTTTTGGTGCGTCCCACTGTATTTTCTTTTTTCAGATTCAAGAAGTATGTCAATGCATATTTATTTGCAGGGTGCAAGATCTGAAGGAGCTGGGGGAACTTTCACCACATTGGGACAACTTACGGAAGGAGGTGATCACGCGATACAGCGGCATCATCAGCTCCTACCAGGAGACACTGGCTGAAATGGAAAAGATGAGCGGTGAGGACCGTTTCCATGTTGTTGTTTCCGTTGCACACTCATTTGAAAGGCATGGCCCGTCCTTGGCACCGGGAAGGTCCCCTTCCGCCGAAGCCTTTGTACGAGATTTTCTCCAGTACATGTAAATGAACTCTTATCGTGGTTTGTCCTTGGAAAATGTGTGCGCTCGCATTGACATGCAGCGGCGCTCCGCCGGCGCGGTTGTGCAGCTTACATGCTCACCAAGGACCCCCGCCGAGCGTAGCAATTAACTAGTAGGGAAAATTTTCCTTTCCATCTGTGGAACTAATTGGTGGTAGCAGAGGTGTAGCGACTTTGATGCTGAAAACCTTACAAGATTCTTGGTTTGCTTAGGATGAATGTCTTTGCTTGCTTGAGTTTATTTGAATGGTTTAGTTCCTCTGAAGTTTGTTTTGGGATAGTTTTGATTATCGATGCGTTTTTTGGTGTTTTTTTTTGTAGCCGACTAAGCCGAAATGTTTTTCGTTGTCAAATTTTTCTTTTATGGAGAAAGCAAGGAGAAAAATTCTGCCTTTTGACTTTCTAACACGCCTTTGATGATTACACATGACAAATTACAGAATGTGTTTAACGCCATGTTAGAGATACCGACGGTTAGAGGTGGCTAAATCATTTTTTGTTTCTAATATTGTCAGTGTGGTTAAATTTTGTAATTAAACCTGATGGGTTATATTTTGCTAATTAATTGAGCAAACATCCGTCTATAAGTCTATTGAATAAAATAAAAATAATAATAAAATAATTTACTTATAGAATATTTTATAATATATAATAATAATATATAATATTTTGACTCCACTCTCATTCCCCTTATTGACTTAATAGATGGAGCAGATTTTTTTTTTTACTTTTCATCCCCTACTGATGAGCAATGAAGACTGTTATTGTGTGCCCAAGGCGGCCATGAAGGCACCCCCGGGCAAAGGTGTTGCGGCGGCGTTCTTCTTCTTCTTCTACACTTCCTCACAGAGGTCGCATGTGTGGCCCACATTTGCCCGAGGTGGGCGGTGGCGCTTTCACGTTGTGATCTCGTCCGCCGTGAAGCGAATGCGACGTTGCTAGACAACCGGCGTGGGCGAGCCGCTGCTCGTTAATTATTGATAATAATTTTAGTTTAATGAACCTTTTTTTTTTTCTTTCTAAAGAAGCATCAAGCAGCGAATAAATTTGGTAATGCTCTCTTGAAGTAAAGTACAGCTGCATAAACGTGTTAGATATGCTAAAATGGTTCACCCCCGTATTCTACAAAGTCTGATGTGTTCACACATGCAGCACAGCGGGAGCGTGCAGAAAACGAAGAAGTAAAAGAAAGGAGAAAAGAAACACTCCACCTATCTGTCAACCGTCACAAGTCACCCACCCCCACCTCATGTTCAGCGGGAGGCCCAATCACAGCAAAAAAAAAAATAGTCATAAAAGGAGTGCGCGTAGGCCAGATGTCAGACTGCATTGGCATCGGGCCCTGCTGTCGGCACACCTGGACCGGCAGATGGACCCCGATGTGGCTAATTCGTCCAAGCTCCACGAGTCAGCAACTTCATCGGCTCGGCCCCGCCATTAATATCCAACTTTTATTAAAGCGCCTAATGAGAATGTGCCGACGCAGGGAAAAGCTAACATTTTCAGCTACGTACCAGCCGAATGTCTAATTAGTCACACATATTTCTGTCAGAATTTGCAGTGCTACAAATGCTAATGCTACTGTGGTTTTCAGGTCCGTCCTTCAAGCAGAGTTGCTGCAAAGCGCAGAAATCCCTGGAGTTCCTCCCAATCAACCTGCACACTCAGAGGATGAGGGTGACGTGCCCCAGAAAGACAGGTCCATGTTTATTTATCACTTGCTAGCTTGACTTTACAAGCGTCACCTCGAATCGCTCCACCGCTTTTAATTGAGAGCGTAACCTCAGAATCAAATCAGCACGCTGTGTTGGAAGGCAGGCGCCTTTAATATGACACGTGCCCACGCCTACCTTGTGGAGTTTTAAGTTTTGTGGCAAGGCAACTAATGTTGTTGTGTTTCGCCCACGTGCTATAATAAGCTAAAAAATTATGTTGAGTCTCCGCGGTTCAAATTTAGTATCGCGGCATTCGGATCAACTTCAAATAAATCGACTTCGAATCAAAACACCAAACTTGTCATGCCTCGGCACTATAACGTTAAAAATACTCATGACTCGGAGTGGATTTTTTTCTTTTTGACAGGAAATTGTTACAAAATCTCAACATATTAAAGTTTTGCATATTTTTCAGTAGTTGCGTTAATATTTTTTACCGTTCAAAAAAATGCCTTTAAGACAACTGAAGTGTCGTTTCGTGTCAGATTTTTTTTTTGGACATCGGAGGACACAAACGAGCACAGACAGTGTCATTGTGTCCTGAGTGCACTTTGCTGTACTTTCTTTGCTGCGGCAGAACCAATTAACAGCGAGTCGGACTTCAGAAAAGCCCGCGGGGGGGAGAAGAAGGACGTGAAAAAAAAAAGTGTGGCGGCAAATAAGTGCCACACGGCCCTGACACGCAGAGATGATTAATGGAATTGGGTTGGAGCAATGTCACAGAGCATCCCACAAAACCATACGTGTCAAACTACTATTGTCTTGTTCTGAGCCCAGGGAGAAGGGTCAGGGTCTTCCTGTCACACAGTTGCGGCAGTATTTCCGATAACACTGGAGGGGAGGGACGGGAATTGTGAGAAGGTGCCAGTAAGGCATTTAAATTAGCCAGCATGTACATGAATCCATGTTTCATAATTAGATTGTTAAATAATAACACAATCAAACCATGAGGCTCAAAATTAATATGTTACGTGATAACCTAAATACAGCGAGATACAAGTTGTTACCAAAGTAATAACATCCACCTGGCAGAGTCATTAATTTTTTTTGTCGCTATACGCGTGCCCTGAAGAAGAGCGCACTAACTCGCCGTCGTTCTCGTTTGCAGACGCGACGTACGACATCGTGACGGCAGGCGCCCCAGCCGCACACTACCAAGGCTTCAAGGGCGGCGGTCTGCATCGTCTTCTCAGCAGATACGAAGCCGAGAAGAAAAGGTGAGGCGCGGATTATTCCCATGTTTTCTTTTGGCGTTTTGAATTTGTCAACGTCAATAAATACACATTGTTTTGAAGATGGGAGGGAACGCAAAAAAAGCGGTAAAACACGACGTGACAATGTCGCGTGTTTCAAAAACCCAGATGTGAAATTGGCGAGGAATGTTCGCCAGCCCTTTGTTCTCAATGTTTCTCATTTTTTCAAAACCTCTCCAAGACTAAAAACTAATCTGTCTAAGTTGTGCCCCGCTGTGGTCACCAATGTAATTTCCTGAAAGCTGAAAGATGAGCACTCCTGACCGCTTTGGAAACAGAACTGAGCCATGTGTCGCCGTCGCTCCCTGTGTGGTCACTTGACTGATGCCACAAAAAATGAAGGGTGATTTTTATTTTTTTTATCGTTGTAACTAAGCTCCCATAAAACGCAAAGCCATTACAGTCCATGCCGGATCCGATTAGTGGTGGATTTTTTTTTTTTTTCCCGCTACAAAAATGAAGACTTCTTCACGCTAAAGCGCACACGTGACGGTCATCCCTATCTGCTAGCGTAGCGTAGCGTTATGCTGATAAACTGAACATATTGTAAAGAATCCATTCAAGTGAAAAGAAGAGATTAGACGCCAAACATAATCTTCCTGGCAGACAAAAGCTTTTTGTTTCATATTTAACTGAGCTAATGACTCGCTGGAGTTGAAAAAAAAAACTTTGCAATTTTCCGCCTGGCTAGCTGCCGAGAGCGCGGCACTTCACCTTATCCACATTTTGACTCGGCCCATTTGACAATCCTCTTTACAAGTTGGTCCTAATGTTGTTTCCCCCTCACTCGCACTCTAATGGTCTCTTGCCCGCATTCCATCCACCTTGCGGAAAATATTTGGAGATATTGCTTGAAAGAATATCATCAAAATAAACCACGTTGTATTTCTATTTTTAGCTCTTCGTAATTAGCACCCAGCTAATAATTGCACTCTCCGCTGTTTCGGCTCAAAACTCAAATCTATCGCACCTCCGTGTCATCTTATCTCTCATAAGAACATTTGATTGATGGATTTGACACTTATTCAAAATTCGGAATAACCCAAGAATTGATAAACAAGTTTGCCGCTCATCCCTACCTGCAAAGCCACACACACACTACAGACTGGCTTTCATCTACACGTTTGCAATCTCTTCTCTGTGATATTAATCCATCACAGTTGGAGACGGACAGAGTGAAGAAGCCGAAACACGGAGGTGTTAGCGGGAGGCCAATAAAAGAGCAATTTGTCTTTGTTCCCGCACCCTCCAAAGGAGGCGAGCATGTAGTGGAGTATTTCCAATGTATGTGTGTGTGTGTGTGTGTGTGTGTGTGTGTGTGTGTGTGTGTGTGTGTGTGTGTGTGTGTGTGTGTGTGTGTGTGTGTGTGTGTGTGTGTGTGTGTGTGTGTGTGTGTGTGTAGCATTCAGCATCTATTAAAAAGCTTACATCAGCCCAAGTTGGCAATGACCGGCGCGTCTGATGTAGTTTGTCTTGCAGGATGAGCCCCAAAAGAGTTGAATCGATATTTTCGTTTTGTATTCTTTGGGGGGGCGAGGACGCACATGCACTGGGCATTCATCTTCCTTGAATACATGCGCTCCCGCTTTAATTGCTCTTATAAAATCTGCACTGAATGGAATCGAATCTTACATTAACAACTCTCATTTTGACTTTTAGAATTTTGAAGTAGTGGACAAAAGGCTTTGGGTGGAAGATGCTACGCCAAGCGGGACCGAACCAAGTCGTCGTCGTGGTTACGGACGCACTCGCGGGGACCACATGTCACATAAAGTCTCGCAGGTGTCCGACTTAACGCGACGTGGCAGAATGTTGTCTAACAAAACGAGTTCCCGGGACATTGGCGGCGGTCCATTTTATATTCTGTGACTGGTCTAATTTGGCTTGCAAGCCAAAGAGCTGCCAGTGCGTCCGCTTTAAAATTCTCAAGAGGGTCCTGCTCTCCTATTCACTCGACCGAGGTTGTTTTTTTTTTGGGTGAGGATACTTCTTATCAAGCAATAAACTCAAGAGGCTCTTAAGAAAAACATTTTTTTTTGCATCTAAAAATAACAAGTTCACTTTCTGGAACGTAGATCCCAAAATGCTCACCCCACCCTTCCTTTATTTTTTTCTTTCCTTGTAATTTAGAGCAAGGTGTCTTCACAGAAAAAAAAACAAAATCCGACTTTGAAGTCGTGCCTCTAACCCACCTATACAAAAAGCAAAATAACAAGTTCTTCGGGGAACAGAAAGACGAGTGCTGCTAATCCAAAGGTCTTGTCTTCACCTGAAGTGTTGATTTAAAATTCCAGGTGTAAAAAGCACGTCGTGTACTATACCCTTAGTGTTCAATCAGATATCTCGAGATTTTTGAAAGTGTCAGAAGTCATTAGTGGACCTCGCACTGGAATGCTGACGAGGCTCTCAACCGTGTCCTTGGTACGAGGTGACCAGTTGGGGCATCGGGATTTCATGTAATGACATTTTTTGGTGTGCTCACCTTGGCCACTAGGGGGTAGTCTCCTGCTTAAAATGTACAGGCAATTTTTCTATAATTAAAAATTAAATGAATGGTTCTCTCACGTCAGTGACTCTTTACGACTTTGTGACTCATGAAATGTTTTTTTTTTTGCAGCTTCAGTACGGCCTACCAGTGTATCTACTACTCCCCCGAGCACACGGCCAAAGCTCAGGAGGTTCTGAGCAGCGTCAGCCTCCTGCAGCCGCTCATCGGCACCTTAGCCGATCAACTACTACACGCCGCTCGCGAGCATTCCTCTCCTGGCCTGAGGGAGGCGCTCAAGAACCTCGCAGACAAGGTGAGGAAACCCTGAAACACCGGGCGTGGCATTATGACTCCTCGCCAGATTGGTTCTGCTCGTTCCAACTCGTTTCTGGAAGAAGGTGACTCGATGGCGAGCTTGCGCTTGATTGGAGCGTCGCGCCCGCCGCTGACATCTTTTTTTTTGTGTATCGGCGTAATTAATGAATGACATCTGCTGCTGTCAGACTGCAATCTGTTGTGCCAGAGATTGTTTTTAGCCGGCGTGGATCGGAGCCCAATCAGCCGGCGTTAATTGCCGCGCTCGCTTCGCTCTCATCCCTGATTAGTCACGCACGTACCTGCCAAGGAAAGGGGATGCCCCTGGTCAGCCGACGAGTGAGTGAGTGAGTGAGTGAGTGAGTGAGTGAGTGAGTGAGTGAGTGAGTGAGTGAGTGAGTGACAGGCACGAGATACTCAGTGTGCGATGTACTTAAGTTTTGCACTTTAACGAATTAATTTCAACAAATAAAACGAATTTGATTTTGCTTTAAACAACTAAAAATGTAAGAATTCTTTAAAAAAAAAAATTTGTTTTTTTTAAACAGAACAGACAGAACCAAAAATGTAAGAATTTTCCCCCCCAAAAAAAGTTTCCGATTAAAAAGTCCTTTATTGATCTGAAAATTATTTTTTTCCTTCTTAAACACAACTTTTTTCCGAGTCCTTTTTTTTTCCCCCTCAATTGTGCATATTGTGTTTTTGTACTCATACCATAATATCCCAATCATATCAACGTGCTTGCTTTGGAGCTAACAAATCCATTTACACTCGCCCCACATAAAGAATAGAATAGATTGGAATAGATCTTTATTGTCATTGTCACATGTACAACGAAATTTAAAAAGTGCCAACAGATCCGCGCATGCGATAAAAAATATATAGAATAAAAAGATAAAAAACAAGCTAAAAACCCACAGAAGAACATACACAGACATAATCATTTATGTTTGCGGATGCACTTGCCAGCCTGTTTACTTTTCATTTTATCATTCACGTTTTTTATTGTGTTGGTTGTATTTGGACTCCCTGCTGACTTTGCCATTACTCTCTTTTAGTTGGCAACGTAGTTTATGTTCAGTAAGAGGTGTTGAGTGGGGGAATCCTCTTGTGGATGTCATTATAATGATCGGTGGCGTTCCACGGCCAACAATATGTGTTGGGCTTACCTGGTGGCGGATTTCAAGCCTCCTCCTCTGTACAAATGTGCTATTTTTATGTCTGGTTTTCTTCTGTTATGTTCCTATTTCTCAGCTCAGATCCACGGAGGCCCGTTTTTTATTTTTTTCCTCCTCGCTCCATAATCACGCACTTGCAGGTGGAGTGAGTAGCAAAATGTCTCCGGGGCGGCATCTCGTGGCTTCATGCGTAAAAGAGAAAGAAAAGGAAACACAAAGTTGCCATTTAAGCGCTTCCTCACTCACAAAGCGGCGTCTCGCTTAGAGGACGGATCCTGCGGCGCTGCCAAATGCCACTAAGAAGAAAAAAAAAAAAGAAAAAAAAACATTAACACCGCAGGAGAGCAGTTATGTTATCACTCCAATGCACCAGCCAAAAAAAAAAAAGCATTTACAGCAGCTGCTTGACGAGACCACCAAAGTCCCAATTGTTGCTTTTCGAAATTCATAAAAGGGAGCTTTTACGACGCAAGTTGCTCTCCATTTTACGCCAAGTGCCACCTCGTGAAAACACTTTGCTCTGTAAATACCAACATTCAAATACTGTTGACCAAAGAAATAAAAGAGGGAAAAAAAATAAGCATTTAATGCATAACAAGAATATACCGGTAATTGTTTTCAATTATTTTTTTCCAAATTTTTACAAGAGCAAAACTGTAAAATTTTGAAGATTGCAGCTTGCTGATGAAGAGCTCCCCGGTTTGCTCGGTTGTAATTGCGGCGACTCGGGAGACCTTTTATCACTTTCACTCTGGCGGGAAACGGGAACTTGTGACACCGGCGGGTTCTTTATCAAAGGAACAACGCTCCTCGGAGATGTCGCAAGTCCAAGTAATTGAATCGTTTGTTTGTTGATGCTCACTGGCCGCAATGTCTTCTTTTAAGCCACCTTCAGTCCCTTAAAGGCTTCTTAAGCTCTAAATGTCCGCTGTTAAATCTCGCTCAACTCACGATAGAAGCGCTTCGGCAAATAGTAAACCGTTCTTCAAAAAAAAAAATGGCTTCGAGCTTTCTAATGTGACTGCTAGTTGAATTTTACTGTCACAGAAACATAGGAGAATTACACGTTAGCTTAGCTAGCTTAATGCTAACACATTTGGAAGCGCATATAAGAATTAATATACTGTAGCAAAATGGTTAAAGAATTGATGATTATTGGGACCGGCATTTTTCAATGTCATTATTCCCTTAATTTTTTTTTTTTTAATTTGGCCTAATAATAATTGCAAATTCTGAAATGCAGTAGCTAATACCAGCCGATACAATCGGTCGGGCCCCACTAAAATTAAAACTGAATCAGTCTTTTGTTTTAAAGGATGAAAGGTTTTCAACAAACCAGAAGAGTCAAATTGCGTCGATTTTTTTGTGGTTTGACCTGAGCGACTGATTGTCTTGTCCCCACCTCGCCTTTTCTCTTACTGGCTGCAGACGGAGCAATTTGTCCACACGCTCAAGGATGAATTGGTCAAGTGCGCCCTGTTGGCACTGCACGCCGCCCAGCCGGCCTACGTGTCCAAGAACCAGAAGGGCGGCGAGCGAGACTCGAGTCCCGTCCGGACGGCGTCGCCATTGGCCCCTGCCGCCGACGAGGCCACGTCGTGCAACAACGTGAGCCCGAGGCGAGGCGAAGACTCCATCCCGCACCACAAAGAGTTCGACGAAGAGGAATGGGCAAGTCTCTTGTTGTGTTTAATTAATAATCACAATGTGACTTTTGTGCCATAGATTGCGTGTGCACGGTCTTTGATGGTACGTATAGTAATGCCTTGGACATTCTTTTCTTTTTTTCGATGAAGTTGTCGTCACCTTTTCTTTTCACGGCCGATGTTTTTTTTCTACAAGAGCCTTTTCGAGCAATTTCCAAGAAACCTTGGCCGTATGATCTGTTTTCTCTCGTGTGGCCTTTCGTCCTGCTGCTGCTTTCTTGCCTGATGAAGTGAGCGTGCACTGTGTGAATGTTGGATTCTTTCAGGACAGAGTTTGGGCCAGCGTGGCCAAGCGTCTCAACTGTGTCATCGCCATGGTGGACCAGTTGGCCGACCAGGACGACCGCAACAAGCAGGAGCGTGGCGGTGGCGAGCAGCAACAACTCGCTGATGTCATCACCTCACACAACCCTGGTAAGGAATTTTGAAAATAATAATTACGCGGCTAAAATTGGCTTAAATCCACCTCTGTGTTTATTTTTTTTGTAAATACAGCCCCAAAAGCTGGTTTAGTCATTTCCAGAGATCCTTCAATGCTCTCACTGCGCTTTGCTTGTGATTTGGCTCGAGAAGACATCATTGATACATTACTGCCCCCTGTTGACCACTAAAAGAATTACATGAATAAGCTTTTGTCTGCACACCGACACTTTTGATAAGATCACTGTTCTAAAAAAAGCATACGAACAATAGAAAGTGTGTGTGTGAAAACAGGTGAAGCAACACCAAGTTTGGGAAAACAGTTTGCAAAACAGGTTTTTATGAAAACAATTATTAAGGGGGAATGGGGGGAAAGAATTTGTGTAACCTTGCAAATTTTTAGAATCTTTTAGATTTTTTTAAAATGTAAGATGTTAGTGTTTTTATTTGTATTTGTTTTCCTTAATGAAAAAGTAATTTCAGTTTTAGTTTATATGATAGTTTTCATTAACTATAATTACCTTGATTTTGAGTCATTTGTGGAGCGGTCTAAGTCAATTTAGTCTACTGATGTCATTTCATTTTGTCTTTTCAGAGACGTGTCCTTTTCGCAAAGACAATTTTATGATGCGTTTAATGATCCGCCATTAACTGTGAATCATCAATTATGCATTGTGACGCAGTATAAAATGTCGCCCTTGAGACGCCAAATGTCTTGGAAACAGGAAGTGATGTCTCGCTCGCTATCTGTGCCACTGGGTCAATGCGTAAGACGGGAAGTCACGCCAACGTCATTCATGTTCTTCCTTGTTTTTCCAATGTTGGCAAAGCAGGTGACTGGCGGGAGCAACTGTGCCCCCTGGTGACAAGATTGAAGGAGTGCGTGACACAGGTGGTGGACAAGGCCAGGAGAGCCGTCACGTCACCTTTGTGCTATTGCAGGAGGCCGCCTGCAGCATCCCGCAAGGATTCTTACTGCAGCAGAGGAGAGACGTCGTCTTCAGTCAGGCTGTGAGTCAACAACAACAATTATGAGAGACGTACTTAAACAAATCAAAAAAAAAAAATCTATTACTTTAATTTGACTTGAGAAAAATGCATGAGTTGATTAAATACAAATACAACTGTACAAAACATGAATACAATAAATTATGGACTATTTTAAGTTAATCAAAATGAAATCAAGTTCATTTAAATGGGAATGAAAAAACTGTAAATTTATTCATGAATGAAATCAAATGCATTTGATGAAACATGAAGTAGAATAAAAAGGTTGGTTAAAATTAACTCGAATAAACTAACTTGGATTGCATAGAATTAAATTATACTCTGAATTAAATATCTATTATCTGAATTGCTTATCCTCACCATATAAAGATAAGGTAAATAATAGAACATGGAGCCAGCCATACTTTGAAATTATTCTGCCTGGGCCAACGAGACATGCATGTGCTCCTTTGCTCCTGCAGGGGGCGTCATATATTTTCTCTCTCCGTTTACTGCACTTTGTATTTTATGGGAATCAATCATTAACTCTATAAGTTATCGCTTCATTGTTATATAACCTCTCATATCCATATCTCTGTGGACAGACACGTAATGGTGCTAATGACCCAATATGTAGGTTGATAAAGACTGTAAACGTTCCGAAAACCAAGCTGCGCACCATGGGCGACCGGGCCTTCTGCCATACAGCCCCTACACTGTGGAACTCCCTCCCCGACCACCTAAGAGCACCCCAATCCACTGACTCTTTCAAAACTGGACTTAAAACTCACCTCTTTACCTTAGCATTTCCGTAATTTCTCTCGTATCCTGGTTGTCGTCCAGTTGTTTTATACTTGTCCTTGTTTTGTTTTCTTGTTTTTATTTGCCATGTAGCACTTTGAGATTCCCCCGAATATAAAGTGCGTTATAAATATAATAAACGTCGTTTACTGGCATGTGTGTTGTCAGCACGCACACGTTGTAAAGCAGTTTACTGGCGTGTATGTTATCAGCACACGGCCTCCGTGTTAACAGTAAGGACGTGTTTTGCTAGCATGCAACTCGGCTGTGCTAAGTCCATTTTCTGTTGAAACAACATAAGACGTTGAATCAGAACTCGTGATTATTTGACACAAGAATCACCGTTTTTTGTGTGTGATGCGAGTCAGTGATTGAGCATGTCTGCGTGTCTGTTTCCGGTTGTGCAAACAAGCATCCGTCCGCTTTGTGTGTTGGATTCATAAAAGCAGCATTCGGCGGATTAATGAAAAATGTTTCCTTGTCAGCATGTCATTAAAAGGCACGCGTGTGTTTGTGCACACCAGCTGGCAGTGTTGGCGTGCGGTTTCGTCATGCGCGTCTACGCCGGAATGCAGGACAAAGGCTTTTTGAAGCAGCTCCACCTGGTCGGCCTGGTGGCCCAGTTTGAAAGCCTGCTCAGCACCTACAGTAAGTTCGCATGTGGAACTAGCGGCCTTGTCGCTGAGTCATCGCGCTAACGTGGCAACGTCCCAAGGCGAAGAGATCGGCATGCTGGAGGATATGGAGGTGGGCGTGGCCGACCTCCAGAGGGTCGTGTTCAAGGTGACCCAGGCCAGGACGGACCACCTCAGTGACCTTCAGCCCGTGGTGCGAGGCAGGCGGTGAGACTCGGATCTGTCGCGTCCGTGGACTTTTCCACGTGAGTATTGATGTTCTGATGCGAAGCTTTGCGGCTGTGCTCAGGGACCACTTCACCGTGGAGGTCCCACTGCCAGGCCCCGCCTTCCAGAACATGCCTGAGGAAATTAAGGAGGGCCAACCCCTGCGTGTGTTTCCGGTGCTTTTTAACGTGGGCATCAACGAGCAGCAAACCATCGCCGAGAGGTCAGCGTAACTCCCCCCCTCCTCGAGCTACCACCTCGATTTGAAAACCATCTATCTAATCATCTATTGCCTTGCAGGTTTGGAGACATTTCCCTTCAGGAGAGGATCAACCAGAAGAACTTTGAAACGCTGGAGTGTTATTGCAAAACGCTGAGTGAAAAGGTGCCACGTGAATGTAAGCTGGCTCAGTGCTTATCACCAAGGGTGCGGTCAGACGGACCATGGGAGAGAGTTTTCACTCTCACTTGCTTTGCTCTACAGGTCTACCATGTTTCCAAAGTCAGACTGACATCAAGGAACTACTTGAAAGTCTGGGCCAGAATGTAGTCGCGAAGCGGAGGAAGAATGTGGAGATTCTGTGGAGCGCTGCGGCGGTGAGCTCCGACCGTAAATTTCCTCTTCGCTAAATAAAACAACCCTTGCGTTGCATAAGCCCCCGCAGCTGGAATTTGATGCAGAAAAAGAAAAAGTCACATTTGAGTATGGAGGATAATCAGCACACAATCTGCTGAAATGAGTTGAGACAAAAGTAGTGATTTGATGCCATCTTGTGACAGTGCAGTGCCAAGAAACTTAAGTTGGAATGAGTTGGGGGCACTTCATTTAGACATACGTAGTGCTTTGTCACCATTTTGTAACACCTATTTGCCAAGGAGCAATGCTGAAATTTGTTGAGGAGCTTCATTGAGACAAAAGTAGTGCTTTGCTGCCTTCCTGTGCCAAGGAATTAGGTTGAGATGAGGGGCTTCAGTTAGGCGAACGGTAAATAATGCTGGCCCGGTCCATTTGGGAAAGTCCGATATCAAACCCTCGGTGTTCAAACTCTTCCCGGCCCCGACGTACTTAACTGTCTTATTTGCCGCTATCCAGATTTGCCGGCGTCTGAACGGCATCAGGTTCACCAGCTGCAAAAGTGCCAAAGACCGAACGTCAATGTCCGTCACGCTGGAGCAGTGCGCCCTGCTGCGTGACGAACACCAGCTCAGCAAGGACTTCTTCGTCCGCGCTCTTGACTGCATGCGGAGGTAAGGCCTTCAGAGGCATCGTCTTTATCATCAAGCCGTAAGCCCCGCGCCTGCTCGCTGCATTCCACCACCGCCCACACACACACACACACACACGAGTGTTTCCATGGATACACATCCCAACAACAACAATGTAACAACTTCAGGCGGTGTTTGTAAACTTTTGACGAGAGGGTTCAAAACGAAGGCGTTTGCTTCGGCTTGGTTGTGTTGAGGAATGCTCGGAATGCGCTTGAACGCAATACCTGGCCCGCTTGTTTGTTGTTTTTCAAATCAAACTTAACCCCAAAAAAAAAAAAAAAAACATAACAAAAAGTAGATCAGCGATAAAGACCTGCTGGGCTGGTTGGCATTGCTTGGCGTCCGCAAACCTCAAGTTGGACTCTCGTCTGGAAGTAATTGATAGCTCGGCAGGTGCGTTGGGTGCGGAACAACAAGGCATCATTTTTTTTGTCCCTACGAGGCTTGACAGAAACCGTAGGACTACATATAGACTCTCTTTTGCGCCAGTAGAGTACGATAAATGACGTGGGCAAACCAGTTCATCTCCCTCAACACCTCAGATGAATTTCAAGGCTCTTGGACCAAAAACGGTGCGGATATGTGAGGTTAAGGATGTCAAATTTACCAAAGCCAAATCCTCGAGGGTACAACCCATCACAAAATTCATTTTAGGAGGGTTTTTATCCGCTAGCCGAAATAAAGGGACAGTTGACATTTTTAAAATGGCGATAAACGATGACTCGATCGCCAAGATTGATGAAATTTGATTGTCGATGAATCGATTTATTTTGAAAGTTCTACAAGGAAGATCTGGTAGATGTATACAGCTAGCTAGGACAGTTGCATCCCGCATGCCGCCTCCCTCCATCCGTGCCGTATTCATTCCATTTCCTCCATCGTCTTCCTCTCTTGCGTGTTGTCTTCATCGTCTCAAAGTTTCCCACTAACCTGGCTTTCTCTCTGTCTCTCTCTCTGCTCGCAATTGGGGTGGGGGGGGCGTGGACGTTCTTCCTTTTCTCAGTCGGCTGTCTCACGGAGAATTGGGGCACTGGGAGGACCCCGAGGCGGGCGCGGCGGCCGAGAGCAAACCGACGTCGCGTCACTTTTACCCCATCGCCCTGCTTCTCGTCAGCTCCCACCTACTGGTCGTCTGGCTCATTTTAAGTCTGGTTTTTCTGCTGGCAAAGTATCAATAAAGCTGCTGACAACGACCACGCCTTTGCTCGCTCTCTTCGCCGGCCGCCCTCGCCATTCTTCGACTTTGTCTTACCGCTCATTCACACCACTGAAAATATCCGATATATCGTGGGAGTGATTTCGCTTGTGAGAATTCCTGAAGTGCGGGTGCACTTTTTTTCGTGTGTACGACTTGTGCGTCAGATCGTGTCAATTGTGTATGTATGTGTTCCAATATGTGAGTGCGTGTGAGAAACTTTCACTTGTGCGAGTAGTTTAACTCACAAACCGAATGAATGAAAAGAGGCCGTAGTTAGCATGCAGCTAACTCAAATAACCTACGTTATGTTAGCTTCAATAGCGGTCATGCTAGTATTAGCATTGGTTAGTCCACTAACACTGCAAATGAAATTAGTCAAGGTGCTAAAATGCAAAATAACTTGATTTCACTTCTTGGCAACTTCCCATCAGGCGGAATTTTCCGGATTGGCAACCTCCCGCGCAAGAAAGTCTGACTAACCAACTAAATAAATGAAAACAAATTGTTGTTAGCTTTAAGCCTCGGGAAACTCAAAAGCAACTTTTTAGCTTTTTCTTCCCGTCAGGCAGAATTTTCCCGGATTGGCAACCTCCCGTGCAGGAAAGTCCTTTTTAAGAATTTGGAACGGCACCACGTGGTTCCACACTTAAACACTCCCTTAAATGGGTTGTAATCAGACTTGTGGTTTGCGAAACGTGCAGCTGAGGAAATTCCAAACGTCGGCAACGCCAAGTCGGTGTCCCCTCTGGCCTTAGCGACGCCTTCCAAGAGGACTGTTGTTTTATTATCTGACGTCAAGGCGGCACCCTCAAGATTGCTCACTTAGACGACTTGAGGCTCGCTCACATTTTGTGGACAAAGAAGAGTTCTTTGTTTTTATTTTTTTGCAGCTTGCTTTTGCTTGTAGTTATTTAGTTTCCTTTTTTTTTTTTTTTTTAACACATTTTTTGCTGTAGTTCCAGAAGCCCACCCACCAAAAGTGAAGCGCCACATAAAAAGCACATTTTGGCTCAAATTTGACAATTCTGAGGTGACTGTCATCATCGTTGTTGTTGCATTTGGCTGTCAGAGAAGGCTGCCGCATGGAGAACGTGGAGAAGAACATCGGCTGCAGGAAGTACGCCTTCAACATGTTGCAACTGATGGTCTTCCCAAAGTCTTACAGGCCGCCCGAGGGCTCGTACGGAAAAGTGGACACTTGATCGCATCGTCCCACGAGCAGCTTAATGTGTCATACGTGTCATTTCTTAAAACTGTCCAAGAAATATTTATTTTTTCTACAATAGTACTGACGTACAAATGATGTAATTTGTTGCATTTAACAAATAAAATCTTTAAATGTTCCCACTGTCTTTATGAGCTTGTATTATTGCGCAACCATAGAGTGGACTTCAACATATTCGACAAGTTGCGCAAATCACTTTTCCCCATTGATATGAATGGAAATTACTGTGCCCTGAAAAAAATCCAACAAAAAAATTTACCATGTTTTTAATAGGCAAAATAGAACTTTACAATATTGTAACATATATATTAATAATAATTCAAAGGAATGTTAAGAAGGCGGCTCGGTGGCGCACTGGGTAGCACGTCCGCCTCAGTTAGGAGGGTGCGGGTTCGATTCCACCTCCGGCCCTCCCTGTGTGGAGTTTGCATGTTCTCCCCGGGCCCGCGTGGGTTTTCTCCGGGCACTCCGGTTTCCTCCCACGTCCCAAAATCATGCTTGGTAGGCCGATTGAAGACTCCAAATTGTCCCTAGGTGTGAGTGCGAGTGCAAATGGTTGTTTGTCTCTGTGTGCCCTGCGATCGGCTGGCAACCGGTTCAGGGTGTCCCCCGCCTACTGCCCGTTGACGGCTGGGATAGGCTCCAGCACTCCCGCGACCCCCGTGGGGACTAAGCGGTTCAGAAAATGGATGGATGGATGGAATGTTAAGAATTCAACAGTCTGCAGAATGATTTCTTGCCTTAATTCACCTTTGCCACTAGGGGGCGCTACAATGTATATTCAAGTATATACATTTATACAGAGAAAATAACTGCTCAGTAATCTGGATTGATATTTTTTCACAGAGTATTGTGTGGCTACATTTTTTTTGTGTTTGCATTAAGCTTGCAGATGGTCAACTCAGAACGGCCCGTTGAAATTTCAGGATGAACTGCTGAACTTGAATGCTCTCATCCCATTGTGCAATGTTTTGATGCTTTTTTTTTTTTTTTTGCAGAACTTGCTGTCCATTCAGCATATTTTGACTTGGTACATTCATTTGTTTTAGCGATTAGCATATTTTGGGCTAACAACATTCATTTCAGTTCAGTAGCATATTTTGGGGTTCGCTATACATTCATGGCTGTTTAGCAGTTAGCTTATGGTCACTTTCAAATATCACCTGCCGGGCTTGCTGATACCTCAAGTCCATCCACATTAGAATACTTCACATATTTTGTTCCTATTGTTATGGAGAAAACCAAAACACACTCAGAAGTTATTCACATGTACATACTTTGCTGCAAAAGTAGTTGGACAATGACGTTTTTTTCTAGGCAACATTACAAAATAAAATAGATTTTTGTTATCTCATTAAAATAGTATTCATTAAGATAAGGACTTGTTTGAGGCTCCTGCGATGAGGAACGTTTGCTTTGGAAAACAGTCATTGTCCAAAAACGTGTGGACCTCACTGTACATATAAAGACATTTTTAGTTCCTGCAAAGTATGACATATTTACATCTAGTGTTGGGCATTAGTGTTTGCCAATGCTTGCAGGAGGGTTTTAAATCTATCCAGAAAAGTTGTGATGTTCCCGAGTGAGTGCGCCTCGCATGGTGGACAGTTGACCTGCAACTTAAAACAAGAGAACATGTCTTTGTTACAATCCGTCTGTTTGTTTATGTTTTTAATTAATTGTCCATTAATCAGTTATCTGAATTTCATTCTGCCAAAATGATAACTTAACCTTGCATGCATATATTAAATTAGCTTTATGCATGAAGCGTCAATAAAGATAGCTAATAAAATACATAAATGATTTTTTTTTATTTAATCACTGGCATGTTGTGGGATAATGTGCTGCTACACTAAAGGTGCGTAAATCTAAATTTTGATTGAAAAAAATATATATAGGATCCAGTGCACGTGACTCACAGCGTTGCTTTCATTTTTCAGCATGTCGTTGAAATTGCGGATGCAGTTGGCGTAAATGTTGTCCACGTCAACTTCCTCTTCGTCCATGACCATTACGAGCTCCATGTAGTAACATTTGAGGGACAGATGATGACACTTGGCCTGTGGGAGAGGTTTGTACATCAACAGGGGAGCCATAGACTAATCATAGCATTTTGGAAGCATTTGGCTTACTCGAGTTTCATTCATAGACGGAGCGTACAACATTGCGCTGGACTCCTGAATGGGCAAAAACATTTTGATTTCACTTGATGGAATAAAAATGAAAAATGTCATTGGTTGTGGCGAAGCGTGATAAGCATAACAATTTGTATACCTTTTGCTCACCTCAATGGAGGGTTTCAGCCTGCTCAGGCACAGTTGCAGCTGTTGCGACTCACCCGGGGACAACGCACATGAAGTCGAAATGAGGAGGCTGCGGAAGGAACAGTGAAGACCATCGTTAAGTTACAAACATTTTGTTTCATGCTATCAAAATGAATATTCTGGTGCTTTCAATGTATTTGATGTTTTATTTGATTGCATGCAAATAGTGTTGTCAAATGAAATTATTATAATCACTACAAATGATTAAATAATCATAATTGGCCCAATTTTCTTCCAGCACTGGTTGACTTGATGTTTGTTTGCATAGGAAGCGAAGCGATGCTACACTGCTGTCGTCGTACCTCAGCACAAACACACAAAGCCACACCTGAGTTGTGTGTCTGTCCCTGCACAGGTGAGGGCAGAGCGACAGCCGGGTGCCTGCCTGGAAACAACACGGACGGGTTAGTGCACAAGTTCAGCGTCAACGCTTCGCCGACACGATATATGAAAAATAAATGACGGCACAATTGCGTGCTTAACACGGATGATTGGCACAGATGAATATCTTGGCTCTGTTCCACACAAACAAACAAAACTAATGATACCTTTTTGTTGTTTTTGTCGTGACAGATTGATGACACTCACCTTTTCATTGGCACAATCAAAGTGATTTATTTAACCATGGTTATGATTGCGAGAGGCAGCCATGACCTTTTGTTAACTGCCATTCGGTTGCATCAGAGGGAACAAATATTTAAAAAAATAAATGATAGTCATGCAATCCAAGCAAAATAATATGTATTCCCAATTGAAATCGATGGAAAGGCAAATAGGTCAAGCCTCCTCCCATCAAAAATCTCATTTGTTTTCTAATATAGAAAAATATGTAACTTTTTCATGTTGTACTCTATAAAAACAATGTAATGTCACAATTATATAGAATATAAAAAATAGTTTATGAATCATAATTCAATGCTCCAATCAAATTCATTGTGGTGCTTCTTCTGGTCTTGGCCACCAGGAGGCAGTGCAGCGCTGGACAGTCATTAAGACAAAGTTAGACTTCCTCTTCTGACTGCAAGTGACTCTAAAATACTGAAATGTTTGTCATTTTTTCAGAAAATGAAGAATACATGCCTGTGAATATTTTTATATTATATGTCTACCTGTCAGTGCATCGTTTGTGTTCAATTAGCTATTGCTATGTTGGTATCCATCATTAGCATGTCAATGGTGTTAGCATTAAAAACAGGTTTATATCGAACAAAGCTACATTGGTGTAATTGTTTTGTTCGATGTTTAGCGTGACAGTAAACATCGACTGGGAGTGGCAGTAAATACCTTGATCAGCTTTTTTTAAGAATTATGGCAGTAAATACCTTGATCAGCTTTTTTTAAGAATTGTTCACAAGTATTTTTAAAGCGTTTCTCGTGGGTGATTAAGAGAAATTGGCGCCGCACAATGCTGTTGCAGGTGTCAAAGTCCAAAATGCAGATGACTGTGTTTAATATCAAATTCCTTGGAATTCAAGGAGACATGTTTAGGGCAAGCGCAATTTCTTTTAGGGTGATGCTGAGGGAGTCAAATGACTTAGATTGACATTGTAAGGTTACGCTTCCGTAATGTGTTCAATGAGTGGAGGGGGCAGTTTCCAAAAGACACCAAGCCATTCGAAAGTGAAAGTTATCGCGGACTTTTCCTGTTGTGGTTATTAGGAAGCTGGATTGGAAAAGGCTGCGAGCGCACGCCTGGTTCACCGCCCACACGCACAAGTTATTACGCCCGATACATTTTCGGTCAAAGTTCAAACGACGCGCACGCACGAACGTAGCGTTGAAAATGAATTGAGTGAGAAGAACACAAAAGTCATCTTACCGTTCCGCAACTTATCAGGTGGAAAGGGACGAGCTGGCGCGCCGTCATGAAGCCGCCGTGTGCGCCGTGCTCGTGTGGCCACAGTCAATGCAGCATGTCGCTCCGGTGCACTGCTGCAGGACGGACAGGGAGGGAGGGTGGAGAAGGTCGTGCTGGTGGTCTCCGTCAGGGGGTAAAAAAAACTAAACGAAGCACACCGGGCAGAGAAAACAAAAGGTTGCACATTACACGCACAAGCTCAGTGTGGAGTGAACGCCTCTGCATTCGTCACGAGGGAGAGCGAGAGAGAGAGAGGGAAGTAGGTGAGAGCGAGGGGGAGATAGAGAGGAATATTCAAGTGCTTCTGATTAACTAGTTGATGTGACGACAGAAATGGCAGGAAGGCTACTCGAAGATCTGAAAATTAATCAGGCTACAAAATCACAGGAAGCTTATTAGAACGGCTGAACTTTATTTTGGAGGCACTTTAAATGATGGCAGGTGTCCCCTGACTCCCATTGACCAGAAATTTAAACGCACATTTTTCCCCCTCAATATTTTTTAACATTTAAGTTGTAGAGGTTATAGGTCATTGCGTCACATTAACCGTGGATTTTTTTTTTTTCAAGCGTCACAAAAGGGTTAGGGGTGTGTCGACTTTTAATATTCACTTTGTTTTTTGTTGGCTGTTGACCTTAATACTTTGGATGTGTGGTTTTGCAGAAATAATTGGTTTGCTTGAAACACACAATTGGTTTATTTCTGTGCTAATTCATTTTATTCAGGCACCGTCCTAACATTTGACAGTGAGGTCAAAAAGTTGTTAAACGAGTTTGAGGGTGTAACAAAACCACCATCTGATTTTCATTCAAATCTTGTTGTCCCGTTTCAGACTTTGGCGGCTGCATCTAATTTAAGAGCGGCCATTTCTTCCTCGCCCTCGTCTTCCTCTTCCTCCTCTTCATCGTCGTCATCTTCATCGTCATCTTCCTCCTCATCGTCGTCGTCGTCGTCATAGTTGCGTCCTCCGCCTCCTGACGCGATGTTCTTCCAGTAGCTGTCGTAGCCCGACGCTCCGTAGTCGTCGTCATCGTCGTCGTCAGCGCCGGCCTGGCGTCCGAATTTCAACGTGCGAGCTGCGGCGGCAGGAGAACACGGACACATGATGTTCATCCACAAGCCTAGAAGTCAGTTGGGGCGTTTTTGGGGACTCACTTGACATGCTGAGGTCTTTGGTCTCTTGGGTCTCGTGGCCACACTTGGGACATGGCGGCGCCTTCCCCTTCTCCTGCTTGAACACTTTGCTCTTAGCATGGTCGTCACAGTAGCAGGCCTGTCGGGACAACAACAGCTTCTAATGCCAACTCGGGTGCCACAGCGGAAAAAAAAAAAAGTTCGGGGGACTTTTATTCATGTTAAAAGTTGTTGGATGCACTGATTAGTGTGAGTGGACAGGGTAAACTTCCAATACGTGACACAAGCCCGCCTCCTCGAAACAGGCTAATGTGGGATGGATGAAATGTTCATAGATAAAACGCTGCAAAATAATCACTGAAAAATAATTCAGACAATAAACCCCCTTCGAAATGTATCAAATATTCACAAAGATGCACAGTATGGCTTTCTGCACAGATAAGCAGAGCTGCGCCCCCACCTTACAACGCAGGCACGAGTGCTGGCCCAGTCTGTTGCAGGAAACGCCTATATTAGGAGACAGAAAAACAAAGTCAGGTTACATGTAGGCCTATACCTGCACACCAACCTTACTAATATAATGACATGCCTTTTCTTTTAAATATTAAGCAGAACCAGCACAGTGACTCACACTTGTATGTTTCGGCTTGAAGGACTTGGCAGCTGGCCTGGTGCTCGAATTGATCATCTTCACAAAGAAAGTTTTGACAGAAGGAGCAGCGAAAAATACGCCCGCCTGTGGGAGGAATGGAGACTGTGAGGACGACGTGGCTTCATGGAGGTCAGATTGTCATGTGGGGGGATTGGGGGCGGGGTCATCACCGTGGTCCCACACGCCGCGTTCGCACTCGATACAGTCCGCCTCCGTCAGAGGACACAGGCAAGCGTGAGTGCTCAGGCATTTCCTGCTGTGGCACACCCAAGCTTCACAGAAGTCACACACTGCCCCCTAGTGGACAAAGGTACTCGCATCACAAGAACAAAATAGTTGCAAGTTCAGCTATTCTCGGAAGTTGCATTTACATCAAACTTTGTAGCGCATGAGTGACACATGCCATGTTCAGTAAAAGTGTTTTTAGAAAATATTGGATTAAAAGTACAACAATTTCGACACAATTGCAGGATGGACTGGCATTGTCAAGTATCGGTATTTGGGATCGGTAAGTACTTAAATGTAAGTACATGTATTTGTTCCGGAAAAGTTGAATCTGTCCATCCTGACATTAGTGGCATTTTTTTTTTTTTTCATGAATTGTACGATCTCAGGGGACATTCCGTGTTGAGAAATTTGCTTCCAACTTACCACCATTCCCATCCCGGTGCTGTAGATCCCTGGGTGTTTGATGACGCAGTCTGAAGTCTTCATACATTTGGTTTTGCCTTGTAACAAAAAGAACACCCCCCCTAGAACACAACACAATAGCAAAACTGTGAAATATTTGACCCTACTTCACTCACCGCAGTGTGCACATGTAGGAAGTTTCTGTACAGCATTGCAGAAGTAACAGAATGCTCGGTTCTTCTGTTTTCTAGGGAGAGAAAACACACTTAGCACTTTGACTAGCTGGGCTACGTTGCTGATTGAAATACTCACCTCTGGCATTTATCACAATCCTAAATACAGTAGCAAGGAGAAAAAGGGATTAATGGTTGTGGCACTAGAAATGGAGAGAATAAGCCATAATGGCATGTCACCATGTTGACGTTGCACGGGTGTTTAGCCAAGTCCACCAGGTCCCGGTTGGCTCGGCTCTGTTTCTCTCGTTCCTTTCGATTTTCCGCCTTTTTCCTGGCACCTGTCTTCTTTTTCGGCATTTTGGCACCCGGTTGACAGCAATCCTTGACGCGAAAGCAACAACAATATTCAACTCTGTATCGCCAATACAATCCTCTAAACAAATATGAGGGATCTAATTGACTCGTCTAGTACCAATACTCAACTAATTCAAATTGTTACCAAAGCTGGTCGGGAAAATAAGTTTGAATTGGACGAGCCGTACGATGTGGTTGCGACTAGCTAATAACGTGACGAGAAATTACATGCGCAAGTAAAATTAATTTACTCCAACTAAAACGTTCACATTTGGAGCCACAAGTGCGTTGCTAGTTGGTTGTTTTAATGGTTATGTCAGTTATACGCGGGCGTCATCGTAAACAAAAACAACAAAAACGTTATTTTTTACTTTACCAAAAAGCGAGTCTACTGGTCCGATCGAAAATGTAACCGTTCAGGAAACAAGACCCTAGCGGTAATTAGTTCCGCGGTCGACACAAAAGCCAAATAGGCTTCTTTTTTTTTCATTCATCATCCGAACCGCTTATTGTCACAAATGTCCTCATATTACAAAACTATTTCATTGTGCAATATCAACAGTTTATAATAGTTTCTATCTGTTCAGCCATTTTAAATCTGAGATTTCAAATTGTACTCTAAAGGCTTCCTCATATGCTAAGCAAAAGAATCACTGCCTGAGGACACTTCAAATATTACATTTTTATTTTGTCATAAATAATTTCGACACATATTCCATTACACTCCTTTTTTTCTTCTTCTCGTACGTAACAGTCAAAGCTTTTATTTTTAGTCAGGCGCACCCACGTGCCCTTGTGCTTCAAAGCCACATTGGCCTCGTTATGTCACGTGGTTGACTAAACACCAACCAATCAGGTAGCGGCTGAATCTCCGACTGTCAACTTCCCCCTCCCACCTCCCTCCCTCCCTCCACCCGCCCCTCACAGGTGGCAGTGATGTGGAGAAGACTTCTCACAAGTGGATCAGCACCAGACGAGCGGTCGACCGCTAAAACCGTGCTTGGTGTTTTTTTTTTTATAAACGGTCTATTTCCGGGTTGCACCATGGCGCCATCCATCACTCGCTTGTGCCGCAGTGTAGCGCTCTCGACGTGGCTCGTCTCCTCCCTGTGCTCCGTACACCTGTTGTGCTTGGACTTCACCGTAGCCGAGAAGGAGGAGTGGTACACGGCCTTCGTCAACATCACCTACCTGGATCCGCTCACCGCTAAGCCACGGAGCGACAAGAGCGAGTGCGGCCGCTATGGCGAACACTCCCCCAAAAGGGAAGCCCGGGGGCTGGTGCTGGCGCCGTCGCTGCCGCAGGACCGTCAGATGTGCGAGCCGGCCGCCCGCTTCCCTCCGGCGTCGCGCTCCGCCGCCGCCTGGGTGGCCCTGGTGGCCGCGGGGAACTGCACATATCGCGAGAAGATCCGGAACGCGGCCGGCAACAACGCCTCGGCGGTGGTCGTGTACAATGTGGGCTCCAGTGGTACCAATGACACGATCACCATGCCCCATTCTGGTAAGACGAACACACACAAGGCTGCTTTCATCCAATGCAAATATCAAACCACCGTAAACAAACACAGAGCAGCTCAGACTCTGGTGAGCATGACATCGTGAATTCTTCTGAGAATCCGAAAGGCAGACAAAAACGACTATTCCACCCAAAACCTGATTTTTTTTTTGCCTAGCTTGAGATTTGAATGGATTTACAGGAACGAGAAACTTCCAAATTTCCCAAACGCTTGTTCATTTAATGCAAATCATTATAATACACCTCCAACAAGTTTTCCAGCTGTAAATATTCTCCCAGTCTGTTGTTCATTTTGCGTGCTACGCGAATAAAAACGCCTCAATGTCTTAAGGCTTATTTGATGAATACATCCCCTTGGAAACGTGTCACTCTCTCTCTTGGCCATTTGTCAGAAAACTCAGATTTATCATGGATTGCCATCATTTTTGCCATTTGAGTCTTGGAATGGTTTCCCTCCAGGCGTATTTTGTTATCCATGGCCTTAAATTCTGAAGCATGGCAACGCAGCAACAGCCCAACAAAGTACACCTGCACCCAAGCACGTAATAGTTCCAAGCTTTTTTTTTTTTTTTGTCTCGCTTCCTCGAATCAAAGAGGTGGGAGGCAGGGTCGAGAAAAGTCTGAGGGGTGATGTCACTGCTGGCAGGCAGAAGAGGAAGGCGATGTAGAGCCCGGCGACCGGTGTTTCGGACCCGACGCGAGGCTGCCAAATAAAGAGCGGAACACTTTCTGTGAGCCAAGCCAACACAGCTGGCCTGGCTTCTCTGGGTTTAACCCTTCCATGTCTCAAATGGATATTAAGATCAGTGTTTCACAAGTTTTACTGAGCAAGGCACTTCATTTTGAAATGTTTCTTTGACTTGCAAGTGCAGACTTGATACATTGTATGGTAGCGCCAGGGAACTCCGTTCAACTCACCTAACAAAGGGCAGCAACTTGGCAAAAGAAAGTGAACACGTCATTTAAAAAGGCTTCAGGGTGTTTAATGCCACTCCCAGTTGAAGTTTACTGGAAAAAAGTTGTATAATTATGAAAACATCAAACCTTTGCCTTATGGTCTGCTTAGCTTAATGCTAACAATGTGAAACACCATTGTCATGCATGTGCGTCTCAGTCCCTAAAATATTTTTCCCAACAGTAATGTGGCAAAGGAGCTGCATGTACATCCCATCTGACCGGCGGCCATTTTTTTTATTATTATTTCCTCATGCGTACAGGTACAGGCGACATAGTGGCCATCATGATCCCGGAGAACAAAGGTCGGGAGATTATGGCGCTGCTGGAGCAGAACGTCGCCGTCACCTTGCACATCACTGTAGGGACGCGCAACCTGCAGAAGTATGTGAGCAGAACGTCGGTAGTGTTTGTCTCCATCTCCTTCATCATTCTCATGATAATCTCCCTCGCCTGGCTTGTCTTCTACTATATCCAGAGATTCCGCTATGCTAATGCCCGCGACCGCAACCAGGTATGGCTTGAGCTTTATTTATTTTATTTTTTTGTTATGTAACTGCAATATCTGTGAGGGCCGGTCGCTTCGCGATACAATCTGGTCGCCGGCCCCCAGGGAGAGGTTGGAATTAGCCCAACAGCTGGCCCCAGAAAAGCAGTGAACCATCAACGAGAGCAAATAGCCCGTTGTTACATCATCGCCGCGTCTCTTATTGTAACATCTGCAGGGGTGGCAGCCATTGTTTGCTTTTAAAAAAAAACAAAAAAAAACAATGACTGTAGCGTGTCCAACCACCTTTTCAGGTTTTTTTTCCTCTCTATTCATAAGTTTTCATTTCAAACTTGAATTTACCCTGAGTGAAGAAATGAGTTTTACATTCTCATTTTCTGAAAAAATGAATCATTTTATACCCAGGGCATCAATACTGACCAAAGCTACTGAAATATAAAAACATGAGTAATGTGACAGGCCCTTCCAAAAGTATTGAAACAGTGACGTGAATTCCTTTATTGTTGATTGAAGCAGAACTTGTACTGTGCCATGAAAATCCGCCAGCCTGGTTTATTGTGAAATGGGAGCTGTAGCGAAACGGCCATCCCAAGATCAAGTCACTGATGTCTATGAACCGCTTTTAGTTTCACGTTATGTTTATTAGCGCCCCGGTGTCGCATTTAAGAGTGTGTTCTGTCACGGCCCGCAGAGACGCTTGGGGGACGCTGCCAAAAAAGCCATCAGCAAGCTTCCAGTACGGACCATTAAGAAAGGAGACCAGGTATGCAGCCGTCGCGTGACATTATTTATTTGAACGGCCATTACATCGACGGCGTTTTTGTCTTCCAGGAGACCGAGCGCGACTTTGATAGCTGCGCCGTGTGCATCGAGCCCTACAAGCCTAACGACGTTGTCAGGGTGCTACCTTGCAGGTACACCTTTTTGCAAATGTGATGACACGCCGTTGCAATACTTGTTTAATCCAATTTCTTTTTCCAGGCATGTGTTCCATAAGCACTGCGTGGACCCGTGGCTGCATGATCACCAGACGTGTCCCATGTGTAAAATGAATATACTCAAGGCCTTGGGAATTTTGGTGAGTTCTTCTCTGCCTCCGTTTTGGTGCTCTCACTTGTCTCCAAATCTGTCAGTTTTGGCCAAGCTAGTTTTAATACTTAAGAGTGACGATTTCGACTGTCTGACAGTATCGATTTGTGACCCACACAAAATGAAACTGGCGCCCCCAAAAAAAAACCTCTCATTGTTCAGTACCAGATGCCACGCTGATGCTAATTGTTAGCTAATTGAATAACATGATTAAAATGTCATGCGGTCTATCCAGCTCAACGTAGACTGCCAGGACGAGTCGCCACCGGACTACGAGATGACGCTGGGGGGTCCGTCTGACAACCCGGCCATCAGCGGGGCCAGCGATATCACCGTCAACGAGAGCTCCGTGGCACTGGAGCTGGTCGAGAGGGCTACGGATCCGACCCGGCTCGGTCCCAACATGGGCTTGGCGCCGCAGGCGGAGGAGAACTACATCATTTCTGGCAGTGAGTCTTGTTTGAAGCAGTCTGATTTGGTCGTGTAGTTTAGCTTTAACATTTTGAAATTCAAATGTGTTTCTCTTTCGTCAGGTGAGCACCAGCTGCCACTCAGCAGCGATTCCGACTCATCGCTCAACGCGGTAAGCGGGCCGCAAGTAGACAATGTTGGCTCCAGAGCTGACCCGGGATTATTTCAAGGTGACGAGAGGATTGTAGAAAAGGAGGATGAGCAGAAGGGGAGCCCAAGCGCATGAGGGCCAACAGAAATTTCACGCTGTCGCCATCTACTGGACATATCTGTCACTGCATCCACGGACACTGCCCTTGTTGAGATCCCCCACATTTAAGCCAATGAAAGGTTTCAACGTGATGGTTTACAAATCCACATTTAATCGGTTAGTTTTTGCAACTCGTGTTGGCAGTTAAGACTTTAAAAAAACGGTTGCCTTTCTTCCCAAGCCACTAAAAAGGACACAAACGAATGAAATGTTCAATGGAATCTAGAAATAAGTTATGTCCGAGATTACTGCCATTTCCCCCGCCCCAATTTTCAACAGCCCGTCGTCTCGCCGACGCACTCTTGACACATCCTCTTGTATGGACAATTGTTGTTTTTGCACAAGTGATGTCAACCTCGAGGGTCAGGAGGTGAAACGCTGAGCACACTGCAGACGCACCTCACAAACCCGTCATGTCTGTCCCGTGCGTCTCCGTTTTGGTCTTAAGGGAAACAGAAGCGGACCAATCACGGGACGCCACGCGTAACACTTGTTTACTGTTGCCTAGTAGAAAATGCTGCATCGTTACGGACATCGTATCAGTCCAAATTTATGTATAGATATTTAAAAATGTCCTTTCAGCGGGGTCGGATGTGTTTGGATAAATCAGTTGCAGAGTACCAGGTTTTTTATTTTAGGAACAACAAACAGTTCCTTAGCTTTGATTGGCCACTTTAAACTCCCAATGGACAGCCTGGTAACTTCTGAAGTTGTGTGAGAAAATCCGAGATTTGTAAATGACACATCAAACACCAGCTTCTCTTAACTTAAATGTGTAGCCACACTCGACTGACTGTTTTTCCTGCCTGTAACCCAGTTGGTTGTCTGCGCAAAAAGACGCCCGTCCTCGTTACCTGTCTGTCGTAAACCTGTTGCACTTTATCGCTCCAGTGAGTGAGACAATTGTAAAGTGTGGGACAGAGAATGTTGAGGACGTAGCATTGATACAGCACATGGCTTGTGCTTGCTTGTGATATTTCATGCCTATAGAGGGACCAATGCTGTATATTGCACACCGTCCAGCAAAGATTACGCCATCACTATTTTGTAACTTATTGTGTGTAATATATATATATTATTAGAAAAATGTTAACCGTGATGCACGTGTAAGCATTGTGCTGGAATAAATTCCAGATTATTTTTATGAGATTGTTGGGGATTTTTCATATGACAGATTTCAACTGCAAAATTAGATTTATTTTTGATAGAATCCCATCCAATTTCAATTGTAACGACACTGCCCTCTAGGGGGCAATAGAGTACTTGCAGTAGAAGGAGAGAGGAGAAAGAAGAAACGTTTTGTGCACACACAGTTCATACGACGTCAGCGATGGGTCGCAGCGGAGAGCTGAGCGACTTCCAGCGGGGCACCGTAGTCGGATGCCATATGTGTAAAAAGTCCCTGAGGGAGATCGCCACCTTGCTCAACCTTCCGCGCTCCACCGTCAATAACGTCATCGTGCAATGGAAGCGAGAGGGCCGAACGTGCCCGCTGCCCCGCTGCGGACGGCCGCACAAGCTCAAGGAGGAGCATCGGCAGGTTCTGGAGCGGATGGCCCAGGAGCAGACCTTCCCGTCCCTGCAGGCGCTCGCTGCGGAGTTCAGGCGGGCGTCCGGAGCTAACGTCAGCGCGGCCACCGTAAGCAGGGAGCTGCGGGAGATGGGCCTGAGTCGGCGGTCGTCCTCCGAAGGCAAGGCCAAAGGTGGGTTAGGGCCCCACCTGAGTGCGGGAGCCCTGCGATCTTTTTAAAAGTGAATGCGTGCCATTTTAGCCTAAGCGCTCTTTTGTTTTTCCTCTTGTAAAATTTATACGTAAACTTGTCGCTATCTTGTTTTTATGACCAACCAAGAGCTAAGCTAATAGCCGAACTGGACTTAGCATTCGCGCAATATAATATATTACAGAGTACCCCCGTTATTCGCGTCTCTTTGACGCCCATTGAAATGTATTGAGGAGGGGGGGCGGTTTTTTTTTTTTTTAACCCAAAACAATTTTGAATTACGACAATAGTTGCTGAACAAATTAAACTTGTATTTCAAGGCATCATTGCAATCCAAACTGACATTTGATTTTTTTGTCATCATTTTGCTCTGTCTTTAATGCTAGAAAGGAAGAAGGCACAAAAAGTGGCCGAAGTCTCCGTTGAGGACGAAGCCGAGGTGGACGGCAAAGACCGAATGGACGCGTCCCACCTGGACCTGCGGGCGGGCTGCATTATTAGGACCATGCAGCTCCCGGGTACGGACGGCTTGTACTTACAGCATGTGGATGTTGGCGAAGCTCACCCGAGGACGGTGGTCAGCGAATGCGCAGCCATCAACCAGGTACATCACGAAGAATTACAACCGTACCACATTTAAACTCCATTTATCAACAATCTAAGTCAAGGCATTTTCCATTCTGGTCTGCTATCAAAGCTAATGTTAGCATGTGTTGTGTTCAGTTTCAGAACTGCATGGCTGTTCTACTGTGCAACCTGAAGCCCACGCAGGTGCGAGGCGTGGCGTCCCAGGCTGTGGTCGTGTGCGTGAGGTCACTGGGTAACGTGGAGATCCTCGCACCTCCGCCTGGAGCAGTACCTGGCGATAGAGTCACCATTCATGGATTTACAGGTATTACGGAACTGGTGAGCGCTACAGGATATGTTGTTTCAATACGTTCAAATTTGTGTTTGTTCTGCTTAGGCAACCCGGACAAGGAGCTGGACTCCGCCAATGTCCATGAACATGTTTGCTCAGAGCTCCGCACAGACAGCCAGTGTGTGGCTACCTACAAGGGCGTGCCCCTGGAGGTCGTGGGCAAGGGCGTGTGCCGAGCGCCCACCTTGAGCGACTGTGAGGTCGTCCTGACACATGTAGGAGCAGCATGATGGAGAACCGGACACTTTATTTTTTCTTTCCTCAATTGTAAACGTGGACAACATTCCAACTGGAAGGAGACGCTTTTTTCCAATTTTGTCTTCCGTTTGGAATCACATTGTTTTCAGAAGAAGTTTGTTGTCACTTGAATTTACCGTATTTACTCCAATCCAATAGATGCTGTGCCTCTATTAATTGCCTTAAATGCTTCCTAGTTCCCCCTTGTGTTAAAAAAAATGGAGTGTCATTAGATAACTGTCATCACTTTTAAATGACACCTAAGCAGTGACATTGACATGCAAAATGATAAGCAAAATACAAATTGCGTAGTCTTAACACCTTACTACTAAAAAGTGAATGCCTCATTCCCGCTTTTCTATTGATAACTAATTACTTTCATCCAGTGTTTGGATCCAAGCCACATGAACTTACAGTATACAAACATCATCATTGCCTTACATCCACTAAACAATCCTTCCATGAACTTGTTAATATAAAATACAACAGCAGGGGGTGCTATTGGGTAACTCGCCTTTATCCAATCGACAGTGTTTTGCTCCCTGGAAGAAGAAAAAACATTTACACTTTCCTTCAAATGCGTCAATGGTGAAATACACATTGCAGCCATTAGGCAAGAGCAAACAGAATCTACTTTGTGATATGGAAGTAATTGTTTTGTCGACAGATTATTGTTAAGGTCTGTCCTTAAGAAAGCCTTTGTGCAAATTTGAATGCCTTACTTCCAGTACATGCCTCATAGTTGTTGCAGTAAGTGACTAAATGGCCTCTATTTGTGGAGGAAATACGGTATCATTGTTACTTTTTTGCCAATTTACAGTATGTGTCATATTTACTGTTTACCTGGCAACATTTCTGCTTTATGATTTGAAGAATGTGTATGGATTGAAGTAATTAAAGTTGTTGCTAATTTTGATTTTTATAACGTCACCTCACCCGTGTACATTGTTGACCTGTGTATTATGTCATGAATAAAAGTGAATGAAAAAAATAGTGGGGATGACTTTTACTGCCATTTGCCTGTTTGAAGTTTTGCATTTATTTTCTGTTCATATTTTAATGGTTCAATCACAGGGCTTGTAACGTGTGTTATGAAAATATTTTTTATTTTTTTCAACTCAAAGTGAGCAAAACCAAAACGTGTCAACATCCTCATTGTATCCCACTTGTCAAAATATTTATTCCTTGCTTTTACATAAGACTTTTCACTACTACTATGATTACATTTCCAAAAAAAACGTATTTTATTTTTTTGTAGAATTATTCATTTGAGTAACTTTGTTGATTTGGATAAAAGCAAAATGACAAACATAATTTTACACAACTTTACACAATTTGCCGGTGGAGGTGAGAAACGAGTCCGTCACACGTCGGCTACGGCTTGTGACGTCATACGTTGGTCCAAGTTTATGACGTCACGCGTAGCGCCCAGGCTCTACTTTCCGTCAAGGAAGGAGGAGGAAGAGCGAGTGAAGACGAAGGATGGTTTCTGCCAGCCAGCGTCATTGTCATTCGCTTTGACTCCCACCTATCGACATTGCTGCCATCGAAGCTTATTTTATTGCATATATTTATTTTTAGATCTTTTTGGGAGTCGCGGGTGGAGAATAAACACGGAATCTCGCGGACGTTGAGTCCGCGCACCTGCCACGGAGCTGGAGCACAACAAACGCCTTCTAAAATGGCTGCGACCCTCCGAGAAATACTATTTTAGTATTTTTATCGATGCTATCGAGAGGAGGGCGTTCGTTATTTGGATGACGTTCGCACCACCAGCTGTTTTGTTTTGAAGTGAGGAAGCTGGCACGCTAACAGCGAGTCCTCGCTCCCTTTTATTTTTTTAAACATTACTCATTTTAGTAATACTCTTAATTAGTGGTCAATGTGTTCTTAGAAAAACATAAAACGACTGAGGTCAACATCATGTGGGTGAGTCCCGAAGAGGTGTTACTGGCGGGCGCCCTGTGGATCACGGAGCGGGCGAATCCTTATTTCATCCTCCAGAAGCGGAAGGGCCACGGCGGGGAAGGCGGAGGACTGGCTGGTAAGGGGCTTTATTATTACCCCCGATTACTAGTTCACTATTGTACTCGTAAGGTGTAGCTTTGTTGATGCTTTGTGCTTAAAGCGATATTTTTCACCTTTTGAAAAGCAATAAATACGACGGAGACCCATAGTCTATATTTAGCCTTATGAATGTATCCAAATGGAAACCGTGAAAACGGGGGGGACAGTGGGGGCACAGGCCTCCTTTGGGTCCACCTTTGCTCTGTTTATCTCGTTTTTACATGTCTTCTTTGTTGTACTGGTTTGAGCCTATCATAGACTAATCAGGAGTATAATTTCCAGGGGTCTAACAAAGACCCATTTGAATCAGGAAATCTGTTTTGTTTTTAAAGACATGAGCGCATTGAATCGGATTGGATCGTTCCACTTGAAAGGACATAAAGATATATGTAAAAAAAAAAAATTATCGGAAAAGGATCTTTGAAGGAAATGCCACATTTTACAGCACTAACAACTTCATTCTCAAGTATGTAAAATGGCAACAAACTTAATTGCATCATACCCTTTCAAACTGAACCCTACCCTATTGATTGAACCGAATCGTTCCACTTTAAAAACGACCCACCCTTGAATCATATCACAACTTTTATTGGAGTAATTCGCTCCCCTAATAATCACAACTCACTTGCGTCAGAAAATTCTGTAAATTCACACCAGCACGGTACACGCTATTACAGATTGCGGGCCTACTATAGTCAAATTCAAACCACAGTGTTTTTTTTTTAATATTTATTGTATCCCCTTTGTTATTGAAACACTGAACTTTGTTCCTCGCAAAGAGTAAGTCTAAGATAAGTCTCTTTAAATGTGATAAAGCCAAATACTGTAATCGTTTTGACAGTGCATCGATTCGTGTCAAAAGAGCGATCCAGCAAGCTAAGCTTAAAAACAGATCAGGAAGGACTTGTAAAAAGGGGAATTGACTGTTACTTGTATTGTTTGCCATTGTTTCTATCTTAGCATTGCATAGGGACAGCGTGACGGTCACATGACCAGTTGGTGGACTTTTAAGTGTCACTCAATCCCACTGGAAAGTCACTGACACTTTTTAAAAGCCAGTGTTGCGCAACAAGCATGTCCAGTTGGAGGAGATTGTGCAGAAAATGCCTTAAAGCAATAAAAGCAGACGTGTTCCTGCCTGTTGAGAAACTCAAAATGTCCTGACAATGCAGACGCTTGTGTGTTGTTGGAAAAAAAACAGTGAGGCCACTGTATGTATGTGCTTCATGCTGAATCATCCCCCCCCCCCCCCTTCCCTTCTTGAGCTTCTATCTAAACTGGGCCAAACAGATGCATCACAAAGAAGAAGTAACGCGGGTTTGGGTTTCACTTCCTAACCTTTGTTTTTGCTTGCAAATCAGCTTCTTTCAACAAATTGTTTTTGAGGGCTTGTCATTGTAATCACCTCATTTGTGACTCAATGTGATAGCAACATTGGATAGCTTGGAGAAAGTAGATGAGTGCTTTGTAATTAAAAAAGAAATGTTCGGCATGAAGTCCATGTCCTCTAATGATGTACTATAAAGAGATGCATTTCGTTCTGCATTTTTGCACGGCTATAGATGACCTCGGCGTCGCTGTCATGAAAGCGCCATTGTTGCGGACGAATTGAAAACAATTTGTAGCGTTTGAAGTTTTTCGACGAAATTCTCTTGCTTGCGGCGCCGGCGCGCTGGGCAGTGCTGGTGCTGGGGGATGATGTCATCCTTATGTAAATGCTGAGCTTGCCACTTGGCAGAGCTGCGACGCGGGCGCTAACCACATTTGCTCTTCTTCTTTTTCTTTCTACACACAATTGTCAGCACTAACAGGATGCAGAATTTTGAATGTTGGACCCGAGCTGGTCTGTTTGATCAACATGATTTATAAAGCAACCCTACGTACTTCCTCAACCGCTGCCATCTATAATAGCCTTTATATTGAAATCATCAACTTGGAACACGATGTCTTTACAGCTTACAAGTTGTGCTTCGCATGCCAGAAGCTTAAGAGACACATCACAAACAGAACTTGGATCATAAACAAAAGTCTTACGCAACCCGGCAAGCAGTCTGCCATTTGTCTTTTCTCTTGTCATTGAAACGATTCATCTGAAGTGCCATCTTGGAACAGTGCATTTTACAAAGTGTGCTTCTTAATCAAGTTCATTTTTAGCTTAATGGATTCTAAATAAACCCGGATAAAACTTTGGAAATAGACCATTAACAAGCCTTATGCAACCTGGCGAGAGACACGGCCTTCTTTCACAAAGCCAGCAGTTATTCTGAATTGAGTGCCAGCATATCGGTAAGGGTGAGTAAAAAGCGCAACGTTGAAATGGATGATAAATAAATAAATTCTTTGAGGTAAGCTGATTTGTTTTGCTCGAACTACACAAAGCACTAATTGTGATTACAATCTATCACATGGTTTCAGAGATGTTTTTGTCCAGGGTGGTTGGAGAAAATTAGCCTGGGAATTTCCCCAGGAGGTCTTCTTATCACACAGATGAACGGATCTTTTTTTTTTCGGAGGATTTGTTATGAAGCTTTGTTCAATATTTGTTCATTGTTGCAGGTCTATTGGTGGGGACCTTAGACGTGGTCCTGGATTCGAGTGCCCGCGTGGCTCCCTACAGGATTCTCTACCAAACCCCGGACACTCTGTCCTACTGGATCATCGCTCACGGTGCGTAAGCGGCAATTCA
This sequence comes from Syngnathus acus, assembly GCF_901709675.1. NCBI lineage: Eukaryota > Metazoa > Chordata > Actinopteri > Syngnathiformes > Syngnathidae > Syngnathus > Syngnathus acus. The sequence goes on from NC_051087.1 coordinate 2,518,438, forward strand.
ACAAGTCTAAGATTACAGTCTTTGAAAGGAAGGAGCTGCCCCCCCCAATCCGCCACATTTCCTGTCATTTCCCATGTGAGCGTCAGAATGGATGTTCGCAACCCAGATTAAAGAAGGGAATTTCAACTTTGCTTTCCTGTCTCCAACAGATGTATCCTCTGTTGTTACATTTTGTCCAGTTAGTATAGCAAATAGGAATTTGCAGCTTTCACCCTACTGGGAAGAGTTTTGAGTGTATCCACGCCGGTTCGAACATTATTTTGCTAGCTTAATTTCGCATGATAGCATTCACTTTCCCTTCTCAATTCCTCTGTTTGCAAGTAAACATGACTCATTCCCCTGTTGAGGGAGGGTGCTTGAGTGGAACATTCCAGTTATTGATCCTCTCCGAGTCTGGAAGACAAAACAATTTAGCTTGCTAGCTTGTCAAGTTGCTTTTGGCAACTTATTCTATTTATTTTTTATCTCATGCGCTGATCGGTTGGCACTTTTTAAATTTCGTTGTACGTGTGACAATGACAAATAAAGATCTATTCTATTTTAAAGATCTGTTCTAAAACGTTCAACATGTCGCTTTCCCCCCCCCCCCTCCCCCCCCCCCCCCCCCCCCCACTCAGGAACGTCGCGTAAAGAGATCACAGAGCACTGGGAGTGGCTGGAGCACAACATGTTGCAGACGCTCTCCATCTTTGAGAATGAAAATGACATCACCACCTTTGTCAAAGGAAAAGTGCAGGCAAGTCTAAACAAAACATCTTCTCCTCGAACCCGCTTGAGAACAGGCTTTCATTGCTCAACTCGGTTTGAAAACCTCCCTCCTCTGCAGGGCATCATCGCCGAGTACAACAAGAACCACGACGCCAAAGAGGACGACGACACGGACAAGTTCAAGGAGGCCAGCTCCAAGTTCCGCAAGCTGTTCGGCATGCCGGACGAGGAGAAGCTGGTCAACTACTACTCGTGCAGCTACTGGAAAGGCAAAGTGCCGCGGCAAGGCTGGCTCTACCTCAGCATCAACCATCTGTGCTTCTATTCCTACCTGCTGGGCAAAGAAGGTTAGAAGGTTCCACTAGATTAGGGGAAAAAAGGCTCCTGACCATTTTGTTGGTGTCTTTCAGTCAAACTGGTGGTGCGCTGGGCCGACATCACACAACTGGAGAAGAGCGCCACCCTCCTGCTGCCCGACGGCATCAAAGTGAACACGCGCGGCCACGAGCACGTCTTATCCGTCTTCCTCAACATCAACGAGACCTTCAAACTGGCCGAGCAGCTGGCCAACATCGCCATGCGCCAGCTCCTGGACAACAAGGGCTTTGAGGAGGACCGCTCGCTGCCCAAGCTCAAGAAGAAGTCGCCCAAGAAGGTGTCGGCCCTCAAGAGGTGAGCGTCCATTGTGCCGCTTTGGACGCTTTCCTCTTTTACCTAATGGTCGTATTTTCCGCAGGGACTTGGATGCCCGAGCCAAGAGCGAGCGCTACAGAGCGCTCTTTCGTCTGCCCAAAGATGAAAAACTGGACGGGCACACGGACTGCACCCTGTGGACCCCCTTCACCAAAATGCACATCCTGGGCCAGATGTTTGTCTCCACCAACTACATCTGCTTCACCAGCAAGGAGGAGATGCAGTGCAGCCTCATCATTCCTCTGCGCGAGGTCGGAATGAATCAACAGGACAATCATGGAAGAATCATTTGAATATTTCGTCCCATGAACAACTTTCAGGTGACCATCGTGGAGAAGGCCGACAGCTCCAACGTGCTCCCCAGTCCCGTTTCCATCAGCACCAAGAACCGAATGACATTCCTGTTTGCCAACCTGAAGGACCGGGACTTCCTGGTCCAGAGGATCTCCGACTTCCTGCAGCAGACGCCCTCCAAAAGCTGCCTGGATTGGGAGCTCACCGGCAGCCTCAACAGCTCCGACGACGAGGTGAGAGGGTAGATTGTTAGGCACGTGTCACGCTCGTCCAAGATCCGCTTCCTCTCAACACGCTCCGTGCTTTTTGTAGGTTTACGGCCCGCCGCTGTCCAGCAGCCCGCAGCGCAGCTTCAGCTCGGAGGGCGAGCGCGCCTTCAACCTGAACGACAGCAGCGTGCCCACCGCCTCGCAGGCCCTCATGACCATGTACCGACGCCGCTCGCCTGAGGACTTCAATCCTAAACTGGTGAACCAAAAAGCCATTTGCGACTAAATTACCGTGATTTTCCATGCATAATGCGCAAAATTTAACTAATTTATTGTCCTAAAATCTGGGGGTGCGCATTATGCATGGGTACAACAATTTTTGAAGAAAATCTCCCTCGAAATAAAACTTGAAATCACCTTTCTTCTTGTTTGTTGTCAATCGCGCATCGCATTCAGCCATCCTGCCCAACACACTTAGTCAGTAAAATTCATAATTGACGACACATCGTTTGATGCCATGGTGCAATCCTTGATGGTGTGTTATTGTCAAATATCGTTTGTTTTTTAATCTCCATCGCAGACCGGATATCATACGGAGGCCGCCATGACAGTATGCGCAGAACGGATGCGCAAGACACGTCAGCTATATAAAGAGCGAGAGTTCAGTTCTCTATTAGTTTCAATTCACAGTTTAATTAGCAGTTTCAATCAGCAAATAACAAAATGCGTATTACAGGTCGGTAATATTTTATTTCACAACACTTTGCCTTGTTCCTTTCTTCTCTGCTGTTCACTTCAAACACGCTCCATACGAACACAATGCTCTCGTATCAGACGCTTGCTCGATCACCTGCTCGTTTGCTGTCACAATGTACCCTACGCAAATCCGAAACATTTCTTCGCTATCGAGTTTGCTAGCGCATGCGCAGTGATACTGACCGGCAGAATAACATCCGGTTGTTCCCGAAGATGATCTTTTTTCTGAAATAATTTTACGTTTACGGACTTAAGTATTGAGTCAAAATTTGGGTGCGTATTATACATGGGTACAGGCTTTTTTCCAGCATCGACATGCCATTTTTAGGGTGCGTATTATATACGGGGGCGCATTATACATGAAAAAAACGGTAAATTAATTAATGAGAGATGATCACACTTCCATGACGAGCAAAATTGTCGCTCGTGTGCTCAGGCTAAGGAGTTCCTGAAGGAGCAAGCCTGGAAGAACCACTTCACCGAGTTCGGCCAGGGTGTGTGCATGTACCGCACCGAGAAGACCAAAGATCTGGTCCTCAAAGGCATCCCCGAGGGCATGAGAGGAGATCTCTGGCTCCTCTTCTCTGGTGAGCTCCAACACATCGATCCAGCTCCCACCTGCACACAATTCAAAGGATTCAAAATGGTAGAACACAATCGTAACGATTTTGTCACAATTGACCAATTACGGTCGGCGGTCTCTGTTGTTCTCAGGGGCCATCAACGAGATGGCCACCCATCCCGGCTATTACCAAGACCTGGTGGAGCGCTCCATGGGCAAATACAACTTGGCCACCGAAGAAATCGAGCGGGACCTCCACCGCTCCCTGCCGGAGCATCCCGCCTTCCAGAATGAGATCGGCATCGCCGCCCTCCGCCGTGTGCTCACCGCTTACGCTTTCAGGAACCCCAACATCGGATACTGTCAGGTACGATACCTCCGTTGTGACTTGGACATTTTGGGGTTGACCTTTCCGTGACATCACAGGCTATGAATATCGTGACGTCGGTGCTGCTCCTCTACGCCAAAGAAGAAGAAGCCTTCTGGTTACTGGTGGCGCTTTGCGAAAGGATGTTGCCCGACTACTACAACACCAGGGTTGTAGGTCAGTATGCCGAATCAGCATTTTCTCTTGAATGAAATTCTGGAGCCGGATAAAAATGTGATCTGGCCTATGTGATCTTCTCAGGAGCTCTGGTGGATCAAGGCGTCTTTGAGGAGCTGGCCCGCGAGTACGTTCCCGAGCTCTACGACTGCATGCAGGACCTCGGCGTCATCTCCACCATCTCGCTCTCCTGGTTCCTCACGCTCTTCCTCTCGGTCATGCCGTTCGCGAGCGCCGTGGTGGTGGTGGACTGCTTTTTCTTCGACGGCATCAAGGTGATCTTCCAGTTGGCCCTGGCCGTGCTGCACGCCAACATCCACCAGCTGCTCGGCTGCAAGGACGACGGCGAGGCCATGACGGTGCTGGGCAGGTGAGAAGGTCGCAAAGAGGCGTCATTTTTGCTTTTGTATCGACGGAACGTTTGTCGCTCGTAGGTATTTGGACAATGTGACCAATAAGGACAGCACCTTGCCGCCCATCCAACATCTGCACTCCTTGTTGACGGACAACGGAGAGCCGCATCCTGAGGTGGACATCTTCAAACTGGTCCGCAGCTCTTACGAGGTATATCACGCGCTTTCAAGACATTGCAACATCATTGTAAGCCGCCAGGAACAAATAATAAACTGTCAATGCTACACGGCTAAATGAAACTGACCGATTATGTCCACAAGATTGATGAGCTCATGGTCACTAATTAGTGGCCATTAATCTTTGAACGCTTCCCGTCAGATGGCTGTTTTATCTTGCTACCCTTTATGACAAGTTAAGAGCAACATAAATCCTCTGTTCTTCTTTTAATGCGACCGACACACGGATGTCATCAGACTGTCCGGCTTAACCTTTGCAAGAAATTCCTGCAGAGTTCTTTAGTCACCCGTGATTTTTCCCCAACCAGTCACGTTTGTCGCTCTTTTGTGCTTTAAGAAATTCGGCTCCATCCGCGCGGACGTCATCGAGCAAATGCGTTTCAAACAGAGGCTGAGGGTCATCCAGACCATCGAAGACACAACCAAACGCAACGTGGTAAGAAAACGCCGTCTCGTCCTCGAGCGTGAGAAAAGGGATCGGAGCGTGACGGAAATGTCCACGGCGGACAATCTATTCTTTCTTGGCACTTAAGATCAATTTTAACGCTCACGAACACTTTCTAGGTCAGAACTATTGTGACAGAGACGGCCTTCAGCATCGAAGAGTTGGAGGAACTCTTCGTCCTCTTCAAGGTAACCTGTCAACATTGTGTTTTAAGATTCAAGTTGTTTGAGATACCTGAAAACAATTTGTCCTTTTAGGCGGAGCACCTGACCAGCTGCTACTGGGGAGGCTGCAGCAACCCAACGGAGCGCCACGACCCAAGCCTGCCCTACCTGGAGCAGTACCGCATCGACGTGGAGCAGTTCAAGGGCCTCTTCAAGCTCCTCTTCCCTTGGGCCAACGGCGCTCACTCCGACCCCTTGGCCGTGCGCTTCTTCCGCCTGCTCGACCACAACGGCGACGCCTTCATCAACTTCCGGGAGTTCATCAATGGCCTCGGTAGGTGCACTAAAACTCATCTATTATTTTTGGTCGACAGCAAATTTTAAATGGCTTATTTTTAAAAAAAATGCCTTCATTGTTTTTTTTATTGTTTGTCTTTTTAGATTTGTTTAAAATGTATTCATTTTAATTATTTATGTATTTATTCTTTCATTCATTCTACCAGTATTATTAATATTGGTGTATTGCAGGTGTTCTGTGCCATGGGGACCTGACGGAGAAGCTGAAGCTCCTCTACAAAATGCACGTTTTACCCGGTGAGCGCCAAAAAGCCCCCCCAGTAGCGGCGATGTCGCTCGCTCGCTTGCTTGCGCGGAATGACAATATTCATGTTTTTGTGTGTCAAGAGGTGACCAGCGAGCAAGAAGAGCCCGACTCAGCCTTCGAGGCCACTCAGTACTTCTTTGAAGACATCACCCCGGAAACGTCCATGGGTAACAGTTGTGCACACGAATGCTTCGGCACAAACAGAACATCGAGTCAGGTCGACAAATAACCAGTTCCACTTTTATTTGCCGTAATAGAAATGTTGGAAACAAAACAATTCATCCATTTTCTAATAAATGTTTAGTCATCAAATCGTTGCAACGCATTTTGTCATCTTCTTTTCAGGCCACCGAAGCGAGAAGGACGACGGCTTTGTCGGGGTTACTTTGAAAACGGAAAAAGGTGAGCGCCAAGTGAATCATATTTCATGAAAGCCGTGTCATTTATCTGTAACAACCGAGTTCACTGAAAACAAAAGGAAATTGTAACTCGAACGCAATATGTCGACATGCTCTTTGGCATCAGGATGTCATGCATTGAATGAGCAATCGACGGAAAATCCCTTTGGAACAAGTTGTCCTATTTAACGGCATTCATATGACAATCGCTAATGTAATTTGTCTTTATTTGCGGGCAGGCTGCATTGTTCCCCAGCCGAGCGTGAATGAACGCAATGTCACAGCGGCTGATGCTTGTGAAAATATATTTGCAGTGAAGAAGCTGAGCGCTCCCGACTATCGCTACTACCTAAAGCTGTGGAACCAGGACAGCAAGCATGCCAAGGAACTCCCTAAGCTCAATCAGGTAACATGCTCGCATTCTCATCCATCTTTCTGTTCATTATTTCACGTTTTCACAAATGTGTCGCGACGCAGACTCAGTTCATCGAGCTGTGCAAGACGCTCTACAGCATGTTCAGCGAGGATCCCGCCGAGCAGCAGCTCTACCACGCCACCGCCACCGTCACCAGCCTGCTGCTAGAGATGGGAGAGGTGGGCAAACTTTTCCGCGCCACTCGCCGGGACCACCAACTCGGGGATCACTCCTCCGAGGTAGGCAGACTTGGCCGCCATCCTCACTAGAGTGACTTCTGTGTATATAAAATAGTTTTTTTATTTTTAGGAGGACGAGGAGGAGCGTTTGCCAGCCATGCAGGACATTAAGCTGGAAGACTCCTCGCCCAAATCGGCCATGCTCACCTCGGACGACGAAGCCAAAGACGACACGTCGGTGTCTTCGTACTCGGTCCTGAGCGCCGGCTCGCACGAGCCGGACGACAAGCTGCGCTGCGAAGACATCGCCGACGACACGGTGCTGGTGAGGAGCGACGGAGGCGACGAGGATAAGAAGAAGAAAAACGGCCACGCCGGGCCCGGCGTGGACAAGGACTGGGCCATCACCTTCGAGCAGTTCTTGGCGTCGGTGCTCACCGAGCAGGCGCTGGTGCTTTATTTCGAGAAGCCCGTCGATGTGTCGGCGCGGATCACCAACGCCAAGAACGTCTGCAAAGTTGGACGCAAAGCTCTGCTGTCCACCAGCGACTATGAAATCTCACTCTCCGGTTGAGAGGAAGACGCCATTCTACAGTTTTAGAAGGAAATTTACAGTACAAGTCTAAATTCACAGTAATCCCCCACTATTGGCAGCGGGAAGGAACTAAGCCATGCCACCAATAGCGAAAAATCTGCGACTCATTGAAGCCCCCTAAGAAGGATTACATTCGACTATGAGTGTCACAAGCTGTTATCAAAGCACTACTTTTGTCAAAGCCTCTCAAAAGACTTCAATATAGTTGTTGCACGGCGCAAAGATGCCACGAGATAGCAACGATACACTACTTTGCCGAAAATGAAGCTCCTCCACGCAATGTTTTTATTGCTTTCGCCCTAATTAGGGCATGAACTGGCCAATTTAATCAGCCGATATTAGCCGTTTTAAAATCTGGAAATTTTGGATTTTTTTATATTTCTTTTGTGATAGTTTTTTTTGTTTGTTTTTTGCCAATTGTTTTGTTTTTTTATTGATTTTATTAATGGCATTCAAACGCCCTCTCCAAACGATTTTTTTTCTTTTTGCCAATTTTTGCCAAATGGTTTTTTTTTTTAACACATTAAAATATAAAATAAAGATAATGACATTAAACTCCCCCCCATTTTTTTCTCTATTGTTAATCTCGACCCTCCCCCCAAAAAAACAAAGTTAAATCCATGAATAACTTCCCACCAATATGTGGGCGATTACTGTCATGTAAAATAGTGCAATGAATGTGACTAAAAATCGACGCGTAGATGCAACATAATGTAATCACAAATCTGACCACTAGAAGTGCTGTCATTATTTTATGACCGTTTATTCCCAACTTTATTTCAGCCAAGGTACATCATTTATTCTACATTCAAAAACAAAAAAACTCATGCACATCCACCAAACAAAAATGTCACAGAATGTAGACACACTATAGTCTTGGGCCTGTGTATTCAAACTCTGCTATTATTTTGTTGCATGAACGGCAACAGCTGGACTGCAGAAGTTAATTGTATCATCTAATGGAAGAGCATTTCAATATTTTGCCTGTCACTATACGTCACTCTTTGGATAGATGAAAAAAAAAGATTTGTAGGAAATAATCACTTTCAGACCAATGAAGTGGAATTAAATCGTTTGGGCACAGTGGTAAGGAATCGCGAGAACGTCCAGGCTGATGCAACACAATTCCTCTGCATGTCCGTATGCTGCTCATTATTACTCAATATCACATTGTAGTCCTAAAAAAGTCCACGGCAAAAAAAAAAAAAAAAAGGATTTTATCCATTTTATCCAAGAGGAGACTGCGGGCAAATGAGACTACAGACATTGAGAAAAACTGGGACCTAGCAACAGCAAAGTGGAGATTGAGGAGCAGATCACTGCAACAGACACTGCGGGCAGTGACAAAACTGAAGCGCTGCAGCAATGTCGAGACTAAGGCGCAGGAGGCACTAATATGAAAAAAAAATGTTTGTCATTCCTAGCCATGCCGCCTTGACGTGCTTGACGAGATACCAGCAGCGCCAAGCAGATACGGGAAACAAAGCGAGTGGACCCGGGCGGGTGCCATGCGGTTGACAAATAGTGTACGGTTAGTCCACTTCTTCCTATGATTCCCGTGAAGGCTGTTTTGTAGAACTGCTGTCTTGAAAAGTGCACAGGAACTATCGAGTGTTGAGTGTACGATGACACTGGCGCTGGTGTATGACACTATAGTCACTTTACGTGGGGTCTTCAATCTTAATAGAATTCACTCGTGTATTTTATTACCTTCCCCACTGCATGTTTTTTTTTAAAGCAATCTTTTTTGTATGTTTTTATGTTGCTTCTTTTTTTGGGATGCACTGAATATCACTCCGTCAAATTAAAATGAAAATAATACTGACTTTGCCGCTTTATATCTTTTTATTCATATTCATGACCTCATTGTGGACAAGAAATGGGAACTTGTTTTAATCCTGGTTAGTTCATTTTAGTCGTCTCTATTTTTGTATATAGTGACAAAGTTAATGAAAATAATCAAAACATCTTGAAAAGAGAGTTGATATCGTCTACACACCACTGATTAAGTCCCTTTTTCTGTGGTATAATGAATCTAGAGCAAGATAAATAATTTCAGAAAAATAAACGGCTCCGATAGTGTGGTTGCACAAGTGTGCACACCCTCTTATAACTGGGATGTGCTAGTGGCCTGACTAAACCAATCACTTTCACCTCACCTCAAAGTTGCTTTTCCTGACATTTATAGACTTTTACTCTCCACTGTACGTCATTACGGCATTATGATAGCGTGATGCAAAAAGCTCTTATCTGTTCCACTGTGAACTTCAGTCACAACTTTTACCTTTGTCGCTGTCATGGAACCCCCCCACACACACACACCCCCACTCTCTGCCATCAGAAAAAAATGGAGAACTAAGAGCACTGAACAGGCAAACATAACACCCATGGAGACATTGTCTCCAGTTGATGTGTTAATAATACGAGTTAACATTTTGCTTGTCATGCTAGACGTTACTTACAGTGGTGGGGTGAGGGGGGTCGCGGGAGGCCAATGACGAGGTTGTTTGTTTGAAGAGCACTCAATTGAACATTGACTTTTTGACAGTCACTGGACTTTTGACTCCGGGGGACACAGCAAGTAACGCCTCTTGCTTCGGTATCATAAAGAGATCGGAAGGGGCGGGGGGGAGGGGGAATGCATAAATAACGGAGCCAAACCACATCCTACCTGCCCTTTATGGCTTACAATCTGCTAATCCTGCCCGGCGACACACGAGACTCCACATTTCACGTCATGTAAGTATTTGGGTTTTTTATTGAATGTTGTTCATGTACATACTTTAAGGTATGTGTGTGTGAGGGGGGGGGCTACTAACATTGATTGAACCAAGGCACACAGTACATTAGGGGGAAAACATTTTACAGCACACTCCCAAACAAAATTGCCACATTATGTACTGGGTTGCACTAAAGTAATTATAATGAATCAAACTGTCATGCAAAATGTAGGCTTGTTTAGTTTTCTGTTTTATGAATGGCAATCAGTGGATTGACACGACGAGTTAATTGCATTTAATTGCTGACCTGGAAAGATAAACAAAGATACAATTCAGTTCTACTCGAATCAATTCCAATGTTTTGAGCTTGATTGAAGTGATACTCAAAACAAGAATATTTCATATTTTTTCCCACAAACCTATATACTATTGGTCAGTCCACACGTGTGGGTGTCATTTTTAAAAATCCTAAGTGTTGAAAATGGCTTGCTCTCTGGTGATGCAATGTTAATGGTTGGACAAAAATACAGTTTTTGGGGTCCCCCTGAATTTTGGAGGTACGATTCCAAGGGCGTTTCGCACTGCACTGTGAGCACTGAAATTAAGTGGGTCATCCATGGCATGTCATTAAGTGCAGTGTGAAAAGGCCTTTACAGATTTCCCCAGATAAAAAAAAAGAGAAAAAAAAGCATGTGACCCCCCCCCAGATTGTGGGCGACATGGTCGGCCTGAAACCCTCAGACGTGCCCCCGCCCTTAGGGGTGAAGATGGCAAGTGCGGGAGCGGCGGCGTGCATTGCCGACATCGTCACATTTCCCCTGGACACGGCTAAAGTCAGACTTCAGGTGAGTGTGTGCGTGTGACATTACAATGAGTCCTCCAAAAAACACGTTTCTCCAATTCAGATCCAAGGCGAAAAGGTGGCGGCGGCAGCAGCCAAAGACATCCGCTACAGAGGCGTGTTCGGGACCATCACTACCATGATCCGTACCGAGGGTCCGCGGGCGCTCTATAACGGGCTGGTGGCGGGCCTGCAGCGGCAGGTGTGCTTCGCCTCGGTGCGAATCGGCCTCTACGACAACGTCAGAGATTTCTACACCGGAGGAACGCCAAGTAGGTTTTTATACAAGCTCTCCAAATTGCCTCAGTTCTTTGTTGGATTTCATTCACGATATTTTTGGTACAGACGCGAGCGTGCTTATGCGGATCCTGGCCGGCTGCACGACGGGCGCCATGGCGGTGTCGTTCGCTCAGCCCACCGACGTGGTGAAGGTGAGGTTCCAGGCTCAGATGAACCTGGACGGAGTGGCGCGGCGCTACAGCGGCACCATGCAAGCCTACAAACACATCTTCCAAAATGAAGGACTGCGCGGACTCTGGAAAGGTCTGTCGTCATGACGACCCGAGACACATTTGGCCTCTAAATGAAAGATTTGGGAATCCCACCAGGAACGTTGCCCAACATCACGAGGAACGCGCTGGTCAACTGCACCGAGCTGGTGACGTACGACCTCATCAAAGAGGCCATCCTGCGACACAAGCTCATGTCAGGTAATAAAACCTCCGAGGCATCTCATTGGCCCGTGGCCCTCACGCCCTCCAGCTGATAAGTTCCCCACGCCTCCCTACAGACAATCTGCCGTGTCATTTTGTGTCGGCCTTCGGCGCCGGCTTCGTCACCACGGTGATCGCCTCCCCGGTGGACGTGGTGAAGACGAGGTACATGAACTCACCGCCGGGTCAGTACCGCAGCGCTATCAACTGCGCCTGGACGATGATGACCAAAGAAGGGCCCACGGCTTTCTACAAGGGGTGAGGATGGCGAGCCTTGTGAGCTTCTACTCCACATCATGTAACAACACAAGACCTTCTCATAATTTCCCTTTTTGCGTCTTTTAGCTTCGTGCCGTCCTTCCTGAGGCTGGGCTCGTGGAACGTTGTCATGTTTGTCTCCTTTGAGCAAATCAAGCGCGCCATGATGGTGACCAAGAAGCGCTTTGACGCCTCCAACTGAGCCTGACTGCAGTGGACACAACATTAGGTACACTCAGTACATCTCCCTCTCAAGAGAGAAATTGTGGGGTTATCAAATAATTTATTATATGCTTATAAGTAAATGTAGTAATAAAATATTTTTCAGATTAAATAGTTAAATGCACAATATTTTTGAGTATTTTTTAAATATTCCAACAAATTAAGTATGATTACTGTTCTGAATGTTATGAATGACTATATTTAATACAATTCAAGATTTAATTAGAGGTGAATATAACAGTTTAATATTCTAAAATAATCAGTGAAATATTCCCATATGAAAAGTTGTATTAATTCAATACATTAAATACAATTATTGAATACAGTAGTGCCTTCTAAAATAGTTTTCTTGCATAAATATATTTCATATTCTAAGCAATATATTGTAGATAATTAACCTAATTGCATTTAATGAATTACCATATACAATTATTAAATAGACACAATCAAATGTTTTATATATTTAATGAAATGTTCATTGTAAAAAAAAACAACAACCTTAAATGTCTTATCCTCATGTACATGCCACAAAATGCATTTTTAATACTTTCAATGTATTTTGTTGATGCTATTTTAAAACATGTTTATTCTATTGACTACATAACAGTATTTCCTCTCTCAGGGGTGTAAGGGTAAAAAAAAAAAAAAAGTACCAAATGTTATGTCCAATGAGTGTGACACACTGTGTGTAAGTGGGGTTGGGGTCAGAGGTAACATTTGCACTTTAATAAGACGTCTTAATCCTCCCAAATGTCCATAGTACTCACATGTATAAGATGTTTATATGAAGAAGTGTATCTATAAACAAACTTCACCTCTTTTACACTTTGCTGTGTTTGTGCCTTTATTAAAAGGTTTACAGGGTGAAAGGTCACGTACAACAATCTTGCACACACAAAAAAAAACATTGGTCACATATTTAAGGACACATATATCAAAATCCTGAGATGGCTGTTTTAAATGTGTATTATTACTATTATGGATTAGTTGACCAAACCATGAATTCCATTGGAGGTTTGTGCTTTTGTCTTGTTCAGTCCGTTTCCAGGCTAGCGTTGCCACTGTTGTAATTTTAGGACGGGGTGCTTAGAGTAAGAGACACTTGAGGATCCTCCAGACGGCTCAGGATGACGTCGTGGAACTTCTCCCTGTACTGGTTGAAGAGCATGATGCTTTCGGGTTCCTCGACCCGCCAGAATTTATCAAACTCAAACGCCAGGTAGCCTGCAGCGAGAGACGAGAAAAAAAAAAAATCAAGACCAATTTTTATCCGTAGGCAATTTTCACGAAACATCTCTAAGTTTGGCGTCCTCACAGTAGAGCTGATGAAAGTGTCGTAGGTCGGGAGCGCCCGGCACCGTGTTGTAAAAATGAGCTTTGAGGGCGCCGCTCTTCAGCAGGCTGTACGCCATCTCCGTCAGGTTGATCCCCACGATGGCGTACGAGTACCTAAAACACACGGCAGATATCAGGGGATGGCTTTTACGACGGCTAAGCTGTTTAAAAGGAGTTTGTGTCTCACCCCAGTTTGGGATGGTTTGCATGAGACAGGACCTGACGAGCTTCTTGTGTGTAGTTTTCACTGAAGAAGCTACGAGGGAAACAAAAACAATAAAAAACGTAGAGCGGTCAAAATTAATTAGTTAATCGGCAACTAATCGATTATCAAGTGAATCGACAACTATAGATATATTCTCTAGTGGCATAAAGAACTCACTCACAGAAGGTTTGTGAGACCCAGCACGCCCATTCCTCGGAAGTCCGTCTTGGGGTCGTCACCTTGGAAGCCGATGTCGCCCCACTGCTTGGTCACCCTGGACTCCAGCGTGACGCTCGGCATGAGCAGCTCCCAAAGCTGAGGGTGATGCACAATTCCCATTTTGAGCCAAATTGCTAAATTTACATTACATATGGAGGTGCTTTATGGAAGCTTAGTAGTGAAGCGGAGTGGATTCTTTGTGTCCATCCTTAACTATACGCACCTTAATCAGCATGTCCTCGTGTTGAGGGTTCTCAGGGCTGAAGACTTCCTTCCTAACCTCTTCCACAGTTCCATAAAGGCTCTTGTAGCCTGTTATTTGCAGGAGCGACGTGTGCAGGCTTTCCTTGAAACTGCAAGGAAGGAATGAAGGAGTAATGTTAGTTCAGACTATTTGTCTGATCCGGTTTCGAAAGATCTTCATTTTACAGTGTCTGCGTTTTGATGTTCTTCTCCTTCATGATTTGCTCCACGTGTTTTCCGAAGTGCTCCTCGCTGCTTTCCACGGCGCTCCGTAGAAGCTACAGAGGGAGGAAAATCACAAATGAAACCATAGTTGTGAAAGTTTATGTGATGAAAAGTAAATGTTATATTAATCCTATTTATTACCACAACTGATTAACACGAAGCAGTGTTATCTACTTGCGAAACTCTTCACACCTAGCAAGATAAGCTTACCTTGCTCTTTGATGACTTCAGGGAGTATTCTGCAAAGGCAGATACAGAATTGTAAGACACTAACTTATAATCTATAATAATACATTTCTACCTGTATTTAATGTTCTGGCCGCCCCCGGCCCGTATCCCGAGCATATCCTCTGCAGCTCACATGTTCCCGTCGCCTGCCTGATGAGCCACTTGAGCCAATATCTCAAGTAGGTTGAGTACAAGTATTGCCAGATATACATCGGCAAACTTCCTGCAAATGCCAAAAGAGAAAAATACTAGGTAGCCGGTACTATAGATCTATTGTAATGAAGTGTAATTATGATTGTGACAAAATTCCATATTGGCTTCTATAATGTAATGTGAACACTACAGTAAAATACAAAATTGAAAAATGGGAGAAAATGAAATTGGTTGTTAAAAATGTACAAATCAAATAAATAAGGAACTACGAATGAATTAATCTTTTTGTTATTATTCCTAATTGTTGTGTTATTAGTTTTGGGGGTGGCGTTGCATTAAAACGGTTTATTATTTGAATTTCTTCAGCTATCGTAGTAATATTGCTAAGCATAAACACAAACGTGATCTGATATAAACGTAGGTGAGTAAACGATCGATTTTATTGTGCGTCTACGCAAATAAGCAGCAATTGTACGACCTGCCGAGGAGTCTATGAACGAACTACAAAGTGGCCAAGTGGCCACGAAAGCATTGTCTGGACATCAGGTGAAGTTGACACCCGGGCGAAAAAAACAAGAGTTAGCTTCGCACACTCGGCTAAGCCTGCTTGACACTAATCGGAGACAGTAAAAAAAGGTTTGTTAATTTTTTTTCTTACCGTACTTATTTTCTAATAATTATAAAAACGGGAAACGTGTCCAAATCACAATTCGGGGTGAACGAATCTGCAGTTTACGGACTGACAAGACAAGCGTGTCGTCGCGGCACTTCCGGCAACAGCTGGAGTTACCGGAAGTGGTGCGTTTGACCTGCCCGTGTTCGGCTAAACTAAGCTAGTGGGGGCAAAGTCACAGTCCGTGGTTGTGAACGGCATACATACTAAAACAAGGATGCCTGTGCATTGCGCTGCGTACGGTTGCACGAAGCTCCGTACAATCGCTGGGAGCAACCTTTCAAAGGTAAAAATTTGTTTTTGTTGCGTGCATCTAAAAAAGAAAAACACAAATATTCTCATTAACGGGACGAACGTGAATGTTGCACGCTCGCCAGTGTAGTTTATAGTTCCATGCCACCTGTTTTTCTTCCAATTCATAAATGAGCCAGCAGATGCCGCCTCTTAACCGGTGTTGCGTTTATTTGCAAGTGATCTGTGTCCATGCATCTATCCACTGTATTAGATCACGAAAAAGAAGTCTCAGCATGAGTCCTGCGTACGTTTCTGCAAGAGCAAAAGTATTATGTGTGCAAACAATATATTTCTACATCCATCTTGTTGCACCTAAATTACACCGTTCTTGTGTGACGTCATATATAACTGCAGGTGAATGAAGGTGCTGTCACAACAAACGGGAAACAGTCGTCCCACCTATTCATTCATCATATAATTTGTTTACGCTCTTTGATGCATCGTGCACAAACTCGATTTTTTTTTTTTTTTTGCAGTGACTCACTGCAGCTTGCATTGAGTTGTGTGCGGAGGATCGCGCCCCCCTCCCAAAAAAAATGCTCCTAGTAGGCAGTGGGAGGGCGTGGCTCATGTCACCGACTGTGGGTCTCCATATTCATGCCAGGGCTTCTTCAAACCTCCTCATATCTCGCTGACACGGATGCGCCAACCGCAGCAAGGTAAGCGACCCCCTTGGTCTTGTTTCCACACCCCAAATGCATCCGCACCGTGTTTTAATATTTCGTTGCGTGCACCCGCAAGGTCAAACCTGAAGAAAAAACATCCACACACATGCATGTTTGTGTTTGTAGCGTGAATTCCCTTTGCTGCAAAGCAACAGAAACGCCACGCCTAATTATTTAAAGAATGAAATTAAAGCCGAATGTATTTAAAGGCAACAGGAATGTGTTTCCCCATCAATGTTTGCACTATGGTGACAGACGGGTGCATGATGAGTGGGAGGGCAAACACAAACGCTTCAATTGTCTGCCCACTAAGGTAACCTGCATGTTCTGTGACCCTTCCCTGGCTTGAAACAATGCCAGCACTGAATATGGCAGCGTTTTTTAAAAACAAAACTGATGGCCTTTGTGTTTGTCGACTGCAACTGATCACCTTCAATAATGATGTCACCGTAATTGTAAATTAGTGATGGAGTGTGTCTGTCTCCATCTATTTGATGGGAACAGATGTACTAAACAAAAATTTGAGATATGAAATAGATGTGTCTCTGGAGTGAACTTGTGGAATGACAATGAACTGGAGCCATGTTTTAAAATATATAATAAAGAAGTGTATTAAAAGTATATGCAAATCAGATTGATTCTGATTCTGATATAAGAAAACCAAAAACACTGTAATGCTAATTTTTTTATATTCAATAAATCATAAAAGTCAAATCTGTATTCAGAATTAGGGCTCGGACCCGAAAAATGTTTCACTTCTTCCAACTCCGATTGAACATGTGCGTTTTGTTTGCAAAAAAACCCTTCTATTTTCATTCTTTTGTGTTTCATTTTCTTTAATTTTATAACCAATCTGGTGTTAATTTGTTTTGGATACCTTCAAGAAATAAAAAAATAATCAATACGGCTCTAACAGTCTAAATTAAGAAAAAATAAGCACTGTTATCTCAATGAAGACAAAATCGCTGGATGCACTCGAATCCAATCTGTGTACCTTCCTGTGTCCAGTGAGGTTGTAGTCATGCTTATGCTAATGTTTATTGACATCTGTCTCTATGGCAACAGCAAGTGACAACTGAATGACGCATTGCCACTATCAAAAATAGTAGCTCCAGCAACATTCAAATGCAGTGTGATGACTCGGTGTGTGTGTCAACCTTTAACTGAGCCAAGACACACAGTTTTGCATTTAGAATTGCTTTTAGTTTTTTTTGCAATGATTGTTTTGTTCAATACTCTATTTGGTACAATTGAAATGATTTTATTTACTTGTTGCAGTTTGTAGCTGTTATGGCAAAATAAATTATGTGCACCATTGCTCTTAGACTTTTTAAACCAAAAAATAAGAAACTAGACAACACATTTGCAGCAAATTGTGTACTTTTGTGTACTTTTTGTAGACCATTTATTCACGACAGTGCTTTATGAGGCCTGCAATGGTTCCTGCATGAATGATCAGTCGTCAATATTATTAGAAGAAATTGAGAGCCCTAAAATCGAATTTTGCGCTGACTGATCGCTGCTGCTTTTCTCCTGCGGTAGGAGAGTGCTCATTTGGATTATTCATGGGTGAACGCATCCGTCCGGCATGGGATCTAACCCAAAAAGGACTGTGAGCGTCCAGATGGTGCCTCAGCTGCCTGCTGCGGACACCCTAGCCAACTCCAACCAGTCAACGGAGCCCAACCTGAAACTCTCACCTGGCCGCAAACAGGATAAGACGGTAGCACCTGTTAGCACCCTCAAAAAGACTGAAGACATGTCAAACAAAGGTCTGGCTGAAACGGAAGCGATAAGAGATGCTAATGCTAACATCAGCAACATGTTAACCCTGGCTGATGAAAAAGTCTCTAAGAGTCCCGGTTGCCGGGTAAAAACGTCCAAGGACGAGGTTAGCGTCAAAACCTCGCCACGGAATATCTCATCCAGCCGTAACAATGGCGCAAAACACGTCGAGCCTGAAACGGATAAAGAGGCAGCTGCACTTCACAAGGACAGGTCGAGTCCCAAGGAGCCTGGTCACAAACGAAAACACTCGGTTTCTCTCCAAGAGCCGCCTGAGCTCAAGCAAAGTGCCGATACTGCGCCGTTGCTCAACTCCACTTTGCCTTCGTCCAACAGCCAAGACGTCAACAAAGTGTCGGTAGACAAAATATCTGGAGAAAATGTAGCTGTAGACAAATTATCTGCCGAGAAAGGATTCGTAGACAAACACCAGCCCTTGCAGACCTTGCCTCAGGTGACGCATGAGGAAAGTCAGTCCAAGCTTCAGTGTAAGATCTACAGAGAGGCTTCCACCATGACCTCCCCTCGAATTCCCCCCATCGCAGTCGAGCAAGGGCGTGACGCCGAAGTCCAGGCGGTAGCCAGCACCAGCTGCAAGGCCGTGTCCACCAGCCCGAGCCTGCTGCCCTTCAGGCTGAACGCGACCAACCTTGAGGAGACACACAGCCTCTACCAGTCTGACGGCAGTTTGGGCTTCCGCCAGATCGGGCCATCGATAAATATGCACCAGGGGCCGACTGTAGAGAGGCTCACCGTTGAGGCGGAGATGTGCCCGGCCGCCGTCTCCGCCCCGCTCGACGCCAAGCTGGGGGCCAAGCCCAAAGAAAGCGCCCCGACTCTCAGCAGTATCCAACCGGTGTATCAGATCAACATCGAGCACGGCAGTCGTAAGGAGCCAGAGAACAGAAAGGCGGTGGAAATACCCGTGACCAAATTCGGAGAATCCCAAACGGATGACCCTAGCAAGTCTGGATTTGCGGACAAGGCTGTTACAGCTCAGATCAATTCATCCGCCACCACAAACACGTCATCCAAGTTTGATGATGTTACAAAAGACTCCGAAACGGAGACCAAGCAGCAGACAGACGTTGAAGAAAGCGACGACGAGAAGCAGACGGCGAAAAGCGTCCACGACGTGGTCTGGGATGAGCAGGGTATGACCTGGGAGGTCTACGGAGCCGCCGTGGACCCCGAATCCCTGGGCTTCGCCATCCAGAGCCACCTTCAGTGTAAGATCAAGGAGCAGGAGCGAAAACTAATCGTCCAAACGTCCATCCGCAAGTCCATCAGCGGCCTGGACTCACCGAGGGCGGCAACCAAGAGCAAGCGGCGGCAGCACAACCCCTTTCGCTCCATACTACGGAACGTGCGGCGCCCCAACTGCTGCGCTCGGCCGCCACCCTCGGCCGTCCTCGATTAGTCCCCCCCCCCCCCTCACAGTTCAAGGTGGTCGCTGTAGTGATGCCACGTGACGGGACAGCACTTCCCGTGAGTATCCCAGAATGTCGTAGACTAGACTATTTGTGACAATTGTGATCAAAAGGAAGTTAAACGGAATATAAATGAATTTTGATAGAAATGGATATTTAAATAATAATATAAAAAAACGAGGATATGTCTATAAACGAGAGAATATGTCTATAAACTAATCCGAGGCAATAATAGCGAAACGCATGTGTATTAGTCGCAGTGGTGATATGACGATGAAGAACTTTGCATCATGGCAATTACAGGCTGGTATGATTTTCTGTCAAACATCTCTTCACGGTTCTTCTTGAGGTTGTTTGGGGTCCAGTATTTTGAAATTTCATGAACATTTATTTTCTAGTGCTGTCAGAAAAAAAGACCAAAAGACTGTATGCATACATGTCTGTTTACTGTTTGGTTTTTTTAATTAAAGACGGGGGGAAAAAACACAAGTCGAGTGGCACATGGTTTGTTTTTTTTAATACTACAAAGCCCTGCATTAAATAAATAACATTCCTTAAATTCCCTAACAAAAAAAAATGTTGGCGGCACTTACGAAATGTATCTAATGATAGCAGGACACTGATATTATTGTCTTAACCTTTGTGTTATCAACATGGCTGATAGCTTGGGATGTCACAAGCTGTAAAACGGCCACTCGTGTTTGAACACATGGGTCACACGTGTTCGCTCTCCGGGAAAATGTTCAGTGGATGTAAGCACAGACGATTTGAGAACTAAAACATAACTCATGCGTGTGTGCAAGAAAACGGTCAGGAAAAACGTTCTCAGTGAAAGCCCAAGCTGAGTTCGCATCTCCAATGAAATCACTGATCGTTTTCCAGAATAAATTGGACCGCCGTCGCTCTTGGCTGTATCCTCAAACCAGGATTTTCATTTTTGGATTGGATAAGCCCTTTTTGAAGTTCAGATTGATATCTAACAGATAAAAGTAAATCTTATGATTGCGGCGCAGGGGTACAATTTAATCCTCCATAATCCAGGATTTAAATCTGCAATTTTGAACAAAGTTGTGCTACACTATTCCGTTTAATCATTTCAATAGATAGTTCTCAAATCAAAAAGAGATGACAGTTCCTGTTCATATTTAAAAATAGCTATTTTTAATTGGATTGGAGTGAATAATACATGACTATTAATGATCAAATTCAGGGAATGGCTGTCTGTGCGCGCTGAACCTCGGTGGAGGTCTCCACTTTCTTTCTATGCCTTCAACTTGCATGGCCCATTTTCTCTGTGATTGTAATGAAGCAGCTGAGCTTCTAGAACAGTGGAGTGATTAAAAACCTTCTAATCTGCGGAACGTTTCCTCCCCCCCCCCCGCCGCGAAGCAGCATCGTGAGCTCCCTACTCTTGTGTATCAGAGTGTTGAGTCGCCGAGAAAGTCGTTGCTTGTCTTCTTGACGGCTCATCCTCTCCCGGTGGAATATGTGGCCTACATTTATTTGCGGTGTGCGGTTCAACTTGAGCTTCATCTAACCTCCTATTTTTTATATATTTATTTATATATATATATACACGCACATTTGTTTGTGTACAATTGTTTATTTTTTACTCCAGTGGACCAATTGGGGTGGCTCCATTTGAAAAAGTCTGTAGTGTGTTGGCACCGGATTATAAATTTTATTTGGCGGTGTGTGTCAATGACACTAAGGGCCTAGTTGGCATTAGCTGTTAGGGTGGTGCTCACTCTAACTTATTTTGCAAGAACCACACGGGAGACAAGTATGTCCTTTTTGACACCTGCAGGTGGAGAGTCTATTCGTCGCTGTGTGTACAGCGATGATCGAATGAGGTCTGACTCAGGCCTCTTGCAGGAGCATTTTTATTGAGAGAAACAGAGTGGGGGTGAGAGTGGACAGGATGGGGTTGAAGCCCCTGGCCTGCTGACCAAAGCATAGCAGGGGGTCTTTTACGACGTTGTGTAAACAAAGCAACTTTGATTGCTTCCTCTGCAGCTAGTCAATCAGTTCAAAAGATCTTAGCACTTTGGTCTACTACTTTTGTTAAAACAGGACAAGATAGGTAAATTATTACAGGTTACATTCCAACATAATCGTACGATGAAGATAATCTGTAAACCCTAACATTAGCCATTAATTTTTGCGCCAGAATGTGTTAGCGTGGTTAGCATGTGGCTAAGAAGTACTTCTAATGGATGGATGAATGTGGTGGTTATTAGTCAAAGCGACGTATAGCGAGTAAGCTAGCAACATCCGCCACTAAAATTAGTATGCTTTGTCTTCCAGAGTGAGAGCATAATGCAGTAACCGTGTAAATGTTAAGTTAGTTCAAATGTTCCAAAAGGTTCCCCTTGTTACTATGGTAGATTGGTGGCGCGTAAAGACATGCAGAATTTTTAAATTCGTCCTACTGGCGCATTTGTGCCTGGAATCTCGTCATCTTTTTTGCGCACAAACAAACGCGGGTCACCTTCTGTGGCTTCATTAGAGACTGTTGTATTACGGCTGACAGATGTGGCCATAAATCATGGTGGCTCCTCCAGGCGAAGATCTCCAAACAAATGGCCAAACGTGTCACATTTATCAATCTGCAGTATTCCACACGGAAAACCTGTTCAGTGGAAAACCATCACGTTATGTTTTTTTTTTTATCCTTTTTGCCTTAGTAGTCATTTCCCCATGGAGCCATAAGCTGCTTTTGTTGCATCATTACCTCTGTCATTGAGAAAAAATAAAAAGTAACTACTAATCTGGAAATAACAAGTCGAAGTAAGGCGCAATAAGACAAACTACTCTTACATAAATTAAAAATTCAAAGTCCTAGCAGCTGTACAGTATTAAAAAGTGGGACCTAAAGAAAATAATGTGTGATAATGGAAGATGTATCGTATCCCTGTTGTTGTCATGGCAACCTCACATGATCCATTTTATGCGTCATAATATTGGTGAGCTAGCCAGGCCACCTCTTCTCATGTTAGCATTAGCATCAGCGCGACCTTCACTGTTCCCAATACCTGTGACGGGTGGTCTATAATTTTAGTGGACCAGCCAGCCCACCCATCTTGTCATGCTAGCATTAGCATCAGTGCTAATGTTACTTTTTCTAGTTGGATTATAACTTCATATAACTTCAAATTCAGTTGCCATATGACACCTCAATAAAACATTGGTAGAGCGCACCTGTTGTTATATTAGCCTTAGCATTAGCGTTAATATTGCTTTTTCCTAACCAGATATTTACAATTATCCTGGTCTGAAAAAAAGTAGTTTCAAATGACTCACATGGGCCTCGTCTGATGAAAGTTAATGATAATGAAGCAATTAGTCTCATTGCTCATTTACTAGCCCTTAATGTGACGCCTCTTGACGGCCAAAGTACACACACACACACACACACTGCGCTGTTCAGTGTCTTCGCCATGGCGAGGAAAGGGCACATGGATCTGGTCCAGAAGAGTGGTTCTTCTCGGGGTTTGAGCACCCTGGAAATATGGCTGATATTCCTCTTCGTGGTGATGACTGGTGTGAGCGTGGCCCTCGTGGTCCTCTACTTCGTCCACGAGGAAGACCCTGCGCCTCTTCAAGAGGGTGAGAATGAGCCATTATTCAATGACCCTAATAAGAAAAATCGGTATAGAAAATGGATGGATGCATAGATGTTAATTAAAAAATAAATAATATAAGAAAAAATATATATATATTAGTCAAATTAATTTTGAAGAATGTCATACAGAAAATGTAATCACTTTAAAAACAATGAAAATCTTACCAATAAATTGGGAAAGTATAGAAAATGCAGAAAGTCAGCTATTAAAATGTTAATTGTGACAAAATGATCTATCGGGTTATAAAATTGAAAAGTGAAGCAGAGGCAAAAATTCAGCTTTGGAAAATAAATCCAATATTAAAAACTATTAATCATTTAACTCATGGTTTGTTAGGGTGGTGCTCACTCTAACTTATTTTGCGAGAACCACACGGGAGACAAGTAAGTCCTTTTAGACACCTGCAGGTGGAGAGTCCATTCGTCGCTGTGCGTACAGCGATGATCGAATGAGGTCTGACTCAGGCCTCATGCAGGAGCATTTTTATTGAGAGAAACAGAGTGGGGGTGAGAGTGGGGGTGAGAGTGGACAGGATGGGGTTGAAGCCCCTGGCCTGCTGATCAAAGCCTAGCAGGGGGTCTTTTACGACGTTGTGTAAACAAAGCAACTTTGATTGCTTCCTCTGCAGCTAGTCAATCAGTTCAAAAGATCTTAGCACTTTGTTCTACTACTTTTGTTAAAACAGGACAAGCTAGGTAAATTATTACAGGTTACATTCCAACATAATCATACGAAGAAGATAATCTGTAAACCCTAACATGGTTAAATAAATATAAAAACATATATGTAATATGTTTAACAAGTTGAATTAAATGGATTTTTTTTCTTACTCAGCAAAAGAAAAGAAAGTGAGCTCTAAAAATAACAGTTGGATTGATCGCATACTATAACGGAGCGCGTGCGTCATCTCTCCAGGGCCGGATTCGGGCTGCGGCGGTCCACGGGAGCTCACTGCAGCGTCTGGCAATTTCGTCAGCCGCCACTACCCAAGTAGCTATGACAACGGCAGGAGTTGCTCTTGGCACATTACCGTGGACCCTGATAAGGTGAGATGGATTCTCGTTTTACTTCTGTGATGAATCACGTACTTATTTTGTTGTTGGTTTGAACGTTTTCTGATTTGTGATGGTGGACAGTTCCAGAATTTTGATGTTTGACTTCCGTCATTTTTCCGGTGGACTGCTTTGAATATAATATAAAAATAAAATATAAATCAAATTTACTTGACCCAGCTTCTGTAGCCAGAAGTAAATTCCTCCTTGAAAAGCAGCTTTTCTATCGAATCGTTGCTACCGCTGAGGCTCTGCGTGTCTCCGGATCGCAAGTCGAGTTTATTTACTGATTGTCTAATGCGAAGCCAAGCAGTGGAGGACAGATGGGATGGACGCAAAACAGACAGATGGCAGCCTCTGTCCCCTTCATCCTTCCTTTCCAACAAAAAATAAAAAGAAACAGACCGCAGAGTAAACCTTAACGCACTGCTGCGCTTGCGTCGTTCGTGTCCGTTAGCAACATCTCATTTCGTCTCGCCCTCAATAAAAAGATGAATGACGATCAAACATTTGTTTTGCTCGCAGGTGATCTCACTATGGTTCCAAGAGTTTGCCTTGGAGGACACCAACTTGTGCACTGCGGACTTCATCACGCTGCGAGATTCTTTCGGAATCATTGGTCGGTTGGATCTGCGGAGAATATAAAGTGTTCCTAAATGATCGTGGTCGCTTTCTACGTTTGCAGGCAAATATTGCGGCTACAGCAAACCCTTGCCTTTGGTGTCTCTGACCAACCGGCTGACCGTTTACTTCGACACCAACGACAGAAAAACAGACCAAGGATTCAAAGCTCATTACGAGGCCGTGTCTCCGGAGCGGACTTCAGGTAAGATGGCGCCGAGTGTTATTGACCTAGAAAATGGAGTGTCGCTGGATGATAGTGGGGGAAGGGGGATCATGTATGCATGTACCCTTGAAAATGAAGTGTCCTCCATCTTTGCCACCAGAAATAGCTGGAGCCGGTGGTGCTCTCCAAGGTGACCTGGGGACTCTGCTGACCCCTGGCTTTCCTGAGCAGAACTACCCCAATGGTGCGCTGTACCAGGTAACGCAAAACTGAGTAGATTCTTTGCTCAACCCGTAGATGGTAGAAGAATTTGGAATTCTGATATTCATTCAGCACTCCATGCAAAAATTTGTGTGAATTCAAAGTGGAAAATCACCGTGCCCGAAGGCGAGCGGGTTCGATTGACGTTCACCTGGTTCGACCTGGTACCGGAAGTGTGCGGAGACTTTGTGCAGGTCTACGATGGCTCTTCATCAATAGGTAATTGCACGAGAATAACCCGTCACTATTGAACTCAATTTAAAAAAAACAAAAAATTGTGGGAAGGTAAATTCTGTGGGGGAGCTTTGCCTAAACCGGTGGAATCCAGCAGCAACACCATGGTGGTGCGATTCAAATCGGACAGCAGCAAGAACGCCAGAGGCTTCAATGCTACCTACACAAAGTCCAGCCTCCCGCCTATTGTGGTCCCCACCACCATGAAGCCCACAACCACGTCCAAACCCACCACCCAGACTCTCCCGCCTACAACCACAGCAACCGGTAAAATATTGTTCCAAAAAGAATCTCTCCATCTTACGGAACATATCAACCGTGACTTTTCTCCCATCAGGTGGTCCGATTATTCTCAGCGGGCGCAAGGGTGTCTTCCAATCAACGGGCTTCCCTGATCCATATCCAGCTCACCAGAACATCTCCTGGAGGATAAGCGTACCCAAAGGCTTTCTGTTGAAGCTGCACATCGTTGAGTTGGCCATCACGGGCGAAACCGGGCAGTGCAAGGGCGACAAGTTGGTCGTATCGGACGCTTACGGCACGCTAGGTGACGTCGTTAATACAGTCCTACTGAATTTTAGCATTTTTAATATTTCTTTGAATGTAATCCTCTTAGCTTTTTGGCTAAGCTAACCAGCTACCTAGCAAAGAAGCAAATTAACAAATGGGCTTCTTAGTTATTTCCCATAATCCTCTGAGCTAGTGAAAAGAATTATGACAAAAGGAAAGGACTAACTTCATCAACTAATAACTAACTAAACTAGCAGCCTAAAAAAATGTTGTTTAATTCAAGAAGTAAAGCAAACAAACTAACGAGCTAACTATCGAATTAATAAACTAAATGTTGAAGTAAAAAACTAACAACCCAACTAACAAACACGCTATTGATTTTACTAACTCGCTAACAAACTAACTAGAGTCTCAACTTTGCTGCAACGTCCGCTACCCTTGGGTAAAATGTGTCTCCTTCCAAAGTGTACTTTGAAATATTATCAGAATGCTATCAGCTTGTAGATACAGATTGAAGACATTTCCCCGAAGTGAGCCTCTTTAACTTGGAAATGAGGATCCTTCATCTCGTGCTTATGATAATGGCATAGCTTTACACACACACACACACACACACACACACAACAATGGTCTGAATGAAAAACGGTGTCCTCTGCATGCCCGCCTAATGGTCTCCATGTCAATTTCCAGGCACGCACTGCGGCTACATCCGTCCTCCAGTTGTGGTGGCCGCCACCAACACTCTGTCTGTCTCCTTCTTGTCGGACAGTCGCCTCACCGACAGGGGCTTCTCTGCCAAGTGGGAGGCCGTCTACCTTGAGGACATAGCAGGTACTCTTGCATACAGCTCATTAAGCCTGACGCTGAAACGTTGACGCCCTTCTGCCCCCGCACTGAAATCAAAGCGATTGTGTGAACTTTATCACGGTGAACGTCCACGAGTATAGAAATAAAGATTGCAAAAAAATATTTTATGACTTTCTCGATAAGCTTGCAAGGCCGCGCACGGGGCATGCTGGGGGATCATTACTGTCTATTGCATTTTGTGCATTTAAAGTACCGTATTTTCCGGACTATAAGGCGCACCGGACTATAAGGCGCAGCGTCAATGAATGGCCCATTTTAAAACGTTGTCCTTATATAAGGCGCACCGGACTATAAGGCGCACCATTAATGCATCATGTCAGATTTTTAATCCAAATCAAATCATTCTCCATTTTATCTTTTTTATTTCAACTTCAGACGCAACAAATTACTTTATAATCACAAAATAATGATCCATAGTCTTTTTGATTCATGATTCATAGTCTTCAGCGGGCCACTTATGATTGATTTCATGACACAATGCTTCTGGCCAGTTTAAATTTAGGAATTTGGTCCATATATAAGGCGCACCGGACTATAAGGCGCACTGTCGGCTTTTGAGAAAAATTTAGGTTTTTAGGTGCACCTTATAGTCCGGAAAATACGGTAATAAAAATGTATTATACATCAAATATATTATAATACATATGAATTAAATAAATAATTAAATAATTAAAATAATTACTAATAAATCAATCAATAAATATGTTTTATTGTTTTTTTATTACAAGTATATTAGAATACATATGAATTAAATAAATAATTAAAATAATTACTAATAAATAAATATTTTTTATTATTTTCCCAGAACTCCAGGGATGCGGCTTGTCGTCAAAGGAGGGGACCGGCGTGATCAAGTCTCCCAACTGGCCAATGAACTACAAGGCCAACGGCGAGTGCATGTGGAACGTCGCGGCGCCGCTGGGCAAGAAAATCACACTGACCTTCACTCACTTTGAGCTGGAAGCCAAAGATTTCCTGTCAGCCAAGTGTTTCGACAACGTTGTGGTCTACGACATTAACGGCTTCACCAATTCCTTGAATCAGAAACATGGTGGGTATTTATGACACACTGCCATCATGTCATGAGCAACTCAAATTACTCTCGGAACCTTTCTTAGGACCGTTTTGTGGCAACAAGCTTCCAAAAACCATCCAGACCAAAGGGAATAGGCTCGTGGTACGCTTCCATTCAGACTTTTTCACGGAGGACAAAGGTTTCCGGGCCTACTGGACTACGAATCCCAGTCTGCCTGCACCGACTGAGGCGCCTGTTCCACCGAATCCTTGGGACGACATCATCATAGGTACCATAATGAAAGTGGGACGTGGAGAGGTGAGTGGTTCCGACAAAAAGATGAACCATCTCGGTCCTGGTTCTGTTCTAGACTGGCCCAGCACTTGCGGCAAACCAGCCATCCCTCCGGCTGTTATGTCTCGCATTGTGAACGGAGAAGCAGCCACGCCACACTCGTGGCCCTGGCAGGTCTCCATGCAGGTGGGCTACTCCCTCCTTGACCCCTCCCTCATCTGTAATATAGTATTTGTGTCTTAATTCGGATGTGGTGGTCTTCACTGTCAGGTATGGCCGTCCAGTCGACCCGAACCAACTTTCTTCCATACGTGTGGCGGCACTCTTATTCATAAGAACTGGGTGCTCACGGCAGCTCACTGCTTCATCAAGTAAGTTTATCAGTATTACTCAAGATTCCAGAACACGATTTAATTGGACAATTGAGGAGGGGGGGGGGGGCAGGGAAAAAAATAAATGTTAGAATTAAAGAGGAAATGAAAAGGAAATCCAAGTTCAATTTTGTTGCCAAAGCACATATCACAGGTAAAGAGAGCAACGTTTGACTCATTTAAGTGTCATAAAAACAATGACCAGAAGAGGGAGACAAAGATGAGTCGTTGACGGCTCGTCAGTTAGCGTTGCTATTTTCTTATATGAAAAAGAAGAACGAAAGAAAGGATGAAAGGGGAAAAAGGTTCCACACTATGCTCAGTGTGAGGTCTGGGGGGAAAAAAATCCAATCATAATTTTCCAC
The DNA here is from genome assembly GCF_901709675.1 of Syngnathus acus. Lineage (NCBI taxonomy): Eukaryota > Metazoa > Chordata > Actinopteri > Syngnathiformes > Syngnathidae > Syngnathus > Syngnathus acus. The sequence goes on from NC_051087.1 coordinate 2,547,185, forward strand.
TCCTTTTTACAGGATATACTTTAGTTTGACATTTAAATGTAATAAATTCCCCAACTTCCACATCCAGCTATGCCGACGAGCTGCACCGCTGGCAAATGTGCCTGGGCAAGCACAACCTGACCTTCACAGAGCCCAGCGAGCGCTGCTTGGGCGTGACGGGCATCTACCGCCACGAGAGCTTCAAGTACCCCACTGTGCCCACCGTGGAGTTCGACATCGCCCTGGTCAGGCTGGACGGGGAGGCTGAAGTTGGGGACCAGATCTCTTACGCCTGCCTCCCCTCCCCGGAGGAGGTTCTGCCTGAGGGAAAGAAGTGCTACGCCACCGGCTGGGGAGATGAAACAGGTCCGTATCCTCAATATATAGATGATGGATTGTTTTTTTTCCAAGATGAACAAAGATGGCTGCCATTTTTTAGGGGATTCCCTGAACGCCAAAGTGGCAGAGGCTCTAAACCAGGTGGCCTTACCCGTGGTACCGTACAACACGTGCAAGCGGATGGACTACTGGTGGTTCCAGGTGAAGACGTCCATGATCTGCTGCGGTTACACGTTGCCCGACGAGCTCAAGTCCGTCTGTCAGGTAAAAAAAAAACATGAATTTAGAGGCAGGAATTTATTTTTCAACCGTGACATTTTCTGGATTTTATGACACAGGGAGATTCCGGTGGTCCTCTGGTGTGCCAGGATCGTCCCGACAGTGCCTGGGAAGTTCACGGAATCACCAGCTTCGGTCCCATCGGGTGCATCATGAACAAGAAACCCTCTGTGTTCACCAGAACGTCCGCCTACCTTCCCTGGATCAGCAACGTCATCCGCAGAGATATCTACAACCAACACAGTAGGTTCCTTCTTCTTCAATCTTTACTTAACCTGCCACCCTGCTACTTTTTTTGGGTTCACCATCTGTCCTCCTCATGTAGCATCCGGCTGTGGCGGACCAAAGGACTTGACGGGCACGGGCGGTATGTTGTCCTCCATGGGCTTCCCGGGAAGCTACAGCAACAAGGCTCGATGCCAGTGGAACATCTACGCGCCTGCCGGCAAACTGGTGCACCTTCACTTCTCCAACTTCTCTCTGGAGGAGAGTCAAATGTGCTTGAGCGACAAAGTCAGCATTTCAGATGGAACAGGAAGTCTGGGTATTGGATTTTTTTTTTTTACTGTAATTTACATATATTTGTACTTTTTTATTATTAATTATTTATATATCCTGCTTTGTTAACTTACTTTTTTCATGCACAGTATTTCTTTTACTGACAGTTTGTGCGTGTTCCTCCTTCGCTGTCAGGCACGTACTGCAGTCACACGTCACCTATGGACCTGGTGAGTGACGGGACTTCTCTTCACATCAGCTTCTCATCAAACGACAAGGTGGTGGACACGGGATTTTCGGCCACCTGGAAGGTGGTAGAACCTTCGGAAGGTAAGATTTCCTTAGACTCAAACTAGGATCTGTAAAAAAAGCACAATCGACCAGTCATCAAATTAACTACTAATAATTGTACTCATGGCATCTCAACTATGACTTCATTACGTTACAGCTCCTTGCGGGGGAACGTTTAGCAGCCCCCAGGGTGAACTCGCCAGTCCCGATTGGCCCAACGACTACCCAACCCAAGCTGTGTGTACATGGAGGATTCGGGTCCCCGGCGCCAAAAGCATCCACGTGGCCTTCACGCACTTTGAGCTGCAAGCCGTCAACCTGCTGGGCAACTGTGTGGACTACGTGGAGGTCTTCATTGGAGAGAACATGACGTCGCAAGGTGGCACACCGCATTTGGGTTTTTTTTTCTTCATGGATAAGAATGGAAGTATTGATTAATAAATTATAAACCTGTTTTCACAGGTCGTTTCTGCGGTTTTGCCCTGCCGCCCAAATTGAACGTGCCGGGCGACACGGCCGTCATCCGCTTCTTGAGCAACAGCGCCAACCGGCAGCAAGGTTTCCGCGGCTACTGGACCACCGACGGCGGCGTCATCCCGACTCTACCACCGCCCACGCCCAACCCGTGGGACAACATTACCATCAGTGAGTTTGGAAACGTGATGAAATATCTCACACTTGCTTTACTTAAGTCATTTTCAGATATTAAATGTGTCTGCATATAAAGTCAAAGTATTCATTCATTTAGTTTACTTTAGCGTTACACCTAAAAAGCTAATGAGCAAAGTTAGCTAGCACACATTAGCCTTATTATTAGCCACATGCATAAACAAGGTCATGATAACTATAAGAACATCATGACTTGACCAAATCTAGTCAGCAAATATTTCATAATAAGAATGTTTACAAAGCACGTTTTAATACTAATAGATTAATATCTTGTACCAGGCTGGCCAGAGAACTGCGGAAAGCCGGCAGTGGCTCCCAATACAGGCACAACAAAGGTTGTTAATGGAGAAGAAGCGCTACCTCACTCCTGGCCTTGGCAAGTCTCCATGCAGGTAACACTCCCGTAGAAAATTCGTTACTGTTTTAGAGAGCTGCATCAATTCTTAAGATTTTTGTTGTTCACAGTTGGACAGGGTCCTTATTCCCTGTGAATTTGAGAATTTTTTTTAAAATTGAAATAAAATGTTTACTTCTACACGTATGTATCATTTCCTCCACAGGCTTCGCCGATGTCTCCCATTCCTTACATGCACGGCTGTGGAGGTTCATTGATCCACGAAGAGTGGATCCTAACAGCCGCACACTGTTTTATGACGTAAGTTAGATGCAAAACCAAGTAGACCCCCACCCCCCTTGCAAAAACATCACTTTCAAATGTTCTTTCGCGCCTTCCAGCCCTCTCAACCAAATCTCGTACTGGCGCATGTGCCTGGGGAAGCACCACATGAACTCCTCCAGGGACATCCCGTCGGCGGAGGCGTGCTACAAGGTGGACAGCATCATCCGCCACGAGGGCTTCGTCTACGAGGACGACCGCACTGACATCACCAATGACATCGCCCTGGTGCATCTGGTCCATCCCGTCAACATGACACGGGAGATCAGCCCTGTTTGTCTACCCCAGCCCGGGGTGGTGGTGGAGGCTGGGACGCGATGCTTTGTCACTGGTTGGGGGGATGAGAAAGGTAAAAAAAAAAATCCGGTTGGTACTGTGACAGAAATGGAGGGATGGAGCCAACCACCTTCTATTGCTTTATAGGAAACCTCTTCCCCAAAGTGTCTGAGAAACTCAACCAGGCTGCTCTTCCTGTGGTGGACTTCAAGACCTGCAGCAAGCCCGCCTACTGGTGGGACACGCTGCGGCCCTCCATGATCTGCGCCGGGTACGAGTCCCCGGATGAACTCAAATCGGCGTGCCAGGTGAGAATACACGTGGGGGGAGTATCAGAGCTGGAAAAAATGCACAGCGCCATCTGTGTGCAAGGTGTGTGAAGTTTAACAAGGATCTTACAGGATCTCTGTATGAGAATAGTTATTAAATTAATAGGCCATTTCACATTGTTTTATTTTTCATCTATTGAAAGCTATCAAGACAGAATGTAGGAATCGGGTCTGCCAATTTTGTAATCAATTTACTGGGTTTTCCAGTATTTGCTCTGATATTCCAAATTTTTTCAGGGTCTCTATGTGAAAGAGTCTTTCAAGTCAACAAGTTAATATTTTTGTATATTTCTGGATTTAGGAATGTGTGCAGTCCTTTCACGACTAGTGTTTACGTAACAGCCTGTTTTGTTTGTGATCATTCAGCCACTGTTTGCATAATTGCACACAAAGACCAAAATAGGGCCATTGTTATATTGTTGGCTGCAGCTTCATCCAAGTCTCTCTTCACCCCGCAGGGTGACTCTGGGGGCCCCTTTGCGTGCAAGGCCAACGCCACCTGGGAAGTGCACGGTGTGGTCAGTTTCGGACCGCAGGGATGCATCAAGGATAAGAAGCCGTCCGTGTTCACGCGGGTTTCTGCTTTTAGCCAATGGATCCATGACAAAATCAGGAAGTTCACGTACGAACGGGACAGCTTATTTACAGTGGTACCTTGATTTACAAGTTTAATTTGTTCCGTGAACAAACACGTAACTTGAATAACTTGTATCAAAGAAGAAAATAGCTCGCTATTGTATTTTACTGTATAAAAACATAATAAAGTAATTAAAGTAAAATAATTCTCTTGACATTCCTTCTGGTGCGTGCGCCTTATCCACCAGGGGCTGAGCCCCATCAGAAATCTGTATATCAACATGAGATTATCAGTTATACTACAAATTATTTCCTGAATATTTTGACGTTAGTTCACTTTCTATAGCCACAGTATTTAATTTTTATTTTGTGGCATTTCATTTTCTAAATATATTTGTTTGCAATTATTTAATTAAGATGTACAGATTAAAAACTACATATAGTTTTAATTTTATTTATTTTGTATTTTTTTGCGAAGCATAATCACGATTTTTTTTACATGACGAACTCTTGCTGCGCATGCGTTGAAGTTTGGATTCCACCGGAGAGCGGAAAGGCCGTTTGAAGTTGGGACCGGCTCACGTGACCACGCCTCTCAGCCAATAGGAGAGGACAGCTCAGATTCCAGCCCAAGAAGCCGAAGACGAGAGGGGGGAAGCCATACAATGATAATCATGAAAAAACTAGAAACACAACTTTACCAGCATCGCTGACACTACCCTGCCTTTTCGCGTCGCTATGGGTTAACTTAATGGCGGATATTGGTGCGAAAATGACATTTGTTTGTAAGGAAGTTTACTCCGGACGACTTTAAGGAGAGACGCCTTTCGTCTTGCCCCCCCATCATCACCTTGCGTGGAAGAATGGGGGCTGGAGCTCTGACCATCTGTGTGAGTAAAGTATCAACTTTTTAACGCCTTAAATGAAGTCTGCCATGGAACTTTCTTACAGTCTTGCTATGCGCGTAATGACGCGCAATGATTTTCCAAATAGCTTTTGGTTTAACAAAAACTATTTGCTTTCTTAAATGGTCATCTATGTCACTGTGATACGTGACGTCATCAAGGAGGGACCAGAAAGCAGACATCAATCGCATTCTTCCATGAATGTTATTTGTTTTGTTTTGTATCCTAATACCTTTTAATTTCGATAATGTAGTTTAATCCCCTTTGTACGCACTTTGTGACATGACAGCACATCATAATCATTCGCATTAAGTCTTTCGAAAAGTATGCCGTTATCAAGACGTCTTGTTACGTAATGGCACGTCACGTCAATCATAACCAAAAGTTTTGAAAAAGTTGGAATAACTATGTATGGACATGGATGGTCATTTGACTAAATGTGACTTAAAATTAATCTTGTTTTTGTCTTCTTTTTAGATTGCCAAAAATGAAAAAATCAAACGCAACACACAACATAATGTGGTGTGAAAAGTCCACTTTTTCACTATTTCACACAGAAAAATTACAGTATTACCATTTAGGAATGACCATTTTGATCAGTACACTTCCTCCATTTCAAGGACCCCCAAAAAAATGCAAATACAGTGTGAATTGGAATGAGGGGAAGTGAAAAGTAATCATCCAAAGCATCCTACATCATTGCTCATACATGGGTTGATGAGATCAATTCTTGAAGGAAAATAAAAGGATTATTCTTAAATTGCTATTTAAATTGGCAACAGCTTACTTTATTAAAAAAGGTTAATGCTAGACTTTAGTCCCTTGCTGTCCTAATGTAAACAAACCTGATAGGTGTGCTTGTAAAGTGTGTTTGCAGACAAGAACAAAATGAGGCAAGATAGACATAATAACAGCTGCTTAATGTTTACTTGTGGAGGTTAATGTGCTCAGTGATGCGTTTTTGATGGGGTCTTTATATCGTATAGTGCATCCGGGGAGTATTCACTTTGTTCTCATTTTGTAAGGTTGCAGACTCAACATCTTTTACCTCCCTTGAGAACCTCTCTATAAGTGTCTGTGCGTGTAGCACATTCAAGGTGTTGCGTGGTAACCCGAGATCTGTCATAGCAACGCCCTCTCGCTCTTCTCCTCTTACCGGCACGTGGGTGCGACATGGCGACGGCCAGTTTCTTCTTCTTTACTAACCACCGTCCTCTGCGCAGCACAACGAGGCAGCGGTGCAAGTGAAGGAGGACATGAAAAAGATGGTCCGCATGCCCGTGCTGAAATCGTGCTCGGTGGCATCCAAGCACATCAGGTTGTTCGGTGCACCCCTCCTTGAGCTGCAGGAGAAAGGCCTGACTGAAGACGGGGTGCCCCTGGTCGTGCGCAGGATGGTGGAGCATCTGTGCAACAATGGTGAGGCCGAAACTAGCCCTTCATCGAGTTACAAATTGACCTCTTTTCACTCAAACAATAAATTAATCTGTGTTACTATACACAATATCAGAATTATTATATGTAATAGTTTTAATCTGATTGGCTGCACTTACTCTAAAATATTTACTCTAAAATACTCAATATGTAGTCTAAAACATTTATCATTTACTCTAAAATGTGGACTAGGATTTAATACAAAAGACGTTTATTCATTTATCTCCATTAGAGTTGTTAACTCTAAAAATTTTATTGGTGCTTCAAAATGCAGATGGAGGCATTCTCCCACAGCCATCAACACGGTCGTTGTGCACTGTTTACCTTTGGCCACTAGATGTCAGTAAGCGAAAACAATTTTGACTGTGACCCCCAGCACTACGGCAGGAGGGCTTGTTCCGGGTGAACGGCAGCGTGCGGGCCATGGAGGCGCTGCGGCAGCACCTGGAGAGCGACGAGGATGCTGACATCACCAGTGACGCGGACACGTGCACCGTGGCCAGCCTGCTCAAAAGGTACCTGAGGGACCTCCCCCAAGGCCTGGTGGAACCTGACGTCCAAAAGGCGCTGCTGCGCTACTACCAAGGTGAGGAGAAGATTTGGTTTGTTGATTTTCATTCAGAATATGATTTGGTTCATTCAACCAATTCTGACATCTGAAGGAACAATAGAGCTCTCCCGTCACACACACACCTTACAATATGTGCGTCATTGGGCCTGTTGGTATCAGTCTCCACACGTGCGTTAATCCAACTCTGACGCCATTTTATTCCCCGAGTAATAGTATCAACATATTTGCAAGCGCTTTGCAGAACACAACATGGCACGGAATCAAGTCTTGTTCTCTGATCTAGTCGCACCAGGAAAGGATTAAGGTTGTAAACAATACAGTGTAATTGATTATCCACTCTTTATAAGGATTTCATTGAAGTCTTGGAGCATTTTTCAATAAAAAAATCTGAATGGTCAGCGCATACCTTGACGTATTTTGTGTTTCCAAAGAGTGCGGCGACGAGATCTCCTGCTCAGGCCTGAGGGAGCATCTGCAGAAGTTAACAGAGGTCCACCTTAGCCTGCTGCATTACCTGTGTCACTTTCTCACACTGGTGGAGAGCAACCAGCAGGACAATCGCATGAACGCCCAAAACCTCGCCACGGTGTTCGGACCCAGCGTCTTCCAGTAAGTGTGTACAATTAGGAGAAGAAAAAAAAAAGGGAGATTTTGTTTCAAACAGTTATGAATGGACAGAAATTGTATTTTTGGACAAAAACTACTCATACATTATTTGGCCAGAAGGTGGTGCTATTTTCTCTCAGAAATACTTGTCATTTTCAGCCACTTATCCTACTCATGTAATGACGACATTTCTATTTCACTATCATTCATAATACATAAAATGATTTTTCAGAGTCACACACAGAACCTCATCAAAGTGGAATTTTCCCCCCCCAGGTTTTTAGCCCTTCAGTCGACTCCGACACGTGATGGCTTGTGTTATTTGACCATGATTAATATGTCAATCTTTCTCCCTGCAATCCAGCGTGTCTCCCGCATTCGAGGCCCTCAACGAGCAGAACATTTGCAACAAGATCCTAGTCCGGCTCATCCAGAACTACAGCAGTATATTCGAAGCGGGCGCAAAACACAAAGAAAAAGATGAGGACGTTAAGGTGCGTGCTAATCTTATTGTTTTTTGCTGAGTGCAGCTGACATGATCTGATGCCTATTGAAGCATCTGACATATGACATCACTCGTGGCCTATTTACCCAGCAAGACGTCGTACGGACAGCCACTTACGCAACCGCAGGCCAAAAATCAATCGCTGTATTGATCGAGGGAGGTGGACATCTTGCCACAGTGTCTATCGATTGCCTTGTTTGGCTGGCAAGAAACAAGCGGAACAAAAACATCCTCCTGAAAAAAAAAAAATCCATTCAATGGAAAACCTTAAAAACGAACTTTAGTGTTGTTTCTACTGTGAAACAGTTCCCGCGCAAGGAATGTTTGGTATTGCAAAACACCGCTTGAAGTTCCACTTTAGGAAAGTCATCCTTCACAGTGACATCTTTGCGGGTGACGGATGGACGGATACATGGCGAAACGTGACTTTGACTGCCGGGTCGCTTGTCAACCTGACGCCGCCTTAACATTTTAGGTAAACCATCAGTCCCTGCTAGATCGCCTTACGTGCAAACACGCGTGCGAAAGCAAAAATATACAATAAGTCCGTCCGGGCTGTCTTCACCTCAGTCTGACATCATGACGGCAGCACATGCGGTGCTCTATTTTCATTCGGGTTTATGTAGGGCCTGACCTATATGGATTTCTTTCAGGCCAATGCTAATTTTTAGCAGAATACAATACTGATTAATTGGCTGAATAATTTAAAAAACCTGGGAATAGGCGGTCTAATTAGCCCCCACCCCACACACACACATACACACACCCCTAGCCGGAAGGCTTTAACATTGTTATTTGCTCCCGACATCCCCAGGTGCGTGCTCCCTTCAAATTCCTTCACATAGGCCCTTTTAACACCGACCATGTGACGCGTGCAGCGCGATTAGCGTGATGCGGGCCTGTTTATGGAAAAGCTGTTTTTCTGCGTGCGCTCGCGGCTTTGCAGATGCTATCAGCTGACTGCAGCGAGGGAAGGTTGTTCTCACAAACACCAGTGGTTCAAATATCCAATGACTTATTCAAATACAATATAGAAATAAAATGAGGAGGAAAAATCACCATTTTAATTCGTATTATATTTTTGTGTTATAATGTTAATATCTAAGACTATAATAGTATTTCAATTCTAGTACTTACATTAAATTTATAGAAAATAAATTTCAATAGAATACATGAAATTATTTTTTTTATGCACTGCTGTTTTTGGAAAGTGGATAAAGTAATTTAATTTTGATTCATTTTAAATGTTGGTATTTGTTTTTTTCTAAAGGTTGGACAAATTGATGCAGAGCCTCCATGCCAAGACAGCAACACACCTGAAAAGTTGAGGAAGAGGAAGGTACACAATACACATATTCATGTAAAGGCTTTACCACTTTCAGTATCTAGTTTTTTTTTCTTTCCGAGATCTATTTCCTGCTTTCTTATCTGAGGTTTTTATTTTTGCTCTACCAGCAATAAAAAAAATGTATCGGTCCTAATCGGATTATGGTCATATGATTGATGAAAGCGTTCGGCAGCAGGAAGCAAAACAGTTTTAAAAAAACAATGGCACTTTAAATAATATAAGACAGCAAGGAGCTTTGACACTGGTCTGCATTTTGTTTGGTGAAAATTGCAACCAAAAAAATCAAGCATAACACTCTCAACCAGTGTAAAATGACTGTGTACAGTATGTATTGATTATTGCTCTGAAGACATTGGATATATGTAGAAGAATCCCAGAAATTGCTGGCTTTGACCTCAGTAATGATTGCTAACTTTATTAATCATCTCTACACTCATTATCGTAACTCCATAAAAGCTATGTCGCACCCTCAAGGCCAAACATACCCGTGAGAGATTTCAGAGAGGTAATAGTGCTGACACACACACACATCAGATCTGGTCCGCCACAACATTTTATGTGGCCCGCCAAAGCAAATATTATGCACCAACTTCATTCGATATATGATTGAAATATGACCGATGGCAATTTACGCACGAAAACATCATGGGAAGGGCTGTGGTGCTCCTGGGGGGGTCAATCGTTGCTTTCCGTGAAAGCCAAATGTATTTAGAGGAATCAATACAGCAGCCAGGAAGAATTGGAATCGCGTAACCGGTCAAGCTGAAGAAACAGCAGTGGTTGCGCTAATTACAAAAAGGTTCAATGAGAGGCATTTAGCACATATGGAAACGACCCACTGATAATTGGCTTTTAACCAAACGTAACGCGTCAAGGGTTTCAACCGCTGGCGTCAGCAGTGACATCAAGAGCATTTTGTGCCCGTGTCCCACATTCGGGCGGACAGTTCGCCGACATGCAGAAGGGTCCGTGTCGCAAGGTGGCCGTGATCAGGTTGCGATTCTTCGCCTACAACACAATCGGCGGCTCGCTGCAACTCTACCCGCTTTATGTCGGCACGGTAAACCAAACATCAATAGATTTTTGTTATATAATTTCTCCCGTGCCTTAAATTGCTTGATTCCATCCCTGAGAACGCATGTGTGTGTGAGTGATGTCACAAATGTCAACGGCACTTTTGCTTCCACTTGTGAAGGTGAAGAAGGGCAAGACTGAAGGGGGTGCGCTCCAAACGTCCGGCCGCCCGGTGCCGCTGCCTCGCGGTCGGGGGGCTCTCGGCGTACCAATCGTGGTGCCTCTGAGGAGCGCCAGCCCCGCCGAGTTCATGAAGACGACTCGCAAGGATTCTCCCATCCCTACCTGTTTCCATGCCAACCTGTATGTCAGGTAAGGTGGTGCACAAGACACTTTCTATTGGATGAAAATAATAATATTAATTTAAAAACAATTCAGAATATATATATTTTTTTAAAAACAAAAATTTCGCCTTTGTTTCAGTTAATTATGTATTTTTGATGCAGATTTAATTTTTTTCCGAACCACATCACATTTAAGATTTTTTTTTCAGTGCAGGGGTGAAAGGTGAGTGTTTGACAGCAAACAGGAATCTAAAGCCTGAGCCCCATGGCCTTGAGCATGAGGCATGCACACAAGCCTATTATAAGCATCTGAAAGTGAGACCGGCTCAGTGCCTTTCACGCAAAGCGGGAAAAACAAAGACGGTTTTGACGGACAGACTGTGTGAAAGACTTTTTATTTATTTACTTTTCAAGAAGCAGGAAAATCTCCTGGACGACATCATCCTCTCATGCAATATCCTTAGATTTTATTTACAAAAGTGATGCTGGAAAAAAAAGCTGTTTTGACAAGCATTGCGTGAAAGGGGCTTCACCGAGAACTTCCCGCTTTACTTCAAGAATCAATCAGCTCAATAATTGATATTACCTTTGGACCCAGCTTCCTCTCGCATTTACGTCAGGAAATCTCTAGAGACTGATTAAACATTGGGCCAGGCGGAGTGCTAGCACGTTCCCCAATAGTCTGACCTCTGACCTTAGCGACGACATCATGCGTGGGTCATGGGTGAGGGTGATGGTTGAAGAAACCTCCTCTGTATCAGGGGGGGTCCAAATGTTGTCCTTCTAGGCACGAATATAACACGGTAGAGCTGGAATGTCCAATATGGAGCAAAGCAATAAAACGAGCGATGACACCGAAGCTGTAAGGCGAGACATTCAAATCCACGACAGCTCACTTCGGCACCAGTCCCTTCAACTCATAATGTCGCTTTAGATCATATTTTAATAGTGTGTCATCATTCGATTTATTGACTTGTTACATAGATGTTTGTGTGGCACATGCGTGGGAGTTCCAGTAGGAGCAGTTAACAGGATAAACCGATTTGATTGAAAACCATCGGCCTCAATTATATAGGTAGTTGGAGTCAGCACATTTGATCTGCCATCTGTACATTTACATACAGCATGTAAAGAATCAAAATAGCGTCACGTGGAAGGAGCAACGGTAAATCTTCATTTGACATTCCCCCGTGTCAGATCGTATTCGGGGTGCTGCGTACAGTACGACCAGGGACTCCAGTAAAGTGCGTCAGCAGTCCGTGCTGGTATTTACCAACAGATGCGCACACGGCAGATCAAAATTGAGGATTACTTCTCAATAGTGTTCCCCAGCTCATTGCGGGGGATGCCATCGAGTTGATTGGATTTAATCTTGGTGGATTGCAATGACCCAGGTTGACATGGCATCATGATGAAATGCAACAAAATCTCCCAATATTTATATTTTGATGTTAATCTGGTTCCTGTTGTTGTTTGATTTAGCAAAGCTATGTTTCAACCTGTAACTGTTCTAATACTTTAATCCTCATACCATAATATCATAGTGCATAGTATTGTACGTTCTCTCAATTTTGTGGCAAATATATGTTAATTCTCCACAAAGTCATCCTCAAAGGTCTTGGCTACCTCCATTTTGTGTCAAACAAACGCCTTGGTGGTCTCACCTCCACCTAAAATATGACACCACCCTCACTGGCCGCAGATGAGCCAACATAGCGGCGTCATGTGAACTTACCGTGCTCCCGGTCGCATGCAGAGCGATGCATGCTGGCTTTTGTGTATGCTTGCAATGGTCCACGGGAAGGGCGTTAGGCAACCGAGGCGTTCTCAGAAGCGTCTACGGAGCCGGGCGGGAGTGAGAAACGTCGCAATGAGGTGTGAGGGTGAATGGCGATGGCGTCGTTGACAGGGAAAGAGTCATCCATCTTTCTTCTGACCGGACTAACCATGTAGTTGGAAGATCAACTTTTTCCGACGGACACGTGCACGTTTTTCGGTCAACCTAATGTATTTATGAGAACACATAAGACAATTTTGTCATCCATAAACTTAATGCAAATAAAACATTTTTTTTGAATTTTTTATATAATAATCTATATATATATTTTGATTTTTTTTGTTTACATTAAGTTTGTGGAAGGGAAAAAATCTTCCATTTAGAAAGAGAAAATATTAGCCGATTATTCGGACATGCCTCAGACGTTCTAATCTTCAACTGTTTTGTTAAATCTGAAGCTATTGTAAGATCTTCAACGGCCATATTTTTGTAAACAATTTAGTCTTCATCGAACTCTATCGTTTTTATCCATTCATTCATCCATTTTCAACACTGCTTATCCTTTCTAGGGTCATTAAAGATCATTTAACCTTCAGTTAACCCAATATTTACTATCTTTGGGCAATCTTATGTGTTTTGTAAACAACAATCAATTTGACATCTTTAATGAAGGTCAAGTACAAAACAAGAACAACTCCCCATGCACCGGCCTGTTCTGGGTAATTTTCCGTTCAGCCGGGACTGACCGGTGTGTTTCTCCGCAGCCCCACAAAGCATGTTGTTATCCCGACAGTAAGGTAGCGGGTAAGCTGGATTTCCGCTCTTTTGCAACACTCGGCGGCAGCGAGAGCTAATATTTAATACGCTTGCCAGACTGTAAAAACACCAGCTCGGAACATGCGGGTGTCAGAACAATTACAACCCGAAAAAATCTAAAGCTTAAAGGAATGGTCCATGTCACTCGTGATTTGTTCGTGAAGACTTTTGTACTTCGCTGAACTTTGGCCCATTTTACTCACTGCCCCAACTGGAAACCTAAATCCTTTGTTTTGAATGTTATACGTGCCCTTTACAGGAAGCAGCATGGTGACCAGTCACGTACCAAAAACTCACCGGGGAAACACAAATTAACATCTTTCCCTCTGACTTGGTGTGACGCCAAGAGGTTGATGTTGATTGGAACATTGATTTTCTATTTCCTGCTCCAAATTAAACCAGCAGCACCATTGATATTAGTATTAGGCTGTTGTTTCAGTTTACCGTAGGAAGTTAAATATAATTTAATATTTGACAAATTGGTTGTGCAATTTTAAAAAACATAATTTAATATAAATATAATATAAATTAAATAAACTTGACAAATTGGTTGTGTATCTTTAAAAACGTAAACTTTGTAAATGTAAATAAAAAAGGATTATTTAAAAAAAAAAAATGGTGTACCAAAAAAAAAAAAAAGAAATATTCTGTTGACTTTTGGCTTTACAAAGAAATGCCATCTAACTTTTTACTCTAATCAGTTGATTACTGGTTTGTTTTCAATGTTATTTCGCCCTTGCGACTTATCAGGAAGAAAACACGGCATTCAAGTCAGCTTTTGGAGAAACAATGCGAGCGATTACGACATTTCTTCCTGCCAGTGACCACGTTTGAAAATATTAAGCAACGTACAGAGCCGCTCAAGTCATTGCGTAATTCGCCCGCTGGCTGGCTTAGTCTATCCAGTCGGTACCAGCAGCCTTCCAGTCGCCACAAAGCTAACTCGTTGTATTTGTCTTTTATGTTTTAGCACCCAGGAAGATGAGAGGCCAATATCTCCTTTCTATCTGAGGTAGGCCCTGTTGGAAGGCCCTTAATCATCATCAAAAACATCGAAAGACACCAGACACACATTTGACAAGTGAAAATGGCAGACAGATCAAGCGGAACCTTCCAGTTTCACTCGCTAGCATCCTCAAAATTGATTTTCAATTTACTAACGTAGGCTTTGACATGACAAAGGATCTCATCTCATTAGGAATGTTGCGAATTCTTTCCTATTGACTGCCTGTAATTATCGATTTAACTTGCACTCAGGACTCCCCTGGTCACATTCCCGCCTTGAAAAACACTCTCATAATTGTCTTTTAATTATGTTGCTTCCATGACGGCATTTTTTTCACATTATAGTCATGATGGAATAGTTCCCCTGGGTTCAGAATGCAAATTGGTCCGTCCCTTTAATCCCAACACCAAATACTAGAGCGTATCTTGCTAACATGCAAATGGACACAAATTGTTAACTCCATCCATATTTGCATTGTGTTTCTCACACACTTGAGTTAACTTTTGCCCACCAGTTATTGTGTTATTCTTCCAAGCACAACATCTGACGCTCCTGGTTAATATGCCACTGCGGCGTAACACGGGATTAGCGGACGGGCCGGGTTACACAGTACCGGCCTGGTCAAACAACGCCTTTCTGACAATCTCATTCAACGTCGGAGCCAAAGCAGACCATTGTTTGCTACCTAAAAGTTGTGCACGTGTCAGGGCGTCTGCTATCTTCATTTGACAGTAATTAAGAGTCAAAGGTTAAGTCAACACTGGTAAGCCATTAACGGGTTTATGTTGCTTTAACCTGCCGTCGTAAATGGTAGGTCTATTTCTAGTCACTGAGCATTTTCATGTCTGGTATTATGATTTTTTTTTTTTGGCGTCAGTATTTATCTCGCATATCTTTTTCACCTTCACATTGAGTGCTCTCACTCAGGCCTGTGCTGTTTATTGTAAACACTGGTGTTTGTGGAATATTTCTCACAGGTCACATTCTGAGAAGCATTTTTTCGTATTTTTGCACCCCCTCTAACAGTCATAGAGGAACTTTTGTTTTAGCGTTTCTCAGTTTGTATTGAACAAACTCTTCTTCTCCTTCTTTCAGTCCTCACTGCTCCCCTGAAGTTTACACACCTGATGCCACCACGTAAGTCTTCTCGTTTATTCCCATTTTTGGGGAATACCAATTGCATGTTTATCCACTCCAAACAGCATCCTGGACAGGACCATCCGTTCGGCGGTGAAGCATCACCTCTTCGATGGCCATCGGACGTCAGACGGCGGCGGGCTGTCCCCACGGCAGCTAACGGCGAGACAGCGACGACGTCACCGCAGAGAACAGCAGGACGACGGCTACGGGCCGCGAGACAGAAGCGGGTACGGCCGCAAGAATTTGTAATCCACAAAATCCTTGTTGATGGAGTTAGATGAGCGCGTTAGTCAATACGACGTGTGGACGGTAAACAGAATTAGCCCAGAATGCTAAACAACACAGAGGCTATAAAATGTGAGCTTTGACGCCACATTGAGTTTCACAAAGAAGCACCGTGCACACAACTCTTTCATCCCCTGACAGAGCGGATACCAACAAGGAGAACATCCCAAAATTAGGAGGTGGGAGCGGATGTAGTCGAAACCTGAGGGAGGAATTTAGCGACTTTTACGGAGCATCACACGGTGGGCAGAGCGGATCAAAACCCAGGAAGTGGAGAAACAACCCGACAATGGCGCGGTTCAACCAGGAAGCCTACACAGTGAGTTTTCTTGAATTACCACTGGTCACTTATCTGTATAATATGTCGCGGTGGCTTCAAGTTGACGTCCCGAAACAAGAATCATAAGAATTTTATTTTTTCCATTGAAGGAGTCTAGCATGTCGTCAACCTTTGAGAGAACCAGACCCGGCCGCGTGGAGCCCTATAAGAAAAGGTGAGCGCCTCAAATGTTCATTTTTAAAATATGACGACATCGCAACGGCTCGTAAAAAGCTTGTTTTGGGTCGACGAACGTGCGGCCGCCACCTGTAGATCTCAGCGCCATTGTGTTTATACAGTACACCGATCCACTGGACACAAACGTGTTTTTTTTTCCCCGTCACATTTTCCAGGAATGACGCTTCAAGAAAAGACGACCTTCCTTCTCCCTTACAGGTACGATCGCCCTCACGCTTTTTGTCCCCTTCTGCTTCTGCAACGCCAGATTTTAAACACAGATCCAGAAATATTACTGCCAACTTTGACCCCTTATTCCCTGTCAATGGCGATTAATTAGGAAAATAAAATCTCATCATCTGGTGCAATATCCACGTAAATGTGCCAAAGTTAGCATGCCGCTATTCGCCAGGCAGCCTCGATGTATTTTTAGCCTCTTTCCCGCACACGTAAAATGAACGCATCAAACCCCAGCCAAGCGAGATATTGCCACAACACAGCCAAGCGAGATATTGCCACAACATCAAACTATTCGGGCTTTCCGGCATTTCCCTACAACACCCACCGGTGGTGTCCCGGTTCTTTTACGTCACTGACACTAACTCTAAAATGTGACTTTGTCGCCTCATTCACACAGAGGTGCCTTAAAATTAAAATGTCAGCTGTCCCAGCTGCCGGGATAGAAAATGACTGTTTTGTGGTCAATGCTACGTTCAGGTCCCCCCCCCCCCCCCTGTCAAACCAACGTTTTTTTTAGGCAGGCTTACGGAAGATTACGAGCGACGACATAATTGTTATGAGGCACCGGGGCGGGGGGCACGAGGCCAACAGACGACCTTATCAAGTCTCCGCAGCTGTTAGGTGTTGCCTTACAGTACCGCACTCAATCGGACAACAATCGTCTAAGTGGGCCTTGTCATCAAAGAAACACTCCCACAATGCTTTGCACCTGCTGGTTCATCCTTCAAGTCAAAGATGACAGGGATTGAGTAGCTCTGATGCAATCAAACACTAAACATTGTTTATTTTTGGAGAGGGCAACAGTTGCAGGTAATCATTCCATTTAAAAGCCACTTTTGTCATGTATTGTTATTTCAATTTATTGATGACTTCAGTGGAATATTTGCATTGGCTGTTTGCTTACAGTCTTGAACTGTGCTAGCCTTTTTTTAAATTTAGAATCTTTTTTTCCTAATGCTAATGAATGCAGACTGCTAACATGGCGAAGCATTCATTTGTTTGACTTGTATACTTTTTAGTATTTGTTGACCAATACAAATATAGAGGCAGATGGTAATACATTTTAAAATTTCACATTTAAAAAAAGAATTGAATTTTCAGTGAATTCAAAATGGATCTTTTTGTTAAATATTTCTTTAAATTTCCTTAATTTTGAAAATTTATTTTTAGAAAAAAATTTAAGTCATTCAAAATAAAAGAACATGAATGATTTAAAAAAAAAAAAAAGATTAAAAAAATTCCCATGCAATAACAATTTCATTAGTTCATACTAATGAAGCAAATAGCATCTCGCTCCCTTGATTGGATGCAATTAAAACCCACACGGCCCCCGTGAGGCTTTTCAAAGCGTCATCCTCTCGCCGGGGGGGGGGGCAATATTACGTAAAAAACCTTCTTCAGAGCTGAAAGCTTCTCTCCCTGCTTTCTATTCAAAACTCTTCATCAGATGAACACCATTGACTTTGTTGATTAATCATAATGGGATTACTGTGAGGTGCAAAATCCGGGATTCTCTGAGGAGTACCAACTGGGATTAACGTGAGCGCAGATGTTGTAGACACAGACACACACACACACATTTGCCCTGAAAGCACCATTACGTCATTGGGAGAAGCCCAGCTGGTACAACAGCAGGGCAAGATGGACAGTGCTGCACGGGAGCCTCTTTTACACGCTTTTCTATGACAAGATGGAATTTGTCCCATGTCAGTCTTCGGAATGTGGGGTGCGCCCTGTACAGTTTGTTCTTTTACGATGGAGAGGAATTCAAATCAGCGTCCCAGAACAACTCGTGTGAGGTTCCGGTTTAAGACAAGTAGTAATGGGAGCCTTCCAGTAAATAGCCAGTGGCATTTAGGGAGCTCATCTTGTTTTTCCCTAAAAATAGCCAGCCCCACACCCAGAGACAGAGGAAATGGGACGCTATCAGTTTAGCACGCTCTAGATGCACGTCCAGCTCGGACGTTGTTTTGCCAGTGACCCTCCCCTCCAAAAGTATTGAAACAGCAAATCCATCGTTGTTGCTGTCATCACCAAAGTTTTTTTAGTCTCTTATTTACGAGGTAGAAATCATCTTCTACAGGTGATCTGGCATGACACCTCGTGACAAACGCGTTTTGCATTTTTAGCAAACTGCTTCCACGTCAGTGAGCGATCAGGTTTGCACCCTTTTTTGCACATGCAAACTTCATTCAGGCCATAAGACTCGTTTGAGCGTCTTTACTTGGGCTTGTGAACATGTCTTGTCATCAACAGCATTGTTTTTCTTGGTCTTCCATTCAACTTTGCTGTTATTAAGTAAACCAATGGTTTATGTTTTTTTTCCACCGTCCATCCCGAATAGTGACTTTGGCTAATGTTTGTGGCTCTGACTCTCAAGTGTTTGTTTTTCCACTCATAGATATTTTCATATTTGCACCTTGAACTATTTCATTTCAATTTGTATGCTCTTTGGAGGACAAGAAAAGTGGCTAATATGACTTTAATTCAGACGTGGGAGGTCAGAACTTTAGTGTAAGTGCTTCTTATCTGAGATGAATGTTTATCTTGGAGAAAAAGAAAAAAAAATCAGGCCGTCAGCCTACGTGTGCTGGCTCACAAGCTCTACTTTTTTTTCCTTCTTCTTCTCCCCCACCCGCACCCCTCCCGCTGCCGTTACGAGACAAACAAGTCCTGGGTGGGGAAGAACACGCCCACCCTTCTCCAACCCAGCCCCAAACAGATGGGCGTATTTTTTGACTGCGCCCCTGGCGGCCAATGGCGAGCCCGGTCGCCGCCCCTTTTTTCTGCAGCGAGCTTTTAAGACACTGCATGCGAGCAGACTCTGAATCTAAGCTCAACCGAGCGCTTCTGCCTTTTCCGTCTCTCTCTGATGGTTGTGCAGACGCTACGGATGAAGATCCAGGAGTCGCCCGTCGTGGCCTGCGGCGGCGTGGAGGGTTACGACCCCGAGCGGGACAAGGCGAGCTGCGACGACGTGCCCCGCCTGGATAACAACAACTGGGGAGGTGAGGATGGGAGGTGGGGGGAGCTTTCCACGACACGCGCATGCTGCTTTGCTGGCAAAAAAACAAAAATGCAAGAATTAAATGGCAATGATCGTCAGCAGTATCTGCAGAAATTTGTTTTCCCCATGTAACTTTGCTATTTACATACCGTTTATGCACATGTGGCACTCTAGTTCTGCGAGCTGTCCAAGTCACATGATCAGCATGCTCACCGCAAACAAGCCCTGGCATTCTATTTTTTTCCTCAGTCTATTTATTTTGCACCCACCAATCCCCCCCCCTCCCCTTTTTTTTTTAACTCCCCATGCTCCCTCGGTCGATTTGTCTTGTTTACGGATTGGAATGATGAGCAACAGGTTGACGATGCCACGTGTTTAAAAACTCGCTTTTGTAAGCGTTCCATATGTTTGCCAAAAACAAATACTTCAACTTGAATTATGCACAACCTCGGGGTGGGGTTGTGTGGTATGCGTGTGCGTGAGTGCGTGTTGGGGTCATATCAGAAGGGTGTCTGGGGCGCCCTCTAGTGGCCAGCTGAGAGAGGACGTGCACTATGGCACGAGCAACTCGTGAATGCTGAAGGTTATTTTCTCCGTTCTGCTATTTGGATATTTTTCCACTGACTCACCCCATTCCAACTATAAATTATTCAAATCTCTGGAACTTTGTCCTACATTAACACGTCCGCATTTTCTACTAAAATCATTTGAACACGGAAAAATCCAAATTTCAGAGAGCTTACATTTTTAATGTCTCATTTCTTGACCAATTCAAACCATTCTAACGATCTACAGTTCCATTAATTCAGCAGCATTTCAGCTTTTTCAGCATTCACATACTGAATTGTAGTTTTTATAATCCGTAAGCACTCGCAGCTTCTCTTTCCTGGATTTCACGTCTTTTCTCGTTTTAGTCTCCTTTTCACCACTACTAGAATTTAACTTTGCTGGTTTTATTTTTTGGCCAACTCAACCTTGTTCCAGTCAAGCCTGGTGACTCAAACTTGTCCGTGTGAACCCTGATGCAACCAAATTCCACAGTTGTCCTCATCTACTGACTCGTTCCCTGTGACTTTACAACATAATACGCAGCTAAAGAGAATTCTCACCTTAATATGAAATATTCTTGTGGCTCCATCAGTTGTCTGAATTCATTCACGCTGACTCAGCAGCGATTGTAGCATTGCGGGCCCGCTGCATACATATACTTAAATAACGGCGTGGCGGCAGGAGACACCTTTGTCCCAGTCGACTTTGTGCCAGCGGCATTTGTCATCTTTGCACGTCTTCCAACAGAGATTTGCCGTTCAAAGCCTCTCGTGGCTGCAGATGCGCCAACCAGAAGGTCTCACGTGTGTTTGTCGCGTTCCATCCTAGTGACACTCAAAAAGTATCCGTGTTGCTAAATATGGATAAGATTCTGGTAATGGTAGCATGGTGATGTTTTTTGTTAGGGCCGTTTTGCTGCCGCTGTGCCTCGGTTAGTGAAGCGTGTTGTTCAGCGACTTTTGTCAGTTTAAATTCCGGTTCAGACTGCTTTTGAAGCGTCCTCGGGCGAGACGCTAAAACCTCCATTTAACATTTTACAAATGACACAAAGCGAGATTGTTGCGTGAAGATCCCCGGTTGTGATCAAATTCCTGAAATGTTTCTTTTTTTTTTTTTCCTTACAAGTTGAAAGCTCTTTTTTTTTTTTTTTTTAATGACTGTATATCTCTGTACTGCACAGTATATATGCTTGTTTATATGTCAAAGACATCTCAAATGACCTTTTCGGTCCGCATGGCAACATGCTCAAGCGTTCCTGGAACATTTTGTCAACCTTTATCTAAATGGCAAGCTGGCATGTTTGGTGTTTCATTAGTGTACTTCATCTACACGCCGTTGATTTAGAAGGATTCTCGGAGCGGCGCTAACCAGGACATTTGGACGCGATGGCTTTTTTTTTTTTTTTTTTTTTGCTGCGTGATGAAGGGCCTGCAGGAAGATTCAAACCTCTCCTTCCCTGAGGGGAATTTAAACAAACTAGGGAAAATATGCAGCTGCACTTTTAGGGCATTTGCCTGCCGTGCACTGACACCTTCAATATTTTTATTAATGCTTGTTTTTCATTGGCAGAAAATCTACAGTCATACAAACCTGTGGTAGTTAAGTCATGATGATTTTTCTTATATTATATTTTAATATATTTGTGTGTTCACACAGTACAGTACATGCTGCAAATGTGGAGGCATTGTCATGTATAATGAAAATAACAAATCTGTTGTCCTCCCCGACAAGCTGCTGCTCTCTCTCTCTCTCTTAATGTCCTGCCATGGGCGAGGTACAAAGTGTATCGCTCAGCGGGGGTCGCGCTCTGACATTATCCCGCCGAGAAAGCGCCAAGCATTATTAATAGAGCGAGGATTGTCAGCAGACATAATGACGGCCCGAGTGGAGACGAGAAGATAAACCCAGAATAGGGAGACAAAAGTCCCGGTGGAGGCTTTCACACTGCAGGTCCGGGGAGGGGCTGCTGTTTGGCAGCGACGGAAGATTTAGCATGCTGCCATGGTAACCCTTGTTCCTCTGATGTCTTTGAACACAAGCAGTGAGGAAAAACAAGCTTTGCTTTATGTCTCTTGACCATTTTCCAACCGGACAAAAAGGTCATCATTCGTCCTGCTCAATAATCCAATGAATTTTTTTTTTTAGCCAGCACACGAGTTTAAATGCAAAACCTTCCCCAGGTTTATAATTCACAATATGTCAAAGAAATAAGAAGCGCTATCATCGTCCATTTGTGTGTCAAATAGAACCGGTCCCGGCTTACACGATGCTACAGCGGGAGAACGCAGACCGCGAGGAGGCCCGCCTGTCCCCGCACGCCGGCGGCCACCTCATCCGCCAGTTGCTGGAAGAATGCAGCGACCCCATGCCGTCCCCTCGCTTCTACGCCTACGGCCAATGCCAACAGTATCTGGACGACACGGAAGTGCCGCCGTCGCCGCCCAACGCTCACTCCTTCGTGAGGTAATAAACCGTTGTTCTCAAGTAAATGGAAAAAAATATTTTTTTTACTGTGTAGTAATGTGTATTCATTATTATTCCATGTGTGTGTGTAGTCGCAGAAGGAGTTCCTCTCTGGGCTCCTGCGACGACGACAAGGAGGAGTTGACCGTCGCCCAGTTAACCAAGAGGATCCACATTCTAAAGAAGAAGATCCACCGATTCGAGGAGAGGTTCGAAGACGAGCGGAAATACCGGGTTAGTGTGTGTTCGACTGGGTTGGATTATGTACGGGTCATTTCAACACGTGACTCACATGTCTTCTTCCATTCCAGCCTTCCCACAGCGACAAAGCCGGAAACCCAGAGGTGCTACGATGGATGAACGAGCTGGCTGGGTTGCGCAAAGAACTCAAAGGTAACCACCGAGAATCGACTCATGGGTGCTGGATGGATCCTAAACATCTGTCTCCCTTTTCCCAGAACAAAAGCTGATGAAATCAGAGGAGGACTTGCCGCCGTTGACGCGGCAACGCAGCAACACGCTGCCCAAGAGCTTCGGTTCACAGCTGGAGAAGAAACCCGCGCTGGAGAAGTTACCCAAGCCCCCCGTGGAGAGCACGCTAGAAGGCATCCTGAAAAAGTTGCAGGAGAAGCGCCAGGAGGTGGACCGGCCTGAGGACATCAAGGTAGTACCGACCTTGTGTTGGAATTGAAGCGTGAAAATCGTCCAATCGTATTTGAGCATTGTGTGTTCCATCCTGACAGGACATGACCAGGGAGCAGATAGGAGCTGAGAAACTGGCCCTGCAAAAAGCTCTCCTCTACTACGAGAGCATACACGGACGACCTGTAAGTCAACACGAGATACTTTGATATACATTTGGACATTTTCCACAACATGCTAGTTTTTTTTCTGCGGCAAGTGATGAAAAATAAGATAAAAATAAGATCCTTTACCTAATCCCCTGGCAGTCCCTTGGGTCCAGTCACTGAGAATAAGCTTGTTTACACTTCCCCCTGTGACCCAGATTGCTAATGGAGTGTTAACAATGACTCAAGCAGTCGCCGCGATTATCTCAGGTCACCGATGCTATTGTTAAAAACGTTTCCCCGCTGGTTCCGTTGGAATTCTGTTGCTGAACCAAAAACAGCAGCGTGCTATGATAACATGCTCCTCTTGCATTTTCATCTCCTCAGGTAACCAAAAGCGAGCGGGAGATCATGAAGCCGTTGTACGACCGGTACCGGCTGGTCAAGCAGATCCTTTGCAGAGCCTCCACCATCCCAGTCATTGTAAGTCGCCGTGTCATGTGATGTAATCCAACCCCCCCCCTGTTTTTTTTTTTTTTTTTTTTTGTTTTTTAAACCCGCCCTCCGGCCTCGCTCGTGTCGAAAGCACATTGTCCAAACATCCGCGGACGCTTAATCCCGGCTCATGTTTGTGGCTTTAGTGTCCAATGAAGGAGGCTGTGGCCACGTGTGTGCTGCAGGCTCTGAATAATAATAAAAAAAAAAAACGCCCATGGCACCCATTCCTGTATTTGTTTAGCTTTTGTTTATTATGTAAGAAATGATCTCCACCGAATTTCGTTACGCAACGGTCTTTCTGTAATCCCCCCGGATCACGCAAACCGAGACCACTGTAGTGTCCACGATGCCTCCGTCTGTGTTGTTCTTGCCAATGATGTGAACGGTTTAATCCTCAAAAATGATGTCAAAGGGCAACTCCTGCAGTCATTTGTACTTTGTAGCTGCAACATGACCTTTTTCAAGCTGTCACGTGTCAGCGAGGGTTATATCGGGATGCCAACCCGACTCCGTCCGTCACCATGAAAGTGTCGTCATGGTTTTGTTTGCGGCGCTGACGGAAAACAAAATGTTGGTGTGGTCAGAGCGGCGGCGGCGCTGTAAACTCCACGCCGGCTATCGGCTACTTCTCGACATCACCGCAGGGCTCGCCCTCCAGCAAGCGTCGAGGCCCCCTGCTGCAGCCCATTATTGAGGGCGTAACCGCGCTCTTCTTCGATGATGGCAAGGTGAAAGGGATGATGCTGCGTTGAGCTGATTTCATAATCAGACCCCCCCCCCCATTGATTTGATTTGATTGCCCTCTAAATCAGGGGTGGGCATGTTAAGGTTCAAGGGTCACCTGTAGCTCATTCGACGATTTCATCTGAACGGCTGAGCATAAAATTGGTTTATTAAAATCTGGGAATTAATTTTACTGTAATCATTTGAAATAACATTGCTCATCTGTTTGTTTTGAAAGTTCAAATGTGACCCTTACGTGCCAAAGTTTGCCCACCACCCCCACCTTCGCTGTAGATCACCTGCATCATGGCTGCCTTTTGATTGGGCAGCTGCCTGCCGTTTTCGTGTTGAATCAGTAGCTTATGCTTTTTTTTTTTAGTTCTGCTATAAGCATGGTTGCTTTTGAGAAATTGCACTAACCCGGTTCTCACCCAATATACATCAAGCCCATGACAGACTCAACATTGGAGTGACCTCCACCAAGGCAAAAAAAAAAAATTGCTTCCTTGTTGACTATTTTGTGTATTCCTGCCATGGGGATGTTGCTGTGGAGCATGATTTGATTTATTTATATTATTATAAACTCATTTATGTTGGAGCAAATACCTCTGCCAAGATGTCTTTTCAAAATGATTCTACTAACATAATATTTTTGAGCCTGAATGAGAACTAATAAAGATTGTCTTGATTTGTCTGGCGCAATCTCAGCCAGCCTTGACCAATCACGGCCGGTCCGGAACACCATCTCAAGCTCTCTCTTTTCCTCGCGCAGGAGGAAGAGGACGGCTCAGAGGACGATGGCGACGCCAAGACGCAGTTCTGTGTCACCGCTCGCCCTGACCTTAACGTGATCAGCTTCCTGGGTCAAGAGGAAGTGGACGGATTCATTTCACCAGTAGATGAATTGATTCCCTCCAAGAACGTAACGGACATGCGACTATCCAACCTGCACTCGGCCACCACGTAAGACTGACGGATTCACCACAAAAAAAATCGGGATGGTGACTGGTGGATTTCGAATTGTTTTTTAATAATGTGAGTTTTTGTTGGCATCTTTTAGCCAAGAACTGGTGGAGCAACTCCAGGAAACCCGGGAGGAGAAAAAACGAATCCGCAAGATTCTCAAAGAGTTTGAGGAGCAGTTCTTGCGACAAAATGGAAGGTAAGAACAAAATTTGATTCGACCCATTTCCAGGTCTGGGAACTATTTTTCTAAACATATTTTCAAAAAAGAAAAACCTGAGGATTATGGTGATGTTTCCACAGGAACGTTCAGAAGGAGGACCGCTTGCCTCTAGCCTCCGAGTACAACGAGTACAAGCACGTCAAAGCCAAACTGAAGCTACTTGAGGTACTCCTCAGCAAACGAGAATCCAGCAAGTTCATCTGAGCAAAAACAGGCAAAAATCAAAGACTTGTCGTGATGGTTTGTGCAGCAGTCGATGGTCGCTGCCCCAAAACCCCGAAATCTTCACCGCAAACAATCACGCTTGTAATGTCTACTAATTTATTTGTGTCCGTTTCTACCACAACAACCTTTCTCACCTTTTGCCATAGAAGTCCACAGATGAAATGCTATTTTTAAAATGGTTGCCCAGAAGATGGTGCAGGATATTTTTGTACGAGAGACTTTATATTTGATGGAGAGTTGTCGTCTGGGGTGACCTCTGTAGAAAAATGCTTGCTAGTTGCTAAAATGATTGTTTGTATTATGGGCCACACTTGAAAAGGAAAAACAAAATGTCACAGCATTACTGAAATCATTTGCAAGATATAAATGAATAGTCTGCAAATGATTTGGTAAGAGAAATGGAAACTGGAATTATTTCATGCAAAAAGATCTAAAAGTCTAATCTTTTATTTTCTTAAATTATTTCATTTTGATTTTCTCCCACAAATAATTCCTATGGTAAGAATAATTCAGACTTAATTTTCTGCTGTCACATATATCGATTTTTCTTTGTCATTTTTTTTAATGTGGCCCATAATACTTGCATATAGAATAACCCAAAGACTCACACAGTGTATTTCATGATCAGTAGTAACGTCAAACTAGCACGTTTGTTCAGTTTAGTAAACAATTGTGAGAATTTAATGTAAAAAAAAAGATGATGATAATTATAATGGTGATAAATGTCCAAATCTTTTCCCTCCTGCTGAAAATCCAAACAACGTATGCATATGTTTACATTTGTGTGAGCACGTACGTTTCTGGTCTTTTTTTTTTCCCACTATGGATACGGATGAGTTAATCAGTATGAATATTGGTTTTTATTGAACATAAGCACTGGCGCGGCTTCGCACATTGAGAGTGTGTACATTTTAGTACATAAACTGTATTTGTATTTTGTATATATGAATGTAAAAAGATATTTTTACTGACTCTCTGGCTCTTGTGGATTTTCTTTGACTTTTTTTTTTTTTAAATTGATGATATACATCATTTTACAATAGCATAGAATTGAAATATATTTTTTCCTAAAAACAAGATTTTTTTTCCCCAATTAAAAAAATTGTCAATTTCATCTACAATTAAAAGAAATCCCTTTTTATCAGGTAAAACAAAAAACATTGCATAACATTGCAATGATATAACTCCCCAAACTAATTCTACCAGATCATGTGATGTAATGGGATGATGGTAATATTTTTTACAACTAATCCACACAACAACTGCACACAATTATGCATGCTTTTCAACCACTTGTATTTATTTAAAGAGCAGCAGAAGGGAGTTTGGCATGACAGCAAAACTACTGTTTGCTTGCACAGAATTAATGGCACATGCAAACCATATTCAAAATCAATCCATTTAATAAAAAAAAGTTGAACTTTTCAATAAACATGCACTGCAATTGATGGAACAATGCTCCTCCCCAGACTGTCTTGTCACCCTTGAATAGTATTTATTAATAGACGTTAGGTCTTGTTAAATCTTTTGTCTGATTTTACGCAATCTGCCCACGCACACTGGAGTCGTAAACACAAGAATGTAGGTCGCCTACGTCTGACTTGTTGCTATCCTGCTAGTGGCTGTTTATTCAAGCTTCTGATTAATGATTGGCTCTCTTACCTGTCATTAGTATTCTCAACAACCAATCAGCTTCATTGTTTCAGGGGCGTCTTCGATGGAATAGAGGTTTTCAGCTGTTTGATTGGTTGGCGGCTCTCTATCGTCTTGTTTAACAACATTGCATCACTTAAGCTAGCGGGACCGGAGGGAGTGGTGTCGTTCGCCAGCACGCGTCAACCATTCAACAAGGCAACGAAACAAGCACTTAAAGGGGAATAAAACAAGATTGCTGTATTAAAAATACGCTTAAGGTAAACTGCTGTAGTGCCGCTGTTGTTTGTCCGGCCTAGAACAAGTCGTCAAAGCTAGCTTGTGGGCTAACTAGTGCTAACGACATGCTAATCACGAAGTAAAATCAAAATATACGGAACCGTCGCATTTTGGGCTTCCTTCTTAGTTAAGTAAATGTTTTACATCATATATTACGTAACGACTTTAGAGAGCGCACAAGATACGAAAGGCAATACTCTGCTGTCAAACAGCCAGCTAATGTTCGCCGAATACTTTGGCTACACCTTTTTTATGAATATACAATACTGCACCATCGTCTTTCAACGTGTTGTATTCTTGTGCGTTGTCGTAGTCTGCGATTGGATTATTACAACTGATATGTCAAAACGGGAACGAATACAAAGGTAAATACTGTCCTGCTGACTTGTGGTGTGTCAGCTTTTGGCGCGGGGCGGGGGAGTTGCGGTTCTTTTTGCTCAGTTTAAAGTAATAAAGCGTTACTTTGGCACCATCTTGGGGCATATTTAGACAAAAGCAGTGCTTTGCAGTTATTGTTGACGTTGCATTATATTCCTGCTGCTAAGGAACCTCGTTGACGTGTTTAGAAGAGCTTCATTACGGAAGGGTTTTGCCGCCATCTTGGGGCCGAGGAATTTTCCTTATGGCTATCGGCCTTAAACATTTTAGAGGGCGGTCTATTTTCCATGGAATTTTTACAGGCCTGTACAAATCCTCAACTTCACATTGACATTGCACTCTTGTAGAATGCATTTTTCAGATTGCAGTCTTCCATTTGGAGAAATTGCCACTCATGATGATGTGCCTAAATACGCTTAGTGCTTAAAAATGCATTTGATTTGATTTTAAACATAAGCCTGACCAAGACTAAACCATTTGTGTAATAAATCTGATAACATTTACAGATTAATTTGACACACACACATATATACACTACCGTTCAAAAGTTTGGGGTCACAAAATTGTTTGGGGTGACCCCAAACTTTTGAACGGTAGTGTATATATTTATTTAGATAATTATTTATAGATTATATATATAATCTTCTGTGTAAAAAATCTTATAATATATATGTATACTTATATTCATAGATTATATATAATCTTATACAAATATAAGATATAATTTATAATATTTAATTCATAATATTTTATTATAAGAATATTTACACTACCGTTCAAAAGTTTGGGGTCACCCAAACAATTTTGTGACCCCAAACTTTTGAACGGTAGTGTGTGTGTGTGTGTATGTATATATATATATATATATATATATATATATATAATATTGAGGCAGAAAAATCACCAATTAATTTTCAGAATTGTTCAGGCTCAGCCCGACTATGCAAGCAAATAAAAAGTCAAATAATTATCGTCTCCTGTTTTTGCAGCGTTAGGTGACTGCTTCCTTCGACATCCAGTGCTTCTCTGGTATTCCTGCTATAAGGGTGATGTCAATCGCCTTTTTCGCCCGCCTGGCAAGGTACAGCGGGCCCCATGCTGGACGGAGCGGCCTTCCCCAAATGGCCCTGGCGCCCCTCCCGCTGAAGCAGGACATCAACTTTCACTCCACCATCCAAAAGAGGCAGATCCACACCCCTTCGGAAAAGCGCCGCAGCGGCACGCGCTTTGACGCCGACAGCAGCGGCCGCCCCACCACCTGGGACACGTTCGGCATTTGGGACAATCGCATCGACGAGCCCATCTTGCTGCCGTCCAGCATCCGCTACGGCAAGCCCATTCCAAAGGTCAGCCTGTCCAAAGTAGGCTGCGCCTCGCTCATCGGCCAGCGCAAGGAGAACGAGGACCGCTTCCAGCTCTCCCAAATGTCCGACAGCATCATCTATTTTGCCGTCTTTGATGGCCACGGCGGGCCGGAAGCGGCGGACTTCTGTCACAAATACATGGAGACTTTTATCAAGTAAGAATGTGCTACGGAGAGCCAATCAGCTGTCAGGGGGTCCGTTGCGAGCTCTGCTTCGGCGAACATCATCTCATTAGTTTCGCAATTTTGCGTGGAAGGGAATAGCAGGAAGTCAGGACACGAGTGTGACGAATGACTCCGTTCAGTTCTCCCACCTCTGCGTGAAAGCGACGATTGTGCCGCTGCTTGTTTACACTGTATGCACGATGCACACAGCAGTGGCTCACATTGGAGGAAATGTATTTTGAGCGTTCTCTTCACAAATAAGTCATCTTTGTGCCCTTACCTTTTGTTTTTTGTTGTTTTAGGGATTTTGTGGCGGACGAGGACAATCTGGAGCTGGTTTTAACGCGAGCCTTCCTGGAAGTAGACAAAGCTTTGGCCAAGCATTTGCAGCACTCCTCAGATGGTAGGTTGACGATAAATATTTGTCTTTGTTACTGGGTTTTTTGTCGCACACTATGATACGGTTTGGGGGGGTTAGCAACATGGAGGTCTGTCATTTTAAGAAAAGAGCAACTCATTTTTAGAGTTAGTAGAAAGAGGTAGAAAACTTATCTTGTCCTACCGGTTGGTCTAGAAACCATTTTAATTTAATTTATATGCAACAGATTTTATATGATTATTATTCAAGACGTTATTCATTTTGTAATGTTCAGACTGCATGAAGTTACAACCTCATTTTAATGACCATTTAAACCTTTTGTATTTTAATTGTTTTTTTGAGAGCCTTTTTTTTTTTTTGAGGATGTACTTGGTGTCAAAAAAAAAAAAAGTTTGACAACAATAGTCTACAAAATGGAATGCATGCAAATGATGACTTTTCCTTCAAATGCAAGTCAATATTTTAAACATAACCCAACTGTGTTTGTTCAGGCTAATGTTAACATGAGTTGACGTGGCACCCTCGGGGGGGGCCGCGCTGTGTGAAATGTCCCAATATGCCTGTGTGTGTGTGTGCATGTTATCTACGACAGCTGCGGACCCAGCTCAGAGCTGGAGGCGCTTGGCACCAATGTGGATGACGAGGGGCTAGATATTGAAGGAGAGAGTCCAGCGGGTCCTAAATCCTGGACTTCTGGAAGGTTCCCTATCTTTCTCTCACTCCCCGCTCTCTCTCTCTCCATCTCCCTACCTCTCTCA
This sequence comes from Syngnathus acus, assembly GCF_901709675.1. Lineage (NCBI taxonomy): Eukaryota > Metazoa > Chordata > Actinopteri > Syngnathiformes > Syngnathidae > Syngnathus > Syngnathus acus. Next base: position 2,577,998 of record NC_051087.1, read on the forward strand.
ATCTCTCTCTCTCTCTATCCATCTCGAGTCTCTCTAGCTCGCTTCCTCTTAACGAGTGTTTGCGAGCGCTTCTTGTGAGAGCGCGCGTCAGTTTGAGAACGTTTGTTGTCACCCTCTGCCAGAACTGCTCGACCCGACGCAGCATGTCCAATGTGCGCAATTGGTCTCGGAGCTTTGCTCTTAGCTAACCCGGCTCGTCTACGCCTTGCAACCAAATAACTCGTTTAGTGACGTCTTTTCGAGCCATGTGTCTTACAACATGTCTACAAGGTAACGTTGATGTAAGCTAATTGAATGTAGCCCACCATCGCTAGTTAGCGGTCAAGATTGAACACAGCCGTCCATGCCCTGACAATCGCATTATTGGATCAACGCTAAGAAAGTAGTAAACACATTTATACAGAAGCTGCCAATTGGGTTAGCCAGCTAATAGGCAGCGAGCGCTACACTATCCATTCAACGACACTCACCGAGACAGGCTCCGCCTTATAAATCAATACACACTCAAAAAAGATAAATACCGTAATTTTCGGACTATAAGTCGCACCGGAGTATAAGTCGCACCAGCCATAAAATGCCCAAAAAAGTGAAAAAAACCATATATATGTATATAAATCGCTCCTGAGTATAAGTCGCACCCCCACCCAAACTATGAAAAAAAACCGCGACTTATAGTCCGAAAATTACGGTACTACAATAGAACGTTTCCCGCCGAGGCAGAGCTAGTTGAATCCAACTAGTTGAATAAAAACAAAACTTTAAATTTGCTTGACGCAGCTCATATAAAAAGTCTGCACACCCCTATTGAAATACTGTTTAAAAAAAAAAAAGATCGATATAAATATTTCAACGAAATGTGTTCAGGACTAATTCAGTTTGAGAAAATTCAAATGATAATTTTTTGCTGCTGGTATATAATGTAAAAAAAAAAAAAAAAAAAAAAAAGTCAACATCAGAATGCATTTGTATGAGTTGACTGTGTGTGATTGTTTGTTTATCAAAGCAATGCAAAGTGCTGTTTGAGATGTACGTTTAACCAACACACTCAACTGTTCAAAGTGCATGTGCAACAGTCCCTCCCCCCTCCATTGTGTTATCTCCTACATGACCTCCTCGCCCACCCCCCTCTCTTCATGTCTGCGTGTGCTCGAGATCTGTCCTGTAGTTAGTTACCTGTGCGCACCTGCCAGGCGTCGACTTGCCTCTCTCACGCTCGCCCTCCTCCGTCATGTCTCTGTAGCGCCCGGGGCGAATCCGGGGACCACCGCCACGGTGGCGCTGCTGAGGGACGGCATTGAGCTGGTGGTGGCCAGCGTGGGCGACAGCCGCGCCATGCTGTGCCGCAAGGGCAAGGCGCTCAAGCTCACCGTCGACCACACGCCTGAGAGGAAGGACGAAAAAGAGAGGCAAGTGGAAAAACGCTTGGGAAAAACTAGCGGCAACAACCTTTGCTAATAACGCACCTCTGTGCGCCCGCTTAGGATCAAGAGGAGCGGCGGCTTCATCACCTGGAACAGTTTGGGCCAGTCCAACGTCAACGGCAGGCTGGCCATGACGCGGAGCATCGGCGACTTTGACTTGAAGGGGATGGGGGTCATTGCCGAGCCGGAGACCAAGAGGATTGTGGTACGTCTGGGTCATTTCTGTCATTGAAATGCTTCACTGCTGCAGTACCAGAAAGACACCTCTAGGTGGTGACAAGCTTACATAAACACTTTGCTACAATTGATGCCCCCCCCCCTCCTCCTCTCTTAGCTGAGCCCCGCGCACGATTCCTTCCTGGCGCTGACCACCGACGGCATCAACTTCATCATGAACAGCCAGGAAATCTGCAACGTCATCAACCAGTGTCACGACCCTAAAGAGGCGGCACAGCGCATCTCTGAGCAGGTACGAGCGAACATGGCCACGTTGCTGAATCTTTTTAGAAGTGCTTATTTCTCAATTCTTCCCACGATTAATGGGTTAAAATTTGATTTTGCATTAAGCCATTATCGCACTCAGGGTCAAAAATTTGCGATTTGTCAAAATGAATCAAATCCACATTCACGTCGAGGTTGGTTCAAAGTTGGTAACAGGCGGCCAAACGTTCGCAGGCTCTGCAGTACGGCTCGGAGGACAACAGCACCATCGTGGTGGTGCCCTTCGGCGCCTGGGGCAAGCACACCAACTCAGACACGAGCTTCTCCTTCAGCCGAAGCTTCGTGTCGAGCGGGCGCTGGGCGTAGTGATGGCGGGGTGGGGAAAGGGGGCGCGCTTTGCGGACCCTCCCAGCAAGTGCAATAGTCGACAACGCTTCTTTGTTCGGGAAAAAAAAAAAATCTGATGTGTGAGACAACTGCTGTGTGAGCTCCATTCAACAAAATGGCACTGAAAGTCTCAGAATTGAACATTTGAAAGATTTTCTTTAAAGTTGTTGTGACTGAGCAGACAAATAGTAACAAACTGTTAATGATTCTTTCTTTTCTTTCTTCATAAAATTTAGAGTTCGCCACTGGACAGCAAGGATGTTTTTGTTTTCGTCCTGGCTGCTCAGTAAAATCCAAAATTACAATCAAATACATTATTTATTGCATCTATAAGTACAGTTATATGCATAAATTTGTGTTTTTGTTTAGCACAGCGAGTAGTAGTACTTATCAGAATGTTGCGAGAAGACATGAGAAAAAAAGCTATATTTTATGGGAAATAAAGTTGGAAGCTTGAAGAAAGAGGTTGGGATTTTACAGAAAATGTCATATCACAAAAAAGTTGTTTTTATGAGAGAAAGTAACATTTTTGAGGAACCTTTTTCATTTTATGACCAAAAGTCCTTATATCACAAATACTGAGGAAAAAAATATCAACATTTGTAATTTTGTCAGGAATAAATTGTAATATTAATAGAAAAAAGTTAGAGAGAGAAAATAAAATCTACCCACCAAAGTCAACTACACATAGTCAAGAAAATTAAGGGTGAGTGTATATTTTTTTTTAAAACTTGTATAAATTGTCCAGACAGCTTCAAAATAATTGTTTTTAGGATAACTTGACCCTGCAATGGATTGTTGTAAGTGGGAGGCGTTGCGTTGCGGGCCACGTGATGGGGTCGGATCTTACAGGTTCTTCTGTTGCTCTTGGCAACATTTACTTTTGCACTTGCAGAAAAATCAACTTGGATAAGTTTCATTTTGAAATGAGTCAACGTAGTCCGTTTTTCAGACTGTTAATACAAGACGATGTGTCGTTAAATACACACTTAGCAGCTCTGCTGTACATAACTGTTGAAACTTATGGAACTAAAGCAAGGGTGGGCAACCTTTTTTTTTTTCTCTCTCTCAGGGGTTGTGTACATTTTTAACTAATCGGCTCAGTGTATGGATTCTTGGCCGCTCAAACTCGCATTCAGTTTTAATAATACCAATCTGAATGCTGCAAAAAGAATGCTGATTTCTTATTCGGTCATGGATTAAAATATTTTAGGAGAGCACGGCCGGCTAGCTAGCTAGCTTCCAAGCGTACAAACGAATCTATTGGCTAACTTGTATATGGTCGTGAGCACTGTACGTGGCCGAGATTGTCCCCCTTCCCCCCCCCCTTGCACTTCTTAAAGTATCGTTACCAAAAATGACTTGTAAAGAAACAGTCTAGCGGGTCGGAGATGTGAATGAACAGCATATTCTTTGCCAGAATGTTCTTCGGGTCCCCCCCTACGAGTGAAGCTGACATTTATGAACAATTATTTTCTGTAATCAAAATCAAATTTTACACCGAGATGAATGAGGGTGGCACTGAGATGAATCCAGACAGGTTATGTTGTGGAAATAGCAGCTATTTATGCAAAACCATTTAAATGTGTGCATAACTAACCTCCGGTTGTAATTTATCAGCGTCTGTCAATCCATGTTTGTAAATATTTGTTGCCCATACATCTGTGAATTGTTTCTCTTCGTCGCCTTTTTATGTAATCGTTGTTACATGTGGAATGTATACTTGGGACGTACTGTACAGAGTGGACATGTTTTGTGTTACACATCAATGATTTGTAACTTCCATTAAATCTGTGCTTCTGGATATGCTTCAACATTTTTTTTTTTTTTTTTAAACAATTAATTAATAATCAATTAATTTAATGTGGTGGTAGTAGTAATGTTCACTTTTGAAAGAAAATCTTCTGTTGTGATAAAGTAAAACTACATTGTCAATATATATTTTCTCCTACGTTTGCTATCCAATAAAAAAAAAATAGTTTTACTCCCCAAAAGAAATCTTAGATGATTCAGTTCTGAAATGTTACTATTAATGAATATAACAGTTAGTTGTAAATACTAAGGCTTTTTCTTAGTAAAAAAAAATAACCATGTATAGTACGGCTCTTAAACATAACTTTTTCTAGTTCATAGTGGAAAATATTTTTTTCTCTCCTTTCAATCTGACTGAAATTACTACAAGAATGTACAGCACAAAATGAAGAGATGAATATAAAAAAATGAAACATGATGAAAGTTGTCATAAAAATGGATTAGTGAGTGTGTTTGGTGAGCGAAGGGTTAAAGCAGCACGCTGTGACGCTGACCTTTGACTCGGAGCTCTCGAGATGCTCGTCAGTCTCCCTCGCCACCTCCTGACCAGTGCAGCGACGCTCGCTTGCTCGCAAGGCCTCCCAGGTGAGTTTTTCTTTTGCTTTCATATTTAAAAAGCACATCGGATAACTTCGGACAACCACTCTCTCTATATATGAAAATGAGCAGTCCCTCATGTGAAACTATTTTTGAGCTGATAGAGGCGATTTTAAAACGATTGGGAATTAATAGAGTTTTGAAATATATGTGTTTGTTCGCAGTCTGCAATTTTAGCTTGAAGCAGACGTGCCATTTTGGTCATTTCAGGGGTCAAACAGACGGTCAAAATTCAAATCCAAATTCGATAGTCTGTGATTTTTGCTCCGAGCGAACATTTTGTGCTTATTTTTTGCCATTTTAAAAAATATTTTAAAAGTATTTGCCATGACAGGATACAAGATGGAGCGAGGTTGTCACATCAACGTAGCGATGGTGGACGACATCGGCGTCAACGGCCTGATGGGTTCAAGGGTCGCCACGGTTACGGAGCCGCCGGCCAAGCAGCTCTGCGGCTCCACCGTCAGCTTTCACGAGGTGGGCTACAAGGTTCACGAGACAAACGGCTTCTTCTGGAAAAACACCTCAAGTACTCGCCAGATACTGCTGGACCTCAAGTGAGTACTTTTGTTGTTGTTTCTTTCCGCCTTTAATAATAATTAATCTACATTTTTATTTTAGTTCCTTCTTAGCTGTAAATAATTTCCAACCTCCTTACACCATTCATCCCTCATAACTTAACCGCAGTCATTGTGACCTTTTGTGACAATATTTTATTTTTAATCAACACTTGTGTGAAAGGTCCCACTTTACATTATTTTCACGTGTAGTGTTTCCCATGCAAGAATGAATTATTCCTTGCGTTAATCATATGATATTAGGCATGGTTTCCCACTTTTAATCTCTCAGCATTGTCGCCGTCTGCCAAGGGAACGCATTAAAACGACGTCACGTGACCCATGGCCAGGCTTGTAGTCAATCTTTTAATTCCATTTTATAAGGCTGCACATATTGTGTGTGGGGGGGGGGGGGACTGGCTGAAGCCTTTGGCTACTCAGACAGTTTAATGAGATTCAATACAAGAACTGTATAAAAAAAAAAAAAATGATTTCCTTTAATCCTGCTTTTGGATCAATATTTTTGCCTTGTTTTGTTTTCAGTGGTATCATGAGGCCTGGCCTGAACGCAATTCTCGGCCCCACCGGAAGTGGAAAGTCATCGTGAGTGCAACTGAATTTGTCCAAATAAAAACATCGACATAAATATTGATGATATTTTTCATGACGTCCGAAACAGTTTTTTGGATATTCTCGCTGCGAGGAAAGATCCCTCTGGCCTTTCGGGGGAAGTTTTAATCGATGGAGCGCCGCAACCACCCAACTTCAAATGTCTGTCTGGCTACGTCGTCCAGGTACGTTTTAGATCAATATAGTATTTACAAAACAAAGCATACTAACACGTTAGCATTGGTCCCGTGAATGTTATTAGCTATAATCTGGCCTAAATAACATTGTTAGTATTAATGGGCAAACAATTACGGACAGTTTACAGTATGGCTCTGACTTTAGTTTCTTTCTCTGTACCAGGACGACGTGGTCATGGGAACGCTAACCGTGAGAGAGAATCTCCGTTTCTCAGCAGCGTTGCGTCTACCCGCCCGTGTGTCAGAGCGTGAAAAAGAGGCCCGCGTCAATCACCTCGTCACGGAACTCGGCCTCGCCAAGGTGGCCGACTGCAAGGTGAACTATAGAGAAGATCGTTGCAAATGTCTCCTTGTCGAAAATGTTCCTACGGCGTTCTTCCCAGGTGGGCACTCAGATGACCCGTGGCATCTCGGGAGGTGAGAGGAAGCGGACCAACATTGGGATGGAGCTGATCATCGACCCTCCTGTGCTCTTTTTGGACGAACCCACCACGGGCCTGGACGCCAGCACAGCTAACTCTGTCCTGCTATTGCTACGAAGGTAGTGACTCAAATGATGCTGTTCTATCTAATCTCTGGTTAAAAATGTTTCTCCTCCAGGATGGCCATTCAAGGGAGAACCATCATCATGTCCATCCACCAGCCTCGCTACTCCATCTACAGACTCTTTGACTCGCTCACTCTGTTGGTTGGAGGCAAGATGGTGTACCACGGACCAGCGCCAAACACATTGGACTACTTTGCAAACATTGGTGATCACTTTTTTTTTTAATCAATGTGACTTCCCCAGGGGTCAATCTTAGGTCCCCTATTGTTTGTATATGTTTCCATTAAGCTAGTTAATGACTCAGATCTACTACTGTTGTCTTTCAGGATATTCCTGCGAGCCCCACAACAACCCAGCTGACTTTTTCCTGGATGTGATCAATGGAGACTTCACTTTAACCAGCATGTCCAAAGTCAGTCTTTCTGAAGGTAATGCCGTGTTTACAATTCCATATCTACATCGTAGTGTGCCACCGGGCAATTTCTTTAGCTTTCATTTAATTAATTTTATTTTATTTGACATTCGTCTCCTGGATTAGAGTTGAACTTGGAGGTGAGCAGCTCCAGGGCAAGCATGGAGGAGCGGCTGGTGGAGGAGTACAAGAAGAGCAGCTATTGCAGCGACACGTTGGTCCAGCTGCAACGCATCACTCAAGACAAGCGGCACTCGGCGCCGCCCGCCTCCCGTACCGTCACCTATATCACCTCATTTGGCCACCAGATGCGTTGGGTACTCCACAGAACCTTCCAGAACCTCCTGCTGAACCCACAAACGTCTGTGGCACAGGTACACAAGCTTTGGAGTCTTCAACAAACGCAAACGTTAAAGTTCCCAATGTAAACCTTCGATATGATTAAAATGCTGATTGAAAGGTTTTTCGTCGGACAATTTGGAATCTTGATCCCACCAAACGTTTGTGTTTTTGCAAACATCAAAGATGATTTTATCTTGGATGAACAGCCTTTGGTGGGATCAACCTGACTTTTCAAAGCCTTGAGAAGTCTCCTCACTTTAAGAATTATTAACAGCCAATTGGGCCCAGATAAGACCGCATAATCCCGCAAGTGGGGATCTGGACGGCGTGGGCGCCCTAATCGGCTTTGGTGACTGCGGTGACCCGACTCTTGCCTCCTTTGGGCTCGATATCATATCTGGCCTAAGCCCCCTCGTTGAACCCAAACCGGCATTAACCCCGCCCCGTGCGGCCGTGGTTACGGGCGACGCATCACATGACGTTGTCACGGTTCATCACTCCGGCGTCATGAGCTGATCCTTTCATCCTGGGAACTGCTTAGTTCTGTCTTAATGTGTCAATTGTTGGGATTAAAACTTGTCTGTTTTCACTTTTCTCACTCTCTGCTGTCACCCCTCCCCATCCCCCCCCGCCTGGAAATTCTAAGTGGCAAGTTTCAAGCAAGATTGTTGCATTTTGTTTCCATCCTGTCCTGAACACATGTGCAGGTGGGCGTGCATATATTCCTGGCTCTCGTTGTGGGAGCCATTTTCTTCAGAGTCAAAGACGATCAGAGTGGCATCCAGAACAGGTGAGAGGAACGCAAAAACAAAAATAGAATTGAGTCATTGAGTCAAATGAAAAATTTTCTTTTCACGTCGCACATTAAAAATCAACTATTTAGTGGCAGAAAACCAACTATACGTCCCTGTCCTGTAATGCCAAAAATGAGAATTGCATTCATTCCTATGGGGACTTACTAATCCTCTTAATGTTGGCACAAGCTGGTACTCACAAGGTCAGCAAAGCCCAAGCGGTCTCCAGACCAAGCAGAAGGTCATTGCATTCACACTACTTAAGGGGCGTCCCTAAGGACGCCCGTGAAGGGTCACGGAGTGGAAAACAGGCTTCACCTCTGTCTTCTGCTTCCTCCAGGATGGGGGCGCTCTTCTTCATCACGACCAACCAGTGTTTCAGCACAGTGTCGGCGGCCGAGCTCTTCATCGCTGAACGGAAGCTCTTCACGTACGTTGTTGTTTCAAGTTAGCAATAATGAACGCCATATTAAAAATATATATTAATTCCCTGTAGTGATAGTTTAATTTACAAAAAAAAAATTAATTTGTAAAAAAATCATCAATATTAAAGTCTCATCAACAAACTTAAATGCTCATTTACATAGTCAACAAACTTTCATCTTTATAGCCAATAGTTTTAGTTTTGTTTAAAAGCAAAATGTATGGATGGCGAAGGTTTGACTTGTTGCTGCAGGCACGAGTACATCAGCGGCTACTACAGAGTATCCGTCTATTTCCTGTCCAAGGTGTTGTCCGACATGGTCCTGCGCACCGTCACCTCTGTCATCTTCAGTTGCGGTGTATACTTTATGATCGGTACGGACAATTTTGCCCCTCTAGTATTTCCCTTATTTTATTTTATTTATGTTTGTCTCTTCCCATCACGCTCGATATCGTCTTCAGGGTTGAAGTGCACCTTATCCGCATTCTCCGTGTTCACACTAACGGTGACGTTGGTGGCGTACACGGCCACCGCCATGACCATGGCAATCTCGGCAGACCAGACGGTGGTTGCGCTCGCCAACATCTTCATGACCGTCACCTTTGTCTTCATGATGGTGAGGGAACATCTCTGTATTATACCACAATGTATTCCATGCCGGACGTACGCTTTGTAGATCTTCTCGGGTCTTCTGGTGAACCTTCCGAGCGTCATGGACTGGCTGGCGTGGCTCAAGTATTTCAGTATTCCCCGCTACGGCCTTGCGGTAAGTCCAACTTGATGGAACAGATTTCTCTTAGTCATTTGTCTCTTACTTTGGACTTTGGGATCTTCAGGCCCTGAAGATCAACGAGTTTGTGGGGTTAAAATTCTGCCAGAATGCCAACATGGCCACCGTTGTGTCCAGTTGCAACTGCAGCGTGGCAACCAAGGTTGGACATACGTGAGTAGAGAAACTCCACAATCTCCAGTTGTCATAAAACAACAATGTAAACATTTGTGGTTTTGGTGCAGATGTACGGGGGAGCAGTACTTGGACTATTTGGGGAGCCAGTACGACACGTGGGGCTTGTGGCAGAACCACGTAGCATTAGCCGTCATGCTCGTGGCCTTCCTGCTCATTTCATACCTGAAACTTCGCTACATGAAGAAGTTCACCTAAAAAGGTAGCTCACATTGTTTATTTATAAATATTTACCTTTATTCCATTATTTTAAAAGTAGATGTGCTTTTTATTGTACTTGGCACAGATCACTTGATTTGTTTTATTTACCTCTGCAGTAAACATTTTAAACTGTACTGGCATTGTTTGTATTTTATTATTTCAAGCAATTTGTACAACTGCATTCGCATATAAATGTCATGGTAAAAGCACTAAGTGCTTTGTTTTTACTTTAAAATAGCAAATGTATGAACTAAAACATAAAAGTTCTGTAAATATTAAATATTAGACAGCAAAACTGTGATGTGAGGATAAGCGGTTTGGAAAATGCATGGATGGATAATGAAAAAAAACAACTCCAAATTTGATATCACTTTTAATTGTAAAAAGGTAGATAAGAAAATCTTACAGCACAGGATAAAATATAAATGCATGAGTTTCCCATGAACACTATTTGCACTCCAAATTGAAGTTTGTTTCAAGTTACATTTTGTGTGTGTGCGTGTGTGTGTATACAACACTGATAATAATCTAGCTCATTGGAAGCTTCGAGGCGAAATGCATATCAACGCAACTACTGTAAATGAAAATCAACAAAATGAACATCGTAGAAAAGTGCGTGTTCAAACGTGACAATGGAATGTGAATGTGTGCAAAAATCAAACCCATATTTGACGCTGGCAGTTTGGCGTTTGCTACAAATGCGTATTAAGGCCACACCGTAAAGCAAAGAAGCCGTAAAAAGGATACAAAGAGAGTCGTACAAGTTGGAGCATACATTACATAGATTACTGCTATTGTACCGATTTCAACGATTTTAAAATCAATGCCATATCAATCACAACATCCATCCCCTGGATTTTGCAGCCATAAAGTTTAAAATCACGTGTCCTTCCAAAAGACAAAATGGAGGTATCACACTTAAGCTCTCAGTGGCTCACTTTCTCGTAACAATGTGCATAAATTTAAGTATTTCATTTCTTTTCAGCGTGGTGATGCCTAATACTTTTCCTTCAATCCTTTATTTGCCCGACAGGAAGAATCACGTATGGCTGTTTTTGAGACTTACCGTCAGTGCATCCGAGGTCTTTGTTTTAATTGCTCCTATTTTGTTTGCAATAAAGTGTCTTTTTTTTTAACCTTGCTTTTTTTTTACACGTGAGCGCTACCATTGGCGTCCGTTGCGTCCAAGGACAGTGAGGAAGGGGGGCGGGGGCGTCCGCCTGGGTGGCCCACCTGCGAGGAGACGTCGTCCGATTCCCAGCGCTCCAGTTCCTCCCTCACCAGACGCTCCTGCTCGCTGTGAGCGTCGGCGTCCCGACCGTTCCCGCGCTCCTCCTGACAGGTTATTAGAACCACAAAGATGGGTTAGCATTTCAAAGTTGGGTTTTGTCAACCCTGCCATACCTCCATGGCTCCTTCGAAAAGTCTTCCCAACACGTCCCTCCTCTTGAGTGTGACCCTCTCCATGGCCTCCAACTTGACGATGACGGCGTCGATCTTGGACACGATGCTGCCGATGGAGTGCTCCATCCTGTCCACGCGTCTCACCAGCCTGCAAACGACAACACGGCCGTCACGGTGGTGCCCCCACCCCCTGATTGGGTTTAAGCGTGTCGTACACTTGGAACTCTTCGTAGGAGACGCCGCCCGAGCTGCTGCCGCGGCGCCGCGAGCTGTGCCCGCTGTCCTCATCATCGTCCTCCTCTGAGTCGTCCTGGCCGCGAGGCGGCAGGCTTCGCCCGCTGCACGCTCGACTCAGAGAGTTGCGCTCCAGATCCAAGTCCTCCTGCAAATGGAATTGAGGTCATGGAATTGCTTTCACGTGCTCCATTTTTTTCCCCTTTTGCATTAGTTTTGCATTGATGTAATTGACCTCCATGCCACTAGAGGGACTCTCACGCTGGGAAGCATATAAAACCCAAGTGTTGACAGGAAGCCAATAGTTTGCAACTGTGTGGAAGGCCTTGAAACTTCCAGTGTTTTAGGTAAGATTTATACGTGGTTATTTTGGTTACCTTTGTGTTATTTTTTTTGAATGGCCATTGTTTGTTGGTGTGCACACATTCACAAAAACCCAATGAACTATCGGGGGTGACTGTTAATCTTTCTTTTTGTTTTGGGCTGAAACGTCCCCCCCCCCAAAAAAAAATTTGCTTTGCTGAGTTTGTTATATTTTCAGAATTAAGTAGGATAAAAATAATCATTATGCGAGTATAAAGTCACAGTCATAAAAACAGTTGTAATGTTGTGAAAATAAAGATATTTGTTTGGGTCCACCACAACAAATCTGATGGTCTTTATACTAACTCGCTCCTTCTCCAGGTCGTCTCTCATCTGCTGGTGGTCGTGTTCCGTCAGCTCCTGGTCACCGTCGTGGTCATACTTGGCAAAGATGGCCTGGATCTCCACATCTGTGTGGCCTTTTCTGTGCCGAGACAGAAACCACAAAAAAGGTATATCGTATACAATATTCCAATGAAGTTCCGATTCTCGAAACCTATTGGAAACTCTTTGCATGGACAAAAGTAGTCCTTTAGCGCCATCTTGTGGTATCTGACTCACCGCTTTAAATGCTGTCTCAGTTCATCCAAGTTGAGCTTGCCTCCAGCCTGACGCAGGCTGTCGGAGATGTCGTCCACCGCCGTTTTCTTCAGCCTGAGCTTCATCAAGGCTTTGTTACAACCCTAAGGGAACATTTTTTTTAAGGTAAGACGCTCTTGAATCTTGAAGATGGCAAAGTCTTTTTTACCTTCTTGATGAGGTCGCTCATTTCCATGTCAGACCTCTGCTGAGACATGTCGGCCTTGACCTCGGAGTAGGTGTCGTTGATGATGGCCAAGAACATGTTCTGTGGTGCAAACGTGATGATGTGTCAGCGGAGGAAATATTCGGTTACGCGAGTTTGTGCTCACCATGAGGATAAAGAAGATGAAGAAGACAAAGGTGGTGAAGTAAACAGGCCCCAGCACCGGGTTGGCCTCCTCGATCTCGGAGAACTCAAAGTCTCCCAGGATGATGCGGAATTGAGTAAAACTACACAAAAGTAGCAATATCGTTTTGGTTAGCAACAGACAATGTGGCGCAGAAGCATTTAAGGAAACGCAGCGGATCGTGTGTTGTCCTTACATGCTGGACTGTAAGCTGCTGAAGTCGTCGACTTGAGTTCCGAAGAGCAGGTAGGCTAACTGGGCGTAGGCCAAGAAGATGATGAAGAACATGATGGCAAAACCGACCAAGTCCTTGGCACAGCGAGACAGGGTGCCCGTCAGCTGACTCATGGTCTTGTTGAAGTTGATGAACTTGAAGAGCTGAGGGAATCGTTAATTTGATTTATTCCCCTTTATTTATTCCTCTTAAAACATTTTCCAGGCATACCTTAACCCAAGAAAAGAAGACAATGACGGCCACCAGGTTGTTGAACTGGAGCTGCAGGTTGGCCAGAGGCTCGAAGGTGGGGTGTGTGTTGTAGTTCTCCAGAAGGCTCTTCAGCTGGTGGCTGACCATGGTTGTTCTGATTATGTTCATGATAATGGCCACCACACTCAACTGCAAAAAGGAAACCGCAATATATTTGAGTTTAGAAAATTACGGAGAAATGAGGCAAAACGTTGCACGAGCAGATACGTACGGTGACGATGAAGACGTCCAAACAGTTCCACGGATTCCTGAAGTAATGTAGGCGATGGATACGGATCTCCAGCGCCTCTTCCACCACGTAGTAGAGGATGAAGAGGCAGAACATGACCTCGCACAGGCCCACAAAGTAGTCCCAGCTGGACACGTATCGGATGAGACGCACCGTCTGGAACTGCCAGGACGTCACCGCCCCGCCAGTTGCCGGGAACTCCATCAACAACCTGACAAATGTTGTTCGAGCTTTTAGACATGCTGGTCATGCTTTTTGAATTGTCCTTTCAGTCGACATTCCTCACCTGACAATGCAGAAGATGTTGATGTTACCGTTGTAGACGGCAAAATCGAGGAAGACGGCTCGGGTGCCTCTGTCGAGCCACTGGTGGTCTTTGAGGAAGCGTAGCTGGACCGCAGACTCCTGCCTGGTCCGGGATAGATCTTGGTAATAACCCCCGCCGCCGTATTTGGACACACGACCCCAGTGGCTGCTCCCGTTGGCTCTGGCCTCCGCCACATGCGTCCACGCCGTCCCGTTCCCGGGCCCGAAGGGGGCGGTGTCCTCGTTGGCGCGCGTGTAAACGTTGTAGCAGTCGCGGACTTGGTCGCGCAGGTCCTCGTGGACGCTGCACGACTCGTTGCGGACCTTGACTTGCCGGAGGCGAGGCACCCCGAGCAGGAGGTTCTCGTAGAAGATGTGAGTGGGGTTCTCGGCCAGGCTGGCGTTGTACCACGCTTCCCAGTACATATTGTTAAGAAAAGGTCCTTCTGTGTACTGAGAGGACAAGGAGACGTGATTATAGCGCAGTTACCCAAAATATAGAATATATTTGTTTTCTCAAATGAAAGTCTACGCTTTTAATTTTGACGCAAGTATATTTTTAACTATAATTCTACCAATTATGCAATCATGAGATGAATTAATATTGATTGTGATGTACCTTCCAGAAGTCTTCCATAGTCGAAAGGCTCCTAAACGTGGTGTCCTCTCCAGGGGAAAGATGTTTGTCCAAATAAAGCTGCGACATGAATTTGGTGTAGTAATACATGTTGGTGCTCACCATCCCGTATGTCACTGCACACCATTCCAAACACACAAATATACACATTTAAGCTTCTTTTACACAACGAGACAGCAGTGTACAATGCATAGTTCAATGAACCCGTTATAAAAGAGCAGTTTATCCAGCGCTGCACAGTGTATTATGCCAGGAAACATTTTCCTGAACCGCCCTTAACCACATTAGTTTTACTGAAGCAGCAAAATAGAAAAGAGCAAAACGTTCGGCATGCATTCCCTCAAATTGTCTGGCTAGTCAGGTAATTTAATCCTACGTTATTCCATCTGCTCAAATCATTCATGGTCGAGTTTTTCTAGGTCACCAGTGTAATTTCAGGTTGAAATGGGTTACTTACACACGCAAACTGTGATGAGGAAGGCGACGTAGGTGAGCATCTCTCGCAAAACATTCCACAAGTAGCGTTCGCGACTGCTGTTGCTGTCTTCCATTAACTCCGTGCCCCACAAAACTGCAACGAGGGAGACAAAAAAAAAACTCATTAAGGTTCTGCACCCCAAGATGTTGACAAAGAAAATCAGCAATTGTAAATTGAACTTTCATGTGTTCAGATTTACGAACAATTCAGTTTACGAACATCCTCCTCAGACACATTTGGTACCTTAGTGACTTCCTGTAATTGATAACTATTTGATTGCTCGATTGATTGGGGCAACTCCACTGTTTTTGGTCAATACGATTTTTAAAAAGGAAGACAAGGGAATATAAATCATTTCAACTGATTTTAACATAAACTTGATCATGAAGATTGTGTCTTACTTCTAATTTTCTGGAGTATCTGCTTCATACAGCTGCTGTGCTCACGCCTGCCCCGCTGCCCCTCATCTCCACTCGGGCTCGGGTAGGCTCCTCCATCGTGGATTTGAGGGCTGCGTCCTCCGCCGCCGACGTTGGAGTTGCCCAAACCGCTGCTGCAGCTGCTGTTGCTGGAAGCCGTGGATGCAGACCTCCTCCCCGGGCTTGCTGCAGGCCAGTCCGCTGCCATGATCTCTTCGCCGGGCTCGAAACCCGGGTTGTCGCGGCTCCAAGCTTGTCTGGATGGCGAGGACGGAGAACCAGCTGTCATTCCCACGGCCACCGAATCCCGATGCTGCTGTTGCTGGATGTTCTCCATCTCGATGCCCTCGCTCGCTTCCCGGGCGCCGTGTTTGGGTTTTACCCGAGATGATGAGCTCATGGTACTCGGGATACTTACTTAATCCGAACGATCATACGAGTTTATAAAAATAAAAAATACTGCAAAACTTAATCAGCGAACGGGAAACTTTTAAGAAAGGGGGTAAAAACTCGACGTCGTTGCTCCAAAGTCCTTCCAACTAACTTGGGCTCGAAAATGGCTCACGTCGCACCCTAAAAATTAACACAGACAAAATATGCCTGTTATTACTTGGTTGTTATCTTTTAGGAACTAAAGGAGACGGAAAATCGTCGGGTTTCCGTAAAAAGGTTGAGAGCGAGAAAAGTTTTCTCGTCCCGGGACAGCCATCTTGTTCTTTCGCTGCCCCCCCGACGCCTAAAGGAAAAACGGTAATTCTCGGGTTACATTAACTGTCATGGCGTCAAATAAAATCATAGAATATTGACACAAATCGCCTATTGACATTTTATAC
Source organism: Syngnathus acus (assembly GCF_901709675.1). NCBI lineage: Eukaryota > Metazoa > Chordata > Actinopteri > Syngnathiformes > Syngnathidae > Syngnathus > Syngnathus acus. The sequence continues at coordinate 2,594,022 of NC_051087.1, forward strand.
GTAGCATTAGCACATTTAGCGAATAATGTTGGAATTTTATTTTCTTTTTTCTTTTAATTTTTATAATTTACGTTTTAATCCATTAGTTATCCGGTTGAGAATTTGTACGCATTCTGTGTAGATTGAAACATTGTGGTCGAATAAAGTTTTGTGTTTTAATTCGGATTACGTTACATATGTATTTTATTGACCTGTTGCTATGGCAACCCGCTCAATCACAACAAGCCGCTCAGTGTTTTCCAAACTGAGGCTGGGAGGGATGCGCAGTGGAGGCCGTTGATTGGTCGGTTTGCTAAAACGTCACTATTTATTATTTATCATTATTAAGGTGTTTACAAAGTACGAGACACAAATATGTTATTAAGAAACTGAGATTTGTTTTAAAATTGTAAAAATGACATGTCTGACTTTGTCCCATGATCAGGTGACATTTTTTTAAGTTATTGTGGGCAGGACTAATACTGTGTCGTCATGGTTCGTTTTGCCTCGAGGAATGGCTCAGATAATTCTTCACGATTATTTTTCTTGTGATTGTGTTTTTTAACACCTTAAAAATGATACTAACATACTTGTGAGTCATTTGAATTGCGAAAATTCACGATGTATCTTTTGCCAATGTTGAACAAGTTGTATAAAGTTTTTGGTAGGCAGAACTCCTGTGTCGTCATAGTTTGTAGAGCAGCTGATTGGTGAGCACGCCGCACTTGGGGGCTCCTACTCCAAAACGCAGGGGTAAAACAATAAATCGAAACCGATCGCTTTAAATGTTCAATCTCGTATCTCGCAGATCATAAATTGTCGGCGAGAGACCTGTAAACACCTGGCTGTGTAATTTCGACTCACTGTCACTATTACTATTATTATCATTATTATTACTATAATCCTTTCTGTTTACATAGATAGGTCTTTAACACGGTAAGTTCACCTCCATCCTTCAGCGTAGCTAATGTTGTGGCTGCCTTACAAGCTAAATGCTAACTTTAGCCGCATTGTCTCGTCTAAGTGCTCGTTAAGAGGAGCTGCTAGTAGTTTGATGTTGTCAAACTAGTAGTTTTTTGTATAGACACTCCACATTTCCTGGCAATGAACAGAATTAGAGCGTTCTCGTCGCTGTGTTTTGTTTTCCCTGACCGCATAGGACTTAGCAAGTTGAGGCTCGACAGTGAAGTTGATTGCAAATTGTTGAAAAGCTTTTTCTGACATAATGAAAACCTCGGACATTGAATGGATGTAATGTACGATTTACAACGTAGACGTAACAACGGCTGCCGTCGCTTTTTGTTGTGTCGTTGTGTGTCCACCTCCGTTTGCATTTCATGTTGATTTTACCGACACGCTTTCTATATTGTCTGCTTTGTCTTGTGTGCTTTGCTATAATAAAATATCTTAACTCAACGATAATGTTATCAATTTAACCGCGAGTGTCCTGAATAATTAAAGACGACGCCACAAGTTAGCCTAGCCCCGGTGCTAACCGAGTTAAAGCGGGCTAGCCGTGATTCTGTTTATCACACGCGGAAGTCGTTAAAATGTCGCTCTATTTATGTTTTTAATTGAGATCATCGTCAGTAAGTCCAGGGGCCGCAGTGCACGCTAATCAATAGTGATGACATAATGCTACAAACAGGAGGCTCGTGTTGTGCATCTAGGCCACGACTGTACGAAGGCGGATGGGGGGGGAAACATAATTATGTGCCAAATATTTTCTAATAATCAGCCTTTTTCTAGCGTGTCCTGTATTATATGTCGACCTGTGTCTTTGTTTGACTTGATGGACGTGATGTCACGCGTAGCTCCTGACTTAGCCTCCATGCTAACAGTCAGCTGTTGTGTGACTGATGCGGGCCTAGAAGTGAGACAAAGAACTGTGTTTTTCAAAAGCTTTATTCCGTTGGAAATCAAGGATTTGTCCCGCCTATAATATTCGGAGGCTGTCGACCTCGCCTTTGTTCCGTGCCATATGACATGAAAGTTCTTACCTATATAGCATTGCACTGGTTGGGTGTCATTTGTTTAATTGTAAATGCAGTGTTACGTCGACGCTACGGTGCTGTATTGGAAGTTGCTCCTAACTACTACTCGTTTCCCATTCTCAGATCTTTGCTTTAAATTGAGCCTGACAGTAAATCAACTTTAGCCTTGCTATAACTAAACTCCATCTTTCTGCCTTGCAGCACTTAATATTGTTTACCAAAGAAATGGTGATGGAGAAACCAAGTCCCCTGCTTGTAGGGCGGGAGTTTGTGAGGCAGTATTACACGCTGTTAAACAAGGCACCAGACTTCCTGCACAGGTAATTATCGGCGTGCATGTACGAGGCGCTTTGTAGCTTGTTGGGGACACCGTGTTCCGTTCCTCAACTGTTTAATGCCGCTTTGTCGTCAGGTTCTATGGGAGGAACTCTTCCTATGTTCATGGAGGTCTTGATCCGAGCGGGAACCTGGTGGAAGCAGTGTACGGGCAATCGGTAGGGTTTTGTTTTCGCAAGTGTGGTTCCCTTGCAAATCAAATGTGGAACGACTGACAAGTTTTGTCGTCCGTCTGGTAGGAAATCCACAAGAAGGTCATGTCTCTGAAGTTCAGCGAGTGCCACACAAAGATCCGGCATGTGGACGCCCACGCCACGCTCAGCGACGGCGTAGTGGTGCAGGTTCTCGGCGAGCTCTCCAATAACGGGCAGCCCATGCGGAAGTTCATGCAGACGTTTGTGCTTGCCCCAGAGGTAGGCTGCCGCTGCTACGCCCATAGCTGTCTGTTATTTAATTAATAATAAATACATTCTTTTGAATGACCTTCTCCAGGGTTCAGTGGCCAACAAATTCTACGTACACAACGACATCTTCCGCTATGAGGACGAAGTTTTTTGCGACTCGGAAGCGGAACTTGACGAGGGTGAGATATTTTACTGCGACGTCGCCGATTTTGCTGTAGCACAGTGTTGTTGATGTTGTTGCAAATTCCCTGACTGATTTAGAATCAGAGGAGGAAGTTGAAGAGGAGCCAGAAGAGAGGCAGGCATCCCCCGAGCCGCTGCAAGAGAGCCCCAACAGCAGCGCCTACTACGAGCCCCACCCCGTCACGTACGCTCACGCTTGTCTGGTTTTATTCTTGTTTGAGGCGTTGATGGAAAAACATTTGAGCCCATTTTTGGCTCTCTGCAGAAACGGAGTGGAGGAACCAATGGAGGAGCCGGCTCCCGAGCCGGAAATGGAGCCAGAGCCCGAGCCCAAGGTCGAGGAGATAAAAGCCGAAGTGGATGAGAAGGTTCTGGAAGAAACGGAGGAAAAAGCCCCCTCGCCGGTCCCGGTTGAGTCTCCGCCTCATGCGCAGGAGCCACCCAAGGTATGCGATAACGCCACGAGAAACATTGTAACACATTTTTGTTGAAAGTTAAAATCGACATAATATGCATGTACGAATTTGTAATTGGACAGTCGAATCTCTGTTTCCCTCCCAGACCTTTTCATGGGCCTCAGTGACCAGCAAAAACCTGCCTCCTGCCGGCACCTCCTCTGGAATCCCACCCCACGTTGTCAAAGCTCCAAGTTCACAGGTAAGCCTTCTGTGAAACATGTCTTTAATTCATGACTCGTCTGCAGCTTTCCCAAAAACGACAAGCAATCGATTCGTCCGTAGGCCCGAGTCGAAGCCAAACCAGAAACCCAGGCAGCGTCGCTCCGACCCCGAGACCAACGCACCCGCGACAGACCGGTCTTCCCCCCACGAGGCCCGAGACCAGGTACTGACCAATTTACTTCACATTCTGCCATGACGTTCTTTGAAATTCAATGAAATTTGAAGCGGGTGCCTTTTTGCTCTCACCACTAGATGGCGCCCCGTCATCGGATGCACAAATGGGAAAACCTCACCTGAGTTTTGTTAACAAAGGTAAATCACATTTTTACCGTCATGAAGGCAGGAAGTTAGGAATTTATTTCCATGTTTTTTTCTACAAATACTGAGTGATTGCCCTTGGTGGAGATTATTGGTAGGAATTATTTCTCCTTATCAGTTTCGTTTTGTGTTTTATGTGTCAGGCAACAGAGGGGAAGGTGAACCCGGCGAAATGGACGGCAGGCGAACCGTACGCTACCCGGACAGCCACCAGCTTTTCGTCGGCAACCTCCCGCACGACATCGACGAGGGCGAGCTCAAAGACTTCTTCATGAGTACGGCCAAAATTGTCATCTTCGAACAGCATTCAGACTACGCTTGGCCCAATTTATTGCCTTACGAGTCGTCGTATGATAAAAGTTTTGATCTTCTTCTACGTTGCAGCCTACGGGACGGTCGTGGAGATGCGCATCAACACCAAGGGTGTCGGCGGCAAGCTCCCCAACTTTGGATTTGTGGTTTTTGACGACTCTGATCCCGTGCAGAAAATCCTTGGGGCCAAGGTAGACGGGGCATGTATTGACATTTAATTACCAATTTTATTCACTGGGTGGTGCGTCACTGTTTGCTCACGTATTCCCAACCACTGGTCTGCACAATTGGGCCTAAATATTTAAGGGGGAAATCAGCCCCAAGATGTTTTTTTTCCCTGCCAAGTTTTCATCGACTACAACAGAAATTAGTCAAATTTTTTTCTTCTTACATGTTAACAAAAGTTTTTTCTCGTACAAAGTATTTTATTGGGTTGAGTGTTTTCTTGCCATCCTAAGTTTGCCCTTCCTCCTGCAGCCCATCATGTTCCGAGGCGAAGTGCGTCTCAACGTGGAGGAGAAGAAGACGCGGGCGGCACGTGAGCGAGAGATCCGGAGCGCCGGTGGCCCCGACGACCGTCGGGACATGAGGCGCAATGACCGAGGACCCGGAGGCCCGCGGGGCCTCATGGGAAGTGGCATGATGCGGGAGCGCGACGGCAGGGGACCCCCGCCCCGGGGCGGCATGGCTCCTAAACCCAGCATGGGGTCTGGAAGGGGCTCTGGAGGCCTCGGTGAAGGCCGCTTCACAACCCAGCGCCGTTGAGGAGAACGGGAAGTCGTACCGCTGGCTTCATCATTGTCATCTGTTAAATCTTTTTTTTTCTTTTTTTGGGAGGGGGGGGTTCCCCTTTTGCTTTGGAATTGTGACGCACCCTGTCGATCGAGCTTATTTAGTTGTGAGCCGAAGATCTTTTTTTTTTTTTTCCCTTTTTGCTACGACATGAAATTACAAACTTATCATTTGTACATTTTGAGTGGGGAAAGCAACCAGGAGTCATTTTGTGCCACATTCGGAGGGACTGAAAGACTTTAAGTACCATTTAAAAAAAAAAAAAAAAAAAAAAAAAACCAGCCCGTTGTTCTGGATAAAAGAGATTATCTGCCTTGACTTAACCTTCCATTGCACATTTTCTATGGTAGTTACTGTTGGAAGATGCAAAAGTTGTGCTGTTCCGAAGGGAAAGGCCTGCCTTTTTTCCCCCCCCCACCCTTCCACTCTTTCAAAATTTGCATTCGCCAATATGCACTCATGGATACCTTTTTTTTTTTTCTTCTTCTTTTTTCTAAAGTTGGCATTCTCGCTCAGAAAGCCGACGAAGCGACACAACACAAACGGGGCAGGCCTCGCTGCTGTGACCAATGTATACCGAAAATTTACATTTTACTGCTGGATGGACAAGATGACCTATTTTTGCCTCGTTTCTAATATAAATAATCCAGGATGTTCACCAAATGACAGTATATTTGAACGTGGGGGGAGGGCAAAGGATACAGACGAATGGAAGAGTGGCGCTCTGGTTTCTTTTCATTCAAACTTTGTCTCATGTTTTCTTTTTTTTTTTCCAGCTAGGGATGAAGGACGCCATTCCTGTCGTTAAAACGTGACAGAATAAATGTACAGCAAAAGTCATAGTTTACTGTTTCGCATTCCTTTCTCTTGGTATATAAAAAAAAAACAAAAAACAAAAGCACGGTGCCTTCTGCGTTCACCTTTTTCGCTGTTAACGAAGCAATGCCGGACTTTAGTCAGATTGAAGTTATAGTCCAATTCCAGTTTTAAGATGTGACTTTTTGTACATTTTCTTTGCTCTTGTTTGAGTTTTGAGGGGCCCGTCTTAAAAAAAAAAGTTAAAGGTACATTTATATACAGAATTTCATGTTTTTAATATAGTGCCCAGCTTTGACATATTGGAACCTCCAAAATCGAAAGAAAAAATATATTGAAGATGTGCAATGAATTAGCATAAAAACAATGAAGAAATTGTACAGGCAATGTCGAGATTATGATCAGTCAAAAAAACAACCTCGCGCCAAGTAAAAAAAGGCAAACTACTCACATTTGGAAATAAGGCAGTATTTTGTTGTAAAATGTGTGAATGCCACATTTAGATAATTGGATTGCTTATATTGCAGACTTTCCTGATTCCTGCTTTGTGGTTTTTTTTTCCTCCCCCCCCCCCTCGTTGCCATCTACTTTTCTGTGGTGTAACAAAATGGAAAAAATGCAACTTTCCGACTGTTTCCACTCTCAAAATTGGGCGGACTTCAAACTTTTGGAGGTTCCACTATCTATTTGTTTCCTCTCAGGTTTTCATGTTTCTCAAAATACAATTTTGTAGACCACCCAGAAAGAACCTGAGATCACCTTTCTAGCCACATTTGTACTTTTCATAACTGCTTACTTTTGCGCTTAATTTCATTCATGTGCCCTACAGGAGGTTTTGTTTAGATTATCTTGCACTGAAAGGGGGAAAGTGATGTAGCAACAAATTATGGTAACGAGGTCTTCCTTGTCTCGTGGGTATTGCACTATTTTTTGTTTTTTTTGGGCGGGGTGGCAACATTTTCAAGGACAATCTGACAGTTTTGAACGTGGCCTCCAATATTCATCTGAATTGGCACAACCTATTTTTCAGAGTAATTTTGTTCAATGCTTTATTTTAATTGTTTTGTGTGTGTGTGGCAGTGAAGATCCACTGCTTAGGGATCTTCAAAAGCAGACAAAGCTGTAAATTATTATTTTTCTCTCTGGTTGCAAGTAGACTGGATAGTCACGGTGAATCATGCAAGTCCTTCTTTAATAGAAATAGACTGCTTACAAACATAATAGCCATCTTTGACTGTGTTTACTTAGCCTTGTTGCTCCAATACATTTTTCTTTACTTTCCTCTTGGTTTGACTTTCCTTTCCATTTTGAATGTGTCAGACTCAATAAACTACTGATATCAGCACCACTCAATACACTGGTTGTGTCTTATGCGGCCTATCTATAATTTTTTGTTTTTTATTTTATTTTGACAGTGCGTCAGACAATCAAAAGGGGTACAATTTGGATTTCAGCATTGTTTTGTAGTGAAATGTCTCAATAAGTACGAAACTCTACAAATGGTCATTAAATAAGTTCAACGATTGGTTATGTCCCATAATTCAATGGTTTGTTTAGATCTGCTTAATTCTGTCCTCCCATGCCCTCCGTACATTTTCCCAGTTCGTTTTTGTTGTCCTGGCCCTTTAAATGTGACTCTAATGGGCCACGTATCGCCACGTCCTCGCGCATGCGCAGTCTCCTTCGCCCGCGAGGAGTTCCGGGGTCGCTCTGTCAACCTGGTTAAATAATTAAAAAAATATCAACACACGGTTCTGTACACTTTCCTCCATATTATCTTTCCCTCACCCGAATCAGAGGAGATTCCGGAGTGTCCTTGTCGGAGAGGTCGCAAAAGGGCCTCTGTAGAGAAAAGATGAACTTCTTCAGGGGAGTGATGGGCGGGCAGGCAGCCGGGCCGCAGCCGACTGGAGCGGAGACGGTATGAAGCTAACCCCGGCTGGCTGCGATTGGTTTAGCATTTGATCCGTAATACCTCAAACGCGTGTTTGAAAGTGCCTTTAAACTCCACTTCAAGCTGAGCCTTTACGTTTACCTTACGTGGCGTGGCGTCCGTCATTTCATGGAGGAAGTAGCTTCGTCTAATCACATTGACTAGTGTCGATGCTAATGTTGCTAAGCTGTCATTTACGGCGTTTTCTACTTGCGGTCTTAATAATTGTTCATTCTTTGAAAGTATTTCAATATATCGTTATTCCAATCCATATGCTGCAAATGAATTTGAACCAATCGAGAAATTATTTTAATTGATTGTATCTCAAATATTGCATGTATGTTGTTTTTATTATTGGACAAGATATAAACAGTTTGTTGTTTTAAATGGAGTCATTATCAAAATCCGGGTGTGATTCATCTACTGTACGTATGGGTAACTAAATATAAAATGTTAAGCTAGTACAAAGCTAGCTACATATTGATCCAATCGCAGTTGCTGCATGATCTTTATTTGGTTCGCTTTTATCCTTATTTTGCCATTAAAAATAACACCAGGATTGTATTTTCTGTTTCTTGGCCATAAACCTGATCTTAATAATCAATACCGCTTCCTCTGGTGACAGATCCAGAAATTGTGCGACAGAGTTGCCTCGTCGACTCTTCTCGAAGATCGCAGGGATGCGGTCCGTGCTCTCAAATCCCTCTCTAAGGTAAGATCTCAACTGCTAAATTCAAATTAAATGAAGAGTGAACTATCTGTTCGCATAAAATTATGAACTAATTGTGAGATTTACAAGTGTAGTTCCTTTTAATTGCCTGCTTTCTGTTTAACCCACCTGTCATGAAATATTAACCATTTGCTTCGTAGAAATATCGCATGGAGGTTGGCACGCAGGCGATGGATCACTTGATAAACATCCTGCAAACTGACAGGTATCAATGCTGTCATTTAAAAATATCGTTTTTCATACGTGATGGGTTGGCAGACAATTTTTATATAAGAAGGTTTTCCTGTAATATGTCCTCTGTAAAAGATGGTCTATGATTTTTATTTCCATTATTTTTTATGGCATAATCTCACAACAGTGCTACTCACCTCTTTTGCTATAAAATCAGATCCGACTCTGAAATCCTCGGCTACGCTTTGGACACTATGTACAACATTATCTGCAACGATGAGGAGGAAGAGCAAGGTAGTGCACAACTCGTCGCTGATTAGAAATATTGATTTTCATTAAAAAAAATAAAATAAAAGTGTCAGTCATGTTGACAATCACCCAGTGTGCATTGCACTCTTCCTGTACACCACCGAGTCTGTGTTTTAAATGTAAAGATTGTCATCTCTCTTCTTCTCTTCCATGTCTTAACCTCACAGACGAATCAGAAGGTAAAACTTCTTTACTGTGCATGATTGCCTCCCTTTCCCGCCTTTCCGTTACCGGACACCACCATTGCCATCATTGCGTGCGCTGTAAAAAAAAAAAAAATATTGGCTGATAAAAATGAGCATCATTACCAAAAACAAGCCAATCAATTTATTTTGCGTCCAAATTTCTTCCTCTTTTTTTTTGTACAGATGAGACTGCCCAGAAGCAGGCAGATGACCTGGGCGCCAAATTCACAGAAGCCTTCATCCAGGACCCCGAACACATCACGCTTCTCCTCACCATGTTGGAGGTATTGCAAAACATCCTTCACTCATCTAATCTCAAATTGACACTCTTGACGCCTTCACGGCCTCACAGACTATTGGAATTTCAAGAACTCTCGCAGCAATCCCTGGAATGCAGTGTTGCTACAACGAGACATTAATGCAAACATTTCCTTCTACCTGTGAATTCTTTGTCGTGGCAGGAGTTTGACTTCCACGTGCGTTGGCCCGCCGTGAAGCTGCTGACGGCCCTGCTGAGGAACCAGTGTGTCCAGTTGCAGAGCATCATCCTGGTTAGCCCCATGGGTGCGTTTGCCAGCCTTTGTTTCCTCCGTGTCCTCAAAGCTCTCTACAGCAAGTACACATCCTTCGCTTGCACTTGCAGGTGTCTCCAGGTTGATGGACCTGTTGGCTGATTCTAGAGAAGTGATACGCAACGACGTGAGAACCTAAAAAAAATTCAATAATGATTCTTGGATGTTGTGGTGACCAAATTGACCCATTTCCCCAAACCTTCAGGGCTTGCTGTTGCTCCAGCAGCTGACCAAAGGCAACGCAGCCATCCAGAAGATTGTGGCCTTTGAGAACGCCTTTGAGCGTCTCCTGGATATCATCACCGAAGAAGGCAGCAGTGATGGAGGTACAAAATGCTCCGGTGTAGGAATTCTTACAAAGTGGACACCAACAATATTAAAACACAATTTAATGGCTCACTGATGTGAAGTTTCACAAGATTGGTGTCTGGTGTCTTCTGTTTGCGTGTCACATGTGCACAGGCATTGTCGTGGAGGACTGCCTGCTCCTATTGCGCAACCTCCTCAAGAACAACAGCTCCAACCAGAACTTCTTCAAAGAGGGCTCCTTCATCCAGCGCATGAGGCCTTGGTTCGAAGTCGGCGACGACAACTCGGGCTGGTCGGCACAGAAGGTCACCAACCTCCACCTCATGCTGCAGGTACCATACATTTAGATTTTCTTTCTGTTTTTATATTTAAGTGCTGTTTTTTTGGATTCTGACCTGTCTGACAAACATCCTAGCTGGTGCGAGTCATGGTGTCCCCGGTGAACTCGCCCGGAGCCACGGCCAGCTGTCAGAGGTCCATGTACCAGTGTGGCCTCCTGCAGCAGCTGTGCACCATCCTCATGGCCACCGGCGTGCCGGCGGACATCCTCACTGAGGTAAATGGTTATCACCAGTACACAACCGGAGGTTTGTTTCACATTCGATCGTCTCGCTTCCTCCCTGCAGACCATCAACACTGTGTCAGAAGTCATCAGGGGCTCGCAGATCAACCAGGACTACTTTGCGTCAGTTAATGCACCATCCAACCCACCCAGGTAAGACGCAGCAATCCCACAATTGGGGTCATCTCGACAACATCTTGTCCTGTCCTGTTTGTAGACCTGCTATCGTGGTCCTGCTCATGTCCATGGTGAACGAGAGGCAACCTTTTGTGCTACGCTGCGCCGTGCTCTACTGCTTCCAATGTTTCTTGTACAAGAACCAGAAAGGGCAAGGGGAGATCGTGGCCACGCTGCTGCCTTCCACCATCGACGGTCAGTCAGGTGGAGATCTCCAGTATTACTCGAACGTATCAATCAAGCTTTTGCGCTCGCGTGCGCCCCTCAGCTAATTCCATCTCAGCCGGCCAGCTGCTGTGCGGCGGGCTGTTCTCCGCTGACTCCCTGTCCAACTGGTGCGCTTCGGTGGCCCTGGCGCACGCCTTGCAGGACAACCTCACCCAGAAGGAGCAGCTGCTGCGGGTCCAGCTGGCCACCAGCCTGGGCAAGCCGCCCGTCTCCTTGCTGCAGCAGTGCACCAACATCCTCTCCCAGGTAGCCTAGCGCTAAGTAGACACTTTTAAGGTGGCTTGGAGATTTTTAGTGCAGTGGCTCTCAAACCACAGACGGAAGAAATTGAGTCACTGTACTCAAAAATAGCTTGAAAAGCACAATTGTAGGGGCAAAGGTCGACTGTGATTGATATGAGCGGTTTGACGTTGTGATTTTTCAGGGTGATAAGATCAGCCGGCGGGTGAGTAAAGTGCGTGCTACTTGTGTTTGTGTGTAGTTTTAGCGTGGGTTTTTTCCCCCCCCCTTTCGTCTCGGCTTGGCTTGCGTAGGAGCAAGGTCCTTTTGGAAGTGGCTATCTGTGTGTGTGAAGGGGGAGCTTGGTGACTAGTAAGTCCTGGTTCACCTTTCTAGTCAACGGCTCATAATCAGGCTGCACTGGTGCAATTCACCCCTCTTGGGCTTGAAGCTTTCGGAATTTCTGTATTAGTTTGTTTACTCAACTGCAAAGGACCAGTGTTGGCATTTGTGGGATTATTAAGTTGATTGGGGAGGAGGCCCTTATTTCTACATTTTTATATTGATCTTTGTTTCTATCATTTATTTACTTTCAATTTTGTTTATAATAATGATATGTACTGGATTATTACCTTCAAATTTGCCAGGTCGACTTTGCCGTCTTAAATAAAATAAAATGACCCAATATTTAACGGGAATAACAAATATTTATCCTCATTCTTAACATTTATCAATTATTACATTCAAGCAATAACTTTTTTGTGCATTGCATCCTATTTGGAGACCTATTCTAAAAAGGTGACTTTTCTCAATTTTGCAGGTTATGAAATGCTGCAAAGTGTTTCGCATGTTGTTTGCAGCTTGCAACTGCAGCTTCTTGCATTCCCACTCTGTTTTTAAGACACATTAAGCTGCATTTGAATACTTTTTTGTTCCCTCCAAGAGGTGGAATGATGCGTATTTGATGAAAGAATATGAAATATATGATCTGTATTTAAAAGCATGTCGTGGTTTGTAATGTTAATTTAAAAAAAATGTCTTCTCCCACCTTTATGCCAAGATCACGATTTTGTTAGACATGCATGTATTGCGCAACCTAACCAAAAGCCACTGTTGCTTTTTTTTTTTTCTGCTCACCCTAGTCATAACTAATTTTATACAACACAGATTCTTAAAGATTTTATAAAATATTTTCAAGAAAAGATATTTTTATATAATATTCTAACAATTTTATTTATTTGAAGTAGTAAAAAGCTACTAATGTTTTCAGGCAACGTTAAAGATACTTGTAACTGAATGGCTGACTAACTTGATTTCATTTAGTTGCAAACAGTAGATTGAATGTTAGAAATTCAGATTTTTAAAATGCTAATCAAGATGCTTGTGTTGTGTTCCGCAGGGCAGCAAGGTGCAGACCAGGGTGGGGCTCCTCATGCTGCTGTGCACGTGGATCAACAACTGCCCCATCGCCGTCACACACTTTCTGCACAATCAGGAAAATGTGCCTTTTGTATCCTCAGTCGTCATGATTAATCCTGCGCTCTATTTTCAATTGGCAATTAAAAAAAAAAAAAAAAAAATGAACTCATTCACTACCATTGATGGTTATAAACGACAATGATCCATTTTTACTGAGCTAGCAGTGAATGAGTTAAATATAAATGAATAAAATAAATATACGACTGTACATGCTGTACTGCTAATATAAATTGTTGCCTGTCTGTAAGCGTCCTTGACTCTTCGGCTTCTGTAGCTCACGGCGCAGATCTCTGAGAACCTGGGAGAGGACGAACGTCTGGTGCAGGGCCTGTGCGCGCTGCTGCTGGGCATCTGCATTTATTACAATGACAACTCGCTGGAAAACTATACCAAGTAAGCTCCTTACCTCCACCCTGCTACACAATCACTTGGTTTTATTTCATGTGCGTGTGCTCCTCGTCGTCCTCAGAGAGAAGTTGAAGCAGCTGATCGAGAAGCGCATCGGCAAGGAGAACTTTGTGGAGAAGCTTGGTTTTGTCACCAAACACGAGCTGTACTCGCGCGCCGCCCAGAAGCCGCAGCCGGTTTTTCCTTCTCCGGATCAGATGCTCTTTGACCACGAGTTCACCAAGCTGGTCAAAGAACTTGAGGGTAAGTCCACAGGAAGCCATGTCAACTGGAATAATCAGTTCCAAACTGCTGCCATTATAAAATCTTATTTAACATGATTCCAACTTGGTTATTTTCGGTTAGTTTTTGTGAATTAAAATAAAAAGTCCACGAAAAAGCGGCTTTTTCAGAATGCTGATTTGTCCCTCTGGCGTAAACAGGTGTGATAACCAAGGCGGTCCACAAGTCCAGCGAAGACGAGAAGAAGGAAGAGGAGGTGAAGAAGACGCTGGAGCAGCACGACAACATCGTCACGCAGTACAAAGAGCTGATCAGAGAGCAGGCAAGCACCTTTTTGGAGCAAAGCTTACATCCAGAGCTTCGGCTGACTTAATTTATTTTCCTTCTGTGGCCAGGACTCCAAGATACAGGAGCTGAAGGAGCAGGTGTCCTCCTTGACCACCCAGACTGAACAGATGCAGGCCACCATGACCCAGCAGCAGAGCCAGATCCAGCAGCACAAGGACCAGTACAACATTCTGAAACTCAAGCTGGGTCAGTTCAACTATCACATGGCGCGCAAATGATCAGCGCCATTCTTTTACATCGCAACATTTCTCTGTGTAGGTAAGGAAAACTCAAGTCAAGCTAGCAACACACTGGGAGACAGCGCCCACGTCAACGGCGTGCAGACCGAAGAAGCGACGCAGCTTCGAGAGGAGACGGAGGAGCTGCGCAGTCAACACGCCCTCCTCCAGACGCAGCTGGGTGAAAAAGACGCCATCATTGATTCCTTGGTTAGTCGTGACTTTTGTCGCTGTCCACCACCGCAGTGGATATGACCATTGCCAGAAATGTAATTTTCCGCCGATTGTGTCCTTAGCGGTCCGAGCGGTCTCAACCAACCGATGGTGACACAGCAAGCTCAGACAATGCGGAACTCCTCAAGGTGACCGTCGCATCACTGCTGCTCATGATGATGCAAAGTGTTGGTGTGCTTCATGACTTGGTTTCACCTAAAGGAGTTGGAGCTTCTGAGGAGTCAGGTCCAGTCGCAGGCAGCTGAGATCGGTCAGCTGAAGTCAGACAATGCAGATCTGCTTAGAAGAGCTGAAAGTGAGGTAAGCACAGGACTTAAAAAAACAAAAAAAAAAAAACATTTGGTATCATTTTTAATCAAGTTGAACCTCTTCAGTCTACAGGTGCTTCGTCAAGCAGCGACTTCTCATCGGATGCTACCGAGACAGCCGAACTGGAGAGCAGACTAGCGGCGCAGACGTCCGAAGTGGAGAGACTAAAAGTGTGTGGAAATGATCTCTTGCTTTATTTTATTATTATTAAGAAAACCTGATATCATCAGCGGGATTTTTCTTTTTTTTTTTTTTCTGTCATCCTCAATTCCTCAGGAGGAGGTCCAGGGCCTGACGGGGGGCCGGGAGCAGCTAGAACAGCAGACGGCCTCAGCCACCAGCTCGGCGGCCATCTTGAAAGCGGAGATGGCCAAGCTTGAAGCGGAACTGCTGGAGTCCAAGAAAGAGCAAGACGACCTGCTCATGCTGCTGGCCGACCAGGACCAGAAAATCCAGAGCCTCAGGAAGAAACTCAAAGATCTCGGAGAGACGGTATCTTGAAGAGATGATGATGATGATGTTCCTGAACCAAACCTATGTAACCTCACGTGACGTTTTGTACCTGCAGGTGGATGATGAGGACGAGCTGGACACCAGGGACCAGACTGACGAGGACGATGAAGATGAAGATTAGAATGCAAGGACCGGTGTGAGGAACTTGGACTTTGATTTTGAAGCAGGTGTCTCTCTCTCTCTTTCTCTGGCAGTTGCCACATTTGTTCTTCACATGTCCCACACGTGTACACCCTTTTGGCATCTTGAGTCGAAAAAACAAATTGGTGCGTTCATCTCATCGAGTTAACACGCTTCAAAACAACAAAAGTTAATTTTTGAACTCACTTAACACATTTAGACACCAGAAGTAGCATAAATATCACATGTAATTGCTCTACGATATGCTGCAAAAACTGACACAAGATGTAAAAATGTCCAAAAAAATATTTTTGTCATCCTGCTATATGATGCAGTTATGACCCAACTCGAAAGAAGACTTATGGAAGGATTATAATTGTTGGTAAATTAAATTTTACTAAATCAAAATGCCGTTTGGTTTGCATTTGTTATCATTGTAATCACATTATTTTAGTGTTGGGCGTGTCCTTCACTTTACTTGCAGTGTCTCTTGCTCAACACTAGAGGGCGGCAAAGGCCATTCAGAAAAGTGTGAGTGGCCAAGCATTGCAGTATGTTCTAAAAATACTCATCCGGCTGACTGTCCACCAGCACAGCTCCAATGTACTGTTGTTATTTTTGACCTAGTTAACTGGATTGCGCTAGTTAGTGTAAAGTCAGTAATATGAAAATATATTGAAATATAGTTTTATTTAGTTTAACTGAGGACATTTTTATAGTTTTTTTTTGTTTTTGTTTATTTAAAGCAACAGCAAGAAAAAATTAAGCATCACACTTGAAAAAAATCTTGATTTGGTAGTGATGTATTTAATTTTATTTATTGACAAGTTCAATACAGACACTGATCCTGCTGTAGCTCAACACAAATCGATGGAATAAGATGTACAAATGTTGGTGTACATCCTGGGCTGGTTGTCAGCCCAATGGCAGTAGACAAGCATTCACATTAAGGACAATTTGGAGTCTACAATGCATGTTTTTGACATGTGGGAGGAACCTGATGTAACTGGAGAAAACCCACACAAGCAATTTTGAGAACATGCAAACTCCACCCAAGAAAGCCAGAGAATGAACCCTCCTGAGCTCGTGGCAAACTTGCTCCCTAAGCTGCCCCTGTACATGTAATAAAATGTTCTAAAAATGCGTTATTCTATTTTTTATTATTTTTTAAAAACTTTTACAGGTGTTCCTGACATACAAGTAACCGGACTTACTGCTTCTGGAGTTGCTCCAGTGTACCTTTATTTTAGTTTTATCTTTTTGCAATTAAGTGTTTGAAATATTGAAGATTAATTTAATTATCAGGCCTATTTGTTTGGTGTTCACTTTATATGCTTTATTTGAGGACTACATTTCAATTTAATCATTTAGTGTATTTGTTTTACGACTTTTTTAATCCCCAAATTGCCGTTTGAATAGTGAATAATAATGATTCCAAGGGAGACCTCGCCCAGCTCTTTATCCTCCGTGCTTCCCTCCATTTCTCTCCCTCCCTCCTCTTCGTGCTCTTCCTCTTCATCCTCCCCCTTGATCAGCTTTAATCTCCCGGACTCGTCAGGGTGTAGCACCGCCGAGCACCATGACGACACCGGCTCTCGGCTAACTGGGAATCCGCTCTCCACGGTGCCATTCCGCGGGAGGGGGCAACCGCTGTCCGTCACCACCGTCGTCACGAAGGTGAGTACTTAACCGCCGTGTACGACGACATCTTGGCCGGTGTTACTAAGCACTTTCGCTCACAACATCCGTGACACGTGCACCTGCTAACTTTAAGTGCAGCCCCTTTTATTTATGGGTATTAAAATAAGTCATTTCAAGCAGAATGAATACTTTAATAAAGTAAAAACGACACGTCTGGTGGTACTTAGCCTTTCTGTTTTGGTTTGAAAGCGTACTTCATATTTTATGCAGGGGCGTTTTCGAAACATCGGTGGGGGCACATTCACGTCTACTGTCTAAAGTTTTATTTTCACCACAACTCTTAACTGATAAAACTCGTAAAATTATTCTTGGGGATGACTCTTTAATACACGGTGATTATGCGGTGCAATTTAACACAATTTCCTTCCCACTTGAATGAAGGAGAAGCAGGGGCGTGTAAACGGCGGGGGCGCCGGGCAGGCACCTGAGGGGGCAGGCACTGATGATAATTGTACCTTTTGCCATATACTGTAGTTTAAAAGCATTTTATCGTGAACAAAGCTACAGTGGAGCCCGCTATTTGTGAAGGACAGAGACAACGTCAGCCCAAGAATAGTGAAAAATCTACGTATCATTGACATGCAATGATAAAAAAAAATATTTCAAAAAACACTTATTATTCCTCGCAAAAACTGGAATGTGGGAAAGAACATTCCCCACTAACAAATAACATTACAAACAATATTAATTTACTCATGAGGATAAGCGGAAGATGAAAAATTGAATGAAAATGTTATCTGACACAATTCACGACACTCATAGTTGTCAAATAGTTCAATTAATTATAAAATATTCACTGATCAATTTGATGCTTATAGTTGTTTGTTTACATTTGAAGGGCCGCTTTGCTCACAGAGCTTGTATTGACGGCGTGTTCATGACATTCATTCTTTCCTCCCCAGCAGGGGTGGTGTTGTTTTCAGTGAGACCCCCAGTAGGGCAGATGCTCGGGGTTTGCTCCCCATTGTGCGTCCTTGCGTTGTCGTCTCGCGCCCACGTCAACATACTTAAAGACAAAAGAGCAAGCGGTGTGAGCGTGTAATGACCCGATGCTAATGCTGCATCCAGTAAGCCTGGTTGTATGTACAGTTTTAATTGAATTTTAGAGTGTGTTTGTTTGAAATAGTTCTGATATGTTTTTGAAAAATTTTAGTTTAGTGCTTGAGGCGCTTACTTAATATTTCGAAAATGAATACTTAGAAAATTCCACAAAGATGGCTGCCGCGATCAAACTTCCCGTAAAGATGACAAATAACCAAATTCCAGCTTTGATGGTGCTATTTTGCAGGATCTTCTTTCAAAAGTGGCCAAACATAATCGAAAAGACCGTTGTTGCTCCGATGCGCCCATTTTGCCAGCTCTCTGTGTGAAAGACAAACCTTTATGTGAAATCCGGGCATCGGTTTGAACACGTTAGCCAAACACTGTTTTATTATCCCTGAGTCAGGACTTTTTTTTTTTTTAAAGACCGGTGCAGACTTGTCTTGTAATAAATGAGTCAAAGGTGTTATGCCACCTTGCTAGCCGCTACAGTTTTGGGGTCGAGGACCAACAAATTGTGGACCTCTCTCAACCGGATAATGAAATAATTCATCTATAATTCCGAGGCGGGAAATGAGCAGCCAAATTATAGTGGGTGCTTCCATGTGGACTCGTTAAAGTTGATACATGAGGCGTGTTATGTGGCACGTTGTTAACACATACCTGACATTCCCACACTTTGTCCAAGTGATGACTCACATCTTTGGCTATGTAACAAAAACCCACCGGCGCTACAGATGCCCCTCACTCAAAACTGTAACTTGAACTGTAAATTATACGTTTTTTTTTTTTTCTTTCTATCTGATTTTGAAGCTGCAGTTTAGCATATATTGTGTACAATAAATACAGTCATTAAATGTTATAAAAGCATCCCACGTTATCAAACCGTTATGGTCAGCGCTGCTCGTTCTCGATGTGACAGCTGCGGCAGTGCGGATTATCTGATGCTACTCCCACGTGGCCCACAGAGCCAAGGGATTACATCAAATTAAAAAGTAAAATAAAATGTGCGTGTTTGTGTGTGGATTAGTTCCATGTCGCGCACTGGGGTTTGGGTGGAAAAGAGGACCATAATCAGATCAAAGTCTTGGCATGTTGAGCATCAAAATGGTGGACAAAGTTTGTTGTGTCCTTTTCATGCCACTTTTTTCCCCTCCGAGCATTGCATGATTAATCGTGTTTTGATGCAACAGAGGCACAAACATTGTCAAAGCAATCACCAAAAATCAATAGTTTTTAAAAATAACTGTTTATGAAAATATAAACCTGACCCCGGATAATAAAATAGCAAATAAATGTTTCATTATTAGGCCAATATATAATGAGCTTTTAACTCTTTTGTCCTTCTTATTATTATTTATTTAAACTTTTCCTGCTGTTTAACAGCAGATGGGTCATCGGAGTGTGATTTATTATTCATGAGGAGAAAAGTAGTAAGTGACTCGTGGATGCTAGCTAACGATTTGATGCAAAAGTTTGCAAAAATAAGTTTATAATAAACCTTTTTTTTTTTAAATGTAAACAAAATCTTAACATTTGCTTTATTTCTTATTTACTTATTTGTGACATTTAAAAATATTTTTAACATAGTATATATGTAATACTGAAATGTAAAAAAATCTAAATATTTGCTTTATTTCTTATTTACTTATTTGTGCCATTTAAAAAAAAAATATTGTAAAATAGTATATGTAATACTGTAAATGTAATACTGACTATTTCCCCCATCCTGTACAGAATACACGCTATAGATCTATGTCCAAGTGCTATTAGCACAGCTGCTAGCCGGTGCTTCCTGTGTATGGCGTATCGCAAGACATTAATGTGTTTAGCTGATGGAGGAGATGTGATTAGCGGCCTGTGTGTTGTTTACCAGCAAGGCTCAATGCAGTGTCAAGATAATCCCCCCGCCCGCCCGCCTTTGAGCTGCGGAAAGTGAAACTCACCTTGACAACAGTCGCTATGGTTGGCCTATAGCAGGCCATGTGAATCCAAGGATGCTTGGAGCGAACAAGTGGTTAGCACGTCTGCCTCACACTTTTGCAGTTTGGGGAAATTTTCAAGGCTCTAAATTGTCCGTGGTTTTGAATGCGAGTGTGACTGGCTTAGGGTTAGTAATACTGCGTTACTTCCTGTTCATATCTCCCCCTTCACCCCTTTTGATTTGAAATAGGCATCTCGAAAAAGCAAAAGCTATCAACAAAGGCCTGTTCCATTCTTCACGCATGTAGTCATCAAAAAATGCCTGACTTCACTCGTGGATGAAACCAGCTGAAGCGTATCCGCTAGTTTCCTGTGATGTGGATCCAGTGGAGCTGTTTGTTGGCTGTTTTCTAACTGCTAACGGATTAGCTTAGCGGTGAGATCATGCACAGTATGTGTTAAGGTATTCGTGGGTGCCATTGGAATGGCCCGCGTTGCACGGGCACGCCGAGCAATACGTAAGCGGCGTGGGGGCGGGCGAGCGGTGAAATCACGCTGACATGCTGTACTTTGGCCGTCAAAATGATGAAACGGAGCCTTTTATTTTAAGGCTGCAATTCCTTGGCGATCAACTTGGACTGCTGTGTTCGTACGGTACATCTGCGGAAAGTGTTCAACTTGAATTGTCGGAGGCACAATGTTGTGTCCCGCCTCTGATTTTGTTTTTCGCTTTTTGTTAGTGGAGGTTATTCTAAACTGCATTTCCTTTTATTTGCCTGAGTGCTAAGTTGCTAAGTGCTTGCGTGCGTGAGTGGTGGCTAATAGACTATAAGGACAGGGCAAGAGCTAGCAAGTCCTAAGAGATGCTCTGTGATCAAAACATCAACAACACTAATAGCTGGACATAACACAAGAGCCAGTTAAGCTAATTGCCAGCTAGCTTCTGTGAAAAACACAAGCGCTAGTTAGCTAGCTAAATTGTGTGAGAACACAAACGCGAGCCTTTTGATGGTGACCTTCCAACTGCCCGGCGTTGTCGCTTGTGATTAGCCGTCTGACTGTATTTTGACTGGCAAACACCTGCCCGTTGCCTTCCGTGTACTCTACGTTCCAGCTGACTCAAGCAAAAATATATTTCACAAAAGAAAGCAGATGAAAAGAGGCAAAATATTTCAATGGATGGGACTCTACCAATTGCATTCTAAAGCGGGGGTGGTTTTATCAGTCACATGAAACAAATAAAAAAACTCCCACAAGTTTCTTAACAATTTTTTTTTCTTCCTAGGCACGTATTACAACTTAACTCTGATAACATTGTTACTGTATTATTCCAGAAATATGACTTTATTGTCTTAACATTCTGCTCTTACAAATGGCGAGTTATTTTTAGGTGCCGCCAAGTGTTTATCAGCAGTGACCATAGGACTTTGCTCCCTGCAAAGCATTATGGGTTGCAGCATTTTCCAATAATTGATAAGTAATCCATATTCTGGGTTCTACTTGAGCTACGCCGTTCAGTTTAATGCAAGTTATTGATCAGCCTATCGGCCCCTCCCTTGTTTGACCGTGTGAACGCCACTTCATCAGTCTTTTTTTTTTACGCTGTCCTCGTACGGGCCAATCAGTTCGCGTTCTCAGCTCTCTGGTCGAATGGCCTCTTGCGTAACCTTTGCCTTGTGGACAGGCGAGTCTCCCTTTGCAAAGACACCGTTGAGGGACACACTTGTCCTAATTGTAGTACAGTTCGGAGACAAATAGACTCCGACTTTTTATCCCCGTAATCCTACAACTTTATTCCCGTAAAATTCATCCTTGTAATTTTACGCCGTAACACTTCGACTTTTGGTCTCGTGTGTACCTAGCATACGTATATTGCGACATAATTGGCCTCTCTGTCTGTTTCTCTCTCTCTCTCTCCCGCCTCGCTCGCTCGCTCAAAGGGAGTGTACACACTCATCTTCCCTGTGCTTGTTCACACACGCATTTACCTTCACGCCGAGTGTGTGTAAATGCAGCGTCGGAGGTGGACGTACTGGAGATAAAGTCAATGTTTCTTTTCACCCGTGCCGATCCGCTTGGCCCCGGAGTCATAACAGAACGTCCCTCAAGGACCCCTTCCCATTGAGGTTCCCCCTCCTCCGGTCAGGGTGAGTCTCGTTCTTCTCCCCGAGCGAGTGCTTTCATGTCCTGATGGGACAGGTCACTCTGTGGAATTTGGCGTCGGCTTATTGATCTTTTCACTCTGCTGGCTACTGAGTCCACAGCTGCACTTTTTTTTTTTTTTTCTCCCTGGAGTAAAACTCTCGGCGAGCTTGGACAAGATCAAACGCAATTGTGTGGTGCCAACTTGGGTTGTGTAGTCCTCAAAACGGATCGCCGCAGGCACACGTTGTCATTGCCTCCTCCAGAAGTTGGCACCGCAAGCATGACAATGACATCATCTGCGGTCTGGAGCCACTGTGGTCCGTGGCTTGGACTGGGCCATTTTATGGAATTTTGAACCTCGTGGTCTGCATGTCTGCCTCACAGGTCTTAAGTTCTGGGTTCGAAATCTCAGCTGCATGTGCGTGCGTACTTGCAGTTCCCTCCCACCTCCCGAATGCAAGTCAAACGTGATTTGATGCCTTGAATTTTGAAATATTATGTTTGGTTGACTTTTTTAATTGGGGCAGCGTCGTGGACTAGCAGTTAGCACAACTTTAATTAGGAAAACATATAATTAAAAAAATCAAATTAAAAATAAAATAATTAAATAGAATACAGAATAAAGAATTAAACAGTATAAAAGGTTTTAAAAGCAACACTATTGATATAAATGTTAGCGCGTCAATGGTGTTTCCATTGTATGTTGGAATTTAGCTGTCAGGCACGTTCTGTGGTTATTTTACAGCGAGGACACAGCATGTAATTCTCTTTTTTTTATGTTTAATTTGACAGTAAACTTCAACTGGGAGTGGCATTAAACAGCTTGAAACCTCACACATACCCAAAAAACGCCTCCCACAATTCTCCATTCCAAATTCAGGACACAAGAGTATTTTTTAACCGGTTCCAAAAATTCCCACGTTCCTAAAACTCCACATTTTAAACGTCAAATCCAACCAGCAATTTCATTCTTTTTTTTTTTTTTTGCTTCAACTCCGTTTTCACTCTGCGTATTTTAATAACATGTTGTGTTACCACTCACCCATCGGCAGTTGAGTAATCCGTTCCAGACAGCCGCTATGATAAAACCACGGTCTACCAATCACGCCGTCCAAATTCAGTCTTGTACGTGTTAATCATTACATCTCTCAATGTGTTCTCTTCGCCATCCGCTTGAAAAAAACGACTTATCTGATAGAGATAAAGCTGGACGCCACCAGTTATTCATTTGCCTTCTGTCAAGCGCAAATTTCTGGAAATTTCTATAAAAACGCAAATTCGAAAGCTTTGATTTTTATTCACGCTAATTAAGACCAAGATTAATGTGGTTTAATAAACTCGTACTACTTTGAAGCCTTCGTTAGATTAGCTAGATTAGCTCTTACGATAGGTCAAGACTCCCTCGTAAGGTCAAAAGGACGAAGTTGCCTTTCGGGATTTAAATCTGCAGGAGGTCACCGTTGTTTTGATTGCGAGTGATGGCCGACAATTGGATTTAATTTATTGATGTGGGTTAGCGTGCTTAGTGTCACAGTGCCATGTAAACTTTGAACTCCCCGCGATTGTTTGGCCAAGAGAGGAGCGGCCGCTTGTGTGCTCGCTCATTATGACTTGCTTTAAATGCGGTATGGTACTGCAATACATAGACACAGATGTGCTGTATACCAATTTTCGTCTTCGCTCTGTGAGCCAGACGTGGTCAAAACGTACTGGCATAAATGAATACATCAAGGGTTATTTTTAGTTGTTTTTTTTGATCAGCGAGGAGCCGCGTGTAAAAATAACCACCTTGGTGTTTTTCGTCATCTAAATCTCAGACGGGCTGCCCGCCCACCGCTGAGACTGTAAGATGCCGGCTTCTGTTGCCTCATTACAACCTGCTTTTTGAAGACGCCATCTAAAAGTGCATCTTGGTTTTGCGCTCTACTAAACGTTTGAATGGAAAAGAGGTTTAAAAAAAAAAAAAAAATGCAAATATCACTGAAGAATTTTGCAATTAATACAGAGTAACACCATAAAATCAAGCTACGCATTACACAAGTGGAAAAAAACTGCCAGGTCGACTAATTACCCCAATTTCGTGTCGTATGGACACGATGATCTGCTGACTCTTCGTCCACTCCCGAGAAACCGTTCGTAACACCTCCTCTTTATTTTACAGTATGTCATTCAACACAATGCAGCTCTTGCAAGTGTTGCGAGGACCGATTCATGCCATGCCAGCAGGACGTGCCAAGAAACGTCTTGGCCGTCTAACTTGGCAGCTCGCCCGCCGCCCTGGCTGCTCGCTGATCGACCTAAACGCTGCCAGGGATTATCGCTAAGTGTCAACAAACCTCTGTCAGGGCACGCTTTGGTGACGCAGTCCAACAAGGAGTGGAGATTGACCCTTGGCCATTTCCAAATCATGCTGTCTCTTCTTACCTCCACAATATGCTAATAGTAGCGTTCAGGAACGGATCTAAATAAAAACATTTCAGTAGCTTTTAACGGCCAGGATGGCTTTTTACCCGGAAGGCTTAACGAATCTCCTCAGCATTGATGGGAAGACATTCCAGCTTCTCAATGGCGGCCCGAGGGCGGAAGGCGATAGAGAAGAGCGTAAACTGACACGTGGTGTGTCACTTTTCTCCTTCTTACTTTTTGTACCTCTCTTAATTTGAGCCTTCTTCTTTACCTTTTGGACTTGTCGTCTTTGCTTCGGAGGAACTCCCTGCGCCTCTACTGCTCTATTTATTTATTTTTTTGAGCCAGTCGTATGTTTTGACACATTTCCCCCGGTCAAGCAGCTGCTCAGTCTCAACGTCAATGTCCGTCAAGCTTCTCCGCCCTTTATTTATAAGTAATGAGCGTACATACAGCAGCCAAGCCAGCAGGCAGGCAGGGAAAGTAGCCAAGCAGACATTCTGGCTAGCTAGCCTTGGTCCCAGAGGACCAGACTCGCTTATCTTGCGGCATAATGACATATGCATCGACTATCTGGAGAGACAGATAGGTCACTCCAAAAAGTATATACTGTGCTTCTGTTCTGGGAAATGTCTCGTCATCCTTGCTTGGTCGATTGAATCGGTAGAAAAATGAAAAATTTATTAGAGGGAATTCAAGTGCTGATGGTTATTACCACACATCTCTTCATAAACCAAATGTCATACTAGCCTGAAAAAAATATCAAAATTTAAAAAAAAACCTAATTGGCTTCAAAAAAGTGGAAGTGTTTAAAGTTGCGCAATTTTTTTCTTTGTCCGCAGATCGTATGAATAAAACTCCCTTCTCTTTTTATTGTCAGATGTCATGGCGTCCTCAGTACCGCAGCTCCAAGTTCCGACATGTGTACGGCAAGCCGGCACCCAAAGAGAGCTGCTACGATGGCGTGCCCATCACGTGCAGCGTGCAGGACAACAACTTCTGTGCCGTCAACCCTCGCTTCCTCGCCGTCATCACTGAGTGTGCGGGGGGCGGGGCCTTCCTGGTCCTCTCTGTCCATCATGTCAGTGTTTATACAAGTAAAATAATCGAGTCATTTTTTTTTTTCTCTTCTACAACATTCTACTTTCTGCTCAGACAGGTAAAGTGGACCCTCACCACCCGCGAGTGTCGGGCCACAGGGGCAAAGTGTTAGACGTCAAATGGAATCCCTTCGACGACTACTGCATCGCCTCCTGCTCTGAGGATGCCACGGTTAGCAAACAGGCTCTCATTCTCGTGAATAACAGGGAGGGAGAGGCAAGATCTTTTTTTTTGGTGCCTCACAAAAAGGCTTAAACCAGGAGTCATCCCACACATTCCTCAGGAACACATCATCGAGCTTTACCTCCTTGGAAATGATGTTTGCGCTTCACTGGTTGACTTCCAAATGCAGTTCTAATTATATTCCTGCATAAAAATACACAGGGTTTCTGGTTTTTGCCTAAAAAAAAAAAAAAAGAAGTCAGGAAAAGCCTACTAGAAAAGCTGAACTTTATTTGATTTGGTCTTTTTTATAAGACAAAAACCTTGCATTGAACAGGGGTGTGTAGACTTTTTAAATTCAGTGTATATACTGACTCGGTCCGATATAATCCCATTTGTGGAAACGTCAGCAAATGATTTCCGAGTGGATTCGTCCTTTCCCCTTCCGTATTTATAAAGATTTATAAAACAAATTCTAATTCTTAAAAAAAAATATTCAGAAAAAAAAAAGACCTGAATGGTAATAGCATAATATTCTATATGCAGAATAATTGTCTTTATTGTGGTGTTGAACTGGTGACTTGTGAATGAATGAATGTGCATCTCCAGGTGAAGGTATGGGAGATCCCTCCTCACGGCCTGCTCAAGAACATGACGGTGGCCTGGAAGGAGCTCCAGGGCCACAGCCGTCGGGTGAGCCTCATCGAGTGGCACCCCACCGCCAACAACATCCTCGTCAGCACGGCGTACGACTACAAGGTAAACGCGCTACTCTCTGCGCCAAATACTCCAAACAAGCACGGGAACATATCACAATGTAGCCCAAAAAAACTTTAAAGCCCAAAAAAAGACAAACCAAGCCAGTTTTACCTTTGATTGATGTGTCCTGTCCTCTCGGCTCCAGGTGATGATCTGGAACCTGGACTGTCCGGAGCAGGTGATCAAGAATCCTGTGCGGACCATCAGCCTCCACACGGACGTTGTGCTGTCCATGTCCTTCAACACCGATGCCACCCTCTTGGCCACAACCTGCAAGGACAAGAAAGTCCGGCTCCTGGAGCCGCGCTCGGGGACCCTGCTCCAGGTAATCTTGGCAAGCTTAAACCTTCTGGGCCACCGTACTTCGAGTTTTCGAAGGATCCTACCTCATCCTATTAGTTCTTTAGTTTGCATTAAATATTGTAACCTTGGCGAAGACACCACTATTTTTTTTTTTTTTTTTTTGGCGGACAGCGATTTTAACTCGCTTGTGTCTGAATCCGTTGTGGCCTTCCGGTTGCCAGGAAACCAACTGCAAGACGCACAAGGCCAGCAAGGTGCTGATTCTGGACAACGTCAACAAGCTGCTCACCTCAGGCACGTCCAGGTGGAACGACAGACAGATCGCACTTTGGGACCTGGTAAATTCTCCAAACTGATGAAAAAAATGTTTTGGACTGAATCCACTTTATTTTACCATCTTACTTTGTTTTTATTCAAATTGATTCTACAGCTTTCATTTATCTTCTTAATATTATTTTCAAAAGAAAATGATCATGATTATAATCCATTATCATCTCTCAATGGAAAATTTTGCAATTTTATCTGACCCCTTTGTGTTATTGACTTCATTTTACTGTGACACGGTATGCCTGAAGGTGTGATATTGACTCCATGCAGGAGAAACACTTATGAGCATTTGTAATATTGAGAATGTCTGTCACGTGTGCCAACGACAGATTATATTCCTCTGACCTCATTTTGCGTCGCTGTCACTTTTGCCCCAGTGCGACGGCAACAAAAATAAAAATAATAATCCAGCTTTATGTCCAAGTGGAAAACTCCAAGGGTGCGTTTTGTTTGCAAGTGCGGAGTTGGCAACGATAATCGGAAAACTCGATGTAATGCGTAATGGCGCCACAGATAGACAAGAAGGTGAAGTAGTGTACAACACTGCCACCTAGTGGACAAATTGAAGGACGAGTAGCTCCTGACTTTTATGTATTTTATCGCTGTCCTTTTTTGTTTTTACCAAGTTGCTTCAGTTTAGTTTGTTTATATTGACTTAATTCTTACGGCCATGACATGTACCTGGAAATTATTTGCCTTTTCTTTTTTTTTTTCAGGGTGACCTGTCAGTGCCTTTGGTAGAGGAAAATCTAGATGGTTCGTCAGGTTTCCTCTTTCCGTTCTACGACCCGGACACACACATGCTGTACCTGGCCGGGAAGGTGAGCGAGCATCCTTGACGCTCTCTACAAGATAGTTTTTCTCTCTATGTATCACAAAAACAAATTTAATTTGGAAAAACTGATTTAACGACGAGGCGCTGGTGTTTCTTTCAGGGGGACGGGAACATCAGGTACTATGAGATCAGCTCGGAAAAGCCGTACATCCACTACCTGACGGAGTACCGCTCCAATTTACCTCAGAAAGGGATGGGTGAGGAACGTACCGATGTACAACAAACCTTTTTTGTCTGTCTGTTGACGCTCAAGCACCTGCAAGCAAATCTAATGTGCAAATAGCCAGCAGGCTTTGGGTAGTCAAAGCAGCTGAAAAAGCCGTTCAGCCCAGAACATGACCTCCTTTTTTCTTGTGAATTATTTTTTTTCTTTGAGTTGTAATCGTCAGAATTTTTCTCTGTGATGGATGATGATGAATTATTTGCAAGATTTTAATAAGAGTGAAGTTATTTCCTTTGCTGTTCTCAGGTGTGATGCCAAAGAGAGGCCTGGACGTGAGCATGTGCGAAGTTTTTCGCTTCTACAAACTGGTGACCATCAAGACTCTCATCGAGCCGCTGTCCATGATCGTCCCTCGCAGGGTAAGAGGAAGCCCTCGCCGACTCATCGCTTTCTTCAAGCGGCATCATATTTTGTCAACTTTTACAGTCGGAGTCGTACCAGGAGGACATCTATCCAATGACGGCGGGCAACAAGCCCGCCTTGACTGCCGACGAGTGGCTGAGCGGCATCGACAGAGGTCAGCGATATTTCTGCTTATTCCTGAAATCCGCAAACGTCTCCATTTTCCTATCGCCTGGTGCGTAGGCCCAGTGCTGATGTCGCTAAAGCCCGGCCATCCGGTGGACGAATCGAACGGCGAGACCGATAAGGCTCACGGTAGAGCGTACATTAGGGAACAGCCGGGCGGCGGCAAGACGGCCAACAACGGCGTGGCCGGAGACGGCAGGACGGTGGTGACTAACGGACAAGACTTCCTGCTCTGCTCGCCACCTAAAACGGAAAATGAGGTAGTGAATGATGATGTCACACGAGTGTGGGCTTTGATTGACAGGTTTGACAGTTGAGGATCTGGGAACTAGATCAGGTTAACTTGTCATTTTGCTGTGGGCTGCGGGCATTTTTCAATTATGCCATTTTTTTTTTTCAAGGAGCTCTTCATGTATTTTGCAAGATACAAAAGCAAGCATCTATATTGCAATTTCAGCTTTAGTAAACATCAATGTTTTCTATACATATTTATGCAAATTAAGGCCTACAGACGGAATGTGACTCTGATGTTGATGTTGTCCGCAGCTTCGCGTGAAATTCCACAAGCAGCAGGACGAAATCCGGCGACTGGTGGAGCTTCTCCAACAGAGGGACGTGCACATCAAGCAGCTGGAGCTAGAGATCAACAATATGAAAAACTCTCAGCAGAACTCACTTTAACACAGTTCTTTTTTTTTTTTTAAGACAAGCACGCGCTTCCTGTAGTCTCATATAAGGTGCACATATTGTTGATGTAAATACACTCAGTGATTCTTACCCACACGCTTTTAAAAACTTGCACACTTTTATTTTATATCGCAGCTATGCAATTTTTTAGCTTTTTTTTAAAACGCTTTTTGTAAGCGGAAAGAAAAACAAACATGCTGTCTGCTTTAAAAAGGAAAAAAAACAATGCGTAATTGTATGTGAGCCCATTCTGTTTGTTGGCATCAATGTTCAAAAAAGTACACTGAAAAGAAAAAACTAGGTAAAACTGATATTGTGCTTCCTTTTTTTGTTTCTTTTGCAATGATTTGAATCTTTTCATCCACTCTTGATGGCAGCTTTTGTAGAGGCCAAGACCAAAGGCACGCTTTCGTCCTCATCTTTCATCCAGCATTGGTTTGTTTTAATTGGGAAGTGCAGCGCCAAATGAATGGAAGCTCGGGCTTGACATGTTTGTGTATGGTGCAGTTCTTTACTGTGGTTGAGTCACTGTGAAAAAAAGTTGGCATTTCATTAAAAAAGCCTCCACTGAACACCTCTTGTTCACTTTTATAAAAAAAAAAAAAGAAAAAATCATTTTGCCAGGAATAAACTGGCAGGTTCAACCGATGTCATTGTTGTCTGGTGCGTTTACTGATTTTTTTTTTTTTTTCCCTGTGGAGTTTTCAGATGTCCAACTTTGTGAGTGATGATTGAACACACCTTGAGTCTACCGACGAACATGTGAGTACAGCGGAGGTGAAGTTTTAGCAAACTTTTTCTTGCTAAACTTTAGACGTCTGTCTAACATCCGGGGTCAGAAAAATAGCCTCCAAAATAACATTTCACACAATAGATCACCATTGTGACGTAGTTCAAATATGTGCCTATTAAGTGTGGAAAATGTGATTTAGCATGATACAAGTCGTGTGAATCAAAAAGTGAGGGGCGAATCTAACGTTTTGATATAACAATTAGGACACCATCAGCAAATGTTAAATTTTTATTTACAAAGTTTTTTTTGCCATACAGAAAGTAAAAATGTCGCTACAACCATGACTTGTGCAACAGGTGGCCACGCTAAAAAACAAAACTGGCATGGCTCACTGGCTGCACAGCTGCTATAGCAATAATTTTATTGGGGTGGTGGTTGAGGGAAGCGAAAGGAAACAACACAAAAAGAAAAAGAAAATAATAAACCCAAAAAAAAAATTTTTTTCAGTCAACAAAATATTAAAAGCACAGACCCAAAGACTAGACCAGTCCCAAAGTTCTCACACGGGATAAATGTTGTGGGATTGACAGTGAAATTGTGGAATGCTGAGTGGCAGGCTGCCTGAGAATCCCGGGATTGTTTGAGGGGGGGTTAAGGTGGGGTCGGGTGGCTTTCGCTTCCATGGAGGCGAGGAACGGGGTGGTAGGTCGGTAAAAAAAAGTTGTTTGGTAGGGATTGGAGGAGGGTTGTTGGTGGCGGTTGGTCCACACTAGCCACCCATCCAATATAGTCTTGGCCCAAAAAAGGAGCTCGGAGCTGGGGTTACGGGAAGTGGTGGAGTAGAGGATTGCGAGTCGGAGGAGGTCAGGTGTTCGGGTTGGTGTGTGGGTGGGGGGCTAAATGCGCTCCTCTTGCTTTCTAGTCGTCCTCTTCGTCGTCCTCGTCCTCATCTTCCTCCTCGGCTTCCCGCTTTCTCTTCTCACCTTTGCCGGTTGCTGTATCTGAAATGAGGAGGGGGAGAGAAAAAAAAAAAAAAAAGATTAAGGCTATATATACTGTTGCCGCATTAAGGTTATAAATTAGTTTGGTTTATGGTTTCATTTAATTTTGACATTTTTTAAACATTTTGTTGAATCGCCTTGGAGGGTATAACTGACCTCAGCACTCAATTGTTTTGTTCCCCCCCCCACCCCCCGCCGCCAGAGCGTTCAGCAAAAAAGCAACGTCACCAAGAATGAACCGGGTAAGACGGCGACATCTTGTGGCAACTATGCGACATTACAAGATTTTCACTAGGTCCTTACTACTTAGCAACTCCAATATTACAAATTGCCTCTTTGGAAGACTTTCAAAAACATTGCTCCTTTTTTTGTCCGATTACAAAATTATTCTTGAAGTATTTTATGTTGACATTACTCTGACATTTTCCCCCGGTATCCTTTTGACGTCCCTGTGATATTAACTTTATTCTCATACATTTTCCCATTGTATACCTTCATCGTCTTCATCCTCATCGTCCTCTTCATCATCTACTTCCCCGTCCAGACCATAGTCCTCCTCCTAGCATAGGAAAAGTTTTTTAGGTTTGCATGAAACCTGGGATCATCTTCATTTTTGTCTTTACCTCGTCTTCACAGCTGACCTCATCATCCTCTTCTCCCTCGACCTCTTCCTCGTCTTCTTCGTCCTCGTCTTCCTCATCTAAGTCATCGTCCTCTCCATCCTCATCCTCCTCGTCCTCTCCTTCTGGGGGACAAAAGATAGAGCTTATTGCGTTAAGGCGCTGCAATCGAGAATTTAAGTTCAAAATGAATCAGACCAATTCACTCTGATTGACCAAACGCAGAAAACAGGTAAACCGCTTTCCAAAGCTGTTCACAAACATGATGAAAAATTTGATTGCAGACTCCAGCCTCGACCGCTTGCCACCTACCTTCGTCATCGTCGTCGTCCACGCCGTCCACCTCGACATCTGAGTCTGAGGCCTCCTTGTCCTCGCAGTCATAGCCGTCCAGGTAGATGAGCTGGGGCAGCAGTTTGAACACGCTGTCCTTGTAGTCGCAAATGGAGGTCACGTCGCAGTTGAACAGGTCCAAACTTTTCAGGTGTTTCAGCTTTTTCTGCGAGTTCCACAAAACCATGTTCCACATTCATATTCCGCCAGTGGAAGATGTTGGCAAAAAAAGAGAGAGAGCGAGAGAGAGCTTTGGACATACCAGTGGTTCCAACGTGCTGAGTTCTTTCAATTTGTTGCCGCTCAGACTTAGATGTGTAAGGTTGGGGAGTTTCTGTGCTAAGACCTCCAGGCCACCGCTGATTTTGTTGTCGCTCAACTCCAGCTGAAAGAGAAGAGATGGTGCTTACTACTTAAATGTCTCTCAACATAAGGCGAGTGAGTAACCCCGGCCGCCTTACCTTTTTGAGCTTTTCTAGTCTGGGTATGTTGGAGATTGATGATAAGCCGACATCTATCAAACTGAGGAAAACCAGGTTGACAAACTCGTCCGTGAGGCCTTCGGTATTTCCGTCGGCCGTTTTGCAGTTGTCGAGGACGAGTTCTCGTACCTTAAGTGTGGAAAACAATACAGCTCTTATTTTTAAACAAATAGAAATTAAGAAGTTATATACTCTTTTATGAGGGCCCATGTACTTGATGATGCATACTAAAAATGGAGGGACTAGTTATGTGCCCTTTGAAATGTGAGGAACTTGATACAAGTCATACACTTTTAGAATTTTTGGGACTCAGGAGTCGTATACTTTCTGAAAAAAAATAGGGAGTCTTGTTCTTGAAAACTTGAATCTTAATGAAATTTTATGGACTTGATAATTGTTGTGAAATGTCTAAATATTAACTTTACGCTTCATGTATTTTATAACTATAAGCTACTAAATGTAACTTATTGCCCTATATATTGCACAAGACAATCAAACCGATTAAAAGAGTCACCATCTATAACCCTAAAAATACTATGAACGAAAAGCAATGTAGTTAGTTCTAAATCCTTAGTTATAAAGGCGCAAGTGTGAAGCTGGAGGTAGTTCTGTCCAATTAAAAACTTAACACTGCTCGCGCTGGTCATCAAGTGTATTTACAAGCCAAAAAGTTGGGATTTCTCCGGATAAAACACAAAATTTGAGGCTATCTTCGTTTAGAAAACACATTTCCATCACTTGTTACGTTCACTGTCGACACGTGTAATTGTCGGCCAGGCCATGCGAAACCCTGCTTGCGTGTTCGCATAGCCTGTGACAAATGCAATGATTGTTTGGTTTTTTTTTTTTTTTTTTTTTAAAGTCAGCTAAGCTACAAGCTAGCAGCTAGCACCCCATTGCCGCCGTGCAGTAGACTTGAAGTGTGCGCGGCCGCCATTAGCCCACGCCGCAGCTACGGGCAGGATTGCGAATACACCCTTTTTTTAGTGCACACTTTTCACGTTTTGTTCGCGCTCGGCGGAGAAAACGGAATATTCCTCGTCGTCGAACGAACGGCGCCCGTGTTTTTGCTTTGATGGTGTTTTGTGGTAAATGTGTGGCGAAGGGGAAAACACTGCGAACGGAAATTTAGTCCCCCTCAAAAAAATCAAAGATGGAGACTGTTTCTTTCTTCCAGACCTTCAAAGACGACAGAATGGCAACATGGCGACCTACGGAGAAACAGTATGCCTCTCCGAGCCTGTTTTTTCTCAAGTTACACGCGCTGTTAAATGGACATTGTGGCAGCCGACGTGTTATCACAGTTGCCTTTTTTAAACACATTTGGCCGTCGTTTTTCAGTCCCGATGACAAACAGCGGGCGTCGAGTTTTTGTCTGCCCACGCATGGCGCCCGCCACTAGGTGTCGGAACTCGTGTCAATCCGAAGGAAAACTCGACTTTTCGGTTATTAAAGCCATCGGGCTACAGCGTAATATCCCGAAAATATCATGTCGAAAGTGACAACGGCGGCGTTTACAGTCATCGGGATGCGTGTTTGATTGTATCGGGGATTTAATGACGCCATGCATTTTTGTAGGGCTGCCACCACTATGGCGGATGGGCTAATATGGCGGGAAGACTGCAAGTCGGGAGGCTGCCGTTTAAAATGAGCCACACGAGCGGTTCGCCACGAAATAACAATGTGACCATATTACACGTTTATAATAGCGGGAATCCCGTTATTAAGTCATTATTTTGTAGTGCGCGGTGACTTATTTGCGAGTTTTGCAACACTCCCTTTTCAACTTAACATCTCCACACGCTAAATAACGGAAATACACTCGATCTGATCATTCTATACGAATCAAGCTAAAATAAAACGAGTTAAAAGTGGACATTTTGTGGACTGCTTTATGAGAGGGAATGTGTCGTTTTTTTTTTTTTTTGGTTTTCATACCGAGTGTGACTATTAGCGCTAACCTAGTTATAATGACGTGACTCCCGAGCGGAAACGGCTGTTTTTTAAATATTGGGGGAAAAAGAAGACCGTTTCGAGCACTTTCGCTCAATTCGCATGATTAGGTCCTAAACTGGAACAATTTAATGAATTTTTTGTTAAAACGAACGCCCCCATTCAGCGGTTAAACACCATGCTAAGTAGCAGCAAACATGGCTACCCAAGTCGGTAGAAAGCCTCACCGCGAGGGCACCGAAATGCAGCAAGCGTGGGGCACTGTATTTCCCCCAAATGTCCCCAGAATGTAAGGTCGGGTCGGGGCCGGGGTGGCTTTTGGATCTGGGCTGCCGAACACACGCGGGGGGTGGCGGCTGCGAAACGGTTAAAGCGCCGCAATAACGCCGAAGCGAGCTGAGGAATTGCCGTCTCAAAGTAGCAAGCGAACGCCGCGTTCCCCCTTCGTCTCTTGGCGATAGGCTCCGCTTCGATCGACAAGAGAACCGCGCGGTGTCCATTACGTTAACCGTACTCGGAAGCAAATTTGAGGGAAGAAAAAGTAGCAAGCTAAGCTAACGCGGCTAGCTCCGTAGAAAACTAAAGGGCTTTGCTTCTCAAAAAAAGCACGACTCACTTCAGATGGTGTCTTGTTTCTGAGCTCCAAGTGGATCCTGTTTTCCATCAACATGGTGCCCGCCGGAGGTGAAACTTTTTTCTCGCCGGGGCTTTTTTGTTTTTCCTTAAGAGGGTCCTTCAGTCCAAAACGTAGAGAGAGATGCCCTAACGGCGGAGGGAGAATATGGGGGGGTGGGGGGTAGCCGTGTATAATGAACTGAGCCGACGCTAAGTTAGTCGGAGAGGAGAAACCATGGAGGGAAACCGGACTGAAACAAAATATACTGCTCAACAGCGCCACCTGCCACCAGAAACGCCCAGCCCAGCGCCTCCTAAAGGGGAAACGGCAAAGCTTTCAAAACAGAGCTGTGCTGTGTTTCTGCATTTAAGTTTAAACAAGGTATCAAGTTAATTAAAATGTTTTATGCTTTAGTTAATACCGTTTAAAAAAAACTTCCTGTACGTTACTTTTAAATAATAGTCAATGTTGCTTTGATTATTACTGTAATTATTGTGATTTGATCAATAAACAACCTATTGGTTTAAATTTGCTGCCATTTCTTATTTTAACAAGTCATTTCTTTTAGTTTGCATAAATTATCAGCTCCTTAAAATTCCCCAAAAGTCCACAAGATAGTTATGTGAGACTTCAGAGCATGCATTTGATTCAACATCCAAATTCTTTATTACTCTTGTTTGAATGCTGATGAGCATTCAAATGGATGGAGTATTTTTTTTTTCCAAATTCATTTTAATTAATTTCTCATTTCAAACGATTCAGCTCATTCGGAGCAACCATGCTACACATTTTCTGCATTCCTCAAATTTACATTTCTCCCATAATTCCACTTTTCTGACATTCCTAAACAGGGGTTACAAGTAGTATCTTAATATATACAAAAATGTATACATTAACGTTGCAATTCACGTATTTTAAAGAATATACCAGAAGATGGCACTGTTGTGTGATTCCTCAACATAGGCTGCATTGTGCAACTTTTTTTTTTGCAGCACATGGCGTCCATACAGCCATCATTCATGGACTTTAAGAAACGTGGGCATACCATTCGAGAAAGTCTGCTCACTTGCTGAATCGTCTCAAAGCATCTTGGCAGTATCAGCGCAAGTATATGTTGGTTTCCTCTCTGGTGCTCAAACCTGATATATGGGAAATGAAAACTGTGGGGTATTTTTCTCTTTATGAGATATAAACACATCTAGAGTATGAAATAACATTCTAGCAAAAGAATGTCCGTGGGCCACATCCAACCTTCCTCCACTCACAATGTATTTTACTTTGAAAGATGTGCTTTTATTTTGTCCACATTTTTGGACACTAGTACATGGTTGCCAATTGAGGAACATTTTTGTTATATTTAGCATCTTTTCTGACCATCTATATTTTAAAAACCAAACTGACAAAAATAACAACAGTACTCTGAATGTTCGCAACATTCTTATTTCTTGCACAGTGGAGGGAAGATGATTTGGCCTGATAATATTCCGATTATATCTATGCAAAATTCCCTTGCCACACACAAATTCAGACCAATCATTGGGATGTGTGCACCCTACTTTACTGTAACAATTGGGGCCTAGAGGGAAAATAAATCACTGAGATCAATTTCAGGCCCTGAACCCCGAGTGTGTGAAACTATTTTTAAGCGCTGCTTACAAAAGACAGATTCTTAACAAACAAACAAAAATCCTCTTCCTCTAACATACAGTAGCTTCTGGAACTATTGGCTTAGTTAAGTGTTATTTACCCTGCTGGACTGCCTCCCCTTTAGACACACACACTTACACAAACACACACACACACTCCTGGGGCTCAGTGTGCTGTGAGAAGATTGAGAACACACCCCTGTTGAGCTGCTCTCCCTTAGTGAGAGATAAGTATTGAGAAAATTTCTGTTAGCAATGAGATGAAAATAAAAAAATAGTAGCTACGGATTCCTGACATGTAAAGCTATTCAAGACTTTTTGTACCTTGGACAATTTCCACCCTCACTCGTTTGATATTGGCTAATTTAGCAATCATTATCCAACGTCGGTCAAAGGTTACTGCTGTCCTTCGTGACAACTCATATTTCATGTTGTTTAACTGCTCACTATCTTTTTTTTTTTTTTTGGTGCGATATTATTTCTTATGGCGCCGCAAATTTAGCTCGGTGAAAGCATGCCAACTTCTCCGGCTTTACGAACATGATAAGACCAGCTCTCGCAGCTCAACGGTAATGGTTAACTAGATAATTTCATATTTGGGCGGGAGTTGAAAACAACACCCCCATTTTTTTTTCTTTTCTGATCGGCCGCCTTTCAACAAGCTGCCGTTCATTCATAGCAAAGACTCACCATGGAGGAGACGTTGCAGCAAGAAATTGAATATAAAATCCAGAATGAAGAAGACCAAGGTATGGTTTCAATCTTGCTTTTTATTTGAGATTCAAGAGCAACTTTAATGAAGAAAAGACTTGTTTGCATTGTTATTGTGTCTTATTTAGCCAATCCAAGTCCTCTTGACTATTGAATACAAAAGTTGTGTACAGATAAGAAAAAGAGACCAACTACCAAAAAAAACATTTTTTCTTGGATTTCTTCTTTGTTGGTGAAGATGTTTAACCCAAAAAGCTTCTTCACTACTTCTAGATTAAAGTTGAAGCGTCTTCAACAATCAAGAGCAAGTTCAGATGTCCTCTTGGAGTTTTTTTTGCTTGGTTGCTGAAGAAATTTTACCTCCATTTTAAAAAAAAAAAAAAAAAAAAAAAAAAAAAAAGAATAGAAGAAGCCAGCCAGACTTCTTGGTTGTTGAAGGCCGTTCACCTTTATTTCAAAAGCACCAAAGCAACCAACAGAGACAGTTTTTGATCTTTAACCTTTAATGAAAATGCCTTTTGGATGAAAGTCGATCCCTCTTCTGTGTTCTGAAAGGTGGAATCCGTCGACGATTGCGAGATAGAGAACTTCTCAAGAGGAAAAGAGCCGAAGCGGAGCAGAAGGAAACTTGCCAGTGGGTTTTGGGGTAAATTTGTAGAAAAACAAACATTATCTAGTCAAACAATTGAGTATTGGATGGTTGTTCGACAAATAAAATCTGTAAAGCTCGAGACGGTTTGCAAAGGGTGTGGTTTCTACCGTGACAACATTATCACGCCTTGAGATTATCACAGCCCTGTTTATACTCAATGTGGGGCAAGAGCGACTCCCAAAGGTTGCTCCCGTCTGGTCGTCTCTATTGATGCTTACATCCAGGTCATGGACTTAGCACCATTGGCTTTTTCAAAGGCATCAAAAGAGCAACATCCGCCATTGTTGAGACTAATCCCAATTGCGGGGGTCTTTCAGATTGGAGAGCCTGGGGAAAAGACAGAAGTACGACCAGAGGAGAAGCACAAAGAGGAGGGGGAGGCCCAGGAAGACGGATTGCACTGCAGAAAGCTCCCAGGTTGGGGATTCCCAAGGTCCTGTTGTTTTGGTTCTTCCACAACCAGCGTTAGGAGTGGACTCTCTACCCACTGTGGCCAGCGGCAGTCTGGAAACCGTCTCGACGTGGTCGCCCAACCCCGTCCTTACTCCACTTCCAAACGTAGCGGTCGTTTCACCTCCAGATCTTGTCCCGCCACCCATCACAGCTCCTCCAGATGTCTTTCCCACTGCAGTTCTTCCAGATCTGGCCCAAGATCCGGCCACCGTTTCAGCTCAAACGTCATCTACAGATCTTGCTCAACCTCCCAGCGCTGTTCTTCCAGATCGGTCCACCGCTCCAGATCAGGCTTTAGCTTCAGATTCAGTTCCTCTCACTCCCGTCCAGGATCTGTCTACAGCTTCGGCTCAGTCTTCTTCTCTCGATCCAGATCTCGTTGCATCTCTCACCACAGTTCCTCTAGCTTCTGCCCAAGCACCAGTTCAATATTCAGCTCCAGATCTTGTTCCAGCTTCAGATGTTCTTATTCCCACTCCATCTCAAGCCACAGTTGCAGAGGTAGTTGAAGCTCCAACTGGTGCCCCTCAACGGGTGGAGAACCTGTCCACAGAGTCACAAGGCAAGGAGAACCTTGACCTGGTCCTTATTGAGGCCCTGGGCCCGGACCAGCTGGAAAATGATGTACCACCAACTCAGGACGAAAAAGCTGATGAAGGTGATTGAATTTGTGGATGAGAATACAGCTAAAGATAGTTTCCCTCAATTGCCTGTTTTGTTTTCCAGATGTGAGCCAAAAGCTGTCAAATTATGAGGCAGAATAAAATAAGATATTCACAATTCCGACCTTGTCTTTGCTGCCCCAAGACTACCTCCCAGGAAATTGATTCTGATTCCCTTTAACTACTTTTCCGACACTGACTCATAACAAGAGGCGCAGTCTTGTTTTATTGTCTTGTTATTTACTTCAGTATTATTTTGGTCCAAAATGTGGTGGCGGCTGTTGTGCCAGAACAAAAACAAACTAATCATTCCCTCTAATACAAACAATGTGTTTCTTGTCATTGTGAAGTATTCTTTTAAAAATGTTATGCTTCTCAAGCATTGTAAATGAGGAATTATTTTGTTAGCTCTGTAAAAACTATTTCACCCAATAAAATATATTGCGCACGTCTGCAGTTCTCGCTATTCATTGTTATCTCGGCAAAAAATAAATGTGTTGAGGCTGATCTGCAACCCTCGCATTTATCAGAATGAATATGCAAAATTTATCAGATTCAAGCCCTGATAGACCAAACTATTTTTAACAAGGCTCATTTTCATAACAGTGAAAAAATTATTAAAACGTTAAATTTGAAAGTTGCCTTTGAAAAATGATGCAAATATACATTACCGTATATTTAATGTATATATACATTATATAATGTAGGCCTTTTAAACAATACTCGACTTCATTTGTGGACGTCGACACACCCTTAAACTGCAGTTCCAGTCTGGCCAATAGGTGGCACTAACGTCCCATGATTGGTTTTGAGTTGCCATTATAAACTCAAGAGCAAGTGCACGTTAGCTGTTAGCTTTTGGCTATCGACTCAGCACAGCGATATTTTTGTACATTTAAATGTCGAAAATGGCTCCTGTATGTGATTGCTGCGTCAAACATGTAGATAAGTTGAAACAGCAGGTGTCTGTGATGCGAAAAGAAATCAAGAATCTTCGGTAGGCTGCTTTGAAAGTGAAACGTTATTAAAATTCGTAAACTGCATTTTAGTACGATTTCAAAGTCTGGAAACAATGTCTCCGATTCATTGGTTGGCATGACATTATAAATTTGATTTCTGTAAAGGTTTACAACTGTCCAACGTAGAGTATTTTGAAATTATCAACGGTGTGTGGCCATAACAAGGCACAAGAATATGCCCATTTGCAAGAGATATAAAAATTAATCGATAATTGGCTACTAACCAACCATCAAATGCAAAGCAAAATTTTGATGCACTAGAATATTTTAAATATAAGTATTTACTGTAATTACGACTTTACTACTGCATTAGCATAAGTTGGTGATAGGCCTTATAATGCATGTTTCAACTACAAATTTGAGTTAGATTGCCACCGTAGGAACGAAACTTATAATGTAAACATTACCCTATAATTTACCCTTCACCAACAGGCAGATGCTGGAGTCTGCAAACAGAGCTCATCGCAAACATTTGCTTTCTATTGAGTCTGCTGTGTCCAAGGTTGGTGTCGGGGACTTGAAGAAAAAACAACCTCCATCTACTTCACCCCAGACAGATTTAAAGCATGGTAACAATGGCAGCAGATGTCCAATAGACTGTTTTCACTGTCGCAAACCCACAATTGTCTGTGCCATTGCAGGAAAAATTCAAACCTTGCCGATTGGTTACATTCATTCCTGTTTCTCTGAGAAAAATGGGACGCCCAGGCAGCCCACCGTCTGTGGCTCCTCGAGGGCGGAACTGCGACTGCAGCATAGTGTCTTCAATAACCCAGAACATGCCCTGCTCGGGCTAGAACAATTTTCTCATATCTGGTAGGTTAATTTGCTGGTGTTTTTGTTTTTTTTTAAGATCCAACTCACACTTCTGCATCACAACTTTACAAAACGTGTATGTGTAAAAACGTGTCTAAAATAGTGGATTTACTTTTACCTCCCTAGAAAAGTTCCCCAAACTTGTACTGCCTTTTACTTTCTTAAACCAAACCAAAAGTTTCCCGAGCAGCCAAGACAGAGACATTTTCCACTCGTGATGAAAAAACACAGGCGGAGCTGGTGCTTTGAATGCTCACTGCTCTGAAGTCTCATGATATTTTCTTCTTTTCACGGCAGGGTTATTTTTCTCTTCCACAAAAACGGCCACTTGAGTCACAAAGCCAAAGTGAAACCCCCCAGGCTGAACGGCGAGAGGGTCGGCTTGTACTCGACTCGCAGTCCACACCGGCCCAACGCTTTGGGCCTGACTCTTGCAAAGCTGGACAAAATTGTTGGTGCGTATCAACCTTAAAGGCGACATATTTTGCAACCCCTCCACACAGTCGATGAATCAGATCATATGTAATCAGATTTCTGCGTTCATACTTCTTCTGCTTCCTTTCTAGGTGATACAATTCTTCTATCAGACATTGACATGATTGCAGGCACCCCTGTGCTGGATATTAAACCCTACATCCCTGACTACGACTCCCCTTGCAATAGGAAGACCATAGACCTGGAACCTTGCCAGTCAAACACAGATCCCGCCCCCGTCTCGCCTCATGAACCAATAGAAGCACTGTTGAAGGAAATCGAAGACGGTCAATTTGATGATAGTCCAAATCTTGTGGACCCTTTCGCCATGCTAGAAGAAGCGAAGGCCTACTTGAGCAATCGGGGCCTCACTCAGGTAAATTATGACTGCAAGCGCAGCTCTGTAGATCATCGGGGGACTGAGCAGGATCAGCGGCCGTGTTATACAGAGGAGGCTTCCAGCACCATCGCTGGCTGGATCAGGGAGCCGCCAGTCACCAGCCTGGAGGTGCGCTTCACTCCTCACGCACAGAGAGAGTTGGCAGAATTCCTCCCCTCCATCCAATCAGGTATTCAGTCCTGTTCACCAAATCAGTAGTCACTAAAGTGCGGTTTAAACTTGATGGATCAGTTTAAGAGTTCTAATACAAACTTTTCACGCTTTCCAGATCCCTCTGAGAGCGATCGTCCGAGGTTCAAGTTTCTGCGGAGTTCAGACGAGGCTACCGCCGCCATCCGAGGGGTGCTGTCTGCAGACCCGAGGTCGGTCTACAGGAGAACTCGATGCAAAGACAAGCTTTTTTTCTTCACCCTGGACACTGCTGACATAACCTGCTGGTTTGGACCAGGCTTCGCAGAGGTGCTGCGGGTTCAACCTGTTCAGGGCCCCGTTGGCTCCATGTAGAATGATCTCCTTATGGCTGCCATTTTGCATTCTTGACTGTACAAGAAAAAAACTTTGTATATAGGAGAAGTTATGGAAGAAATTCTGGTACTGTTTTGTGTGGTGGAACCCATGTCAGCTGGCTCGGCGTCAGCCAATTGCTGTTAAATAAAAGTTCTAAACTGTTCTTTAACATTATTATAATATATTATTTATTTAGAATGGCACGAAAGAAAAGCTAAATTACTTATGCGTATTTAAAAATATATATTATTTATGAAAAAAAATGACGCTATCGGCGTCAACATTCTGGGGTGGGGTTCATACCATCCTGTAGGTGGCAGCACTACCCAGCTGAGTTCAAATACGTGCTTGATAAAAGACGCCGAAGAAAGGAAATGGACCAATAGAAACGCGGCTGTTTCGCTTTTGAAAGAAACGCGCTTGTTGACGGATTCACTGGAGGTTTGAAGCTTTTTCTCTGTCTATATACTTTAAAGCCGAAAGACATATATTCGGCATTATTTTAAGTTTCCGTCATTTGTAGGTTTGCTAGAAAAAAAAAGAGTAAGCTAATTCTGTCGCGACAACTTTATACAGTATTTATCGTCGGAACAATTCAAATCATGCCACTTCTTTTGTCATGTAAGGCAATGTAATAGTCCAAGTACGATCTCTTTACGTAATTATTTTTCTTTTATTAGGTGTCCCAACTTGCTGATACTAGCCGAATAGTTGTACTCCAACAATGCCAAGTCGAAGTGTGAAAGGCTCGGTAAGAGTTATATTTTTGCATCGTTTTAGAATCGTCAAGCTAACAAGTACAGTGCTTTACTACAGTGCTTTACTACAGTATTTATATTTTCATTTGGATGCTTAGTCTTCCACGAGATGTGAGCAGCGACCTCCTTTGAGAAGTGTGGAGAATGAAAAGCAGCATTTATCTACGCCACTACTGAGACGCCAGTCCAAATCACTGTCAAAAGTGGCAAAGGTACAATGTTCATTTTTAAACATCTAAAAACATTTCATATTTTTATAATTGTACAATGTATATCTAAAACGCATTGGCTATAAAATAACATAAAAGTACAATCAAATGGAAAAAAATAATAATACGAGAATATTTTTTTTATGCTAAAAGTAAGCTTTGATCATATATTGTGTGATTTTTGCCTTTGTGCTACACTAACACAATTATTGTAACCAACAGGAGGATGTTTGTCTCGACTCGTGCTCTCCTCCACCATCCAATGTGACGCAAACCATCAAAATAGACCATTTAGGACTCCCTGACGTCACATTTAAATCCTTCATCTGCTCAAGTGGCGAAGTGGTGATTTCCGATGAGACTTCACTGTGCACAGAAGACCACATTTTCTTGCCTCAGGATCAAACTATTGATGTCACTTGTGAAAATGAGGACATGGGCACCAGTGAGACCTGCAGCGTGCACATGGAACATCCTTATTACCACCCCGAGTCAACGGATGCAGCCTTTGGTGAAGGCGTTCCAGCCAACACTGGTCCGATCGATTTTTTTGAGTGTGACATCCGTGAGATGGACCTTTCAGCAACCTCCAGGCAACCGGATGAAACCATTCCTCTTGTAATAGACGACAAACATGTGGATGATCTCAACTACCGTCAAGATGAAGGCACTCCAAATGAAGTCTGCGATGTGACATTTAAATCATTCACTTGCGACGGGGGCGAGTTGGAAATTCCTAACGTCACTCAAGTGGAAGATGAGACCGTTCCTCTGCCAGCAGAGCACATGGTGACCAGTGATCCAGAGCTGAGCTTTTTACCTGCTGATGTGGAACTCTGCAGTGATCACGTTGATCATCCGTACTGCCATTTTGAGACCGATGTGGACACTTTTGGACA
Source organism: Syngnathus acus (assembly GCF_901709675.1). Classification (NCBI taxonomy): domain Eukaryota; kingdom Metazoa; phylum Chordata; class Actinopteri; order Syngnathiformes; family Syngnathidae; genus Syngnathus; species Syngnathus acus. The sequence continues at coordinate 2,638,167 of NC_051087.1, forward strand.
AGAAGGGGCTTTGTTGAATGATCTTGTTGCTTTTCCAGAAGAGCAAGCCGAAAGCATCCAGTTCCATCATCACGAGTCTCGCACACTGGAGCACATTCAAAAGAGCCACAATGACGACATTGTGGGTTCTCTCACACCAACATTACAGACTTTACCTGACAACTCAGTTTCAGCCCAAGATGAATTTGATGAAATTTCCGTGGGCACTCAAATGTTAAATGAGACGTTTCCTCCTCCGGCAGAACCAATTGCAAGCGCTCATTCAGATCCACAAATTTTACCTGCTGATGTCCAGATCAGTCATTTGGAGAAGAATCCTCTTGATCCTCTCATTGAGACCGAAATGGACAGGCAAGTTGTTCCAGAAGAACAAACTGGGTCCTCAGAGTTCCTCAGCAAGAATCAAACTCTCACAGTGGATCCAATTGAAGGAAACCAAAACGATGACATTTTAGAGACTTCGACACCATCGCCACCGGAAAAGACTCTGGCTCCTGAGTCAATTCATTTAAAAGACCACGAGACACCTCAGAGGCATGACGATGACAAAATGCTACCCGAGGTTGAGTCAGATCTCGAATTCAGCGAGGGCAAGGACAGCGCGCTTGGTTTGTCTGAAAACAGAGCACCCGCGCTATCGCCCGTGGAGAAACCCCTGGCCGAGACCATGCCCTATGTTTTAAAAGTACTGTCGGAGTGCCCTTCTGTCGTGTCGGCTCTGCAGCTCATGAGTCCGGTTCGAAGGGCGTCCCTGTCCCTCATGAGGACTCGCAGGGATCCTGCTGTTGACTTTGAGAAGAACGTGCTTTCGCCAGAGCTGGCCTCTTTGTGGACGGAGCAGGTGGAGAGCCCGATGCATTCTCCCCTCTTCAACTCAACCACTCTGAGCAACAAGATCCAGCCAGAGGGTCAACAAGCCGAGGATAAGAACAGTCAGGGGTCAAAGGTTCCCGCTGGACCTTTTATTCCGGATGGTCCCCTCCAGCAGCAGCTACGGCAAATGGCGGAGTTTCTCCTCCTCGCGTCAGGAAAGATGGACTTTGCTGTCGCTCCTGCTGCTCCTCCCATAAAGTCCTCCAATGTGGGCGTGGGCGTCACCCCAATAAAAAAGTTGGACCGAAGCCTGAATACGTCGGGAGAGTTTGTAAGAAAGGGGGAATTTTTGAAAATAGACGCCTGCACACTTACAGAGCCTCTTCCTCTCCTGTGGAAGTAAGTACTGGAAATTGCTTACATTTTTTATTTCGATGGCTCGTTCACTAGCCATCCCTATTTGTTTGCATGGCCAGCTGTCACCAGGAAAGCTTGGATAGTGTGCCCAGAGAGGAACTGGAGCAGAGGCTGATGTCAAGCATGGTCATGGTGGAGGCCTTGGTGCAGCAGCTGGCAGCGGCCCGGGCCGTACGCGGCCCCCATGCGACCCCGGCGCCCTCTGAGCTACGGAACAAACTGGTGCAGACGGAGCACACAGAGCTCAGCCAGGTGAATGACCTGATGCGGAAATTTAAAAAAGCATTGTTTCATGATTTGCTTTTTTTCTGTGTGTCACTTAGACCACAATGTATCGGGACTTGTATATGGAGGCTTTGAATAGGATTAGCGACTTGGAGCAAGATGGAAGATCTCTGCAGGAACTCGTTCAGCGTATGCAGGGCATGCGCGTTACCATGGTGAGACTCGGCTTCCCTGTTTTGTTTTTGGGCTTCTCTGGTTTTCTTCTTTTTTTCATCTGATATGCTGAACTAGAAAGCGTTGGAACTATCCATTGTTTCGTCCACTAATATAATATGAAATGAATCCAATAGGCATCTTTGGCCGGTGACACCGATGCGGCGCTGTCTGACGCAAAGCAAATGGAGGCGCTTGTTCGAGAAGATCATCAAACGCTCTCGTCTCACGTAAGCCTTATCGTAAATATAACATCTTATTTATTTATTTTTTAATGAATGTTCTCCTTTTAGTACGGCGAGATGAAGTCGTTGTATACGAAGTTCAAAGAAACGCAGCTGCGAATGATGCAGAAGGTCGACGGAGCGTTCGGGCAAAGAGACGAGATGAAGACTCGGATGGAAGACGCCCAGACGTCCAAGGAAGCCGTAAGCCTTCGTAAATGCTCAGCGTGTGAGAAGGAGGAGGCGGCCATTTCAATCGTTTGTTGGCCCGTGTCCAGGCCTTCAGTACCGTGGAGCAGCTGAGGACTCACTGCGCTAGCGAAATGGCGGCGCTGCAGAGGAGCATCGGCTCTCAGCAGGAACTCCTGGCTGCGCTCAACGTTACCTTCCCAGAGCAGGTGAAATCAAACTCACTGCTGATCAACGTTCTCCCTGAAGATGTCTCGAGTTTAAATCCGCTTTATCTTCAACACCACACAGGTTGCACTAAACAAGATGAACGGTGAAACCCTGAACTCTGCTTCGGATCTTCTGTGCCAAACCATGGAGGATCAGACCAATTTGACTCGAGAAGTGAGTTGAACAAATTTGCGCTTTATTGAACTAGCTGGCTTACTTATAATTAGCACTCATAATTCTTTCGGGTCACATTGATTTTTTCCTCATTGTTGATCTTGTTGCAGTTGTCCGTGGTCAGGAGCCTCGTGCAGCGGTCCGCCCCTATGCTGGTGAAGCTGAACGAGAAGGCGGCGGCCGCTCTGACAGAAAGAGATCAGCACATGTCAGCCCGAGAGCGAGTGCAAGAGGAGAGAGAGCAGGTCAGTCTGGAATAAACAGTGGGAAAATCCATTTTCTTTATTTCTTCTGATTCCAAACAAACAGTGAAAGGGTTTCATTTTTCAAAGCAATGATATGAATCAAAATTTCTCAGAAAAAGAAAAAAAAAGATTTTAAATTGCCCTGCCAAAAGAAATCAATTACCAAAATTTCCCAGGAAAAGAAAAACATTTTTCAAAATTGTCCTGCCAAAAAAAATCAATTCCAACAGTCACCCAGCCAAAAGCTGTCTTATTCCTTTCTGATTTTTCTTTGTATTTTTGATGATTTCTTTTTAACATACAGGTGGAAGAGGAGCTGAGAGAAGCCTTATTAAATCTCCAAACTGCCCAAGAACAGATTGGTGATTTAAATCTGCAGGTTACTATTTTGAGCTCAGGTAAAATACATAAGAGAAAGCTGCAGTGTAATGGGTAGAGCTGCCAAGTCAAATTCAAATTCGGAATATTATTATTTACCTGCTTCCCAGAGATGAGCGTGCTGCGTCAAAAGCTGAAGGAGCACGAGGAGCAGCGAGCTCAGCTTGAGTGTACCGTGACGGAAATGTCGGCCACCGTGTCCTCCACCACGGCAGCCCACACCTTCCTGGAGCACACCCTGGCCGAGGAGACATCCAAGTATGTAGAAACTCCAAAGTGGAACTTCCTGGTGGCGATTACACTTTTATAATTGTCTGATTTACACAAACAAAACCCAAGAGTTGTTAAAAATGTTGTTCCAGGTTGGAGCAGGCACAAAAAGATGCAAGCCAGGCCAAGGAAAAAGCAGACTAGTAAGTTATGTCCCCAAAAAGTGTTTGGTAAAATTCAGACAATTCATTTAAATGCCTCCAAATTTTTTCTTCCCAGTTTGGAGTCTTCACTGTGCCAGGCGGAAGAGTGGGCAGAGGAGCTCATTCGTAATCTGGCCGAGAAAGAGGAGAACCTGTCCCGGCTGCAGGCGCTCTCGCAGTCGCAGAGTTTACAGATCCAGCAACTGAGAGACGTCTGCGCGCAGCTCAGCGACGCGGCGGAAACGAACGAGGTGGGCTCGAGTCGCTGGGGTCACCGTCTACGGAATTCGCAAACCGTCATTTTGAAAGTTTCAATTTAATTGCTCAATCTGCTTCCAGTTCCTGCAGGCGGAGAACGAGATGGCCCGGGACCAGCTTGCCGAAAGCGAGAACGTGTCCAGGGTTCTGCACGAGAGGAACATCCAGTGTGAAGACCTGAAAGCAGAACTCTGCCAACTACAGTGAGCCATCAGCCTTTCTGCCGTGTTCCATTTCAAACACAAAGCAAATTATTGACCAACTCTCTAGCTCGAAATATTGAAGGGAAAGAAAAAATATTTTCAAACTCGTAAGCATGAGGACATTTGTGGACATTTGTGTTGTGCCCACGACTTGACGTTTAGCGTGTGTGCAGGCGAGAGAAGAGGAGTATGCAGGAGGAGCTGGAGGCAGAACGGTCGCGAGCCAGCACGGCCCAGCTGAAGCGGGCCGAGGAGCTCGCTCAGGCCGTCACGGAAACTACCCTGCTGCATCACGCGCTGCGAGGGATGACCAACGAGCTGCATGATGCTCTCGGCGCCCAGGTGAAGGGAATCTTCTTCGCTTAACCCCGGCTGTCCTTGCATCGTGACTGAAACCAACACGGCGCATTGTGTTTCAGAAGCCAGAACCGAAGAACTCGTCACAGGCCCTCCAAGTGGACCGGCGGAAGCCGTCCAGCTCTTTGGTAGACTGCGTCATGGTTGCCCTAACAGCTGACAAGAATGAGGAGGAGGAAGAAGCCAACACGGCAGACGGTAATCTTAAATCAAGGCTGCAAAACGTAATTTTATTGTTCCAAGCATGCAAAAGAGCTGTGGTTATTGTCTTTTCAGTTTCCACGGACTCGCCAAGAGACAGCATATTCAGCAAGAGCAGTGCCTTCACACGCTTGCCAGTCACCCCGAAAAAGAAGTTCGTGTCGCAGGAGTCTGAGGATGAGGAAAAGAGGGAGCAGAGCAGTCTGCTGGAGGCGCTGGCCCACTTGAGCAACACGGTCACGGAGCTCGTCGGCACGCTGGAGTCTGCGCAGCGACACAAAGACGCTCGGCTGGAGGAACTGCAACACACCGTGTAAGTCGATCGGAACGCGTTAAGCGGTACAGATTCTTGACGCACGTCTGCTGCGTAAACAAATTTAAATTAAATCACATTAGGAGCAAGACACAATTTTGGATAATGGACCATCCCCCATGAATAAATAATGACATTATTATTAAGGTATTAGGGGTAAGTTTGAATAACCAGGAAGCCTTTATTTATTTAAAAAAAAAAACTCTCATATTCAACTCCCCTCACCCATACAAATATTAATGGTAAGGCTTTTGATAGATATTTGTAAATTTTCGTTTTATAATTTTCCTATTTGAGAATGAATGTTTGACTTTTTATTTTTTTAAGCAAAGGTATATTTAAGCGTTCCTCTTTGTTTTAGTTTTAGCCAGCAGATGGCGCTGCAGGACGCAAACAGCAAGCACAAGGCGGAGGAGTCTGAGCTGAAGCTTCAGCTGAGCCGTATACGCACCCAGGCAGAGCGCTGCGATTTAGCACTGCAGCAGCAAGCTCAGGTTGAAGGCAACACTTCTTTTTTTGACACATTCCCATCGCCTGGAATTAACAATTGAATTAACAATTGAAAGGCCTGTGCATGACCCTGACGATTACTATTCCTGCGTCCTTAAAGCGGGCAGTATGTTGGTGACTCGTGCTGCAGAACTTCTCTAATTTTACAGAAGCACAACCAAACTATTTCCTGTGCAGCTAAAATACCGAACGAACAATTTACATTCATAACAACCTGGTGAATAAAAATAGCAACAAATAGCCTCGATTACGTTTGCTCTTGCTGTGTCAAAGTTAGCATTGTTCAGATTCCTCTAAATTTCAAGCGGCTAATTAATTTAATGACACTGTTTTCTCGAGACAGGATTCAAAAACGATAACCAAGCTGATGAATGATGTCACAGAGGCCCAGGAGCAGATGATCAAATACAGGCTGGATTATAATGTAAGAACCCCGAAATTATTATTTATAGATTCTTGTCACATGCAATAATGTAAACCCCCCCCACCCCCCATCAGGAGTTGCGCAAGGAGACAATGGAGTTACGTCGCTCCCGCCAACAAAGTGAAACAGAAGTTCAAATCCTGCGCGCAGAGTTCAGGAAAACCGATGGACAGACGGCCGGCGAAGTTGATGTGAAGGAAGAGAAACTCCTCTTGTTAAAAGAGGTACAACCATGTTGGCTTTCTGTGGACTGCAATCCTACTTTAGCTCGCTAGCTATGCCCAAAATACATTTTCTGCTCAAAATGTCTGGAAACCGATTTTGAAGCCTCGTTTATACACTGTCAACATTTTGTTTTCTCTTGTTCTTTCATGACTATTCATCGAATAACCATTTTAGTTTGGAGCTTTCACTGTAATATTTTTAAGTGATGATAATAGCAATATATAAAGATTCTGATGCTATCCAGGTGGATCGACTGAAGACGAACCTTCGGGAGATGGAGCAGACCAGGCACAAATTGCTCGAACGGGCTAAGAGACATGTAAGTGACACACGCAGACACACACGCACGGAAGAAAAAAAGCTCACTGTGTAGCGTCACCTCTTCACAGCAACAAATCCAACAAATGAACCAGCAGAAGTGCGAGAATGAAGTGCACATGTTGAACAACATGATTAATAAAGTCCGCGAGGTACGTGCCCTTCCTCATAACGTCTGCACTGTCATTGTTTGTCACCTTCAATTTTTTTTTATACACACACACACATATATATATATATATATATATATATATATATATGTGTGTGAGTGTATATATATATATATTATATTATTTAAAAAAAAAAAAAATCCTTTTGCTTGTAGACGCTGCGGTCATTGCCCGAGGCGGTGAAGAAGTGTGAGCAGCTACAGCAGCTTTTAGAATATTTAGGCTGATCATTTGGTTTTTGTTTGCTTTTTATACATTCAATGTGTTTTTTAAGCGCTTTTTGTTCTCTAATGTTTAATGTAAATAAATACTCAAACTAAAAAGTTTTTTTTTTTTTTGGGTCCAATGTATTTAGTATTTTAGTATAGTGAGACAAAATATAACATGAACAAAAAAAACTTTTATGACAGCTATAACAAAAGTTTTCCAACTTTTTGGGTTCAGGGCGACAGTTTTTCAAGGACCGGCACATAAACAGAGATTCAAAATTTTATAATGTTGCAAAAAAAAAAAAAAATCTCTAAAAAGAATGCTGTAATGTGATATTTTTTCAGTTTGAGAATCACCCAGCTATGTTTTGTACTGTATCTTCTTTTTTTTTTTTTTTTTTTGTATTTCCCTTTCAAACTGCAAGATTCCACCGGCCTCACAATTCAGCCTCGTCAATCACTGCGGCTTCTTTCCCAGGCACGTAATCAAGTGTCTCGGGCTAACGAAGTGCATCCTTTCAGGTCTCATCTTGTCTGTGTTGAGATACAACTACTGCAATTGTTGCTTCTCAAGCCTTTTTCGAGGCTGAACTATCGCGTTAGAAATCAACGCACGGTTCGAGTAGATTAGCCGAATCTGAAGTGTTGCGGCGGATCCAAAAGTGTGCCTCCAAAACGACAGTGAAAATATTGCAGACACCAAAAAATCCACCAATGACGCTTGTTGAAGTCCACTTTTTACTCTTCAAGAAATGTGCTGTACAAGTTCCCAAAAAACTCATGCGACGTTCTTCATACAAGACACTTATTGCAAAGCCATCAAGCCCAATAAGTTACGGGAAAAAAATGAACCCTTAAGAAAGGATATTTTGTGGCATTTTTTTTTCTTTTTAACTTTTGAATGACCAAAGTGTGTTTCACTATTGATGGTTTGTGTGATGAAAAAAAAAACCCATGTCTTTCGAACTTCACAAATCTTATCTCTAAGAAGTCCGCACTCTACAGTACATGTCCAAAAAAAGTATTTGTGTGTCTTTAATTGAACGGCCATCAAATGTGATTTCATAAATATAAAAATAATTCATGTTTGATGTGTATGTTTCTGCCACCCAAAATTGGTACGTGGACAATATTAGTGGTTTGTGACAAATGTGGGATTTTAATTAATTTCATTTTAATTAAGGGTTAAACAGAACTAAAATGTGTCCATCAGGACACCCACAAGCAGTCTAAACTATTATTTACATTTGCATGCCGTGAAGAGGACTTTGACTGTGTAGAGCTCATTATGACCAAGGTGGAAAAACGGTTAACTTGATCAATTATTTTGTCCTCAGGAATGCGTAAAAAAATATTTGGCTCAAGTACCGCTCAAAGGGTGTACAAACGTAAGACTGCATTTGTATACCACGAAAAAAACTATGTCCAAAGTATTAGTAATAAAAATCGAATTTAATTAAAGCAAGAAATAGCGTGACTTGCTATTTTTTTAGTAGTTATTTTGGTTGTGAATGTGAAGATGTAAGTCTGCTGTGGCTCAGTACAGGGCCGGTTCTATTGTTGTGGGTTGCGGACACCCCAAAATCTAAAAAAATCTTTCAGAATTTGCTTTATCATCTAGCCGTTCAAATATTTCAATATTGACCTATTAGAATTGATTCCTGAGCATATATTTGTCTTAACTAATGGATTGGTTTTAGCTTGTCAAATAAATGAAAGCTGAAGATTTTCCTTTGATCTTCTCGTATGTGTAAGCTTGAATTATAATGTCCTGGTCGAATATCTTGAAGACAGTGAAAAGGCGCTGGAAAATTGTCTCGAGTTGTCAACCGTCAGAGAGCAGACACAAACCTGTCCATGTTCCCGGTGTAGGGCGGGTGTCGCAGGTAACCTCCTGCATTGGCGCTGTTGTACTGGGAGAAAGACCCCAACTGTACTGGCGAGACCCTACTGTAGGGGTCTTCCGTCTCGCCTGAGGAGCCCAGGCGACTGGAGGCGGCGTACACTTGGCTCTGGCCTTGTCCGTAGGGGCCCTGGGGGGCGGTGTGATGGTGGTGGTGTTGGTGGCTCGGTACAGAATAGGTGAACCCCGGGTGTACGGAGGGGGTGGAGCGGGGCGGGGCGGCGCCCCCGCACGTCTGGCTCTGGAAACTCGGCGGTGCCAGACTACAGGGGCTGGATCCGTTGGAGATCCCCTCGGGGGTAAAGCTGCGGCCGGGCAGCTGCATCCCGTCCGGCCCCTGAGCGCCAAGCATGCCGGTCGGAGATCCGATTAAGTTGTTGATACTGAACATGCGAGTCTGAGGCGGGCCAAAGCCGGGAGGCGACTGCGAAGGGTAGTAGGCGGAGGGTAGCTGTTGCCCGTAGGATGGGCTGACGGTCATGTTAGGGTACACCGCGTTGGAGTATGCCGCCGACCTCGTGATCTGGACCGGCGTGAAAACCGGATTCTCCTGAACGAACGAGGCGTAGGTGCTCAGGTCGCATCGCTTGAAGCGCTTCCTCCGCCGCAGAAAACTGCCGCTCTCAAACATGTCCTCGGCGTTGGGGTCCAAGGCCCAGTAGTTGCCCTTCCCCGGGCGCCCTGGCTCCCGGGGGATCTTGATGAAGCAGTCATTGAGCGTTAAATTGTGACGGATGGAGTTCTGCCACTTCTTGGAATTGTCCCGGTAGAAGGGGAAGCGCTCCGTGATGAACTTGTAGATGCCGCCCAGCGTCAGCTTGCGGTCTGGGGAGTTAGCGATGGCCATGGAGATAAGGGCGATGTAGCTGTAGGGCGGTTTGCCTCGCTGCAGGGGTCTTTTCCTGCGTCGACCTCGGGGCTGCTCCTCTGGAGGGTCAGGGACCGCCGAGGACGTGTCCGCCGGAGGGTCTTTCTCTACTTTAACCACCGGCATTATTTTTGATTCCTCAAGAAAGCCTACAATCAAACAAATCACAAAGTGAATCTACAGTCGACAAGTAGCAAGGTTCCAATCTTAACGAAGCGAATTTCTTGTTTATCTCACATTATGGTAAGTAACCAGATGATGGCAGGTAACATTATCTGTCGAGAAAAATAAACAAAACCATCTTTCAAACTAACTTTTTATCTTTCCGTGTCGTAGGCTCCACTGGAAGGCCCGCAATGGAAAACTCGTGAGGTGAACCTGCGGTAGACGCAGATTGCAATCTCGATGATAGTTCCAGTCGCACAAAACAAGAAGTCGTCTTTTGACAGTAAGTCACGGTCTGCGTCCAAAAGCAACGTTTCTTCCCAAGGTGGTCAAACAAGTTGAGCTTTCCTGGCGGTGGGATCGGGGCGCATTCGAGCTCGTTCCCACCGGCGTTTTCTGAGATCAGGTGGAAGTGGCAAACAATGCGTCCTCCATGCGTGGCGTCTGAGGTGTGTTTGAGAGTGAGTCACAAAAGTGCTTGGGAGGGATTACCTCCACCGTGAGTAACTGAGGGGCCACACCTCCCCATTGCTAGCATCAAGTGCTCCCCGCGTGACTCTTTGCATGCTGGTGGACACTTCTACATCAACAAATGATGTATGCGTGTCTTGAAATGTCTCCCAGTCGGTTGCAAAAACTCTTGAAATATTTTTCACAGTTGTTAGCAACCAAATACTGGTATTGCATGACTTATGTCTTATGAAAATCCACTAGCTTAACGCTAACACCCATTGAGCATAGTAATTGAGATTGCGGTATTGATAAATCCTTAAACAATTTGTAATTGTAGTGAAAAACACGCACGCCATGTACATCCCCTCCCCTACGGCCTCCAAATCACACCTAGAAAGTCCCCGATTTGCTGGGTTCCTTTATCAGAGACCATAAAATAATGAACTTTGTTTTTGTGGGCCGCATGAAATAATGTGGCGGGCCAGATCTGGCCCCCGCTCCTTAGGTTTGACACCAGTGATTTAAAGAGTTTGTTGCTTTAATTCCTCTTGATATGTAAATTCCCCCCCTTGAAGTCAACCTCAGTTTATTTTCAGAAATGGTCCTCGTTGTTTGGAAGCCGCCAACCTAAAGGACCTCTTTAGCGGCGAGTTAGGCCGCATGTTGTTTTTCTACGTGGCTTACCTTGTTTGCTTTGCCCCCGCTCTGAAACACGGCAGCTGCATTTGAGGCATGGATGTGTGTTTTGGTTTGTGTGTTTTTTCAACCTGCGATGTCAGCATGCAAATTTCAGGCCATTGATTTATCACGGAGATTATTCTTTTATCAGGTGCTGCGGTTGTCACTGTCATCTAGAAATGACTTATGTAAACTGAATGTAACGAATTTTTTTGAACGTATTTTATGTGAATATTTTTGCATATTTAAAAAAAAAATAAAAATCTTCCCATTATGGTGGAGAATTTTGAGGGGGAAAAAGTTGTAGGCCACCTAGCTTAATGCTAGCATAAAATGCAAAACTCCAAAGATGGGCTAATGAAAATTAGCTTACAGTAAATATACTGCAAAAAAAAAAAAATCTGCAATCCCTCACTGTGGTTGCTTCTTTTCCTCGGTGCATGTAAACATACTGACTGAGAACAGCTATTTGGGCCCAACAAGGATGGGCTCCAGTGCCTTAATCCCTAAAATAAACAGCGAAGAACACGCTTCCAAACACTCCCAACCTCTCAACGCGTGCTGAGAGAGCGCCGGCCGGCCGGGCCGGGTTAGCTGCCGATGAAAGGTTCAGTCGTGCTGGCCGGGGGCCGCCCCGACGGCTATGTTGCGAGTTATACAGAAATAGTTACAAATAGTTGACCTGTCCTAATATTAATACATAAGCAATCAATTCCCTAAAGCCCGGTGTTAATATTATCAAACTGTGCATATTGTTAGAGTTCCTAACAATAAATACATAATTAAAGAATTAAACTACTCGTTTTGATTATGCCTACTATTGTATTCCAATGTTAGTCATGATGATGATGATATTTGGCAAGCTAAGCATTTTTTCTTTTTTTTTTTTTAGGTGGAACTTGATGTAAATATTTGACAAGCACTAGCACATAATAACCAGTGTGCAAATGTGCACACAATTAACACCACAATGGTGCACTGCAAACAACTCCAATTGGACATTTCACACTAATAACAGGTTCTGTTTCCTTAAGCTACGGGTAAACATTTGGAATATTCGTTCTCCTGCCTACGATAATACGCATTTGATTGTGTGCTTACTTTACCGGTTGACAGCCGTTTGACAGGCGGGTTTTTTTTCTCTGACGGCCTCACCCTAGGCCCTAAGACGGCTTCTTACGCTGGGTGGCAGCGAACAATTGAAGCTGACTCGTTTCCCAGCTCGCTCATGCTCATATTTGCCATAGTTTGCTCATGCATCAGCATCTGGCCAGCGTACAATGTGTGCACTAGATATTTGTCCATCAGCTTCTTTATCTGCTCTGTGCTGTCTCATTAAAATATGAATTGACATCTGTGAGAGGTCAACAGCAGCGTGTCTTTCTGCTATTGTCAGATGATAGGTATGACAGGTGTGCTTTGTTATGCCAGTAAAGGCATCGCGCTTTGTTAGGTGTAAACTATTTGGATGCGTCTTTTCGCTTAGCAAACAAAAGAAATAAGAAAATTATTTTATTGTACTTAGAATTTTTTCAAAAATAATTTTTGATGCAAATTGCAGTAAAGTGACAAACATAGCAATATAATAATAAAAAATACAACTTTATTAATTTAGCATGCACTGGATTTTATTAAAAAATTAAAAATAAAATATGGAAAAAATACTACAATAATTATACATACGTATTATATATATATCATGAAATGAAAACCTTAAAAAAAAATCTTTTTTCCCTTTTATTATTTTTTTAAATTCATTGTTTTGAGTCTGATAATACTAGTAACCTGTTGAGGCTGTCAATTTATAATGCATGTAAAATGAATCTAAAATGCTAATCATGAAAACATTGGTTGGCCGTGCATGCTGCAAAGGCCACATCATTGCACCAAGGGATGATTGCGGACAAGCCTGGGCCAGCCCTCGGCTCCAGTTTACAATGATCTTTGGCATTTGTCAACGTGATGAGGTCTTCTTCATGGCGAGCTCTTGCTTTCGTTGGCCCTCGCTGTCCGTCACGAGACGCAAATGGCGGCTTCATGGTGGGGTGGGGCCGTTTTGTGTGCCGTGCTGCTCTTTTGACTTTGGCCAGACGAGAAATGCTCTCCGAGCAAACAAATGCAAACAAATGAGACATTTGAATGTCAACACTTGCATTTGGACAGTGTGACGGACAGACGCACTCGCAGGTGCCGCAATGCTTGACTGACAGCGGAGCATACGTGCGTATGTGTGCACGTGTATATGAGTGTGTGTGTTTGTGTATGTGTGTGTATATCATTATATATAGTTAATATGAGTGAATTTATGACTTGCAAATGTTGCACTTTAATCTGAAGCGCATGTGCGAGCGTGTGTGTGTTTGCATTAGCAGCTGCAAGGTCTTGTTGCAGATGCAAAGTCCGACGGTTGACTTGTTCCCATCCCAGGCCGGTTTACATAACTGAAGAACACACACAGTCGGTCGGCCCTGAATTCACTTCATGATTCCTTAACTCCAACCTAAAAAAATGGAATACAATAATATCACAACAGTGAAAGTGACCAATGTATTCTTTTTCGTGCAGTGATGTTTTTCTACATTAACTTTGTCATGCTGATGCCTCTCAAAGGTTTATCAGGTCGACAATCGCATTCTCCCTGTCGGTTGCAGTTCAGGTTTTTCTTCGAATGACTCACAGGGCCTTTTGACTTACCCGAAGCTCATCGCCGTGACTTTCACGCCTGATTGCAAATCTCACTGCAACTGTGTCAGCCTAACACTTGAAAATGCAACACAACAAATATTTTTAACTTAATCGAAGTTAGCACAAAGGTTTGACGACTAAAAAGCAACCCTTCACTCCTCAGCTCTTGTGAACATATGCTAAGTGCTGCTTTCGATGTAACCGTCGCTTTTGTGGCGGCTTTTGTGTTCCCTTACAGCTTTCAGCGCCGCCTAAATCCTCCAACTGGCGAGCAGGAAGACGCAGGCACTCAGGCGGCTTCCGCCCAGATCCTCCATCCGCACACTCGTGTTTTCTCAGCTGTCATACTCCTCGAGAGCACTTGCGGAAAGGACCTCGGCTCAGCTCGACACGCATTGTGACGACTTGATGTTCAGGCTCTTCAGTTATGTGAGGAGATTTTCATTTCCTGTAGAAGTACTGTAGGAAATGAATGGCTCTCCATCCATCCATCCATCCATCCATCCTTCATCCATTCATCCATCCATCCATCCATCCATCCATCATCATCCATCCATCCTTCATCCATTCATCCATCCTTCATCCATCCTTCATCCATTCATCCATCCAAATCTTACATTTTTGAGCGATGGTTCCATTCAGGCCGGCTTGGTCGGCGGCCAGCCGAGCGGCGGGATGGCAACGAGATCGGTATGCGCTTCCTTTGCGGTGCCACCTGTGTGTCTTTTACCAAAGGGATTTGTACCTCCTCAATCACTGACACGGGCGGATTATGTGTACTTAGGTCAAAAAGCCAAAGGCAAGCCGCGTCTTGTGCGTGCCAGCAGTCAGTCAGCCACTCCGACAGGCGAGCGTATCATATGAGACAATTTTCCATCTGTACTCTTCTGTTTAATAAAACGCTTGTGTCGCTTCGTTAAGTGGTTCTCACTTTTTCTATCTATTATGACCAATTTTCAAAATGTTTAAAGTCTGCTTCATGTTCAATCCATAGTAAATAACGACCAGCTTCAGCCCACCCGAGTGTCCGTGTCGACTTTTTTTTACGTCCGTCAGCCACTGAGACAAGACGTTAATTGACTTGTGACCGAGGACCATTGAGTGTGCACCTTTGCCGTTACGGGACTTGGGCCGCGCCGCTACGCTCCTAAACTTGGAGCTTAGAGGCGCCGTCATGCGTGGAGAGGCACGGCCTGCACAATGGGCCTGGCGCTGGGTGCGCCCGTCTCCGGGATTAATGCAGGTGAAAGGATCCACAAGCAGACAGGTTCCACCAGCCTGCGTGGATCCTCTCTCGCTCAAAGCGACTTGTTTGTAGATTTGTAGAAAATATGTGGAGAGTTGCTTTGGAGGAAACAAGTGCTATTTCAGAAAAAAAAATCCTCATTGTTTTTGTGTGTTTGATTGTTTACCGTGTGCTACTTTATTAATACAAAAGAGGCATGGGGGGGAATGATTTAAATAAAATTGGGCGGACATTTTTCTCATATAAGGACCCCCTGATTGAACAGTAAGTCAGCCATTTTGTTTTGAAATGGAACTCCATGGGTCGCATTTGGACAAATTCTGACTGGGAAATTCAACCATGTCGAGATGTGATGTGCATTACAGTTCATTTAAGTGAACTGAATCTTTACAATCAGTTCTCTCAAAAGATTCGTTCAAACGAATCGTTCAGCATACGCACACACAGCACAGAGCAGGCAATAAAAAGTGCAGTGGGACACCATGGAAAAATATTTAACAGGGTTGAAAAGAACGGCGGAGAGAGACAGTTCATATGACTTCAACCAGTAGGTGTCGGTAATGCGCATTGAAGCTGGTGCCACCTCGTCGTAAAACAAAACGAAGAAGAAAATGACATAACTTCCCGATCTGTGAGTGAACGAGTGATTTGCATTTCGAGTTCATCGCGAGAACGGATCAGTGAGGGAACGAATCGTGACTCTCAGTGAACAGTGCACTCAGTGAAACACCACTTCTTTTATGCACGTTTTCTCCAAGCTAACGGCTAACCATATTTCAGGAAGGGATGCGCCGGCCGTTATGCAACAATATGTTTCTCTAAGGGTAATCTTGATTTTTCAACACTTTTTAAGTGACGTGTATGCATATTATATATAAATATTGTTATCTAATATATCTACTGCAATTTCACATTAGATTGCTGGTTTGAAATGTACTTTTATTATTATTTTATTATTTTAATAAACATTTATATAAAATCTTGTCTGGTGTTTTATTTATTGTTTTTATATTCTTTTATATTATTTTAACATTTGGTTTACTGCTTTATATGTTTTACGTTGTTATATGAGTTGGTGTCCCCTTAAATAACAAATGTCGGCATAACGGGTTTTTTCCAACCTTTTATTCAACACAAACACATTCGGTATATTAACGCCATCAACTACAACCCAACAAATACAAAATTAAAACATCAATGTCGACATAGTGGGCTGGACTGGGAGATTTTTTTCAGGCCAGGAGTCAGTAGCCTTACCCTCAAGTGTCTGTTCACCCCCACACTTAAATACATTGCACAAGGTCCAGCTCAGTGGCCGAGTAGTAGAGTGTCTACCCTGAGACTGGAAGATTGTGGTTTCAAAACCCTGGCCTGGCCAGTTGAGTGTATGCCTATTGTTGGGTCTTTACCTTTTTACAAGCAAAACGCATTTGTGCGCACACACATGCACACAATCATTCTTTGGGTTTTGTTGTGGGCGGTCACAGATATCACAGATATCTGAGAGAGAGAGAGTCAGAGAGAGAAAGAGAGTCAGAGAGAAAGAGAGTCAGAGAGCGAGAGAGATTGGAACGCGGCCCGAGAGTTAGGGTTTCAAAGTAGGGTTTAAAGCTAGAGGTAGGGCTTCAAAGTACCGTTTCATGCTAGGGTTAGGGCTTCAAAGTAGGCTTTCATACTAGGGTTAGGCTTTCAAAGTAGGATTTCATACTCGAGTTAGGCTTTGAAAGTGGGGTTTAAAGCACAGATGTCGGACTCCAGTCCTCTGGGCCGCGTTCCAACATGTTGTCCAAGATTCCCTCGTTAAGTGCACCTGCGTGAAAAGTTTTAGCTACTTTCACGTTCTGCAGGAGCTAAAACTTTTCACGCAGGTGCGCTTAACGAGGGACTCACACGGACACTCCATTAGGTACATCGCCATTTTCAAGTGTACCTAATAACAGGCCACTTTATTAGGGAAATATCATGGTCAAAGGTCACAGGTGTCAAGCTCTAGTCCTCAGGGCCGCATTCCAACATGTTTTCCAAGACTCCCTTGTTAAGTGCACCCTAATAAAGTGGCCTGTTATTAGGTACACTTGAAAATGGCGGTGTACCTAATGGAGTGTCCGTGTGATTCCCTCGTTAAGTGCACCTGCGTGAAAAGTTTTAGCTACTTTCACGTTCTGCAGGAGCTAAAACTTTTCACGCAGGTGCGCTTAACGAGGGACTCACACGGACACTCCATTAGGTACACTGCCATTTTCAAGTGTACCTAATAACAGACCACTTTATTAGGGAAATGTCATGGTCAAAGGTCGCAGGTGTCAAGCTCTAGTCCTCAGGGCCGCATTCCAACATGTTTTCCAAGACTCCCTTAAGTGCACCCTAATAAAGTGGCCTATTAGGTACACTTGAAAATGGCGGTGTACCTAATGGAGTGTCCGTGTGATTCCCTCGTTAAGCGCACCTGCGTGAAAAGTTTTAGCTACTTTCACGTTCTGCAGGAGCTAAAACTTTTCACGCAGGTGCGCTTAACGAGGGACTCACACGGACACTCCATTAGGTACACCGCCATTTTCAAGTGTACCTAATAACAGGCCACTTTATTAGGGAAATATTATGGTCAAAGGTCACAGGTGTTAAGCTCAAGTCCTCAGGGCCGCATTCCAACATGTTTTCCAAGACTCCCTTGTTAAGTGCACCCTAATAAAGTGGCCTGTTATTAGGTACACTTGAAAATGGCGGTGTAACTAATGGAGTGTCCGTGTGAGTCCCTCGTTAAGCGCACCTGCGTGAAAAGTTTTAGCTCCTGCAGAACGTGAAAGTAGCTAAAACTTTTCACGCAGGTGCGCTTAACGAGGGAATCACACGGACACTCCATTAGGTACACCGCCATTTTCAAGTGTACCTAATAACAGGCCACTTTATTAGGGAAATATCATGGTCAAAGGTCACAGGTGTAAAGCTCTAGTCCTCAGGGCCGCATTCCAACATGTTTTCCAAGACTCCCTTGTTAAGTGCACCCTAATAAAGTGGCCTATTATTAGGTACACTTGAAAATGGCGGTGTACCTAATGGAGTGTCCGTGTGATTCCCTCGTTAAGTGCACCTGCGTGAAAAGTTTTAGCTACTTTCACGTTCTGCAGGAGCTAAAACTTTTCACGCAGGTGCGCTTAACGAGGGACTCACACGGACACTCCATTAGGTACACCGCCATTTTCAAGTGTACCTAATAACAGGCCACTTTATTAGGGAAATATCATGGTCAAAGGTCACAGGTGTCAAGCTCTAGTCCTCAGGGCCGCATTCCAACATGTTTTCCAAGACTCCCTTGTTAAGTGCACCCTAATAAAGTGGCCTGTTATTAGGTACACTTGAAAATGGCGGTGTACCTAATGGAGTGTCCGTGTGATTCCCTCGTTAAGCGCACCTGCGTGAAAAGTTTTAGCTACTTTCACGTTCTGCAGGAGCTAAAACTTTTCACGCAGGTGCGCTTAACGAGGGACTCACACGGACACTCCATTAGGTACACCGCCATTTTCAAGTGTACCTAATAACAGGCCACTTTATTAGGGAAATATCATGGTCAAAGGTCACAGGTGTCAAGCTCTAGTCCTCAGGGCCGCATTCCAACATGTTTTCCAAGACTCCCTTGTTAAGTGCACCCTAATAAAGTGGCCTGTTATTAGGTACACTTGAAAATGGCGGTGTACCTAATGGAGTGTCCGTGTGATTCCCTCGTTAAGTGCACCTGCGTGAAAAGTTTTAGCTACTTTCACGTTCTGCAGGAGCTAAAACTTTTCACGCAGGTGCGCTTAACGAGGGACTCACACGGACACTCCATTAGGTACACCGCCATTTTCAAGTGTACCTAATAACAGGCCACTTTATTAGGGAAATATCATGGTCAAAGGTCACAGGTGTCAAGCTCTAGTCCTCAGGGCCGCATTCCAACATGTTTTCCAAGACTCCCTTGTTAAGTGCACCCTAATAAAGTGGCCTGTTATTAGGTACACTTGAAAATGGCGGTGTACCTAATGGAGTGTCCGTGTGATTCCCTCGTTAAGTGCACCTGCGTGAAAAGTTTTAGCTACTTTCACGTTCTGCAGGAGCTAAAACTTTTCACGCAGGTGCGCTTAACGAGGGACTCACACGGACACTCCATTAGGTACACCGCCATTTTCAAGTGTACCTAATAACAGGCCACTTTATTAGGGAAATATCATGGTCAAAGGTCACAGGTGTCAAGCTCTAGTCCTCAGGGCCGCATTCCAACATGTTTTCCAAGACTCCCTTGTTAAGTGCACCCTAATAAAGTGGCCTATTATTAGGTACACTTGAAAATGGCGGTGTACCTAATGGAGTGTCCGTGTGATTCCCTCGTTAAGTGCACCTGCGTGAAAAGTTTTAGCTACTTTCACGTTCTGCAGGAGCTAAAACTTTTCACGCAGGTGCGCTTAACGAGGGACTCACACGGACACTCCATTAGGTACACCGCCATTTTCAAGTGTACCTAATAACAGGCCACTTTATTAGGGAAATATCATGGTCAAAGGTCACAGGTGTCAAGCTCTAGTCCTCAGGGCCGCATTCCAACATGTTTTCCAAGACTCCCTTGTTAAGTGCACCCTAATTAAGTGGTCTGTTAGGGTTTCAAACTCGGGTTTAAAGCTAGGGTTTCATACCAGAGTTAGGCTTTCAAATTAGGGTTTAAAGCTAGGGGTAGGGCTTCAAAGTAGCGTTTCATGCTAGGGTTAGGGCTTCAAAGTAGGGTTTCATACTAGGGTTAGGGTTTCAAAGTAGAGTTTAAAACCAGGGTTAGTGTTTCAAAGTAGGATTTCCTACTCGAGTTAGACTTTCAAAGTAGGGTAAAAGTAAATTTCAAATCAGCAATCTAATGTGAAATTGCAGTAGATGTATTGGATAACAATATTTATTAATATTTATGAAATACACTTGTCAATAAACTTTGGAACACATTGGAACAAAAACAGATACATTTGAAATTTACAAGCTTGTTTATTGAATAAATCACATTTCCCAATAGACTACATTTTGCTGTTATTTCAAACTCAACATTTTGAGATGTCTCGGAATGCCACATGGAGGAAAATCTTTCCAATCACCATCCGGTGGTTGAGGATGCTCTTTTGCTGAACTTGACGTTGATGACGCTTTTACAGGTGGAGCTTTTGGTTGACCGCATGCTGGCATCTGTGAAAACAGAAAGGCTGGATCAGTTTATTTTTTAAAATCACTAACAATCATAACAGTTTCAAAGATGGATCGGTAAAGGTTCTGTATATTCCGCCCTTGCAATAGCTGTGTCATTATAATAATAATAATACATATAATATTATTGATAACATAATACCAAACAAGTTGTGAGTTCCAAATGTTCAATTTTTAAGTTGTTCCACACTGTTGATTAATTTATCATGAAAGTTAGCAAAACGAGGTTAGTTTGGTTAGCTTGCAGGACCTCACATGAGTGAGAGCCATCACCCAATAAATTTTACCTGCATGTCAGCGAACGTTTAAGTTGTTCCACACTATGTCGATTAATTCTCAGAAAGTTAGCAACACGAAATTACCTAGCACGACCTTCGCGGAGTGAGAGCGAGCGCTATCGCAAAATAAAGCTTACCTTTCGACCAAAACGCGGACTTCGTCGAACGATTCGTTTGAACGAATCTTTTGAGTAAACTGATTCTAAAGACTCAGTTCACTGAAAAGAACTGGAATGCACATCGGTTAGTAAACAGGAAATGCAAAATGACGACTCCTTCGTGAACGGGAAGTTACGTCATTTTCTTCTTCGTTTTGTTTTACGGCGAGGTGGCACCAGCTTCAATGCGCATTACTGACACCTACTGGTTGAAGTCATATGAACTGAAAAAAGAACGAATCACTTTAGGAAGTGATTTGTTCACTCTCGTTCACTGAAAAGATTCGGTCTTTTGAACGAATCATTCACTCACCAGCCAACACTATCGCGATGTCAACATGCAGATTCACTAGCATAAAAATGCACATGTTTATAAAGGCACACACACACGCGCACACGCACACACAGACTGCCACATAGCTGCCGGACCTGCCTTACTGGCTCGTTTGTCATCTGCCATCAGTGTGTGCGTGTGAGGGTATTAGCGGCCTGTGTCGGGTGTTGAGAGCCGGGCTTTTCTGCTGAATAGAGCAAGTATGTATCAACGCCGAAGCAAAACATGTAATGACACACACGCTGGCACACTCCCACCGCCAGCTGCTTCATGAGTGTGTGTGCGTGTGTTAACCCTCACATTTTTCTTTCCCCCCGCTTAGAGTTTAGCAACTTAACCAGGTTAGGTTACAGGAAAAAAAATATTGGACATGTGTGTTACACCTACTTTGAAAAGGGCTAGGGTTTCAAACTACGGTTAGGGTTTGGAAGTAGGGTTTCAAATTAGGGTTAGGAAGTTGGCTTTGGCCACCCACCAGGAGAGAAGCTCCTAGGAATGCTTTTAAACTCCAACGCGCACGCACACACTTTGTATGTGTGTCTCCAGTTTATTTATTATTTATATATATTTGCTTATATAAACTACAATACGTGAAATAGGTGGTTGGGTGGATAGAATGATGAGTAAATGATGCGCGGAAATAAATCCAAATCAATGTCTGTTGTCTCTAGAGGGCGCTCCAGCTCCACTCGTATTTATTTCTCTTGTGTCGTGACTCACACAGCGGGACATGTTTTTTTTATGGCCTGTTCTAATAATAAAGATTTTGTACAAAAAAAAAAAAGCATGGCAGCTAGCAGAAAAAAAGGAATTTAGCTGGAATTTTGCTGAATTTAGCAATTGGCCTCATGGACATCTGTCCACTACCACCAACCCAGGTCAGTACCCCAAACCAGCACATTTCTCTGTTTATTGGAATAAAGGACATTGACTTATCACATTGTCTTTACATCAAGCATACAGTCTCCAAATCCAAAGTGCAAGAATGAAGCAAAACCGAGGAAGAAAAAAAAAAAAAAACAGTCATGATGATGTGCAGCACACAGACTATCTCTTCGTTCCAGTTTTATATTACGGAGTATATAGTATATATTTACATCTATGTCATTATGTCAATACTTTGTCATGGTTACAAAAATAAGATTACGTGACTGTGGGTGAGCGACGACACACACATGCGCACGCGCACACACACGTACACAAATTAAACACGCGCACAGCTGTACAGTCCTCATTGAGGGCAAAAATACATTTTTTTTAAGTCAAAGAGAAAAAGAGGGAATTTAACCCTTATTAAAATGAAAAAACAATATACTTTTGTATAATCCCCCCTCCCTCCGGAAAAAGAGTAGACCAATCAGAATGCAGCTCGAGGGCATAGTGAGAAGTGTCTGTACGGCTGCCAAGCCTTAGCGGCATTTTTTTAATTGGACGTCAAGGTAAGTACTTTTTATTTTATTTTCTAGACCACCTTTGTCCAATTGCTATCCACTAAACATCAAGAGTAATTACACGCTTAAATATATCGGCGTGTTGAATCCTAACATTGTTTTAAATAGGGGTACATGTATTCAGATTTTTCACACATCGACTCTGTAACCAAACACAATGCTGCTCTGCTTCCGGCAAGCAGAATTTTGAACATGATAGATGGGCAAAAACTTTGAAAATTAAAACAACTATACATTTGCAACACTAGATATGCTTATAAAATAATCACTTTTTTTTTTCCAAGCACAACAATCCCCCCAAGAGTTTAAAAATAGTAGGTCAACTCTAAAGTCTGCAGTGCGAGTAAAAATATGACACAATGCGGTTTTTTTTACCATTTGACTGTAGTGTTTTTTTGACAAATTATTGAACCATTCAGTGCGTGTTATTATGGTAACCATGCCAACCACATCACAAAGGTTTTTCAAGGCATTGAGTCCTTAATGGGGAATGCTTGATCTACCGCTTACGTCTAATACACAAGCTACAAAGATGACATGAATGGATACCAAAGGGTTACTTGCTCACAATTGTCAACCCAGCGAAACCAAAAAAAAAAATATTAATGATATCTGGATGTATTGTAATGTGATTACGATTTTTTTAGAATATGATGGAAAATATATCGTAGCGCTAAAAAAAAAAATAAACTGAGATTTTGTATTGCAGTTGTCGTACATTACGTCAAAACCTAATGTTTGATAAATAAATTAACACATAAATAAACGAACATTATAATCACAGCTTTTGTTTGTAAGAAAATCACGTCATCACGTCACAAATCACCGGCTTGAATATGGCATGTCACAAATCAGATTTTCTAACGTTACGTCACAACTTTTCGTAAAGTCACACCATCACGAATCACTGATATGATTTGGAATTGCCCCCTCGCACAGGCAAAAATAAAATCAGGACAAATTGGCTCGGCCAAAATTGACTGTAGCGACATCACTGATTTAAAAATAGAACATTAGATTACATCAAAAATTTTATATTCCTAAAGTTTTGTCGTCACTTCAATCGCGAAAAAATAGCTATTTAACAAATGTTATTGTATGTCTTTTTTTTTTTTGGGGGGGGGGGGGCGAGTTAAAATAGTATCCTTACCGATTTACAAAAAACGTTTTCATTTCATACGGAGCGACCACATGTTACGGCATAACTTGCATCTTTCGGAAAATCAAGTGATCACTTATCACTGGCTCGGACGTGGAATTTCACATACATAGATACTGTTCCGCCCCACATGCAAAAATAAAAGAGATTGCAAATTTTCTTTTTTTGTTCGCTCATTTTGGTATCTGAACCCCCATTTTACACAACATGCTGAGACACTGCAGTCCCAAATCAAAAAGAAGTACAAACATAAAAACACAAACAAAGGGATTGCAAACCCAACTTTTTTTTTTTTAAAGCAATGGAAGATGTTGAATAGGTGCCAAACACCTTCTTTTGATCGATAACAAATATAATGCACACAATGTTTTATTTTTAAGAGAAAACTATCTACTGGGGCGGACGTTCACAAAGTACAGCAACGGACAAAGTGGGATGGTGGAGTGGAGGGTGAGGGGGGGGGGGTGACTACCACACGGATGCAGAGTTGAAACTATGCCGCAGGCCGCCTGGTGCTTTATTGTTGCATTAAGCAGTTTGCAGCAGGCTGGGTTGAATCGGGTCGTTTCGGGGAAGAGATGTTTTCATTTGTTGATTTCTTACGTGGCCGTGACTGCGTTACAGCGACGAGCAGCAGGTGGCGCTCTAGTGCGGCAGGGGCACCAGGATGTCCACGTAGTTGATGGGGAAGAAGCCCGAGTTGCCGTGCAGCATCCCCTCGTACCAGTTGTCGTCGATCTTGTTGGTCAAGGTGATGATGTCGCCCTCCTTGAAGCCTAGCTCGCCCTCGTTTTCTGGGTCGAAGTCGTAGAGGGCGCGGCAGCATGGCTGGTCCATGGGGGCTGTTGTTGGAAAAAGGAAAGTAAATGAGCCACAAAACATTGACAACCCCTGTGACCAGCAGGGCTCACCTGGGGATCGAGCTGACGGTGTGAAGAGAGGCAACAGGATACGATGCGAAGCCAAAGATAAAGACAAAGATTGAAAATGTTAGTCGGAAGGTTTTCACAATTCCAATTCGACACATGGTGGTTCTGGAAAGGTGCAGTTTGACATTTTGGTCATCAAAGGCGGAGCTTAACAAATCAATGAATGGAAATCAAAATATATAAATATATCTTTTAATGGAAACCTTTAAAAATGGGCATTTTCAATGATGATATAGTTTATATATTTTTAATATTGATAAAAACCTTTAAGAAATATTTTATGAAAATAAGAATGTCAAAAATAATGTTTCAAAGGCTTTTTTGAAATGAAAATGATTTTTTTTAATATTTATAAAAATCTTTCAGAAATATTTTATAAAAAGGAGAATGTCCAAAAAAATATTTTTCAAAGGCTTTTTTTGTGACTTTCACTGGCAGGGGTGTCAAACTCTTTTTTTTTCGCGGGCCGCATTGTAGTCATAGCTTCTTTTGGAGGGCCATTATGACTGTCAACCCAAATAAATGTATGAGCACCACATATTCTATACAGTAAAAGCTACAAAACAAACTGACAAATAACTCGTTTTCAAATCAGACGAGTAAAAACTGGTCAAATATTTAAAAAAAAAGATATTAAAAGTGAAGACAATTTGCAATTGTAGTAATGACATAAATTTGATGCACAATTTGTCTTCGCGGGCCACATAAAATGATGTGGCGGGCCGTATCTGGCCCCCGGGCCTTGAGTTTGACACCTGTGCTGTAGGGGCTCCCTGTGTGATTCCCTGAATGTCAAACTTTGAATAACTAAACCCAAAAAGAAAGAAGGAAGAAACAAAGGGGTTAGACAAGACATGCAAAGAAAAATCAGCGTAGACGAGGCTGCGCCCAAGAGGAACCTCCACTGTGTTCAAACGAAAACATTAACGGAAGAATCCAGCGGGTCGCTCGTGCTCACCTGGAGATCTTGCTGTGAAAGGGAAAGAAGAAGACAAGTGAGACCTCCAAAAAAAATGGATAACGGCAGAAGCAACCGTGGATGGATGGAGGGATGAGCGGAAAGAAGGAACGTCAATGAGCAAAAAAGAGTAAAGGCGCTTTCGGAACATAAAAAGTTGAAGCAAGGATGGAGGAGATGACGCGGAACCTTCTGCTTTGTCTCACCTGGAGACCTGGCTGCAAACGGCAAGCGAAGGAGAAAAAGGGAAGCAAAAGACAGAAAGTCAGTAGAAGTGGAGGTCAAGTGAAGCGGCAAGTGGACGCCGCTGCGTGTGACCTAGGAAGGCTCACCTGGTGACCTCGCTCCTGGATGAGTCAACAAAAAAAAGAAGGGGGGATAGATAAAAAAAAAAAAAAGAAAGGTTTATTTGGTGGGTAAGTAAAACACTGAGAAAGAAGCTCCTTGGGGGAATAGTCAACTGAGTCCACACAAATAGTTTTTGTGGTATCTATTTTGAGCCATTTTTTTCAAGTTTTGGTTGCGCACTCACCCGGAGAACGAGCGCCGTGGATGCCTCCGTTGTGGTTCTCGCTGACGGAAGAGAAGTCCAGAGTGGTGCGAGGCTTGTGGACGTACTCTTTGCGGGGCTTGTGAGAACAATCTTTTATCCTGCACAACCGACAACAAAAACTGGCTTTTAAAACATTTGACCAAAAAAACTCAAATTTGAACAATTTATTCAAATTTGGACGCACTGACCGTTCGTCGATTTTACCGGACAGCTGCGTGAGGATCTCGGCCGCCCGGGTGTGATACTCCACCTGAGCGTGGACGAGCGCCGACAGCTGACTCACCTGCTCGATCTGTCGAGGCAAAAAAAGTTTTTCAACGATTGGTGTCTCCAAATGTTGTGGCGATTTTGACGCCAAAAACGAACGTTCGATTTTGCGCTCCCTCAGTTTTGCCGGGCTCACGCTTACGTCGCTCTCCAGCAGGTTGAACATGCTGAGCTCGGCGATGTCCTTGGATTCGTCAAACTTCTCCAGCGCTTGCTTGAGCTCGTCTTCCGTCACTTTGCCCTGCCGCTTCTTCTTGTAGTCAAAGTCCAGACGCCGGCCCTGCATCTTCTTCAGGTGATGCTGCGAGACGCCACACGAACCGATCAGCCGAGTCCCTCGCCTGAGTTTCCGAGCAACCCACCTGGATCTCCTTGAGGTCTTTCTCGTGAAGGTTCTGCAGCGGGTCGATGAAGTTCTGCTTGACTTCCATGTCCAGGGCGTCTTTAACCTCGGCGAGTTCACGCATGCACTCGCCGGCGTCGATCAGAGCCGGGCCTGGAGGAAGGCGGGAACTTTCAATGTGTCATTATTTTCGTGTTAAAAAAGAAAAATGGCGTCAGCCACTCACCAAAATTGGACTCTTCGCCGAGCTCGCGACCGAAACGCTGCATGGACTCTCCCAAGATGGCTTCTGTCTGAGTGTAGCCGGGTCCCTTCTCCTGACCACGCATGCGAGACATGGAGTTCATCATGCTCATCTTGGCTCTGGTGGCTGACCAGTTCCCAAAAAACAACAACACACACATTCATTTTAGTGCATGAAATTTGAGGTCCTTCAAAAACGATCTTGAAGTAAAACTTTGAGACAAATGAGTGATGATTAAGATTTGAAACAACGCCAAGCTCATCTGTGCCTTGTCACCTGGGTTAGGCTGCAGGTACTCCGTCGTCTTGGTCATGATGTCCATGACTGCCCGGGTGGTTGCGTCCACCTTCTGTATACGCAAGAAATCACAATAAAATAAAAAAAATTAAAAATCACACTTGATGCTTGATGAAGTTTTGTCTCACCTTTTCCATTTCCATAAAGTCCTCATCGAGCTTCGTTCCCTCAGCTCCGCCCACTTTCTCACTCACTTTCTGCAAAAGAAACACACAACACGATTTAATTTCCCATCTATTACTTTAGTATGATTTTTTTTTTCTTCCATATGTGTTTAGGCATCAATGCATTTTGCACTGTCTGTTAGCAATAAGGTCTCGCTGTCAATCAATTGCTGCCTTGGAAACTGGAGCTGGATCTTGGCAAGTCGCCTGGAGGGGGCAGCGACGATCTGACACAATGAGGACACACTGCCAGCAGAGGATTGAATGAGATGGATGGTGACAAAAAGAATTCAGGTAACATTGCCATGAGCGACTGAAGAAGAAAAAAATGCATTTTACATCATTTAAATTATATATAAATTTAATTAATATTTAATTCATTTTTAATGAATACATTTAAATTGAATAAAAAAAATAATTAATACATTTAAATAATTTAAAACTTGAACACAATTCCCCAGTATACTGCTGACTACAAAAATGTAATAACATTCTATAAGTCCCTTAAAAGAAATGAGCATCGTTAATTTCATAAAGTGTATCTAATAAAGTGTCCGGGGGTGTATGATGATAAAAAAAAAAAAAAAGTGATTTGTGACAGTGACGGGTGGATGAATGTATGGCGGCAGGGAGGGAGGTTATGATGTTAAGCCTGTGACAGCAGTTTACGCAGCGTAAGACTTCCTGAGGATTTGTGTGCTCTGAGTCATTTCAGCAAAAGACACACACACACACTCACACACACACTCACACACTGGAGTCTACAGCCATTTGCACATCACGACTTCTCCTATCCGCCTAGGTTGCCGTGGAGACGGTTATCTTCACCGCGCCGGGCTGGTCAAGGTACACACGATAATAGCGACGTCTTGTCTTTATGCGAATGGAGGACTTGAGGGAAATACGTGCTTTGCCAATCAGCACTCCAGCTGCTGAATATCGCATTTGCATGGAGAGTGCACATATTTAACGCACGCTGGTTAGATAAGGGAGAAAAGGATATGTTAGCACATCAAGCACAAATAGGCCTGATTGAGACGGATCATAATTGTGGAGCAGGGCACAAAAGGCAAATTATGCCGTCTTCATGTTTGTAATCAATCAGGAATTGTGATGGGAACTCAGCAGTGGCTTTAGAAACGGTGTTTAAAAAAAGTATGAATTATTTAGGAGGAAAGTATGAAAAACATGCATTATAGAAAAATAATATTGAAATAAATGAGGCCTTTTCAAAAACACAAAGTTGAATGTGTAAACAATTAAGCAATTGAACAATTAATTTTTGAAAAACATTGTGTGAACTCAACATTTCAAGGTAACGAACTTAAATAAAATTTCAAATTGGGCAAAATAATTCATGTTTTGTTAATGTGAAAATTTAAAGTTGTCCCAATTTAAGTTTTGACCTTGCTTTAGAATTTTTGCTCACAAAACAGCTTAGGTTGGCATCATCAACTTCATCCTCCCAAAGTTCTGCGGCAAGGGAAAAGCTCCAGGCGTCACATCTTTTCTGCACCTGGCACCCACGCCAACCAATCAGACGGGATTAAATGCTCCAAATGTAGCCAGGATGCGCTGCAAGCAAGCGGGCGGCGACCTCACTGGCTCTCTCCACCCAGAATCATCAGCCAACGCTATTTTCCGCTCACTCATTCCAAAAGGAGACCAAGCAGCAGTGGCCCGAGGACACGTGACCCACTGATTAGATGGAGAATAATAATTAATAAAATAATTATTTTGCCTGATGATTAGAATTTTCTCCCACATTCCAACAACTCTATTTTCCAAATAATATTTTTTTAGTTTATGGGGTTTGCAGTAATTTTTTTTTTACAGTTTGGAAAACCCTCTTGTTTGATTTGGGTGTAATTCCACTCTCGTCCACTGGACGGCAGCAGTCTATTTTGTTTGACTGCACATTTGGCCTCTTTTTTGACCATACGGCAAGCTTTTTTGCCGCACCTATTTTAGCATTAGGGTGGCTCACATGGCTACCAATGTGAGTGCACTCCCCCTGGCCCCATCCACTGGCGCCCCTCCCCTTCCTGCTCAGAGCTTTAATCGGAGCCTCCCTGCCTTTAAATACACAGCCGGTGTGGAAGAGGCAGATTAAAAAAGACAGCAGTGATTAGCGAGGCTATTCCGGGGGACAGGTGACTGCAGGAAAAAAAACAGAGTCCTTTTCCACCCATCTTAAAATGCCTTCTAATGTAATCAACCGCCCTGATTGGACAATAGTTCCACAGAAGTGATCAAGTCGAGTTACCAAGAGAGAGAAGGCCTCCAAACGCAAGTGGACCAGAGGCGTAGCAATGAATCGACAACTAATCGATTATCAAATGAATTTACAACTATTATGACATTTGTTGTCCTCTGAAAATTTCAATGGGCACCCAAAATGACTTTGGCCGAGATATGTATCAACCAGGAAAATCTCCATTTGCCAGTGACCAAACGGCTAACCGCTAACAGCGGCTAACCGCCGATTCTTCAGAGAGCAAACATTTGTTCGCCGATTACGGTTTCATAGAACCAAGGGAAATCCTTTTGTCCTTTGTAAATCCCCAAGCCCAACGCCAACAGGCAGTCCGTTTTTAGGATGATGCTAATCCATCCCGACACCCAATCGGCAACCGGAGGGATGTTTCAACTGTACGCTCCGACCATTTTTCAAACATGTCAAATGAGTCACACTCGTTCCCATATGAATTCTTGGTCATGTTTACCTCTGTCAAGGTTTTAAGTGGCAACCGATACCACAAAATTCAATTTTGACAGCAGAAATGAGTGATTTTAACGGAAGGTCACCTTTAATCTCAAATCAACAAGACTACTTATTTTCCACGATGACATAAACGCTTCATCCCGTTGTCCACATGGACTGACCTTCGTGCTTCTAGTGCGTGTTTGTCACGTGACGCGAAAGCCTTCACTTATGTAACGACAGCCGTGAGAACGCCGCCTCAGAGCGAGCCCAGCGCGCTCACCGTCCCTGTGGCGCTCCGTCGGCGGGGGAGGCGACCAGCTGGCACCCTACGAGTGTATGTGTGCTCAACGATGATGATGATGGGGAAGAGCAAGCTCACACATGATCGAGTTTTTACTAAAGCACGGCCCTGATTTAATATTACAGTCACGCTTCCAAAAGATCCAAAGCACACAAGAAGTCGATGCCTGTGCCAAACGGGAGGACTAAAATAAAGCAAGAAAAACAGGCTGCCTGTGGACTCCCTAAGCGCATTCCACATTTAACAGAGTGTAGCCGCAACGACGGTGTTTGGTTTGCAAGAAGATTCATTATCACGCCTGATGAAGATGAATTGTGGGAGCTTCAAGAGAGCCACGCGATAATACGCCCCGAGGACATAAAGCAGCCGTGCGTTCATACTCGGATCAATAAAGACAAAAAAGAAAAACAAATTGTTCTTCACTGCAGACGTTCGATCGGAGCGCTTTGGCAAAATAATAAAGAGCAATGCCTCTTGGAGCTTGGTGACCTAATAAAAGGTCAAATATGAAACGCCTCTCTCGAGTGAAATTTTAAAGAGTGTTGGCTGTTCAGCATCTTAATGCGAAACGTCGACGTGTTGAAACAAACACGGAAAATGAAGAAAAGACGTGAACCTGGCACCAAACGACCGAGAGGCTTGTTCAACCTCACACTTGCACGGCACAATTACACTTGAGTGAGGATTGATGACTGCCTTCAAAGTGGACGCGTTTTAGGGCCATTAAACTCAACACGCATTCTGTCTATGACATGACAAAGTGGGCGCGGCCACGCGTGCCCGTTTCCCAAGATTAAGGCCGCGCAGATTCTCCGTCAATACGATGCAAAATCACCACACTAGGATTAATGACACAATAATCCTGGCGGAATCATCCAGTCTGCGGACTGCCGGGGAGGGGAGGAGGTCATGTTAGGCACGTGGCAGAACAAATGCCATCATCTTGTTTTTAAGCCTCCCCAAAAAAAAAAAAAGCACAAAAAACGTGAGGTTGTATTTTTTCTCTCGTCTACAAATCGAGGGTGGACATATTAAGGAATGGACCATCTGCAGCTCGACACGGCAAAGACAAAAACAGGACAAATTGCTTCACACTGAGGACAAGTCGCGGCAGCTGCCTGGCAGTGACGCATCTTCTTCTCCCCATCATCGCATTTCTCGATCGATCCCATTCAACCGTTTCCCTTTCCGTAGCAACTAACAAAAAAAACAACAACATAAAATGTCCTCAAATCAAAATTATTAATTAACCACAATGAAACTATCTACCGTATATCTATGCCAGCAACATATAGGCGTAACAATTAAATACTCTTCCACTCGCTGTCAGTCAGTCAGTAGAAAACGACACCAAGCCACACGGCAAGCTTAAGTTCCCGACCTCTACTTGACCGACTGTTAAAAGTTCAACCATGCCAATATGCACCTGCAAGGTCTCCGAGGCTGTAACTCGCACGTACTACGTCGTGACATATGCCCCTATAAAATCGTGCCCTTCAGTGAATGAACTCAGCCTATCAACAAGACAGAATGAGGCTTGAAGAAAGTGTCAAGGCGGCGTTCATTTAATTAAGTAACAATGGCGCCGCTGACCTCAGGGGGATTAATGACCATCCTCGGGGTCCTTAATGACGCACTGAAACCTCAAAAGCCCTCTGAGGTCCTCCATCGACAAAAACATTTTTTTTTTACATTCTATGTTGTTGTTAGATCAAGAGTTGTGTTTGACCAGCGTCTTTCCATTTCTGTTAATGATCAAAACAAAGTGGAAGCCAAGAATGCCTCAAGCATCAATTCACTCCTCTCTGCAGAAATGGATGCCCCGGAATGTTCCATGCACTGAATAAAACATCAGCCGTGGCCCGCATACTGATGCTGAGAGACGAGAGGGAGGACGGCAGAGAAAGGCGCATCTTCGCTTCAGCTTCACTCTGCGAAAAGAAAACGCCTCATTTCATTTCGACTTCAAAAATGAAGCGATGAAGTGTGCGTACCGGCACTGCCGTTGCGACCGGCTAAAAATAGGTCGGTGACAGACAGTGTCCGTCTGCTGTTAACCTCCCGGGAACAAATAATGCGCCAGGGAACGACCTTGCACGTGGGGCTTTTGGAATCATTTCGACGCAAAAGTTAAGGAAGTCTCACACACAGGAAACACAAGAAGTCGGCCATTTTGCTTTGAAATGGCTAAAATAGTCTTTCAAAAACGGACTCGTCCGAAAAAATTGTGAATCATTTTTGAATATTCCCCTTCTGAAGACTGTTTTGCTTAGCAACAAGAACATTGGTAGGCATGTCAGTAGTCTCAAGAGTCTAGACCAGAAAACAAAGAGGTCAAAGTCTGTCATTTTGTTTTGAAGCCTTCATGGCGGTCCTCCTGAAAAGACCGACTCGTCTATGAGAAGTAGTCACAATTTCCAGTTTTGAGAAGGACACTTTCAAAAAGGTTAGGCAAGTCTATATTGAGTACACCTTATGTTTTTTGTCCTTCAAGTAGAGCAGCACGACTGTACTCAGAAGAACGGCGCCTGGAAGTGCTGCAGTATTGATCGGTTAGCAGAAACAGTAGCGCTGTGTGTAAACAAGGCTTTAAATCAAAAGCCTGAGTGCGATGTAACTCTGCAGGAAAAAAAAAAGTCCCCAAAAACAATTTCGGTCAAATGAAGACTTCACAGAAGAGGAGCAAGAAAAGTGGTGGAGGTGCCGGAGATGAACCGAAGCCATCTCGTCATCATGTGACAGACAACAAGCTGGGTGTGTGCTTGAGAAAGCGAGAGAGCATTAGCGTGACGAGGCTTTGTCCTCTGACATGTGAGAACTGCAGACATGATTAACTCGATCATTTAGTACATGACCACAATAAAAGCACTTTGGATGAAGATCGTACAAGAAAGTGTCACCACGGGTTCATCATTATGTTATCAATTAGCATTCACTCTTTGCGTGACGTTTCGTTTGACAGTAACCTGAAAAAGACCAAATATCGGATGATATCAATGCCAAGCCGATTAATCGGTTTCACGTCTGACGTATAATGTGAAGCTTCAGTATCACAGTAGGATTTAACTCGCTGGCTTCTCGGGATCCCGCCCCCCCCCCCCATCCTTGGGAAACGCCCCCCTGCGCCGCTCCCCACAATCCTCCCCCATCTGCTATCTCCCAGCCGGATGGACTTTCCGTTGTACTGCAGTGCTCCTCGCCGAGCATCCAGGCGGCATGACTCACCCACTCGCAATCTGCTCCCCCTCGAGCACTCCCCCCTATACCTGTGTCTTACTATTCCTGCACTTACACACACATCCTGCCAAACAATCACTCTTAATGGATGAACGGAAGGCTGCAAGCAATGCCATCATTCACAACAACTTTGGAGGCGCGCACACACACACACAAGCAATGACAATGAGCTTGTATGTATGCTGCTTGCACACACAAGAATCAGATGAGGAGGAAAAACTGCAGCTCCACGCAAAAAAAAAAACATCAGAGGGAACTGAGGCGTTCTAGGAGAGGAACGTCTGCTCTGAGGCAAAGTTGGGGTGCATAGCAAAATCTTTCACACACACTTTTCTCAGCTTCTACTTGTGTTAAATTCATTAGCTTGACTGCAGTTTTCTCTCCCTTCGCACTCCCGCGCTTCTTTTGCAAAATGGCCGCGGCGTCCTTGAGTCCCCGAGAGAGACGTCGTGACACCGCCGTGATCGCAAAAACAAACGTGGTGAACGCGCGCCTCGCTTAAGACCTTTAGCGTGACTTGACGTAAAGCTACCAAGCTAGTTAGCGACTAGCAGACGTGCAGCGCTAAGGTCACTGCAGCATTTCTGGGACCGGCCATCTGTTCCCCAACAGGCGTAAGCCAGTTTCTGTTAGTTTGATTTCAAGTGGAAGTGCCAAACAACTTGAATGAGAATCAATGCCTTTTACATCAGTTGGATAAAGCAGCCTGGCTTCTTTGGGGCCTTTACATTGGATTAGCTGACATAAATGAAGCGTTGCTATTAATCAATTATCACGATTAGCAGGACCTAAAAGGCTGTTTGAAGTCAAATGACATTCTCTGGCAATGGAGTAATGTGCCATTAGTGCAGATATGCATCTGATCGATGTTTTATCACATTCGTGTCTCCTGTGTGTGTGTAGTCTGAATATGTCTGGGTCATGGCAGGGGAGCAGAGAGTTGGTGGGGGTCTTTTGTCTAAATGGGGTTAGTTGGACAAGTCTATGGGTCGATGACAGCTCGCTAGCTAGCCTGACCAGCTAGCAAGCAAGATAGCTCGTTTGCTGTATGGATGGATAGCTAGCTAGTTTTCTCCATCATTGATTTGACCTATAAACTGTACAACTCATTTGAGGAACAAATTAGAAAAGGGAAGCAAAATCAAACAATCAAGTTGACGTAGTTGCAGAAGTGTGCACACCCTAAAAAACTAGGAATGGGGCTGTGTTGGCAGAATTCACCAATCACATTTAGAGGGGACCTGCGGGGAACACCTGTTAACATTTAAATCTAATTCCACCTTCCTCCAAAATTACATTTCTGTCGAATTATTTCTGTAGAATTATTGAATAAAGATTTCATATGGCAAATGTGTGACAGGGAGTAAGAAAGTAAAAAGCCGAAACACAGTGCTTCGTAGAATTATAGCCTCACACACTATCTTACACACACACACACAAACACACGAGTCCTTGAGAAATGCAGCCAACAGGCGACAATAAAACAATGGCACTCCGACAACTTGATCTTGGTCCAGTGCGGCAAAATGAGCTAATGATTAACAAACTCCCGGACAAGAGCAGCTTTTCTCTCTCTTTTCTATTTAACGCTTCTGCTAATGATGTTTTAAGTGTTATTTGCTTCACGTCACCTCTTCAAGCATCTCGCTGGCGCATAAACAACTCACAAGCAGACTAGGGTGCCAACAAGATGTTAATTGAGAAAACTAAGCTTTGACCTCATACAAATCTTGTAACAACAATGTGATCTGACTGAATTCCAAAGCAGACTTACAATTTTGCATAGTTATCAAAATACAAATAAATTCAATCAACCCTCTAAATTCTCTCGACAACAAATGGCGGAGTTCCAAATTCCAAAAGTCTGACACGTCATGATGTCATCACAAGAAAGCGGTTGTATAACGATGTGGAATCGAACGAGCGCGGTGACGCATTCCGATGGTGAGTGAAGGGAAGGCGGGCGCCGTCCATGACTCAGCCGGGCTACTGGTGACCTGCACGAGCCTATCGGAGGCCTTTTTTGGATGTGCTGTCACCGGCACGCTGATTCACTGCTCGCAACTGACAACGATTTTACTGATATTTTCTGTTAGCGTGGATGACCCGGACTGTCAAGACACATACGAGATACTCGATAACCTTCGGTCAGGACAGACGAGAGACGATCTCGCTTGCAGTGAATTCAAATGTTTTTGTTTTTTTTAAAACATTTTAAAAAAAATCAATAGGTGTGACTCTGACACTTTTTCTCATATACCTTGTTATTTTATGAGTTATGATTGCTAGATGTTGGCAGCGAATTTAATAACAAGAAGCAGTTTGATAGATTCTGATCAATTCTTCAAAATAGAACCCCAATGTGCTTGCTTCAAGCAGTTTGTTGCCAACATCAAACTTAAACAAAATACA
The DNA here is from genome assembly GCF_901709675.1 of Syngnathus acus. Taxonomy (NCBI): domain Eukaryota; kingdom Metazoa; phylum Chordata; class Actinopteri; order Syngnathiformes; family Syngnathidae; genus Syngnathus; species Syngnathus acus. Next base: position 2,673,857 of record NC_051087.1, read on the forward strand.
CATTGTGTATTTAACCAAACCACATTAACTTTGTTTTACGATCCACTAGCTCAATGCTAAGACACAAACCAAAACACCATAGATAGGCTAACAAACCAAACATCTACATTATTGTAGCAAGCACCGGGTAAATGAACACAAAAGGTGCAGCAACACATGCTGTCAGACAATATAATGATACTCACACTTTTATCCTTGACTACAAATGACTAATTATATAGCAACATAGTCTACCTGTCCGTAGTATCCTGCCCCTAGTGGCCAAGGTGCACACACCAGAAGCAGGCCAGTTGAATTAAAGGAGGACAGAATGTTATAAAAACAGTTTCATTATTTACGTTCCTTTTATGGTTACTACTGTATGTAACGTTATTTCTATGTAGGTGAGACACGCCTAGTTCCCCTTTATCCAACAATGTTTTATTTCAATACAATGCTACTTTTCTTTTGGGGCAACTGTATAAATATGGGGGGGTGTACCTAATGAAGTGTCCGCCTGCTAATGCTTAGAGGGCGCTCAGGTCATGGCGTGCTGCAACTGAGAGGAGGATTTCCGGCCAGTCGCACTTAACGATTGCATAACACCCACATCGTGAAGTGTGCGCGCACGTGCAGCAAAATAATACGAATACGAATGATGCTAAAGAAAATACATTCCTTCGGCTGCTATTACGCGCCAAGCCCACGTCACGTGACGCAGAATGTCATCTGAAGGGTAGGATGGAAGGCTGTTATGCGGTGCAAAGACTGGAATTCCGATTCAATAAAAGCTTTGAGGTGAGCTGCTGCAGCAACCAGCAGAGCCTCCACCCAATACAATTTAAAATAACAAGAATGACCAAAAAACACGACATTCTGCAAGACGTTCTCACTTACCTGAGTGGCTTTGTGGAATTGCTTCTTGAGGCCCGCTACAGACATGCTTGCAGACTGCAGAGACGGCTCAGGATTCAAAGAATGGCTGGAATTATTAATACAGATGATTATGCACAGCGGGGTTGGAGAACGTCGTGGCTGCCGCACGCTATCCTTGCTACGTCTTCACTTTGCTGGGGTCTCTCTGGGCTCTCCTCGGAAAGCCGATTGGACACAAATGGAGCAGATGACCAGGCGCTGGCTTGGTGACGTCGTGACAGTAACTCCGCCCCCTCCTAACAGGACTCCCGCAAAGAATCAGTAGGCAGAGACGTGTCTCATTTTAAACAGTTATTGAGCCTAACAAAACGTTTATATAATTTCTTGGTATATTTAGTGATAACATTAATTAGTTGATTCTTAATGGTAGGATAATTAGATGAAGATGGTGGTTTGAACAGCTAATCTCCTGGTTTTAAATCCCCGATTAACACATACATACTACAAGTCACGTGACGTGAGTTAAATGGGGTTGAAGGGAGAGAAGGGCGGGGGGACGACTTCCGGTGTGCCTCTGTTGCGGACTGATAGCAATAAAAAAAACAAAAAAACAAATTTCTACATGTGCATTTAATTCTCAGTCATGAGTGGCCTTTGACTACATATTTAATTATTTATACAGTAATGTTTACGCAGTCTGTGTGTCCTGAGAGCATTTGTACTTATGTGCTGGTTTTGAACGAGGCAGCCTCGTCTAGTGTGCAAGCAGCGCCATCTTGTGGAAAATGAGAGACCGTGCAAGCAAAAAATAAAAAAATAAAATAAATGACGCTCGTGAATGGTAGCTTCTTCCCAGCTGGAAATTCAATATTTCAATGTTCAACTACAGGGACACTTACTATTTAGTTTGAAAATGGTTAGATTTGTGAGCATTTGGACTGGATAGTAATACTCAGAAGGCAGTGATATAAAAACACCAATGTTACACTCCACCAAGTGATTTGCTGCCATCTGGTGCTGAAAAAACGGCACAGCAAGAATAATGCAATTATACAAAACCAATGAAGCACAAATAAGTGCTTCAACGCGAGATTGCATTGAATTAAGCAAACAGGGAAGACGGGGCCTGAGGCCAATAGAGAAAGGGAGGAGGCTAGAAAGTGTTAATAAAACAGGAGACTGTCTCAATCATTAGCTAACTTTCAAATCCTTAATGACTCACTACAAAGCAGTAAAGGAATCAATGACCGAAGATAATGATAAAGTGTCTTGATCACATAATATAAAACCATAATTGTCTGGGGAGATATCCAGAAAATAGCGCATCAAATTAGAAAACCACTGAATCAAACCGAATGGTCGCAACGTGCTTGTGTATATATCCAGCACTGCTTGTATTTTTAAAGCACAGTCCCGACTACAACATGGCCGCCCGTTCAAAGATGCTAATGTACCTGCATTCCGCTCTAATTGGTCCCAGTGATGCTGGCCTGCTCCACCTGTGCTCAGGGGTGACGGCGAGGTGGGCTTGGGGGCCTGCAGTGCAGCGCTGCCTACCAGGCGTTCACATTATGCATACAAACACGTCTTTGTTGTCGGCCACTGGAAGAGAAAGCAGAGAGAGAACGAGAATAAGAAAAAATAAAGAAGCAAGGGTGTGTGACTTGCTTGATTTGAGTAGTGAGATCACTTGAGGTGGGCTACTCTTTCATGGGTGTTACGAACAATGCTCCACACACTTCAGAGTCTTCAGATGGCATGAACTTGGAGAAAATTCACCAAGCTGGAGGATGCCAGAAAAACTAAAAGGTTGTCACCAAATTCAACTTTGTAGGGCATAGAAGGGCTAATATTAGCGCCGTATTGATAAGACCAGACGAGAGTTGCGACGTCTCATCAGAGCATTACAATTGGCACGCCCTGCTGAAATATGTTTGGCTGCGGCATGAAGACACGATTGGCTAGACTTTGCTTTTGTAATAATGCCAAAATAAACAGATCTGTCTGTGTCATACTGCCACCAGGTGGTGGAAGACAGGCACACCAGAACCAGCGGCACAAAGGGCATGCAACGTGACAAAAATGGTTTTAATTCTTTTGAATTATGTCGTTGCCATCTGTTTTTAAGGTACAATATTAGGTTGCCCCCCCTCCATCAAACAACAAGAACGTTCCGGTTTCACAATTAGTCGTTTGTAGAGGAGCCTCTCTGGTGACTGCTTCGCTGACACACTTGTCTCCGCTGCCAACGTCCCACTTTGATATGGGCCGCCGCAGACGTTTGGCACCCGCTTTGCAGATAACAAGCGAACGCGGCCGGGACAAGCAGCCAAACGCATTTTTGACACATGTATAATGCAGCGTGTTTACTCCTTTTGCATTGTAACCTCCATGCTAGCACCACAAGGGAACGCACAGTCCTTATCAAAAGATGGAAGGAAGTCTTATCATCTCGCCTTCCTCATAATATCCACTTTTTTCACCTTCCCGTCACCCTTTACGCATTCCCAATCATGTCCGCAATGTTACTTAAAAGGCCGGAGAACCGTATGAGATCAAAAATACTCAGTAGTTGCTTTCTGTAGGCGTAAAAATCCGGATTACAGAGGATATTAGAAATTTAGATGTGCTGAAAAACGTCCTGTTTGCTTTCTTTCAAATTTACAGCATCTCAATTGGATAGTGTGCCGCCATCTTATTTCTTGTGTCTGGTGTCCAGGCCGTCCTTTTATGGCAGCTCCCCGTGGACAGCCAGCTAAGCCTGGCCCCATGGCGGCCGTCTCTCTAAAGCCTCAGTCTGAGCTCCCGGGGAGGATGGGAAAAAAGGCGAGCGAAGGAGCGCTTGACCCGCACGCTAATCCACCTCCTCTTACAGTTGCCGTCCTCGACATCACCTTCGAGACGAGCAACTTTGCTCTGAGACTAACACAAGCCTCATGTGTCGATGTGACGGCACAGGGATTGTGGAAGAATTTTTTTTTTTTTTACGCTACACTTTTTGATGTTATTTTTTTGGGGGTCTGGGGCAAATTATTGATATTTCAAGGGGGACTTGACCTTGATGGTCTCCTACAGAGAGAGACCTTAGAAAGTTGGGAGAAAGTAAAAAAAAAAAAAAGAGACATGGGAATAAGAGGGGAAATGACACAGAGTTGACTGTGCTGGAATGAATAAACAGGCAAGAGAGTCTGCATTTGGAAGAAGCGATCAAAGTCGCTCCCAGCGGACGCCTCGCTCTTAATGAGAGCAGAACAAGGAAAGACAAGTGGAAGACGAGGAGAATGAAATGTGGGGAAGAAAAGGAATGGCACACCATTCCGACACTCCGACAAAAAAAAAAAAGACGTCTGGAGTGGGACATTTGTGTGTGCGTGTAACGTCTTTACCGCGGGAGCATGAGAGGCAAGGCCAGGT